>NC_083401.1:158812251-159438917 GCF_020745735.1 Hemiscyllium ocellatum | reverse complement strand
TGGAATGTATAGGCTAGGTGCATTAGTCAGGGGTAAATGTAGAGTAATAGGGCAAGGGAATGGGTCTGGGTGGGTCACTCTTCGGAGGGTCGATGTAGACTTCTTGGGTCAAATGGCCAGTTTTCACACTGTAGGGATTCTGTAGGGATTACCCATCAACAAGGCCAATAGATCATTGTGTATGGGGCTCACTTTGCAAATGACACCAAAAGCATCATGATTTAAGTGGCTCAACTCAGTAAATATTGTGCAAATCTGACAATGTCAAAAACAATCCATTTATCAGGGGTTATTAAAAAAACTTCCCTTTTAATGATTGAAGAAAAGCATTTAGATTGTGTTTGATGGATCATAAATCTCCTCTCCATTTGCTGATGTCAGTCCTCTTCAGTGAAAAATGGCAGAACTTTGTTTACGATAATGAAAAATGGAAACCTCAGTTTTCTTTTTGCCACTAGTTTCAAGGTGATGATGCATCTTCGAGCATGGGGATTACATGCTTGAGTTCCATTTGTTGGGTATCTAACAAAGTACTGTAACAATATTGACAGAATTGTGCCAGTTAACAATAAACAGCAGATCAATAACTACTGAAGATGTATCCATTGGCAGAATTTTATGCCCTCTCTCACGGCAGAAGGTGGGAAGGGCATTTATTAAGTGGGATGGTGGTCTCTCCAGAACTAAGTTAGGGACCATAGTCAGACTTCCTGCCCCACCACAGTTAACGTCCTTTGTGGAAATTTAATGACTATGTACAATCACTTATATTAACCTAATTGCAATGTGCATGACAGGTAAAACTGACTGACTAGTTGGTCATCTCCAGGGTGGGCAGGAGATGAGTCTTTTAAACATAGCCACTCAGCACTTCACCCAAGTATAACATCAGGAAGGTGGGAGGACAGGGTTGACTGAAGCCAACCCCTTGTCCTTGCTGCTGACCACACTCTCCACCTCCTTGCAAAACCCCTCCCATTGTCAATTAGCTGTGGTGTGGTTCACTTCCGGATTCTGGGCACTTTGGTGCCATTCATTCAGGGAGCAGCCTCACCAGTGGTGCTGGTGAGCAAAGAGATGGAGCAGGAGCTCCTGGGAGGTGGGTCAAAGGCACAGTGCTGCCTGATTAGCTCATGGTAGGGTGGACCTTCCTAGAAAGAGGTAACCTGGATCTCTGGCCATTCTCCAGCAGCAAGGAGGATCCCCAGCCCCTCAACAAGAGTCCATCCTCTAATGCAAATCACCACCAATACAAACTAAATTATTTGGAAGATTACTCTGTCAGTGGAGAAAATTTAAAAAGCACTAACATTCTTCTTCTGCACCTCCATCTGCCCAAACCCCTGTTGCAACCAGACTACCTTATACATGGAGAAAGTGAGGACTGCAGATGCTGGAGTACCAGAGTTGAAAAATGTGGTGCTGGAAAAACACAGCAGGCCATGCAGCATCCGAGGAGCAGGAGAATCGACGTTTCGGGCATAGGCCCTTCTAAAGCTCTACCTTTATACATGCACCTTTTCAGGCCAACTGTAAATGTTGACATGGAACATGAATACATTCCGAGATATTCACCAGCCTTGTATTAGGGAAAATGTGGAATTGAAAAATGTGTGAAGTAAGAGTATTTGCAAATCTGTGTGTGCAAAAGAACAAACTGGGATTGGGCACACAAATCTCCCTTCATACATGCCGGCAGTAATTAGCTGACAATGTAATGTAACACTACATGCTAACGATGCTGTGATGTATAATGAATTAAAAATTCTTACAAAGCCCAATGCGCGGTTACTTTCCACCAGTGCCTGAAGGTGTAATCACATTGTATTCAGCCTGAACCAGCACAAAACTGTTCTCCCGTATCTTTCTGACATGCACCAGCTCACCACTCTCTCCCACACTGATGATGCTGCTGTCCGGGTTGCCAAAGGATACCTCCGTGTGTTTCCGACAATACTGGGAGAGAAAATGACGTAACCCTACTGCTAATGCCATGCCGAGGGCAGCAGAACAGCCGAGAAGCATTCCCAACTGAGGAACGCGCAGCTTGGCTTCCTTTGCAAGGCTCCCTTCTCGGCTTGTTACACTTTCTTCCCGCATGCTGTGTGTCACCCCGAGGGACATGTTTCTGGCCACTTGACCCAGATCAGCTCTGGAACCCGAGTTTTTGACCAACTGCAGGAGGTTTGCCGAAGCACGGTGTGTTGTCGGTTGGTTTTCAGTCAGCGTTGGATTTATGTTCATTGCGTTTGAAAATAGTGCAGAGTCCGGAATGGCTTCACTTCCCGGGTTTCTGAGAGTGTCTTTATCCGCAGGTGCCCAGTCCATTTCCTCGGGAGGAGGGAAGTCAGAAAACCACAAGGCGGAATATTGCTGTCCAATTCTTATTGGCAAGGAAAGTGCTGCTGAAAATTCTGAATCCGTTTCAGAAGCGGACCAGGTGCTGACCTTTAAAATGAAATGATGACAGGAATGAAATGGCATAGCACCGAACATGATTGTTGCTGAGTTATTGCATGATGCTTATTACACAATAATCAGGTAACGATTCCATCACAATCATTAATTCTTTGAATTTAACAATTATAAAACTTGACACTTATTTTGGCACCCACCTTTACATTTACCAACTCCTCCATATTTTACAGAAGCTCAGAAAGTGCTGCTCCTAATGTATTCAGAGCAACTGTAATTATTGATTCATAAAGGAAAAGCAGTACAAGGCAAGATGAGCATAAGGTTCTGATTCGCCACAAGTTGCTCAGGATTTGTGTAGCTCTCAGAACAACTGAAAACATTGGAACTTCAGAGTCACAGAACTGGCTGGAGCAAAAGGAGGCCCAGTCAATCCATCATGTCTGCGCCGGTTTCTCTGAGCATTTTAACTTAATCTCCTGCCTTTTCCCCAGAATTCTGGGCATTTATAAAAACACGAGTCCAATGTTGAATGCTTGAATTGAACCATAATTCCAGGTTGTACATTTCAGACCCGAAAAGTTTCTTCTCACATCACATTTGCCTCTTTTGCGACATACTTTAAAACTTTACCTCCAGTTTTTGTTCCATTTACAAATGGGAACATTTTTTTCCCTATCCAAACTGTCCAGACCACCCATGATTGTGAAAACTGCTATCTAGTCCCCCGTTAGCGTTCTCTTTTCTCAGGAAACCAGTGCCAGCTTCTCCAATCTTTCCTCATAACTGAATTGTCTATTCCCTGGAACTATGCTCATAAATCTCTTCTGCATCATCTCCAATGTACTCACACCTTCCTTTGCCATCAGCCTCACCATTGACATTCATTGCATTCCAAGAAATTGCTGAATTAATACTGTAAATGTAATTTAATCTCAATGCAGCCATTTAATGACCCTGCCAAAAGTGATTTATTGTCCTCCCCCTTTTGCACTCCCCATAGCACCAGCAGAAGAAAGGACATGTGAGGCTAAAAGTCAAACAATGGAACATCTACTTAACAGGTTCAAAATTGAAGTGATGAGCCAATTTAAAACACTAGAATTCTCAATTTACAACAATTGCAAATCTTAAAACTACAAAAAATCAGTTTCAAATGGTTGCAAATTATTTCTCAGTTATTTCAGAGACAGTAACAATCGATAACAGAATATATAAAATTAAATATCACTGGACGGTTTGAGTTATGAGGAGGAACTGGATAGGCAGGGACCTTTTTCACTGGACTAGGTGGTTGAGGGTGATCTTATAGAGGTTTATAAACTCAATAGGGGGGAAGATAATGACTTTTCCCTAGGGTAGGGGAGTTCAAAACTAGGTGCATATTTTTAAGGTGAGGGGGGAATTTTTAAAAGGGGCCTGAGGGGCAACTTTTTCACTCAGTGATTCATATGTGGAATGAACTGTCAAAGAAAGTGGTAGATGCAGGTAAGTTACAACATTTAAAAAACATTTGGACAGCTACATAAAAAGGAAATGTTTAGAGGGGTATGAGCCAAACCCAGGCAAATGGGACCAGTTTAGTTGGGAAACTTGGTTGGCATGGACAAGTTGGACCAAAGAGTCTGTTTCCGTGTTGTATAACTCTATGACTCTAGAACAGAACATTAGCAACAGCTTCAATGAATTCTTTAGAATTGTTCTGCAGGCATTCCAGAGAGCTAGCTGTGAGTGAGACTGGGCTGGAGCTAGATTCTATCAGACAATCTCCTCTCAGAATGCCCTCTGTAGTATGTCCCTCACTGCCTTTTGCAGTGCACCCACTACCCTCTGCAATACTCCCCCCATCTGATGCCCTTTTCCACCCTTTACACAGTCATCAGCCATCACCCCACTCCACAATCTCCACTTCCAGTGGATCAGTGGGAAAAATGAACAGAATGCTAATTAACCCTATCCCACAAATTTTACCTTCACATTCAGTATGATTCAGGGAATCAGTCAGTCCCGTCCAAAAAGTTGTGTTGCACTTTAAAAACCCAAACATCCCAACGCCATCACTTTATGGACAATGAGGTCTGAAATGTGAGATTTTTAAAAGCCCAGTCTACATCATTGATCACAAGATTCACCCATCCACCAGTTTTGAGTCCATTATGAACAATACTTCATGGTTATGACCTCATCTAAAACGTTCAGATCACATTTGTTCAAACTTAGTGCTTACTCCTGAGGCCTTCCTTCTGAGGCCTTCAATGACTTACTGCCTTGTGATTATATATGGTGACTGCAAAATACAGCCCAGGAGTTCCCCTTTGTAGAGGAGATAGGAAAGTGCAAATAATTAGATGGATTGACAACAAGGAATTACCTAATCTCCCATCACCTCAGGAACTAGATCTGGGGAGGAATCCCATTGCCAACCTTCCTAATTCACTGCCAATTAAGACAATGTTTTTTTTAAAACTTATTAGAGGCAAGTGCTACTGGCTGGACAGATGTTTATTGCCCATCTCTAGTTGCCCCTTGAGAAGGTGTCAGGTGAGCTGCCTTCTTCAACTGCTGCAGGTAGACCCACAATTCCATTAGGGAGGGAGTTCCAGGATTATTGACCCACCAACACCAAAGGAACAGTGATGTACTTCCAAGTTAGGATGGTGAGAAATTAGGAGGAGACCTTTCCCATGTAATTGCTGCCCTGGCCTCCAAAGTGGTAATGGCTATGGATTTGGATGGTGCTGTCGAAGGAATGTTGGTGAATTTATGCAGTGCAACTTGTAGACTGTATACACTGCTTTACTTTCGTTAGGGCATCGATGCCAGGCTCAGTCCAGGACAGCCTCAATGTCACTTACACCTCTTCTCTGGAGTTCAGCTCTGTTGTCCATGTTCGAACTGAGTATGTAATAAGATCAGATTAGATCATCCACAGTGTGGAAACAGGCCATTTGGTCCAACAAGTCCATACCGACCCTCTGAAGACTAAGCCACCCAGACCCATTTCCCTCTGACTAATCCACCTAACACTATGGGCAATTTTAGCATGGCCAATTCGCCCGACCTTCACATCCTATGGGAGGATACCCGAGCACCTGGAGGAAACCCACGCAGACACAGGGAGAATGTGCAAACTCCACACAGATGATCACCTGAGGCTGGAATTGAACCCAGGTCCCTGGCACTGTGAGGCAGCAGTGCTAACCACTGAGCCAAGGTGAATCATCCAGTCAGCACTTCTGGCTGAAGATTGTTATGAATGCTTCAGCCTTATCATTTGCAATGATGTGGTCGATTCACCCATCATTGAGGATGGTGGTATTTATGAAGCCTCCTCCTCCAGTGAGTTGTATGATTATCCACCGCCATGACTGGATGTGGCAGAACGGCAGAGCTTAGATCTAATCTGTTGGTTGTGGAATGTTTAGCTCCGTTTATCACTTCCTGCTTATACTGTTGAGCATACAAGTAATCTTTTTCTGCAACCTCACCAGGTTGACACCTCATTTGTAGATATACCTGGTGCTGTTCCTGGTATGCCCCCTGCACACTCCATTGAACCAGGGTCAATGGTAATGATAAAGTGAGGGATATGCTCAGCCATGAGGTTACAGATTATGTTAGAGTACAACTTTGCTTCTGTTGTTGGCCCACAGCACCTCTAGAATGCCTAGTCTTGAGTTGTTAGCTCTGTTTGAAATCTGTCCCATTGGTAGAGTGATAGTTCCACGCAACATGGGTAACCTCAATGTGAAAACAGGACTTTGTCACCATGAGGACTGTGCGATGGTTGCTCTTCCTGATACTACTGTAGGCTGATGCATCTTAGACAGGTAGATTAATTATGTTTTTTCCTTTTTGGTAGTTCCTTCATCACATGCCACAGACCTAGTCCAGCAGTAAAATCTAGCCCAAACTCAACCACTGGTGATTTTGTTAAGCTATGATTGGTGATGGACATATTCTGTGCCTTTGGTCCCTCATTGCTTCCTCAAAGCGGTGTTCAACATGAGGGATGACATAAGCTGAGGGTAAACAGTACATGGTAATCAGCAGGAGGTCTCCTTGCCCATGTTTAACCTGATGCAATGTGACTTCATGAGTCAATGTTGCGCACTCCCAGGGCAACTCCCTCACAACTGTATACCTTGTACTGCCATTTCTGCTGAGTATGTCCTGCCAGTGGGACAGTATATACCCAGATAGATTAGTAATGGTGTTATCTGGGACATTGGCTAAGCAACAGGCAACTGTACAGTCTTTGAGACAACTGCCCCAGATATTGGTAAAGAGGATAAGGCAGGGCTGGGTTTACCATTCTGGTTTGTAATGCCTAAGTAGTCCTCACAGTAGCCATTGGCTGGCAGCTTTAGCAATTTGGGACATTGTGGTGTTTGACCAAGGTGCCCACCTGATGATTGGTACTTGATCCAGCAAGCTTTCACACTGGTTATAGTGAGGGCATCTCACTAAAAACACCCAGCCCATGCTTAAACTAAAAAAAATGGGAAAATCATGGTCTTTTTCCTCACCCAAAGAGAAATGCAAACCAAAATCTTCACTTATATTTGTTTGCCTGTATGGATTTGTATTTTTCCATAGGGTACTCATTTATTATGCTTAGGATTCATAATTAAACACTCCAGTTACATTCAGACAACAAACTATAAAATATAAGAAATGCTATAAATATAAAGTGACTACTTACTTGTACAATATCATTGCAATTCATACAAGTTTGAAAGGCTAGATGAAAATCACTATTCAGAGTATCTTCACTAGAAATTGTAAGAAGATAATGATTACTGTTGTTATAGCAAGATTAATTCAATAAGCAACTTGAATAAGTAAATTATTCAAATGTTATAAAGGAGTCTCTTCAAATCATAGAACAGCTGATTTTTTAAAAACCCTATACAGATATTTGTTATCTTTAAAAGCATGACGGCTACCCTGATAAATCATGGGTCAGGGGAAACATTAGATTTTTTTAGATAGTTTCTTCGTACAATCTAGTTTTGTTCCAGTCCACCATGATTTAGGCTCCCTCTCATGCCTAATAAATTATTAATTTGCAGTCAATCTTTTGTGTTTTGGAACTAGATGTGAGGTTACATCAGTGAATGAGGTCATTATTGGAAAGTTCCAAAAACATTCTTTATTTGAACGCATTAAGCATTTGCAGTAGAAAGCATGTGCTAGAGGCACAAACAAAGTTAAATGGTTTTGATCTCATTGCCATTGCAGAAACAAGGTTATAAGATGATCAAGGGTGGGAAAGATATATTCCAGAGTATTTCAGAGAGATAGGCAGAATGGCAAAACCCTGATGATAAAGGGTGGAATAGAGGCATTTGTGAGTAAAGATCTGCCTCAGAAGACCATGATTTAAATTCAATATGATTGGAAATTAGGAATAACAAGAAAAAAACTGGTGGGAGCTGCTTATAGGCCCCCTAATAGTAGTTACAGCCTTGGACAGAGCACTAAATAAAAAAAATTGTAGCTTGTACAAAAAGCAATATGATAATTACGGGCCACTATAATGAACATTACCATTATCAAATTGACAGAAGATGAGTTTGTAGATTATTTTCATAATGTTTTCTTGGAGCAATATGTTGCAATACTAACAAGGAGTAAAGCTATCTTAGAACATAGAACATTACAGTGCAGTACAGGCCCTTCAACTCTCAATGTTGCGTCGACCTGTGAAACCAATCTGAAGCCCAACAACCGACACTATTCCATTTTCATCCATATATTTATCCAATGACCATTTAAATGCCCTTAAAGTTGGTGAGTCCACTACTGTTGCAGACAGGGCATTCCACACCCCTACTACTCTCAGTAAACATCCTACCTCCGACATATGTCCTACATTTATCACCCCTCAATTTAGAGCTATTGTTATGAAGGTGTAGAGGTGTGTTGTAACTTTTAAGAGAGCTGAAGGACTTAGCAAACACAGAGACTGGAAAATTTAAAAGATAACATTTGGTCGAACAGCTAGATTAACTGGGTTGCCTGGATACAGAAACAAATCCAAATTCAGCCAATCAGTTTAAATTATACCCCAATCAAGTTTGAATTTGGTATTTTGACAATATTAATACCAATGAAACAATCTAGGGTGTAGGTTTGCTCACTGAGCTGTAGGTTTGATATCCAGATGTTTCATTACCTGGCTAGGTAACATCATCAGTGGCGACCGCCAAGTGAAGCGAAGCGGTTGTCTCCTGCTTCCTATTTATATCTTTCTCCTGGATGGGGTTCCTGAGGTTTGTGATGATGTCATTTACTGTTCGTTTTCTGAGGGGTTGATGGATGGTATCTAGATCTATGTGTTTGTTTATGGCGTTGTGGTTGGAGTGCCAGGCCTCTAGGAATTCTCTGGCATGTCTTTGCTTAGCCTGTCCCAGGATAGATGTGTTGTCCCATTCGAAATGGTGGGGTTTTTTTTCATCCGTGTGTAGGGCTGTGAGGGAGAGAGGGTCGTGTCTTTTTGTGGCTAGCTGGTGTTCATGTATCCTGGTGGCTAACTTTCTTCCTGTTTGTCCTATGTAGTGTGTGGCTAAGCAAAGACATGCCAGAGAATTCCTAGAGGCCTGGCACTCCAACCACAATGCCATAAACAAACACATAGATCTAGATACCATCTATCAATCCCTCAGAAAATGAACAGGAAATGACATCACCACAAACCCAGAAACCCCATCCAGGAGAAAGATATAAATAGAAAGCAGGAGACAACAGCTTCGCTTCACTTGGAGGTCGCCACTGATGATGTTACCTAGCCAGGTAATGAAATGTCTGGATATCAAACCTACAACTCAGCGAGCAAACCTACACCCTAAACCTCAACCTGAGCTACAAACCTTCACAAACCTTGCAATGAAACAATCTGATGCATTGGGGTATAAAACAGAAAAAAATTGAACAGTTGAGGGAGAACTGCCAAGCCACAAACAATTACAGGCTGCCCGGAGAATAGCTCTCTTAAAGATACCTTTATCAATCAGTGACCTGTGATACAGAAATCAGTAAGCAGAAGAAAACAAAGACAAAGGAAGATACAAAGAGAAGATTCGACAGCTGGCAGGTTTTGAAATTTGAATTTTTTGGTAAACTTTAATTGGGAGGGTTTTATCAGACCAGTATTGTAGAAGGGCAAGTAAAAGTTAGAGAAATTAGTTATAAATAGTTGTTAGTAAATTATTTTGTTAGACTTTTTCAAAAAAAAAGTTGTTAATTTTCACTTTAAATAATGACCTTTGGGATACTTCTTGGCCTGTCAAATTTAACAGATTACCGCATGGGGTAAATCTTTTCTGTATTGCTGGTTTAAGTTGGTGGGGTGGGGGGGAGAGAAAGAGTGATTTACCCCATGTCATAATACTATGTCCCCTTGTGCTAGCCATCACCATCTGAGGAAAAAGGCTCTCACTGTCCACCCTATCTAACCCTCCGATTATCTTGTATGTCTGTATCAAGTCATCTCTCAACTTTCTTCTCTCTAACGAAAACAGCCACAAGTCCCTCAGCATTTCCTCATAAGACCTTCCCTCCATACCAGGTAACATCCTGGTAAATCTCCTCTGAACCCTTTCCAAAGCTTCCACATTCTTCCTATAATGCAGTGACCAGAACTATACTCAACACTCCAAGTGCAGCTGCACCAGAGTTTTGTACAACTGTAGCATGATCTCATGGCTCCACAACTCAATCCCTCTAAAACCCAATAAACGTTAACACACCTGTATGGCTTCTTATCAACCCTATCAATCTGGGTGACAACTTTCAGGGGTTTATGCACATGGACACTGAGATCTCTCTGCTCATCCACTCTACCAAGAGTCTTACCATTAGCCCAGTATTCTGTATTCCTGTTACTCCTTCCAAAGTGAATCATCTCATTTTTCCACATTAAACTCCATTTGCCACCTCTCAGCCCAGCTCTGCAGCTTATCTATGTCACTCTGTAACCTGCAACATCCTCCGCACTGTCAAATCCACTGACCTTAGAGTCATCCACAAATTTACTAACCCATCCTTCTACTCCCTCATCCAGGTTATTTATAAAAAATAAAAAACAGCAGTATCCCCAAAACAGATCCTTGCAGTACACCACTAGTAACTGAACTCCAGGATGAACATTTCCCATCAATCACCACCCTCTGTCCTCTTACAACTAGCCAATTTCTGATCAAAACCACTAAAACACCCTCAATCCCCATGTCTCCATATATTTTGCAATAGTCTACCATGGGGAATGTTATGAAACGCTCTCTACTGAAATCTATATATATCACATCAACCGCTTTACCCTCATCTACCTGTTTGGTCACCTTCTCAAAGGACTCAATCAGGTTGTGAGGCATGACCTATCCTCCACACAACCATGTTGACTATCCCTAGTCAACTTATTCCTTGCTAGATGATTATAAATCCTATCTCTTTTAATTCTTTCCAATACATTGCCCACAACCAATGTAATTACCAGGGTTGCCTATATTCCCCTTCTTGAACAAGGAGACATTTGCTATCCTCCAGTCTTCTGGCACTATTCCTGTAGACAATGACGACATAAAGATCAAAGCCAAAGGCTCTGCATTTTCCTCCCTGGCTTCCCAGAGAGTCCTAGGATAAATCCCATCCAGCCCAGGGAACTTATCTATTTTCACACTTTGCAGAATTGCTAACACCTCTTCATGAATCACAATCCCAGCTGGTCCTCCTTGAAAACATTGTCTTTTTCCTGTGTGAATACTGACAAAAAAATTTCCTATCTCCTCGGACTCCATGCATAACTTCCCACTACTGTCCTTGATTGGCCCTAATCTTCCTGATGAAGGGCTCTGGCCCGAAACGTCGAATTTCCTGTTCCTTGGATGCTGCCTAACCTGCTGTGCTTTAACCAGCAACACATTTTCAGCTCTGATCTCCAGCATCTGCAGACCTCACTTTTTACCCTAATCTTACTCTAGTCATTCTTTTATTCCTGACATACCTTTTGAAAGTTTTAGTGTTTTCCTTGATCCTACCTGTCAAAGACTTTTCATGCCCCCTCCTGGCTCTTCTTAGCTCTCTCTTTAGGTTCTTCCTGGCTAACTTGTAACTCTTAGGTGCCCCAACTCAGCCTTTACGTCTCATCTTTATATAAGCCTCCTTCCTCTTGACAAGAGATTCAACTTCTTTAGTAAACCATGCTTCTCTTCCTCAATCAATTCCTCCCTGCCTGACAGGACATACTAATCAAGGACACGCAGTAGCTGTTCCTTGAACAAGCTCCACATTTCAATTATGCCCATCCCCTGCAGTTTCCTTTCCCATTTTATGCATCCTAAATCTTGCCTAGTCACATCATAATTCCCTTCCCCCAGCTATAACTCTTGCCTTGTGGTATATACCTATCCCTTTCCATCGCTAAAGTAAACATAACTAAATTGTGGTCACTATCACCAAAATGCTCACCCACCTCCAGATCTAACACCTAGCCGCATTCATTACCTAGTACCAAATCCAATGTGGCCTCGCCTCTTGTTGACCTGTCTACATACTGTATCAGAAAACCCTCCTGCACACACAGGATAAAACTGATCCATCTAAAGTACTTGAACGAGAGTGTTTCCGGTTAATATTTGGAAAGTTAAAGTCCCCCAGAACAATTATCCAAAATATTTTGCTCCTATCCAAAATCTTCTTTGCAATCCTTTCCTCTACATTTTTGGAACTTTTCAGAGAAAACTCCCAATACGGTGGCCTCTCCTTTCCTGTTTCTAATCTCAGCCCATACTACCTCAGTAGATGTGTCCTCATCAAACGTCCTTTCTTCCCCCATAATACATAAGAACCTCAATTATCTGAATATCAATTATCTGAAGATGATCTTGAGGTCCTGATAAAAACATTACATCAAAGAGGTGTTTCCAACACTGATCACATATTTTGTTTACAATGATTAAAAATTAACTTGGCTTACCGAAATGCTGCCGAGAAGAGTCCTGGACATCAATGGGAGCCAAGGAACAGTCTCCAAATGACTGACCGCCCGCCCTCTCTCTCTCTTGCCTTGGAGTTCTACACAGGGGTGTACTGTGTGTGTGTGTGTGTGTGTGTGTGTGTGTGTGTGTGTGTATGTAAATGAATGAGCGAGTGGTTGATTTTGAGACCCCCCCCATAGGCAGCAGCAGTCTTGCTGTTGGTGTCCAATCCAGCTGCCCCAGGGGTGGGGGCACATGGGAGCCTAATGGCAAGGGGCAGTGGTGGGGGCAGAGGGCTCGCACACGGTGTGCTGCTGCCTAGTCTCCTGAACAGGGAGCAGACCTAGCAAGTGCTTGCTGTGTCCACCCCATTGAATCGATGGTGTCTGTGGTTGGGGGGGGGGGGAAGGAGGCTTCAGCAATGCAGCAAGTCCCTCACACACAAGTGCGTGTGTCTGCTCAGAAACAAGTCCTGTGACAGAGAGAGGAAGCAAGGCAGGCAGAGCGAGGAAAAAGGAAACTTCAGAGTACCAGAGGAGAGGCATTGAATCAGTTATCTGAGTTATCAATTATCTGAACAAAATACTCCCTGCCCATCTTGTTCGGATAATTGAGGATCCTCTGTACTGTCCTTAACTAACAATGCCACACCGCCTCCTCTTTTATCAACTTCCCTGTTCTTACTGAAACATCTAAACCCCAAAACCTTCAATCACCATTCCTGTCCCTGCTCTATCCATGTCTCTGAAATGGCCACAACATGCCACACTATTCTGGATGTTCCTGGCGTTGAAGTAGACACACTTCAAACCACCTTCCTGCCTGCCGGTACACTCCTGTGACCTTTTTTTTTTAGATTAGATTACTTACAGTGTGGAAACAGGCCCTTCGGCCCAACAAGTCCACACCGACCCGCCGAAGCGCAATCCACCCATACCCCTACATTTACCCCTTACCTAACACTACGGGCAATTTAGCATGGCCAATTCACCTTACCCGCACATCTTTGTGACTGTGGGAGGAAACCAGAGCACCCGGAGGAAACCCACGCAGACACGGGGAGAACGTGCAAACTCCACACAGTCAATCGCCTGAGGCGGGAATTGAACCCGGGTCTCTGGCGCTGTGAGGCAGCAGTGCTAACCACTGTGCCACCGTGCCGCCCTTCAAACCTTCTTTATGACCTCACTACTTTCAACCTCCTGGACACTGGAACTACAATTCGGGTTCCCTTCCCATCCCCCTGCTGAATTAGTTTAAATCATCCTGAAGAGCATTAGCAAATTTCCCCCCAGGATATGGTTCAGGTATAGACCATCCCATTTGCAAAGATCCCACCTACCCCAGAATGAACCCCAATTGTCCAAGTATGTAAATCTCTCCCTCCTGTACCATCCCTCTCACCCTAAACCTATGCCGTCTAGTTCTGGACTTGCCCTCTCCAAGGAAAAGACCTTACTATTTACCCTATCCATGCCCCTCATGATTTCATAACCTTTATAAGGTCACCCCTCAGCCTCCGATGCTGCAGTGAAAACAGCCCCAGCCTGTTCAGCCTCTCCCTGTAGCTCAAATCCTTCAACCCTGGCAATATCCTTGCGAATCTTTTTGAACTCTTTCAAGTTTCACAACATCTTTCTGATAGGAAGGAGACTAGAATTGCACACAATATTCTAACAGTGGCCTCACCAATGTCCTGTACAGCTGCAACATGACCTCCCAACTCCTGTACTCAATACTCTGACCAATAAAGGAAGGCATACCAAACGCCTTCTTCACTATCCTATCTATCTGCGACTCTACTTTCAAGGAGCTATGAATCTGCACTCCAAGGTATCTTTGTTCAGCAACACTCCCCAAGACCTTATCATTAAATGTATAAGTCTGCCCTATTCTGCCTTTCCAAAATGCAGCACCTCACATTTATGTAAATTAACTCCATCTGCCATTTCTCTGGCCACTGGCTGAATTATGTAGGCAGGAGAGGAGATCTGACTAAGGTTACTTGGATAAAATGTAAATGAGCAGCAGAAAACATTTAAAGAGATCCTTAAAGATGTACAAAAAAGTATATTCCACTGAGAAACAGTGCGAGAAAGACTCATCTATGGCTGACTTGGGAAATTGAAGGTACTAAAACATCAAAAGAAGAGGCTTTATAATGTTGTCAAAAACAGAAACAAGGTTGAGGATTTGGAATGTTTTAGAAAGCAACAAAAAACTACCAAAGGGAGAAAAAAATAGAATATGGGGAAAACTGGTCAGAAATATATAAGCTGTTAAAACCTGCTTTTATCCATAAATAAAAACAAGTATAGTTAAAGTAAACATCGGTTCCTTGGAAGCAGAGACAGGAGAAAATATTGTGGGAGTGAGGAAATGACAGAGACTATTGAACAAATATTTTTTGTCTATGATTATCTCAGAAGATACAAGTTTCATTCTGGGTAATAGAAGGTAACCTCAGGGTGAGAAAGAGAGAGGCAATTGAGGACATTAAGATCAACAGGAAAAAAAAACTAGAAAATAATGTATTGAAAAAAATAATGGGACAAGTCCCCAGAGCCCACTGACCTATGCCATAAGATTCTCAAAGACATAGCCACAGAATAGTGGAAGCACGTGCTATGAATTTCAAAAATTCTTTGTATTTGAGAATGGTCTCATCACATAGGAAGTTGCCAAATATCACATTGTCTCTAGCCCTTGTTTCTTGAAAAACAAACAGAAACTGCAGTTCGGCTAATCTAACATCAATTTGGAAATGCTGGAATTAATTATTAAGGAAATAAAAACAACACACTTAGAAAAACATAGTGTGATTAAAATAAATTTGTATGATTTTACTGAAAGAAAATCCTGTTTGACAAATTTGTTAGAAGTTTTTGTAGATATAGGATACCTTCATTTTCAAAATACATTTATTATGAGGCAACACAAAAGGTTAATAGACAAAATAAGAGCTCATGAAGTCAAGAATATAGCAAGGATTGAGGATTGGTTAATGGACAGGAAACAGAGATTGGGCATAAATGAGATATTTTCAGTATTGACAGGCAGTGAATAGTGAAGTATCACAAGGGTCAGTGGTGGATCCTCAGCTATTTTCAATCTCCATTGATGACTCAGATGAAGTAACAGAGCAATGTCCCTAAGTTTGGTGATGATACAAAGATTGGTGAAAAGATAAGCTCAGTTGAAGTACACAAACAAGTTACAAAGAGATATAGGCAAGTTAAGTGAGTGGAGGCAAGTTGGCAGATGAATGTAGAGAAGTTTGAAGTTACTCACTTTGGTCAAAAGAATAGGAAAGCAGAAATGCTTTTTAAAAGATGTGAAATTGATAAGTGTTAAAATTCAAATAGATGTTGGTATACTTTTACAAGGTATGCAGAAGATTAGCATAGAGATACAAGAAGCAAACAAGGTGGCAATTGACATGTTGTCCTTTATTTCAAGGGAATTGGAGTACAGGAATAAAAGTCTTGCTACAATTGTGCAGTTCTGGTGAGACCAAACCTGGAGTACTGCATGCAGTTATAACCTCCACATTTAAGGTAATGTATATTTGTATGGGAGTCAGTGCAATGAATGTTCACTAAGTTAATCCCTGGGATAAAGGGATTATCCTATGATGAGAGGCTGAATGAATCAGGTCTACATTCTCTGCAGTTTAGAAGAATAAAAGATAATCTAATTGAAATGTCCAAGATTGTGAAGGGATTTGACAGGGTAAATGCTCAAAGATTCTTTCCCTTGGTCAGGAAATCTAAATCCGGGGCATTCTCTTAGGATAAGGGGACAATCATTTTGGAATGATGAGTAGAAAATTCTTTACTCAAAGAATTGTGATTCTTTGGAATTCTCTGTCCCAGAAAGTTGTGAAATCTCTGTCACTGAATGCATTTAAGGGCAGGATAGTTAGATTTTAGTCACTCAGAGAATCAAGCAATATAAGGGTCAGGCAGAAAAAGGTGTTTGAAGCTCAAGATCAGCCATGATCATATTCAATTTTCTTTTAGTCACTCATGGGACATGGGGATCACTGGTTGGCCCGTATTTATTGTCCTATCCAGTTGTTATCATTGAGAAGGTGGTGGTCAGCTGACTTCTTGACCCACTGCAGTCTGTGTGATGGGGGTTGATCCACAATGCCCTTAGGGAGGGAATTCCAGGATGTTAACCCCGTGACAATGAAGGAACCGCATATACTTCCAAATCAGGATGGCTTGGAGGAGAACTTGCAGGGGCTGGTATTCCCTTGCCCTTTGGAAGTGGTCATGGGTTTGGAAGGTGCTGTCTATGGTAAATTATATGTGCATCTTGTAGATAGTACACAGTGCTATTACTGATTGTCAGTGGTAGAGGGATTGGCTGTTTGTGGATGTGGTGTCAGGTGCTGGCTCCATATTCAAAAGCCTGGTGTAGATCTGGTCAAATAATAGCAGTCTGAGGCTGCTCTTAAAAATTGGAGATATTTCTCCTGGATGGTGTCAAGTTTTTTTGAGTGTTGTTCAAGCTACACCCATCAGGCAAGCATGGAATATTCCAAGGGCAGGCATGACATTATTGTGTGGTCTACTTCTGCTCCTATTTCTGGTGTTCACATATTCTATGTTTTCAGACTTTGTGAAGTAGGGAGGAAATAGAGAGAGGGAAATATTTGAGATGGCTATAGATGTTCCTATTGTAAGTATTGTACAAATAGATTGAAAATCTAGTTTGTAGTTGAACGATTTGAGACCGGTGGTAGCTATACCATAGGTTCATCTTCCTGTGGAATATATTGTAGGAAGAACATACTGTGTGGTATAGCTGCCACTTGTCTCAAACAGTTAAACTATAAAGTGGATTTTCAAATTGTGCCAGAAGTGATTTAAACCTGTACAATATACTGCAGGAAGGAGTCTTTTTCTCAATATCACATGGTGATAAATTCTGATCTGAAAATAGAGATGGGGCAATAATGTGTTTTTGAAAATAGAAATAATTGTGGAGTCTCAAATGATCTAGGGGAAAATAGCTTATCACATCATTCTTTTCATACATATGGAAGAGGCCTCTCTAATTTTTTTAAAAACACAGATAACAACTTCTTCAAAATGGAAAAGTTTGTCAAGATTATATCTACCCTTCAAGAATCTTGAAATCTGTGGTTTTCAGCAGAAGGCTGCTCTCCAGAATCTGGATGCCAGTCAATATGTGTCTGTTAGCAGAATTCAGGGATGGCTGCAGACGTCTCTCATTCTGATTCTGATGCAAGCTGGATTGAGAGGTCGAGGGGCTGTGATCTTGAGAATATCCGGTCAATTCAGACAAAGAGTTTTCTGCATGGGCAGCCTGTGGTCTGAGGTACCAGTCTGCGGTGATGAGTGGAGTTTGTGAAAGCCCTTGTGCCATCTGAGAAGTTGTTTGAGGGTTGATGTAATCTGCTAATGTCAGAGATGATAATGTGGACATTGTAATAACAAGATTGAAACGCTCATTTTGATCATGCTTGCAGGTAAAAATTGCAAAGGTCAAAATCCAAATTATTAGGTAGAGCATATGGAAGGCAAGAATCTATTTATGCCATTTGTGCTCGTACTGTGGAAATATTCTGCTGTTAACCAAAAACAAATAATTTAATTGTGCCATGTAGGATCATGCTCCTTGGATGAAATCAGCTAAGTATAACTTGTCAAATTTCTCTCTGTAAAATTGTTTTGTACTAATCATTCACAGGATGCGGGCTTCGCTGGCTAGGCCAGTCTAGTGAGTTTTCTCATACAACTGTCCCAAACCTGCATCATTAACTCAGTACCACACCACTATGGTTACCTGCATTTCCAATGCCAGCCTGATTCTCCCACTCTTTGTAGGTGAACGTTCTCACCAGAGCCAGCTTATCTCAGTATATCAGGTGCCGGCTCCATATTCAAAAGCCTGGTGTCGATCTGGCAATCTGAAGCTGCCCTTAAAAATTGGAGATATTTCTCCTGCATGTGGAAGACGTCCCATCTTGCAGGCAGAGGCCAGGAGCTCCTGGAGAACTGAGGGTGGTGCAGAAGGCACCACCTTTTGCCCCAGGACTAGCAGAGGAGGCCAAGACACTACATCCTGGCAGCCTGGTTCAAGGCTGCCACCGAGGTCACTGCAGTCTCAACTATGCAGAAGTGCCAAAACGAGGTTAGTGGCATTCTTGCTCCAGTAGGATAGGTGTCACCACCTTCTTTCAGATAGAACACACTCAATT
This sequence comes from Hemiscyllium ocellatum, assembly GCF_020745735.1. Lineage (NCBI taxonomy): Eukaryota > Metazoa > Chordata > Chondrichthyes > Orectolobiformes > Hemiscylliidae > Hemiscyllium > Hemiscyllium ocellatum. The sequence continues at coordinate 159,420,287 of NC_083401.1, read as the reverse complement.
GAAGTTTATACTGTACCCATCTCCCACCAAGTTTCATGCTCTACCACTTTTGCAAATTCATGTAGCATCTGTCACTCTTTCTCACCCATCCAAATTCCCCCTTATTACTAACCTTGTGATGCCCTCCGTGCTACCTACTCACTCGCTGGGGACACCTTTCCCCATCAGCACCAGCATTAACAGCTATACTATCTATTTTCATCTCACTCAATCTCTCCCTTTGCCTGAATTGGGGTGGAGACAGCCCTATTGGTAGTGATAGTGTGCCTGGCATTCGGTTCCTCAACCCTGTGAGGAGAGGATCCTGGCCCTTGCTGGCAAAGACCATGACCAGTCTTATTGGGAAACAAACTAAACTAGTCCCACCTGCCTGCATTTGGCCCATATCCCTCCCCAATCTTTCCTATCCTTGTACCTATCCAAATGTCTTTTAAATATTGTAACCATACCCGCATCCACCATGTCTGCCAGCAGTTCACTCCACACACTGACCACTCTGTATAAAAAAAAGTTACCCCTTATGTCCTTTTTAAATCTGTCTCCTCTCACCTTAAAAAAAAGCCACTAATTTTAAACTCCTCCATCTTATGGAAAAGACCTTTGTTATTCATGATCTCATGATCTTATAAACTTCTATCAGGTCATCCCTCAACCTCCTACACTTCAGTGAAAAAAGTCCCAGCCTATCCAGCCTCTCCTTATAATTTAAACCCTTCATTCCCAACAACATCCTGGTAAATCTTTTCTGAACCTGCTCTAGTTTAATAATACCTTCCTATAACAGGATGGCCAGAACTGCATACAATATTCCAGAAGGGTATGTACAACCTCAACATAATGTCCTAACTCCTACACTCAAAGATCTGAACAATGAAGGCATGCATGCGAAACGCCTTCATAAGTACTCTGTCTACCTGGGATGCAAATTTCAAAGAATTATGTACCTGAACCCTTAGGTCTTTCTGTTCTACAACACTACATTAATTGTTTAATCCTACCATTGTTTGTTTTACCAAAATGCAATACCTCACATTTACCCAAATTAAACTCCATCTGTCACTTCTTAGCCCATTAACATAATCTTAGATAATCTGAGATAATCTTCTTCACTGTCCATCACACCACCAATTATGGGATCATCGCAAACTTACAAATACAAATTAAATGACACCTGTGCTTTATAACTTGAAATCAAATAATTCAATGATTGGTTTTGGAGTGACAGAATAGAAATGTGCTGTACCTTCAACAGAAGCAGCTGTCCTGGCTGTAGTGCTGTTATATGCAGACACCTGGAACGTTTCCTTCAATTCGTCATTCTGCGTTGAAATGGAATAATTCTGTTTTTGGTCAGAAATGAGACCAGACTCAATTCTGGTCCAGTAAATGAAGTATGACTGGACAGCTGAAACACTGCAGGTCACGTGAAACAAAAGCCATTTATTAGAATGGAATTTCAGTGTTTCATTTTCACTCATTTAAGGAAAATATCTCAGCAAGCAACACCATCAGTTGTCTTGGACAATGGCTCTGTGGCTGATTTGAAATCTGAAGTGGAACATACTTAAACCCATGAGCTAGAGTTTCCCAAACTGGTCCCAGCCCTTATATTGGCCACAACTCCAGGTTGAGAACCAAGAGTTGGTCATAACAGGATCTCAGACACGGGAAGCTAGTTCTGGCAACCATTGTCCAATTAAAGAAAGCACACCAGGGAAAAGGGCTCACAGCAATGTCAGCTGGGCAGTCCCATTGTTTGAAATGGACATTGAAGAGGAAGCAGGAAGAGTTAAGGATGCCTCAGCATGGATACACTCAGCTGTCTGTAGGGAAGTCTATAGGGAAGAGGCCAGAGGTAGGTAGGCCTATCGGAGTGGGGAGGATATCCTGCATTGATGAGTTTGTCCCTGTGAGTCTGTCACTGGGTTTTGGAGACACCAACTTCAATGGCAACTCCACGTCCAATAAACTGCCAATGTCAACATTTGGCAGAGGGCCACACGACTATGAAATTCTGGTTCAAATTCAAATTGGCCCGAAGTGGGTCTTCATTTATACTAACTGTCTGCCTGCTCCTATCCCATCTCAATACTGGCGGAAGGTTTCAGCTCATCGTTATATGGTCTAAAACACTGTAAAGTTTAGAGCTTTCCTTTAAACATTGTTGCATGAGAAACCAGGCCCTTTGCATTCTGATCTGGTTAGAAAATATTTGTGCTATTCATAAAACCTGCCATGTTGCCCTTCAGAAATCTCATCCAGACGAAACAATGCACAACAAATAATACTCAAAGTTCCTTTACTGAAGTCAAGCCCTCTATATTTCAGGCATGTGCCTGAATCTGGCACATAGTAGACAAGGAGATCTTAAGCAGGGCCAATCTCAGAAACTAAGCAAGTATAAACTGGTGAATTGAAGCTGAGACCTGGACAGGTATCATTCTGGAATTGTTCAGTGTTTTAGTACTATGTCATCATGGAGACACTCCTAACTAAATCACAATTTGGTTGTACATATTTCAGAACAAAAGGAAGATGACTAATTGATGCCACCAACAAAAACAAAAGGCCTCTACTTTCCTATTTTCTTAAATAGTTTTGAATGTTATACTTTAAAGTCATAGGTAATAATTACAAAAACTTGATGTCACCAGTGAGTTGCTCTGGTGCTTTCCAAATGAAGGAGAGGTTTCTCTTCAGTGATTTGTCCGAGTGGGTCACGGTGTCGCCATCTTCAGAGCATTTCATTAGTTTAGACCCCGAGGAAGTGAGAATGAATGTTCCAGTCACTTGATCATCAACCACTCTGCGAGCCTGCATAAAGAAGCCCATGAAGTCTTGTGTGCTCCTTACAATCACTTGAAAGTATAAGAAACATTCATCAAGGTTAGAAATGAGGAAACAGCCGTTTCCCTTCATTTTAGGAGTTTCTCTCAGCACAAAATACTCAGCTGGGTTCTCTGTATGCCGGCTTCCCTTACATAGCCACTTCCACCCCAACTCCAGGCTTCCCTATAAATTACATATTTATCTCAACCATGAAGTGGACATATTACTCACTCTGAGGTTCTAGCACTGTAATTCCTAATCTAGCCCATATGCCACAACTTCCTTGGGCACTTAGGATTAGTCAGGGAAAATTCCTCAAAGGTTTTCCTGAACTGTGTCCCTCTATTTTTCTTCTCTTGGGAAGTGGAATGAAAGAGAACCGAGTGCAACAAGATTTGAATACATTTGTGAGGTTCTAATGGTCTTTTCTCATTCTGATAAGAAAATATAACATGAGAGTCAACTCCCATTCACCTAATCTCTGCAACCATGATATTCTGAGGCTTTTTTTTATTTGTTCATGGGATATGTGTTTTTCTGGTTACACCAGCATTTATTATTCATCTCTAACTGCCTTGAGAACATAGTGATGAGCTACATTCTGGAACAATTGCAGTCCATGCATTGTAGGAGCACTCACAATGCTGTGAGGAAAGGACTTCAGGATTTTGACCTAGCAACAATGAAACAGCAGCAAGTTAAATCCAAGCAGGATGGCATATGGATTGAAGGGAAACTTTCAGCTAATGTGATTCCTGTGCATCTACAGCCCTTGTCCTTCTAGAGGGTAGTTGTCATAGGTTTAGAGATACTGTTTAAGGAGCTTTGGTGAGTTACTACAATGCATCTTGTAGATGGTTCACACTGCTGCCAATGGTGTTAAACCTTTTTGAATTTTGTTGGAGCTGCACCCATTCACGCAAGTAGATTGCACTTTGTAAGATGTTGGACATGTTGGGGTGGGGGAAAGAGGTGGTGAGAGACTGGAGGGAGTTACTTGTCATAGAATACTTAGCTTATTTCTGGTCAATGTTAACCCTGGGATGTGCCGATACATCAAGAACAGCAGCAGTTCAAGAGGGCAGCACACTGCTGCCTTTAACACACAGTTAAGGATGGGCAATAATTATTAGCCTAGCCAGCAATGTCCACATCCCATAAAAAAAAAACTGAATTTCACATTCAGTTTGAGAGTGAGAAATATGTACCTAAATTAGTTACTTAAACGTAAATACTGTAAAGGCAGTTATATGATTACAAAGACAGAATTAATTAAAGTGAGCTGGAAAAATCAGTTAGAAGTTAAGATGACAGAAGGAATGGCAGAATTTAAGGAGATATTTCACAATCCTCAACAAAGATGTATTCCACTGAGGAAGAAGGACTTTACTAGAAGGATGTCTTATCTGTGGATTACTAAAGGAGTTAAGGATGGTGTCAAATTGAAAGAAATAGTGTCAAATTGTGAAGATACATGATCGGCTAGAAAATTGAGAAGACTTCTGAAACCAGAAAAGAAATTATTTAAAAACGAGAGTGGAGAATGAGAGAAACTGACTAAGAAATCGAAGAACAGACAGTAAAAACTTCTCTGAATATATGTAAAGAAAGAAAGAGTGAGTGAGTGCTGGTCCCCTTAAAAAAGATTTGGGAATTAATAATGGAAAAGACTTGAAACAACTACTTTGTATCTCTCTTCACAGTACAAAACATAAAAAACCCCAGGAATAGTAGAAAATCAAGAAGGAACAGAGAAAGAGAAAGAAGTATTTAGAAAACAAATGGTAATCCTTTAAATGATAAATCCATTGACTTGATGATCTCTATCCTAAAGTGGTTTTCTTTCTAATCGCCAGTCAATCAACAGTCTTTTAGGTTGGCAGTTGATACCCATGTAAGGGCTTCAATTTAACATCACTGCTACTAGAAACATCAAAAATAGGAACAGGAATAAGCCGTTCAACCCTTTGAGCCTGTTTTGCTATTCAACATGATCGTGGCAGATCATCCTACTCAGTACTCTGTTCCTACTTTCTCTCCTTTGATCCCTTTAGCTCTAAGGATTATACCAATCTCCTTTTTGAAACTGCTTTCTGTGGCAAAGGATTCTTGGATTCAACACTCACTGGATGGAGAAATTTCTGTCTCTCAGTCCTAAATGGCCTACCCTGCATCGTTAAATTGTGCATTCCCTGGTCATTAGGAACATCCTTCCTGCATTTACCCTGTCTAGTCCTCTTAAAATTTTATAGATACACTCTTCTAAACTCCAACGAATATGGTTTTCACCAATCCAGTCTCTTTTCATACATCAGTCCTGCCATCCCAGGAATCAGTTTGGCAAATCTTCATTGCACTGCTTCCATAGGAGAACATCCTTCCTCAGATAAGGAGACTAAAATTACACACTGTACTTCAGGTATGGTCCCACCAAATCTTTGTACAATTGCAGCAAGACATCCCTGCATTCCTGCTCCTGTACTCGAATCCTCTTGATTGCTGTCAGTGACTGGTGTGCATAAGGACATCAGAACCCATTGCACCTTTCCCTTTCCCAATATATTGCCATTCAGTTTTTAAACAACCAATGTGGATACTTCATATTTATCCATATTATACTTCACCTGCCATGCATATAGTCCTGTGCACGGAGTTGTACTTTTTGTCTTTTTCTTTCTCCCCTCCTTCTTTATTTCAATTTTGTTTACCTTTCACTTGAACAGAGTCAGCCAGCCTGTGAAACTTGGAGCAGGACTCTCACTTCCATGTGGAGTGGCCCCTGGGGCTCACATGGCATGGGCTGGTGTAGCCTGGAACAGACTTTGACAGTGGCATGGCATGGCCTGGAAAGCCCAGAGCGGGACTGTCACAGCAGAGAAGGAAACGTTGGACTCTCTTTTAAGTTTTTTTATACATTAAGTTAATGTGAATGGCACCATGCATGGTGACAGTACTCACTTTTCACTGTATTTTATATGGAATATGCATTGGGTAGGAAGGGTCTGATGTGAGCCACTTCCCTGCCATTTCTGTTCTCACCCCTCCCCCAATCCTCCACAATCTACTTCCAGGTGACACAGCCTTCAATGACGTCTGCCATTGGCGGGTAGTTCTCAGTGGGCAGAAAGCCACTCCTGGGGTTCTTGATCCTGGGAAAAGCTGTCTAATTAGATACCTGAGTGATATTTGCTTTGGTCATCTTTCCTAGAAGAGGTGACGTGGAGTTTGCTGGTACTCAGGCTAGCAGGTGAGAACCCCATCACCACCATTAATCCTGCCAGCAGGTACATGGGTTCTAATCTGTCAAGGATCCCTAAATTCTGAAAATGTCCCAGTGATTGGAAAGTTGAAACAGTATCACCACCATTCAGGAGAGACACTGAAATCAGGAAACAAAATGTCAGTATACAGAAGCAATCACCCCAACATCCATAAACGAAGCTGCATCAGAACATTATTTCAAAGAGCCACCACACACTGCAGCACAGAGGAACTACACAGAGCAGAGGAAAATCACCTATACAGTGTATTCAAAAAGAATGGGAACCCAATGAACACAGTCCACTGATTTCTCAGCAACAAACCCAAACAAGCAGACAAAACACGTTTAGAAACGCTAGCCACTCTCCCCTACATCAAAGACATCTCGGATATGACTGCCAGATTACTCAGACCCTTTGGCATCATGGTAGCCCACAAACCCATCAACACATTAAAACAGCAGCTAACTTGAATGAACCTATACAGACAACGAGCAAAACTAATGATATTTACAAAATACCATGCAGGGATTGTAACAAACACTACATTGGACAAACAGGCAGAAAACTAGTCACCAGGACACATGAACATCAACTAGCCACAAAACAACATGACCCTCTCTCACTAGTATCCTTACATACAGATGAGGAAGTACATCACTTTGACTGGGACAACACATCCATCCTTGGACAAGCCCAACAGAGACACACACACGAGAATTCCTAGAAGCATGGCATTCCAACTGAAACTCTATCAACAAATACATCGAGTTAGACCCCATCTACCACCCCCCCCCCCCCCCTGAGAAAAAAAAACAGGAAATGACTTCACCACAGGAGATGACATCACCAACCCAAACAAACCCAAACATATAAATAGAAAGCAGGAACTATCAACAGTGCTTCGCCTGAAAGTCCACTGAAGATGTTACCTAGTAAGATGGTGAAACATCTGGAAATGAACCTTTCAGCTCAGTGAGCAAACCTACATCCAAATTACAGAGTGTTATAGTACAGATATATACGAGTGTCCTTGTAAGTGAATTATAAAAATCTAATATGCAGGTATGTCATAAAATCGGTGAAGAGGGCACTCAGTAGGACACATGCTTCAGTCATGCTGTGTTAATACTAATACAAGTGTGCAACTCTTCCTAAAGGCCTTTTCCTGCCTGGTTGATGTTCTCTAAATGCCAATTTTAGAAAAAGAATCTTTTCATTAAAATATTTCATTGCATTGCACAGACTTCAGGCCAATTCACATTCAACAATCTGCTTTGAAAACCCTGCTCATATTACAGCTGGGATGATCCATAACATTTGAAAACAATTGACAACATTCTAAATAAACCAACTCACAATAATCTCCCATCTCCCAATGTTTATAGATACTTAAAAACATTTATAGGATTTGCATCTAGATCCATGTTTTCACCAAAAATGAATTAGTTCTTCCTAAGACAGTTCCTCTTTCTCTATACTGAGTTTTGTTGAAATCCAAACATTAGTTTTTTGAGATATATTGTTTACAAACATGCACGGGCAAAACTGACCTCTGACAACCTTCAATGACTGGTATAATTCAGAAAATATTAGAATGCAAGATTTTCTTACAAGGATTGGAGCACAAAATATTGGACATCACGCTACAATGGTACAGAGCCTTGGTGAGGCTGCACACAGATTTTTGTGAACAGCTTCATTCTTCTTACTTAAAGATGAATGCACTTGCACTGGAAGTAATTCTGAACTCGGCTAATTCTTGGAATGAAGGAATGACCTTACAGCCATTCTTTATGAGGTATGGTTGAGTAGATGGATGTTAATAGATTGAGTAGTATTAATCTTATTGTAACATAAGAGTCTGAGGGCCCTAACAAGCTAGATACTGAGATTTGTCCTCCTGTGGAGGAATCACTCAGGGGCACAGTTCAAAATACAATCGAAAATTGCAATGAGGAGGAATTCCTTCTCTCATAGGGCATGAGCGATTGGAGTTTGTTTTCCCAGAGGGTAGTGAAGGGAAGTCATTGAATAATTCAAGGTCATGTTAGACAGAATTATCATCTCTAAGTGAGTTCAACATTATAGTGGGCAGCCAGAAAATGGAGTTAATAACACACTCAGATCAGCCTTGATGTATTGAGAATATGATAACGATTCCTTCTATTCTTTGTTCTCCCTCATAAAAATCTACTCGCTCACACATCTCCACACTAAGTTAGGGTATAAGCCACTCTAAACTTCAAACCCCCCAAAAATCTCATTTACCCACCATTTTGTCCTCATTGATCTACATTTTTGGAGATACTAAAGTTTTAAAAATCTGAATCTTGTGTTAGATCTCTTCATTATCTTGCTTGTTCCTTTTCTCTTTAATCTCTGCCAGCTCTGAAACCTCACCAATTTCCTTCTTGCTCTAATTCTGTTCTTTTGTGCATCCATCTCTGCATCCCACCCCAGTCTGGCAGGAAAACCTCTGTCCAAATCCCAAAAGAAAATCCTGCTGCCTCTCCCCCTTTAAACCCCTCCTTAAAATCCATGTGTTTGGACAGTATTCATCACACCTCCTCAGGTGTGCTTTGGCGCAATGTCCATTTTTTTCTGACTTCACCTTCATAAGAACATAAAAGAAGCAGGAGGAGTAGGCCCTTTGAGCCTGCTCTGCCATTTAGTATGATCATGGCTGATCGTTTTGCAGCCTCAGCTCCACTTACCCACCCTCTCACCGTAACCCTTAATTCCTTCATTGTTCAAAAAAAGTCTATCTTAGCTTTAAAAACATTTACTGAAGTCGTGTTGACTTACTTCACTGGGAAAAGAATTCCATAGATTCACAGCCCTATGAGTGAAGAAATTCCTTCTCAACTCAGTTCTAAATCTGCTCCCCTTAATTGTGAGGCTATGCCCTCTTGTCCTAGTTTTACCTGCCAGTGGGAATAAATGAGTGCAATTCTGGCTGACAATCAATAATTAGTGGTATGCCTTAGGAATTGGTGTTTATTCACAATTTATGCGGATTATTTGGAGTTGGAAACTGTGTATTAGTGTCATCTGCAAACTTTGACACAAGGTGAGTGGCAGAGCAAAGTGTGCAGAAGACTGTGAAACTTTGCAGAAGGAGCATAGTTTGAGAGTGCGCAAAGGTCTGGCAGATGGGAACATCATTCTACATCGATCTTATTTATTCATTTCATAATTTTATACATTTCTATAAGATTCCCACCTCATTCTTCTAAATTTCAATGAACATAATCCCAGTCTACTCCGTCTCTCCTCATAAGCCAACCTCAACTCCAGAATCAATCTAGTGAACCTCGTCTGTACCCCTTCCTTTCTCAAGTAAGGAGACCAAAACTGCACACAGTACTCCAGGTGTGGCCTCACCAGTACCCTATACATTTTTGTTAGCACCCTAGGATGCATCCCAACAGGATGCAACCATTCAAGTATAGTGTTTTTTGCTGTTATTCCTACCAAAATGGATAACTTCACATTTATGAACATTATATTTCATCTGCCAGATTTTTGTCCACTGACAAACTAAGTTCCTTTGCTAAGTTTCACAGTCTTCTGCACACTTTGCTCTGCCACTCACCTTAGTGTCATCTGCAAACTTTGACACACTACACGTGGTCTCCAACTCTAAATCATCTTCGTAAATTGTGAATAAATACCGATGCCTGAGGCACATCACAAGTTATTGATTGCCAGCCAGAATAGCACTCATTTATCCCTACTCTTTGCTTCCCGTTAGTCAACGAATTCTCTATCCATGCTAATACTTTACCTGTAACGCCTTGCATCTTTATTTTATGTAGCAGCCTTTTGTACAGCACCTTGTTGAAGGTCTTTTGGAAATCTAGATACAATATACCACATCTACTGGATCCCCATTGTCCACCGTATTCATTATGTCTTCATAGAATTCCAAAAGATTAGTTCAGCATGGGACAGTTTCTATCAAGATGCCTTACTATTTCTTCATTAATAATGGACTCAAGCATCTTCCCCACTACAGAAGTTAAGCTAACCAGTCTAAAATTCCCCATCTTCTGTCTATGTCCCTTTTTAAGCAGTGGTGTCATATTTGCTGTTTTCCAATCTGCTGGAACTACCCCAGAGTCCAGCGAATTTTGGAAAATTACCACAAATGCACTCGCTATTTCTTCTTCCATTTTTGTTAGCATCCTAGGATGCATCCCAACAGGGCCAGGAGACTTGTCTATCCTTGGGTCCATTAGCTTGCCCAACACTACCTCTTTTGTGATAATGATTGCATCCAGGTCCTCACCTGTTTTCGTCTCTTTATCAATTACTGGCATGTTATTAGTATCCTCCACTGTGAAAACTGATGCAAAATACCTGTTCAATGCATTGGCCATTTCATCATATTCCATGACTAAATGCCCCTTCTCATCCTCTAAAGGATCAATGTTTACTTTAGCCACTCTTTTTCATTTAATATATTTGTAGAAATGGTTGCTATCTATCATTCATTACATGTGCTACGTAAGTAAAAGTTGTTATTATTTTCTTCCTGAAGTCCTCTACTGTTTACTGGACCTTTGTGTTGTCAATACTTTTTAGTCTTGGGTAGCAAATGTCTAATGATCTGAATACAAAATATAAAGGAGATTGGCCTGTTGGACACCTTAAAGAAGTAGTCTATTTTATGATGATGGTGCAACCTTCCGTTAATTAATGAGCTAAATTCAAGAAACAAAATTGGAATCATAAATTAGGAATTAACAGACACAAAGCAATAACAATATTTCGGATTGTTAGCCTACTCTGCGAGTTTCTGAATGCCCATAAGTGAAAGGGTTATTATTTATGTCATTATTTCCCATTTGATATTGTATTGTAGTGAGGCAAATTTCATTACTGACTTAGTTATAAGTTATTATTGATCACCGCTTTACCATTCATTACTCAAAACCAAACTTCAAATAAGACTAAATGAATATAACAACCTTAACTCACTGTCATTTAAGGTTGATTTTCTCTTTAACTATTCATTGCATAAACTTTTGCCTTATGCCGTACTCCCTCTCCCCTCCTGAAATTCCCTTTTATGGAGAGTAAACTCTCTCACGTGCTGACCATAGTCTGCAAACTCTAACAGTCCACCAGCTACATCTAGTGGCAGGAAATCCTTATTACATAGACTTTCCCTCTTGTGAATAACGGTTGTATTCTTGTTTGCATTTCTTAACACATAACTAACATTCTCATAACAGATAAACAACATCAGTTCAATTTACTTGAAAATCTTAATGAGCTTTACTTAACAGACAATCTGATAACATGCAGTTACAGAACAACTTGTGCTCACATTCTGAAGTCTTCATGGCTGCTGGTTACGTAGTGTCAATGGCCCTTAGCTCATTAATATAGTCAGCTCATAAAGAAACAACACATTATCCCCTTTATTTCCCAGAGAGAATTTCATGTACTAAGTATGAAAATGCAAATACATTATGTTGTTGCAAAACCGTTTACTGATGAATCAAAAATTGTAAGATTTACCAAGTTTAAGTGTGTACAGCATAACAGTGGTTTGACGATTCTTTAAGATCTTATGTTGGTGCGATATTTTGGAGATTTTGACTTCACACTGTTGCTTGTGATTTGTATGTTGTTGGTCTCTCGTATGTTGTTAGAGTATTAGTTGTTGTCATGCTGGTCTTCCACGTCGTCAAAATCCAAGTATACCTTTTTTGTGTTCTATGCACAATTAGAGTACTGTAGAGTTCCCTACATTAGGCTTTCTCCTCAACATTAAAAATCACACCAGGTTATAGTCCAACAGGTTTAATTGGAAGCACGAGGTGGTTGATGAAGGAGCAGCGCTCTGAAAGCTAGTGCTTCCAAATAGACCTGTTGGACTATAACCTAGTGTTGCATGGTTTTTTTAACGTTGTACACCCCAGTCCAACACTGGCACTTCCAAATCATTTCCCCTCAACATTGCTTCATTAAGTGTTGTGACTTCAGAAAATCTTGGCTCATGACACAATTTCTGTGGGTAACCAAATTCCTTGGGTAGGATGGATGATTGACTCTCTGCTCTCCACACAGATTCAGCATTTCTGTAACTGCCTGTTGATTATGTGCCATCTTCATTCTCCCTCGTGTTCTTGAGAAGTTTGCCCAGAATCTCTGAGAACTTCAACAGCTGGTAGTTGGCAGGGTTGACTTAAAATTGCCTTTCAATGATGATCTGTTCTAGAATCAGAATGCCGATATGCAAAGATGTGGATTTTAGGTATATCATTACAATAGAAAGCGTAGTGTTTTTCTCATCGCCATGCTCTTCATAGAACAGGCCCTTCGGCCCTCAATGTTGCGCCGACCTGTGAACTAATCTAAGCCCATCACTCTACACTATCCCATCATCATCCATATGCTTATCCAAGGACTGTTTAAATGTCCCTATTGTGACTGAGTTAACTACATTGGCAGGCAGGGCATTCCACACCCTTACCACTCTCTGAGTAAAGAACCTGCCTCTGACATCTGTTTTAAATCTATCACGTCTCAGTTTGCAGCTATGCTCCCTTGTACAAGCCAACGTCATCATCCTAGGAAAAAGACTCTCACAGTCCACCCTATTTAATCCTCTGATCATCTTGTATATCTCTTTAAATCCCTTCTTATCCTTCTTCTCTCCAATGAGAACAGACCCAAGTCCCTCAGCCTTTCCTCATAAGACCTTCCCTCCAGACCAGGCAACATCCTGGTAAATCTCCTCTGCACCTTTTCCAATGATTCTACATCCTTCCTGTAATGGGGCAACCAGAAATGTGCACAATATTCCAAATGAGGCTACACCAGCATTTTGTATAGTTGCAGCATGACATCCAGAACTCAATCCCTCTACCAATAAACTCTAACACACCGTATGCCTTCTTAACAGACAGTAAGGGCTTTAACAATATGAACCATCTGCTTGGCGAGACTGTTGGATCTGGGATAATGTGGCAAGGCTGCCACAGTGTATGCTTCATTTGCCCACACGTCTCTAAAAGGTCTGCCTGTATCTTGTGGTGCTTTGTCAGATATGATCTCTTCCGGTGCATTGAACAGACTGAATATCACACTCATTGCATCTGAGACAGACACAAGCGAAATGTCCTCTAACCATTTGACAATTAGAAATTTGAAAATGTAGTCCGTGACTGGGAGAAAATCATCACCATGCATGGTGAATAAATCAGCTGTGATTTTGGATCATACAGTCTGACACAATCTAACGAGGGTTTAGAAGTTCTTTGTGGTGCTACGGTTTGAGACTTTGGCATATCTCAGACGTCTTCACTGTCGGATCAGAGTCACCGTATCCTGTGCTTGTTCGCTCTATGCCCTGTGGCAGTGTGTCTTGTGAAGAGCTTAACGTTAAAATATCTTGAGATACCTTGGTAATCTCTGTGCAATCTAAAGTATCTGCGATAGCAATGCCCAGTTCCTCTTGTACTGTGTCAGACCATCTTTTCACAATAACTTTCTAAAGCGCTTCCAGTTGTGGATCATTAGCTGTTTCTTCCTGAAATTGATTGCATATTGACATTAATCTCACCTTCCACCTCATGATATGTAGCGTTTACCTTTAAATCTGCTACAACTGTTAATTAGATGGGCCTTAGATCTGACATGAGAAAGAGAATTGGGGGTCTCTTATGGCACCATGGTAGTGTTCCTACCTCTGAGACAGGAGGCCGAGGTTCAAGACACCCATTCCAGAGATGTGTGCGGCAAGATGTGTCTGCTCCATGGAATGCAGAGTAAATAGCTTTGGATTTTTTAAAAAATTAGACAAAAGAAGCATGAGTGGGTGAAGTCACGCTCACATAGACCTAGGATTTTAACTTTGCTTTCAGCTGTTGAAGTTGGGGTGTTTGGAGTGGGAGCTGCTAGATACAGATCTCTCTCTTTCACACTCTCTCTCACTCTCTCTCCTGCAGCAAAAAAAACTTGAGTACTCTCTCAGTTGCTAGATTCATTCTCTTGGTGTTCCTTCTCCTGGACAGGAGCAAGCATCTGTTTTGCTTAATTTAACTTTGCCAAGGGTGTATTTGAGGTGCTGCTATATCGGAACAGTTGACAAGTGGTCATTAAATAATAGACTATTTTTGCTAAACATTTCAATAGAGTTAAAGACAAATTCTTCTGGAGTTTATGTTTTAACTGTGGTGTCAGAATAAAGTGAATTTTGCTTAAAGCCTAGTAGTTTGATTCACATCGGGAATGCAGTGCCTTTTGGGCGGCATGGTGGCTCAGTGGTTAGCACTGCTGCCTCACAGTGCCAGAGACCCAGCTTTGATTCCAGCCTCGATGACTGTCTGTGTGGAGTTTGCACATTCTCCCAGTGTCTGTGTGGGTTTCCCCGATGCTCCGGTTTCCTCCCACTGTCCAAAAGATGTGCAGGTTAGGTAAATTGGCCATGCTAAATTGTCCATAATGTTAGGTGCATTAGTCAGAGCGGGGTGGGTTACTCTTCGGAGGTTCAGTGTGAACTTGTTGGGCCAAAGGGCCTGTTTCCACACTGTATGGAATCTAATCTAATCTACACTTGCCTTTAAATGAGATAAAATAAGCTCACTGCTTGATATGTTCCTGATTAAGGGCTTATGCCCGAGACGTTGACTCTCCCCCTCCTCATCTGCTGCCTGTCCTGTTGTGCTTTTCCTGTATCACGCTTTTCGACTCAGATCTTCAATCCTCACTTTCTCCTACCTGCTTGCCATGTTTTGAGGGGGTTTAATCTGGCCCAAAAGATATCTAATAACATCTCTGCACAGGTTGATTAAAAATATCTAAACCTGAGGATTGATGTCAGTAAATTATCCAACCACATGCTATAGTGGTGAGCACCCTGAAGAGATTCCATTATGACATGGTGATCAGGTGGTGAGGTCCATTGCTGAATTACTTCAAGGTAACAATAGTTGAGAATCCATTCAACACTAGAGAAAACAAAACCTTTTTAAGACATGTCTATCATTTTAAGAATATTATAGCTTTAGAAAGATGCAGTCAGCCAATAGCTGAGAAGAGTATAGAACAACCTCGACTATCCAAATAATAAAAGGCAGGGAGTATTGTGTTTGGATAATTGATTGTTTGGATAACAGATAAGGTTTTTATGGGACCTTGAGATCTTGTTTGAATAATCCAAAATTCGGATAATTGACATTCAGATAACCGAGGTTGTTCTGTAAACTAATATTCAGTCACCAGCACTCATGGGAGCAGCTATAGGGTGAATGCAGCACTCAAGAAAAAAAAATCTTCACCTCAGAACTAGCAAAAATGCGCAGGGAAAGTAGGAATAATATAAAAGTTGGGAAGAGACAGAAACCTTTGCGAATAAGATACTGTTAGAGCAATTGGAAACTCTGAGTGGAAAGTTAGAGATCTCTGTGGGGCAAAAAAAGGGGGAAAATATTTACAATAATGGTGAAAACTACTAGACTGGAAAGAAAAAAAACGAGCATCACCACCATTTTGAGTAGGCTTCATGAAGCACAATTTCAATAGTCACAGCAAGGGTCAGAAATTAATTTATTCCAGGTCACAGTACCAGTAAAGTCAGAAAACTGATTCAAGGAGACAACAAAGTAAAAAGATTGTTGAAAGAATTTTAAGTCTTTTAGAAGGTCAGGATGCTTGTAATTTAACCACAATTTAATGATAAGATTTATTAAATTATTAGATGCTCATTTGTTTTAAAATTGTGCGAGGCAATGTGCAGTGTGTTTGAAAGGTG
Organism: Hemiscyllium ocellatum; assembly: GCF_020745735.1. Taxonomy (NCBI): domain Eukaryota; kingdom Metazoa; phylum Chordata; class Chondrichthyes; order Orectolobiformes; family Hemiscylliidae; genus Hemiscyllium; species Hemiscyllium ocellatum. The sequence continues at coordinate 159,404,426 of NC_083401.1, read as the reverse complement.
GAAACCATCCATTTTAATGATTAAGAAATGGGCAATATCCATCTTGGCTACATCAGGTGTAATGCCAAAAGGGAGGAAAGTGGAGTTGAAGATTATCAGATCAACTATAATGTAATTGAATGGTGGGGCTGACTTGGGCTGAATGGCCTATTTCTATTTTACCTCTTATTGTCTTCTAGTTCCTTTGCCTTGCTGTAATTCAGATACAATTGCTCACAGTCACAGGACAACAGTAATCTTCAGATCATATTTCAGATTCAGGTGAGAAACTATAGGCGGTTTTGATATTTGAAGCTTTATCAGACTTTTTTTCCCAAACTAACTTACGGACGGATATGTAAAGGGTGCTGCTTTCAGATCCAAACCATGATTCTTGCTGAGAGAGAGACAGGCAGACATGCAGAGAGAATATTGCTCAACTTTGCAAGTTTCTCCAACTATTTCTAGGTGTGCACTGAAAAGGACTACCAGCTCCTCAACCCAGAGGCTGTTGCTGGGTGATGGCAACATTGATCTTTTCAGGTTTTCCAGGCCTGCTTATTCAACAATTAAAGCTATAAAACATCACCCTTAGCTTTCTATAAAGAATTTCAGGGCACCACATACCAAAGTGCCTTTTTTTTTGGATTAGCCTTGATTATCAAACTGAGCCTATGACCCACTATGCTATTCATCACCTGTATTTCCTGCCATTTTCAAATAGCTCCTAAAGGCAAAATGCATATGGGAAATGATTGTTTTGTTTTCCCTATCTCAACTAATATGGTCTAATAGTGAATGATGCCAGGCTCTTTAGTATTTAGTAAGTTTGCGGATGACACCAGAAATAGCATTAATCAAGTATTTGCACACTATAGGTTGCATTCTTTGCAATCATAGCATGGTGCATGTGAAATGGAAACTTTACATGAACTTCTTTCTCTTTGGGGTCTATCCCTACCTATCATTTACTCCTTACCCCCTACCCCCACTCTATCTTCTGCATATAAACTGACATTTTCCTAGCGACCATCAGTTCTGAGGAAGGGTCACTGGACCCAAAACATTAACTTTGATTTCTCTTCACAGATGCTGCCAGACCTGCTGAGCATTTCCAGCAACGTCTGTTTTTGTATCAAATACAAAAGTTGGCAAGTGATGTTGCAGCTGTATAAAACTTCAGTTAGGATGCTTTGGAGAGAGTCAGCGAAGGTCTACAAATATGCTGCCTGGTCTGATGAAGAGGTTGGATAAGCTTAGATTGTTTTCATTGGAAAGACAGAAGCTGAGGGGCAACTTGATAGAGGTCTACAAAATTACAAGAGGTAAGTTGGATAGTCAGAGGCTTTCTTCCCAGGATGGAAAGAGGGCACAGGTTCAAGGTGAGAGGAAAAAAACGTTTAGGGAAGGACAGGGACATGTTTTCACATAGAAGATGGCAGGTGTCTGGAATCAATTTGGCAGTGGAAGTAGCAGGATCGGGCATGTTAGCAACTTTTAAGCAGTACCTTGACAAACACGAATGGGGGGGGAGGGGGCGAACAGGCATACAGGCAATAAGTAGCAAATCTAAATAAAGATTAGGAATCGGCAGGTTTGGTGGCTTGAAGGGTGCTATATAGTTGTTTGAAATGCGTGCAATGGGGATACTAACACTGGTCACAAGTAATTTTGCCATGTCAGTAGACATTGCAAATTGAAGCTAGTCATCTCTGTGAACAAAAGTTATCACAGTCAACCTTAAAAGTGCAGGCAACAAAGCACAAAGCAATGCAAGATATCATTGGCTGCACAGGGGGGCAGAGCAGATTTCCTTTCACCTTGACCTGTGGTATTCTCCAAGATGTTCCAATACACAATATGTCGCTTCTTGGGATACGGAGTTGAGAGCAGAAGGGTTCAATACTCATACATCACTTCCAATCTCCTTCTGACTGGAGCCATATGGCTCCATATTCAGCTGGTGCCATATTCAGCAAAATAAGGTCCTATGTCAAAGTTCCATGTGGAGACTAAAGTGGTCACCAACTCCTCCAGAGCGTGTGTCCTGCTCCAGCAGTTAATCCCCTAGGTCTGTGCTGGAGGAAAAACAGATTCACCAGTCTGTGACTCACAGCAACTACTGAACAGCTTCCACTTGAAGAGGTTGCAGCTGAAGGTTTCCTCAGGATGCACAGGCAGCACAGGGGTGGGCTGGCCAGAATCTCAATGCCATTTCCTCAGATGAGCAAAGCACAGTGACAGCACAGAGTTATGCCAACTGCTGGAGCAGTACATGCACCCTGGAGGACTGGATGATCATCCTATCCTAATGGCAGTCAAGGTGACAGCCGTGAGGTGTGAAGTCTTCACCTGATAAAGGAGCGGTGTCTGAAAACTTGTGATTTTAATCAAATATGTTGGACTACAACACGGTGTCATGTGACTTATGACTTTGTCCACTCCAGTCCAACACCAGCATCTCCACCTTGTGTTTATCATCAAAGTTTTTTGGGGTAGCCGGCTCCTTCCAAAGATTCACTGGGGACATGTGTGGGATCTCCCTATCCCCAACCCACAGATGTGGCTTATACTGTTACCAGTGCAAATTGTATCAGATCTTATCAATTTAACTTAGATAAAAGTGAAGTGTTTAAATTTGGTAAGGCAAATCAGGGAAGGAAGTACAGTCAATGGCAGGGTCCTGTGGAGTGTTGCCAAACTACTGCGACCACTAGTAGTCTGGCTGTCAGTTCAGAAATGTTTTTGATGTATGGTAGTGTGGCTAGTCCTTTGGGTTGTGGCATGTCCTCATTCCATTGTCTTTCCCTGAGGCATCTGTTGATGAAATTGCGGAGGTATTCGTTTTTAGCCAATACATTGTATAGATATTCTTCTTCCTCTTTTTGCAGTTCTGGTGTACTGCAGTGTGTTGTGGCACTTTTGAATAGTGTCTTAATGCAACTTCTTTTGTGTGTGTTGGGGTGATTGGTTTCGTAGTTTAGGACTTGGTCTGTGTGTGTGGCTTTCCTGTATACCTTTGTGGTGAATTCTCCATTCGGTGTTCTCTATACCATCACGTCTAGGAATGGAAGTTGGTTGTCCTTTACTTCCTGTCTAGTGAATCGGATTCCTGTGAATGTGGCATTGATGATCCGGTGTGTGTTCTCTATTTCTGTGTTTTTAACACCAACTAGCCACGAAACGACATGACCAGCTATCCTTAGTAGCCGCACAGATGACAAGCAACATGAGTTCGACAGGGACAACACTATTATTACAGGACAAGCAAAACAGAGAACAGCCAGGGAATTCCTAGAGGCATGGCACTCATCCACCAATTCAATCAATAAGCACATCGACCTGGACCCAATATACCGGCCACTGCAGCGGCCAGCTGGAACTGACAACCTGAAGTGGCAGATACAAATCACTATAAATGCTGGAGGAAAGATCACAGAAGCGTTTCACAGGAGGCTCCCAAGCACTGAGGATGTCACCTAGACAGGGAACGAAACGTCTGCAACACAAATTCCCAGCTTGGCGAACAGAACCACAACAACGAGCACCCGAGCTACAAATCTTCTCCCAAACTTTGAACACTTATTCACTGTTAATTTGTTAGTACTCAAAAAAAAGCATATTCCCAGAAGCAGTTGGGAGGTTGGTTCAGTGGTCAGCGACTGTCTGTGTGGAGTTTGCACATTCTTCACGTGTCTGTGTGGGTTTGCTCCGGTTTTCTGCCACAATCCAAAGATGTGCAAGTTAAATGGATTGGCCATGCTAAATTGCCCATGGTGTCCAGGGATGTATAGATTGGGTTGATTAGCCATGGACAATGCACCACTTGTTGTACATCTTTATGAAATTACGACATAATCTGGGTGTGTTGGTTTTAATTATCAGAGGGGTGTTGACTCTGCTGTGTAACACTAGAGATAAGCAAGTATTTGGTATGGTGATAAATGTATGAAGGTGCACTTGCATAGGTAACAATATATCAGGCATGCTTCCTATGAGCCCTAAGCAGCATGGTTTATGGTTGCTCTCCCACTTCATGTGTCGTGAAAGGCAACTCCAGACTGCCAATGATTGGCCAGGTGCATGGTAAAGCTTTAAAGATAGCATTGGCTCCTGGGATGGAAGAACAGCCCAGCAGCAGCATGTATTCCCACCTGCCATAAGTGAGGAAATACATTGAGCAGGACACGGGACATGATTAATGAGGGAAGTTTGGGGTGATTGTACAAAAATACCCAGTAGGGTTCGGAGAGAAAAACTCTCCAGGAAATTTATTAAAACATCTTGCCAATTCCTAGTAAAATTCAGCTCTTTGTTACAATAAAGAGTTTTAAAAAGTAAAATTGTACTGTATCGTACTTTCCATATCAACCAGAAGTTTGATGGAGAAATGATTGCAGAAAAGCAAGAATTGTACTCGCTTTTCGGAATAAATTTGGAATTATCAATAATTTTGACAGATGAGAACAGGGGTGAATGTTGTCTTGTGTTACAGTCAGATTTGGTAGTAATTAACAAAATATGCTGTCTGCCATATACTTTCAAGTTTCCATCCTTTGGCCATAAAGGAGCAGAGGTGAGGACTATACTGGGAATAAACTTGGTGAGAGAAAGTAGTGTTTATCAGGGTCTTGGGAATATGGACTGAAGATGTTGTTGGGCAAATCAATAGCTGCAAACACATTATGGTGATTTGAGGGAATTTGGCTGAAAAGTTGAAATTTTGAAAGTGTAGTTGTGAATAAGTTGAGAGATAGATTTTTTTCCATGGAGCAGATACAGTTGCAAATACTGTTGGGATGTGCATAGTGATGTGGGTGGTGAATAATACCGGGTGGTAAAGATTGATGTTCTAATCTGTGATCCACTTCTGTCCCTTTCTCCTTTTGGATATCCAGGAGCTGCAACTTGCCAGGGTAGTGGAAGGAGACAGAAAGACAATGATGTAAAACTAGACCATCAGGCATTTTCCCATTCACTGTCCCCACCGCAGATATTGACTCTGTGCGTCTTAGAGGAAAGCATTGAGGCAGGAGCTGCACGTTGGAGGATACCTGGCTCATGTTGCCTGCACCCAAACAGGAGACAATGATAGTGCAGGTGTCAGCTCACAGGAGAGTTCCTCTGTATTCAAATGAGAATTCAGATGACCATTTTAGTGGCTTTGTTAAAGGCTAATGGATATAAACTCTTAAATGTTTGATAGAATGGATAGTATGCAGTCAACATGACAGAGCATGTTTTGGTCTGCACCAACTCGATACGGGGCCTTATGCAGAGCTCAGAGAATGACATTTTCAGCATGGAACTCACGACCGACCCAAACAACCATCTGTTCTGCCTGCCTCTTCACCCTGAGCTCTACATTCTCGTTTCCACTAACAGTCACCTCCCTGATGGAGGCCTCTTTTTCAGTCTTTGGAGTCCAAACTTTCCCTATGATCCTGACAATACAATCACATGCTTCAAAGAAAGATAATTAGGGGTTGTTGCGAATAAGCCTCCTCCACGCTATCTGAAAGTTCCCATCTCTCATTGCTTCTGCTCAGCAGTTCTTTAGTATCCTGCCCCTGGTTGAGTGGAAGGAGGGATCCGGGACAAATATGATAGATAACCTTTACCATCCTCCAGGGATACAGAAACCAGATCCTCATCTTCAGCTGTTTGTACTCATAAAGCCTCTACTGTAGCTGTGTTGGGTTACTGCTATACCCAGAATCCGTAGTCAGCACTTCAAAGATCCACTGTGGGCTTTTTTGAACATCTGTATACCTTTCCATTATTTCACAATGGACATTACCACATAGATGCCCCATTACAAACCACACCCACTCACTTGTGTTGAAGCCCTCAATGCCAGCTATTTGTCCTCATTCCTGCCTTCCAATTCCAGGATCATCAGGTAAATCCAATCATCCGTCAAATCTGTTCAAAAGCTAGTGCTTCAAACCTGTTGAACTATAACCTGGTGTGTGATTTTTAAACTTTGTCCATCCCAGTCCAACACCGGCACCTCCAAATCACAAATTCCTACATGTCACCAAGTAGAATATTTAATGAGGAGTTTCATTTTCTGCCTCTGTAATATCAAGGAATGCACATGGGGACCTTCTGCCTAGGGTTGACCTTTAGGTTTGATTCCCTCTTCCAATACTGAGCCTCCAATTATCCCGGGGTTATTTCAGACTTCTTCATGGACATTGTCATTTTCAACCACTCCGTCATCAGCTTCACTTCTGTCAGATGCATTTCAACACCATCGGCCATGATTTAATACTTGTGCTGTGGAATCCTGCCAACTATACCAGAAATGTGATATGCAATTTGAATATATGAATGGCCCAAAGATCATGAAGCTGGGATTCTTTGTTCCACTGGCTTCAGGTCATTACAAATAAGAATGGAAATTAAGGATAAAAAAGGGAACTATTAAAAGTACATACAACAAAGTCTGTGGATTACATTAGACTGAGGAAATCTTTCTCTGTCTGTTGCCAGTGGAATAAAGAATCCATGCTTCATGACCTTTCGGCCTTCCACGTGTTCATATCTCATGTTACATTTCATTTACAACTTTGTGAAATCTATATGATATTTGCTGTTGCTTTACGTACATTTCACAGAAAGATTGTTAGTTAATGTGACAAATTAACAAGTTAGTAAATGTTGTGAAATAGGCAAATTGGTACAATCTGAAAAGGTCAAAACTCCACACAGTCCAATGGCAGGGGCTACACTGGGATTATCCCCAATGCTTCACTGCTGGAGCCTCCATGCTCCAATGAGCAAGAGGGATTAATCTAGAATTGCTTTTGTCAGGTATCCAGGTTACGGATCCACCCAGATCCTATCAGTGAGACCCACAGCCTCTTGGATGGCACCAATTCTGTCCCTAACTGAACAGATTGGTGGGGCACCTACATGTATGCTATATGCATTTTGAGTGGGAGCAGCGGCTGAGTATAAATGAACCCGGAAGACTACAGCTAAGGTAAGACAGCTTGTTTTAAAATTACTTACCGGTAGCGGGCAGCGGTGGTTTTTTTTCTCTCTCTTCACAGAAAGAGCGGGAGAATTAGGGGGAAGTGACGACGACCAGAGGGGCAGCCGGGAAGGAAAGCAGTGAGTATATAAATCAGGAACCACCCACCCTCCTCCTCTAACCTCCTTAAGTATTCCGGTTTTTTAAGGTAAAGATTTTCTATTTCTTTATCAGTGACTGGTTAAAAACTTATTTTTTTTGTATATCTATTAATTCTTTTTTTAGGAAAAGACTATAGCAGAGAGGTATCAGAAAGTATTTTAACTCAAACCTTAAAGTAATTAACTAAGCAGACATGGCAGGGCAGGTGATGTGCTGTTGCTGTATGATGTGGGAGCTGGCTGATCCCATTGTGAACGGCAGTGACCACATCTGCAGCAAGTGTTGGTTGCTGGAAGAACTCTGGATCAGAGTTGATGATCTGGAATCTGAGCTTCAAACACTGCGGCACATCCGGGAGGGGAAGTTACCTGGACGCTTTGTCTCAGGAGGCAGTCACACCTGGGAGATTAAGTAATTCACATTCAGCTAGTGATCAGGGACATCAGAGTGTGACTGTAAGTGAGGCAGTTTGGGGGAACCCGAGTTCAGGAGTGGAGGAGCCTCAGCCCTTGACCTTGTCCAACAGGTATGAGATTCTTGCTCCCTGTACGGATGAGGAAAAGGGCTCTGGACAGGATGAGCCAGCTGACCACGGCACCATGGTGCAGAAGGCCATTCAAGAGGGGGGAGCAATTAGACAAGTAGTGGTTATAGGGGATTCCATAATTAGGGGGACAGACAGTATCCTTTGCAAGCCGGATCGGGAGTCTCGCATGGTGTGTTGCCTGCCCAGTGCCAGGGTGCAGGACATCTCCAACCGGCTTGAAAGGATATTGGAGCGGGAGGGGGAGGATCCAGTTGTTGTGGTCCACGTTGGTACTAACAACATAGGCAAGACTAGGGTGGAGGACCTGTTTGGGGATTACGAAGCACTAGGAAGGAAATTGAAGCACAGGTCCTCAAGGGTCATAATCTCTGGATTACTGCCCGAGCCACGTGCCAATTGGCATAGGCATAAGAAAATTAGGGAAGTAAACACGTGGCTAAGGGATTGGTGTGGGAAAGAGGGATTCCACTTCATGGGGCATTGGCATCAGTTTTGGAACAGGAGGGATCTGTACCATTGGGCCGGTCTCCACCTGAACCGATCAGGTACCAATGTTCTAGCGAAGAGGATAAATAGGGTGGTCAGTAGGACTTTAAACTTCTGAGTTGGGGGGGGGGGGAAGGGAAAGTGACAGTGACAGGGAGTATGGAGTTAAATGGAAAGATAAGCAACAGGATAGCATATGTGCAGGGGGATTTAAACTCGAGGCAGACTGGGAATGCAGCAAAAAAGGATAACTTAGGACATCTTATAACTTCCAATATCTCGAGTGATAAAGTTAGCATTCAGGCACTTTACCTGAATGCTCATAGCATTCATAACAAAGCAGATGAACTTATGGCACAGATCATAGTGAATGATTATGATGTGGTAGGCATCACAGAGACGTAGTTACAGAGGGTCAGGACTGGCAGTTAAACCTCCAAGGATTTTCAACTTATCGAAAAGACAGGGAGGTGGGCAGAGGGGGTGGCACTGAATGACATAGCATCGGATGATGTGGAGTCTGTGTGGGTGGAATTGAGGAACCACAAAGGCAAAAAAACCATAATGAGAGTTATGTACAGACCTAACAGTGGTCAGGACCAGGGGTGCAACATGTACCGGGAAATAGAGAAGGCATGTCAGAAAGGCAAGGTCACGGTGATCATGGGAGACTTCAATATGCAGGTGGACTGGGTAAATAATGTTGCCAGTGGATCCAAAGAAAGGGAATTTATGGAATGCTTACAGGATGACTTTTTGGAACAGCTCGTCATGGAGCCCACACGGGAGCAGGCTATTCTGGACCTAGTGCTATGTAATGAACCAGACTGAAAGAGAGTCTGGTTGAAAGAGAGAAGGCAAAATCAGATGTAATGGTGTTACAGTTAAATAAAGGTAATTATGAGGGCATGAGAGAGGAACTGACAAAAATAGATTGGAAGCAGAGCCTAGCGGGGAAGCCAGTAGAGCAAAAATGGCAGGAGTTTGTGGGTATAATTGAGGACACTGTACAGAGGTTCATCCCCAAGAAAAGAAAGATTATCTGGGGAGGGATTAGATAGCCATGGCTGACAAAGGAAGTCAAGAAATGTATTAAAGAAAAAGAGAGATCCTATAAAGTGGCCAAGAGCAGTGGGAAATCAGAAGATTGGGAAGGCTACAAAAACAAATAGAGGATAACAAAGAGAGAACTAAGGAAGGAGAGGATCAAATATGAAGGTAGGCTAGCCAGTAATATTAGAAATGATAGTAAAAGTTTCTTTCAATACATAAGAAACAAACGACAAGCAAAATTAGACATTGGGCCACTTCAAACTGATGCTGGAAGCCTAGTGATGGGAGATAAGGAAATAGCAGGAGAACTTAACAAGTACTTTGCGTCAATCTTCACAGTGGAAGACATGAGTAATATCCCAACAATTAAAGGAGTCAGGGGGCTGAGTTGAGTATGGTTGCCATTACAAAAGAGAAAGTGCTAGAAAAGCTAAAAGGTCTTAAAATTGATAAATCTCCTGGCCCCGATGGGATACACCCTAGAGTTCTGAGAGAGGTGGCTGAGGAAATAGCGGAGGCATTGGTTGAGATCTTTCAAAAGTCACTGGAGTCAGGGAAAGTCCCGGATGATTGGAAGATCGCTGTTGTAACCCCCTTGTTCAAGAAAGGATCAAGACAAAAGATGGAAAATTATAGGCCAATTAGCCTAACCTTGGTTGTTGGTAAAATTCTAGAATCCATCATTAAGGATAAGGTTTCTAAATTCTTGGAAGAGCAGAGTCTGATTAGAACAAGTCAACATGGATTTAGTAAGGGGAGGTCGTATCTGACAAGCCTGTTGGAATTCTTTGAAGAGGTGACAAGTAGGTTAGACCAGGGAAACCCAGTGGATGTGGTCTATCTAGACTTCCAAAAGGCCTTTGATAAGGTGCCACATGGAAGGCTGCTGAGCAAGATGAGGGCCCATGGTGTTCGAGGTGAGCTGCTGGGATGGATTGAGGATTGGCTGTCTGACAGAAGGCAGAGAGTTGAGATAAAAGGTTCTTTTTCGGAATGGCATCCGGTGACAAGCGGTGTCCCACAGGGTTCAGTGTTGGGGCCGCAGCTGTTCACATTATATATTAATGATCTGGATGAAGGGACTGGGGGCATTCTAGTGAAGTTTGCTGATGATACGAACTTAGGTAGACAGGCAGGTAATACTGAGGAGGTGGGGAGGCTGCAGAAGAATCTCCGGGTAAAAAATGAGGTCTGCAGATGCTGGAGATCACAGTTGAAAATGTGTTGCTGGTTAAAGCACAGCAGGTCAGGCGGCATCCAAGGAATAGGAAACTCAACGTTTCAGGCATAAGCCCTTCATCAGGATGAAGGGCTTATGCCCGAAACGTTGAGTTTCCTATTCCTTGGATGCTGCCTGACCTGCTGTGCTTTAACCAGCAACACATTTTCAACTGCAGAAGAATCTAGACAGTTTGGGAGAGTGGTCCAGGAAAAGGCTGATGGAATTCAATGTGAGCAAAGGCAAGGTCTTTCACTTTGGAAAAAAGAATAAAAGCGTAGACTACTTTCTAAACGGTGAGAAAATTCGTAAAGCCAAAGTACAAAGGGATCTGGGAGTGCTAGTCGAGGATTCTGTAAAGGTAAACATGCAGGTTGAGTCCGTGATTAAGAAAGCGAATGCAATGTTGTCATCTATCTCAAGAGAGTTGGAATATAAAAGCACCGTTGTGCTACTGAGACTTTATTAAGCTCTGGTTAGGCCCCGTTGGAGTACTGTGTCCAGTTTTGGTCCCCACACCTCAGGAAGGACAGACTGGCACTGGAACGTGTCCAGCGGAGATTCACACGGATGATCCCTGGAATGGTTGGTCTAACATACGAGGAACGGCTGAGGATCTTGGTATTGTATTCATTGGAGTTTAGAAGATTAAGGGGAGACTTAATAGAAACTTACAAAATAGTACATGGCTTGGAAAGGGTGAACGCTAGGAAATTGTTTCCGTTAGACGAGCAGACTAGGACCCGTGGACACAGCCTTAGAATTAGAGGGGGTAAATTCAGAACAGAAATGCGGAGACATTTCTTCAGCCAGAGTGTGGTGGGCCTGTGGAATTCATTCCCGCAGAGTGCAGTGGAGGCCGGAATACTAAATGTCTTCAAGGCAGAGATTGATAGATTCTTGATGTCATGAGGAATTAAGGGCTACGGGGAGAATGCTGGTAAGTGTAGTTGAAATACCCATCAGCCATGATTGAATGGCGGAGTGGACTCGATGGGCCGAATGGCCTTACTTCCACTCCTATGTCTTATGGTCTCTTATGGTCTTATATGTATCTACTCTCCTGAAACTTGGAGCAGTTCACCTCTATTGGTGGACTGGTCTCCCGTAGTGCACTAGGTTCTAATCCATGCTTGGCAGTAAGAATTTCTAATGTAGGGAGCTGTACCTAGCTCTGCCCCCTTCCCACTATTTGCATTATATAGCAACAAAGAAGTTTCTGAAACAGTCCCTCTGACAGGGTACTTGACAGTTACAACAGATGTCTGTGAGAAGTCCCAAAACAACTAAGGTTATCCGAAGGAAATACATTGCCTTTCACATACTGTGCTCAACACTGGTTAACATGATACAGCAACACCCTTACAGAGAAGTGAGGTCAGGAATTAGCACTGGAACTGAGCCCGATACAAGCTTTACCACATAAAAATGTTGTGATTAAAACAGAACTGTATGAAAAGTGTTACATACAGATAAACCTACAATATGAAATCAAAGTTTACCAATAAAGTAGGAAAAGAAGAATAATGAATAGTTAGCTTTGTCAGGAAAAACAGATTTGATTAAACAGCGATAATATTTTCAATAATCTGATATGAAGGATTGCAGAGGCAAAAATATCAGTGTTATTCAAAATGCAGTTGTATGCTGTGATGAACAAGTTGTGGGCACCAGTGAAATCAGTTTCAGTGGACTAAGCTGTCTTTTCTTAACCCTTGAATTTCTTACCTATTCTGAAACATTGCTGTCATAAAAATTCTATGACAATTATATTGATTCATTACATAAAATGTATTATATAAAGGACTGGACACTAATAATTATATTCCCTTACCTGGTAGTTTTTCCCCAGGGAGGTATGTAGTCTTGTCAGTGTACACTGTGATAAAGTTGCTGCGTAGATCTTGTGGATGAGCACCGATGTGCTTTGGTTTCATGTCAGTACAAGCAGATGTACTTGCACCATGAGAGAATCCGTTGGCAAAGGAAACTAGGCACAATATACCTAGCATCCAGACCAGCAGAACCATATGACTTCTTAACATTTTCAATAGAATCTATTCCAAAACAGCCAGAGATGCACGTTAAAGCGACATAAGCAAATGGATACATCAGACAGGGAGTCAGATGTAGAAGTGATCAGGCAGCCCAATAGAAATACATACTTTTGTTTGGGATGGTTAATCTGGAGGAGATAGGTCAAATCTTCTACACCCCACCCTGCCCCGCCCACCCCTAGATGATGACAATATCGCATTACAGAAATAACTTTCTTTTACCTTACACCTACCTGTTTAATGTTGAGAAGACAGCCACTAGTATGCAAGCTCTATTGATTTTCCTCATCACCATCTGGGCTGTAATCTGTACATCAGATTGTCTCCTAATTTTTCTTTTCATTGTTTTTACTCCTAAATTCAAAATCAACTCCTTCCATTTAAAAACATTGACAGGGTAAATGGGCTTTAGGTACATTAGATTTGCTTTTGCAATTTGCGAGCAATGAGGTTGTTTCTCAGTTTAGAGGCTACTTATAATGTCCTGAGTCTTAGTTCCACTTTATGTTCTGCCGTGCTTTTGGTAGTAATGGGGGATGCCCCTGGGGTTTGGAAGGATTGAGTTGGGGATCCTGAAGTGGAGTTGACAGGGTTTGACAACACGAGGGCAATCCATTTCTTTGCAGAAGGGAAAGCTGGAAAATGCAGAACGAAGGATTCCGGATGAGATTTAAGACACCAACAAGTCTTTGCAGGTGGTCAAAGTGTCAAACGGTGTGAGTAAAGTGTCCACAATACCACACCACGGAGACAACAACACCACCATGGCAATCTGCAAGACATGCCAAATCATCAACATGGATATTACCATCACATCCACCACATACGCGGCAAATATTCATGTGACTCAGCTAGCGTTGTCTACCTCATACGCTGCAGGAAAGGATGCCCCGAGGCATGATATATCGGTGAGACAATTCAGATACTACGGCAATGTATTAATGTACACCGTGCAACAATCAGACAGGATTGTTCCCTCCTAGTTGGGGAGCAGTTCAGGTTCAAGGGCATTCAGGTAAGTGTCCTCTGTGGCGGCCTTCAAAATACACAACTCGGAATCGCCGAGCAGAGACTGATAGCCATGTTCCGTATCCATGAAAATGGCCTCAACCATGATCCTGAGTTCATGTCGCTCTAGGTGTAACCCTACCATACTGTTGGCTTTGTAAAATCTTTCTTACTGTTCTGTTTTAGTATTGTCACCTGAGGAACAGTCACTGGACCCAAAACGTTAACTCTGCTTTCTGTTCACAGATGCTGTCATACCTGCTGAGCTTTTCCAGCAACTTCAGTTTTTGTTTCTGATTTACAGAATCTGCAGTTCTTTCAATTTTTAAAAAATTAAATATCACATTGATAACTTGTTGTGATCTCAATTAGCTGATTAGTTTGTACAGTTCTGGATTACTCGTTACTTTGGTGAGACCCTCATCATGCAACTCTTATATCTATCAGTTTGTCTCTAGCGTTGTCCTATTTTTGATTTTTTGTAATTATCTCTCTACCTTAATCAATCAGATCATAGGTCATCCCTTTACTTGCTATTCAGCCTGTTGACATACCACTCACACCATTTGTACTATCTTTTGGACACTCTTAATTACATGGACTTTCTTGTAATGATCTCAATGCCTATAAATTTTCTGCCTATACACTTCCCTCCACTTCACCTGATGAAGGAACAGCACTACAAAAGCTTGTGATTTCAAACAAACAAAGTTGGTGTCGTGTAAATTCTGACTTTCTACATTAATAGATTGCTCATTTGACATCCCCTACTACACAAGCAGAAATTTCATTCAATCTGGTATTATTTTGGGTCCCCATTCCACTCACTAGCTATCAAATCCATCCAACTCAGCAGTACATGTCTAAAGTTGAACCAGACTGTTCACAACAATAATTTCATATTTGAACTGAAATTAGTTTCCAACCACATATCTGCCTCACCACTAAGACTGCTTCTATTACCTCCACACTCCCCTGTTCCAATGTACTCCTATTGCTGTGTATTTCAACTACCTTAACCTTAATTTTTCAACACTTTTCTGTCTCTCTAATTCCCTTTTCCTTCTTAAGGTACTCATTAACATCTACCTCTATAGCTAAGCTTTGCTGCCTGCTCTAATATCGCCTGATATGGTTTGTTCTCAACTTTTGTCTTAAAGTTTCTATGATGCACTGAAGACATTTTATTATGCAACAGGTGCTGGATAATTATAAGTTTTTGCTATTGTTTTTCTTGCATAACTGATCCAGGTCCTTCTTTAATAACAGCAAAGATTTTCACATTTTCAGCCTGCTTTTATAAAAGTTTACTGTTAATCGCAGCAGGAATAGTCATCAAGCAGAGATTACATCACTGCTGCTGTTGTCTACAGAAACCCGAGATAATGATTTAGCCAAACTCTTGTCAGAAGTCAGTGCTTTGAAACAAATGTCATTAGACTTTTAACAGGTAAAACATCCAAACTGCAAACTCTGGAGTTGTTCCATATAAAGTAAATATTGGTGTGTAAATTATATTCAAATTTGACTGTGAAATTGGTCATTATCAGCATCAGAAACAGGCTGCCTCCTTTTACATCTACCCAAAATCTCTTCTTTCAGTGATTTGATTAGAAATATACATCAGATGCGATCTAAAACAGATAGCTGTCTCACTTACTTAGTGCTACAACTGATAACCAATTTCACTGCCTTGTGTTTTATATACTTATTATTTAATGTAATTACTCTTCAACATTTTAATCCATTATATCAATCTGAAATCGTCACTAGACGTACTCTCCCTGCCCCCACATTAGATCACATGCCATCCGTTAAAAGGAAGAAAGATCCGCCTAAGAACGGATGTGCAGTTAATCCACTAAAACAAGTAATGCAGCCATATCATATAGTGTCTAAAGGGCTCCTCACAAAAATCCTGAACACTTACTTTATTAATGCTTATGAAAAGTAAAGTGTATTCATTAAATAAACTGACCTTTGTAGGCATTTCCTTCCAAAACAAGCTCTGTATTAGCCACATATAAAACATCAGGGCCTTCTGATCAAGGAAGCGCATCTCCAAAAGCTGTCTAACTCTTCCCTCTAATGGCAAGTGCAACAGCTGTTGCTTTAATAATAGTGAAATGTTTTGTGATGTCAGCCTCTTTCTTTAATCCCATTAGCTGCAAACAAAGTTTTCTATTTTACCCTCTCACACTCCCTGTCTAATCCGTGCTGTACAAACAGAAAGGAGCTGGTTTAATTTCTGGTCTCTGTGTTCATCCTGAAGAGTCCAGTTTTCAGTTGTTTGATCTCATATTAAATGATTCAAATTCCCTTTACACAGTCTTCCAATTAAATCTGGTTCATTCTATTCAGTTAGTATCATGTCCATAATAATTGTTTCTCCACCAGGATAGCAAGACTCTACTTAAAATGATGCACATTCTCAAATGTTAACTAACTATGAAAGAACTGTCCTTGCATTTACCAGTGAATAAATATTGTTTGAATTCACATATCTGAGTCTATCGCCTCTATTGCTTACTCAGAGAGCTCAACTTGAGAGGTTTTAGATAGAATTTGTCAAAAAATGCTGTTAATTCCAAATACACAGTCTAATCAATACGTTGAAATCAAAAGCTTCAATTACTATGCTGTTAGTGGGAAGGTGCAGATGAGATTTTGAATCTAGAGCTAGGTGCATTTAACACCCTTTTCCTTACTTATCTTTTTCCTTCATTCCTTCCTATTCACTACACCATTTCTCATCCTACAGCAAGTGAAAGATTTTAATAGCATCCAATTTTTCTTCTTCCAGTTCAGTGCATTGGAGACAATATTGCTGTGAACTGTACTTACACTTACATCCATCCGATTATCAGCAGTGACTCTGTTTGCAATTCATTGCTACCACAAGCATAAATTAAATTTAGAAAATCAACAGAAATCTACCAGTTATCCATTTGTGCTGACATTTCATTATAGGTGGTGACATTTTCAGCTGGAAAAGCTCTGGCTCATTTAAGATGGTCATAAATGAATTAACAACATTATAACTTGGAAACTAAATAGCAGTGAACTTTGAAATCAGCAGATCTTGTCCCTTTTACAAGCACTTGGTTCTGACAGGCTTATTTGCATTTTTTACGCACAGAACAAATTTTCTTTGCAAAGACTGCAAGAGATAAATGGCAACTGAGCAAAGACTTCTGATGTCATACTCTTACATGTCTGAAGCATGATTTGGAAGAGAACATGAGGAAGCCTTTTACAATCGTATAGTTAGACATGAAATAATGAATGGCCTGGGCTGAGTTTACAGCTCTGTTTTGTTCAAAGGGATACAGGACAAGTATAAATTGCAGTCACTCATGCCTGAAACAATCAGCAACACATCCATGACAATGCAGATTAAAATCTTTTCAGTTTTCTTGCTTTATGAAAATTGGATGATGATGTATTGCCTGACATTATGGGTTTATATGCTTAAGATATCAGAATGGAACAGATATTTGATGAGTAGGTAGGTAAATAATTAGCCATAGTCCACAAAGGAGCATTGGTGTCTCTCTCCATTAGAGAGAGACCACTGGTTATACACAGCTTGAGGCACACCACTTCAACTCTATTTGGTGAGGTGAGAAAGTAGGGTCTCTGTAAACTAGGATAGTTAGTACAATGATTGAACTTGTGCTATAATGTCATTCTGTATCACACACTAAGCAACTGAGGTAACTAGCCCCTGGTGTTAAAGATGTAAAATTATAACAAAACATGAACAGTTTAATACTTGGGAGATATATGTATAAATAAATGGGCATTAATTATAAAAGGTAACACCAGAGAAATGATAAATAATTATTAGGAAATACAGAACACACGGTCATCCAACATTCTGCTGCATGTGTCTTAACTTACAAGAAAGCTCCATTCCCCAACAGTCCAATGCTTACAGATTTACATTGGCTTCCAATCAAGCAATATAGGGCCATAGAGATGTACAACACGGAAACAGATCCTTCGGTCCAACTCGTTCATGCCGACCAGATATCCCAACCCAATCTAGACCCACCTGCCAGCATTCGGCCCATATCCCTCCAAACCCTTCCTATTCATATACCCATCCAAATGCCTCTTAAATGTTGCAATTGTACCACCCTCCACCACTTTCTCTGGCAGCTCATTTCCATACATGTAACACCCTGTGTGTGAAAAAGTTGCCCCTTAGGGCTCTTTTACATCTTTTCTCCTCTCACCTTAAACCTATGTCCTCTAGTTCTGGACTCCCCGACCCCAGGGAAAAGACTTTGCCTATTTACCCTATCCATGCCCCTCATGATTTTATAAACCTCTATAAGGTCACCCCTCAGCCTCTGACACTCCAGGGAAAATAGTCCCAGCCTGTTCAGCCTCTCCCTATAGCTCAAATCCTCCAACCCTGGCAACATCCTTGTAAATCTATCTTAATTTTGAAATTCCCATTCTAGTTTTCAAATTCCTGTATGACAGTTCTCCTCCCTATTTTTCTAATCACATATAGTTCCACAAGTCTTTATGGGTGATGTCATGGTAATGTCATTAGATTAGTAATGCAGAAATCCATGCTAATATTCCACTATAACAGATTGTGAAATTTGAATTCAACAAAAATTTTGAATTGGAAGTCTAGGCCTAAAAGTGTCCACATGTTCATTGGTGTAAAGATCCATCTGGGATTAGGGAAGGAAACCCACCATCCTTACCTGGTATGACCTACAAGCAACTACAGAGCAAAAGTAATGTGGTTGATCCTTCATTGTCCCTTCAGCAATAAATGCTGCCATAGCCAGTGTCACACTCATTCTATGAATGAATTTTTTAAAGTATACACTCCATTAATTCTGGTTATTTGTGCTTCACAATTATAATTCCTCCACCACTGATGGTCTCTTGCTCATGCTCTAAAATACTCTCCCTTGCTTTCCCTAAGAACAAACACATACTTCAGTAATCAAGCTTTCTGGCCTAATATTTCCTTTTATGGTTCGGTGTCGTATTTTGTTCTATATACTACTGTGAAGCATCTTAGATGTGACATTACTTTCATATTACATTTTATGAATGTAAGTTGTTGTTAGACTGCATGAAACAGGCCATCTAGCCCAAGAGATCAATGGCAGTGTTTGTACTCCAAACAAGCCTCTCATTATACCATCTCACTCAAACACTATATTCTTTTGTCCCATCCCTCATACACCTTACCTAGTTTCTCCTTAAACATATGCAAGCTAATTACTCCAACATGTGATAACAAGTCACAGATTCTGACCACTGAACAACGACATTTCTTCTGAATTTTTGTATGGATTTACTTGTAATTATGTTAACTTATAACTCTGAGTTCTGATCTCCAAGTTTTAAGTACCAAGATGGCCATGTCTTTCTCCACTTCGACTACTCCGTGGATCACAGCTTTTTTTCTCTCTCTTATTTCACCCATTCCCAAAAACTTTCTCTATATTAGACTTAAAATAAAAGTCCCATCAACCACGTTTATTAAATAAACTCAAAATTATTCATTTACTATAAAACAGAACTTACACAACGAAGATGCAAAACTGTTTGCAATACTTAGTTAGTAATATGGAAATTTCAATGGTTACCCTCTAGATAACTCCAAACATTCACATAGAAATAAAATGGAAAAAAAAAGATTTCCTTTTGCAAAGATTCACCTTTGGAAAAACATGCAGATGGCTGTCACCAAATAAAGGCAGTTGCCTCTGGGACCTTGGTCACAGCTTGCTCAGGAAACACAGTATAGAGAGGTCACTCTTCAAGAGGGCAATCAGTTTTCACACTGAATTTATCAGAACGTTCCGCCAAAGTCAGGAGACATGAGCTTAGTAGATCGATTCAGCTCCCCCCAAATGAAAATCCAAACAATTTTTCAAAACTCTCAAAACAAAATCCTCAAACTAAACAGCCTTAGAACCTAAACATCAAAAAAATTCAAGCATTTTTCTTGATGCAGAACATTGAGGACCAGCAACTGTTTGGAACTAACAGACAAAAGCAAAATACTACAGATGCTAGTGATCTGAAATAAAAGCCGAAAGTGTTAGAGAAACTCAATAGATCTGGAAGCATGTGTGGAGAGAAAAACAGAGTTAACATTTCAAATCCAATTACTCTTTGGTTGCAAACAAGAGTCATTGGTCTCTTAACTCTGTTTCTCTCCACACATGCTGCCAAATTTGCTGAGTTTCTCTAGCACTTTCTTGTTTTTATTAATAAGCCATTTCTTGGAAACGGCATGGTTCCAAATAATAAAAACAAGTCTTGACGTCTTTTCATTGGCCTTTTGTGTACAATCTTAAATTATGGAGACAAGGAGATTGCAGCTGGAAACTTTTATTGTTGACAGGATGTGGATGCCGCTGGCTAGATCAGCATTTATTGTCAATCCATAACTGCCCAGAGGGAGGTCAAGAGTTAACCATGTTACAGTGGACTTGGAGTCACATGTAGACTAGACCAGACAAGGAAAGCAGGATTTGCTTCTCTAAAAAGAGGGTTAGTGAAGCAGATGGCTTTTTGTGACATTTGATGGTGTTTACACGTTCACCATAGGACTAGCTTTTTATTCAAGGATATTCAGAGAAATGTAACCTTTCAAAAGGATGGGCAGGAAGGAAAGATGGTGGGTCACTTTATCAGTATGAGACAGAATAAGTAAAATGGAAGGAAAAAGAGCTTAGACTAGACGATGTGGTACCCATAACGCTGAGGTAAGAGTACGAGGTAGAAAGACACTGGTTGGTGTAATGAATGGTTAGCTATTCTGGAGGACAGAATAAATCATGAGATAATTAGGGATGTGACAAAAGCAATCTAGATTGGGAAAATCAAATTGACAAACATAGCCATGAGGAAGAATTCATAAACTATTTGGGATCATTATTTGGAGCAATATGCTATGGATCCAAAAATCAGACAATTCTGATAATGAGGCACATCTCAGTGTAAAATACCCCCAATGGAACAGTGACTGGTAGAATTTATTATTCAGTTTGAGAATGAGATACAGCTGTTGGAAAAAACAAAGCTAAACTTAAATAAGGGTAAATTACATAAGCATGACAGCTGGAGTGATCTGGAAAAGATGTTTGGCAGAAAATACGATTGACAATCAATAGACACTTAAGAAAATAATTTGTGACTCACAGTAAAGATATATCCCGGTGAGTAAGGAGGAATATAGGAAGAAAATAATCAACTATGATTACTCATGGAAATTAAGGGTATCATTCCAGACATTAGGTCACACTCCAGTGGCTCCTGATACAACAGTGCAAGTACATATCGCCTGCCAATGCCGTTTACTAAAACCTTGGTGTTCATTTTACTGTCTGGTAGCAAAATCATACCTTTTGTTCAGCAAGAGAGTTTGGGTGGCTTCTGTATATATTTACTTGCTTCCTTTGAGGAATAAGGAGTGACTTTTACTCTTGCCAAGATTTCCCTATAATCCTCCGGTCTCTTGTTTACTTTCCCTTCACTCACAGCAGTGTTCACACTTCATCTCATAGCTTCACTCAGAGCTACAACTCAATCTGCTGTATTCTTGGTCAGGGATCCTCTCTCTGTATTGACTATGTATCCTGATAAATCCCGTAGATTTACCGTGCAGTGATACTGAGGTGTCCCAGCTTGTAACAAAGGAAACGCTCAGGTATTGAACATTACTTTACCCTCAGAACATCCACTTCTGGTCTGAGGAAGAGATCCTGAGGCATTCTCAGTTGTTCTTGTTTGTCCCTAGTTACTTGCCTTCCATTCACCCTCCCACTTTCTATCCTTCTCAGGATCGTGATGGTGATCAAATACGTTTTGAATTTATGGCCCAGCTCATAATCATCATTTGAAGATGCTGGTGTCTGTCTTTTTTGTTGTGCAACTTTCAGGTTTTCTACAGTTCCAGAGGCTGGGAATACTGTGATGCCTAACTCACCTGCTGACTCCCCAAAGCCTGTCCACCATCTACAAGACACACATCAGGAGTCTGATTGAATACTTCCCACTCACCTGGATGCGTGCAACTCCAACAGCACTCAAGAAGTTTAATTCTTCCAAGTCTCAGAAATCTCACTGATAATTCAATATTTGTTTGCCATCACAAGATCGATAGGAACCTACTCGAAAAGCAAGCTACGTCTGTCAACCTGTTTTGCATGTTCAGTGTCCTGTTTATTTTTACTTTATCTGCTTGGTAATCTTTTCAAAACAAATGAATCTATGTCAATGTCCTTTTAATCTAATCTTGGGAGGAATCGTATAAAATTAAAGATTCAGGATTACCTTCCTCAGAACATTCCTTAAAATCAGTGTTATGGAGATGTGGGTGTACTATATCTTTAAGAGAGTAAAAGCTAGCAGTGACAACAAGTGCTCTCAATAAGACGCAATGTAACATGTGCTCCAGCTACTGGGGTAGCTAGTTGCCTAGAAGTGACAAAATAGATTTGAATTAGGCCAATCAGTTTAAATTATACCCTGAAAAATACCAAATTCCAATCAAGTTGAATTAGTATATTGACAATCTTAAAAGCCAATGACACAATCCGATGCTTTGGGGTATAAGACTGGGGAAAATTGAACAGTTGGGAGGAGATGTGCCACCAGACTGCTAGTCAGAATTCTCTGAGAGGTACCTATCTAGAGAAGTAGTTTGCATGGAGAAAAACCTCAACACTGACCTGGGGAGCCAATTTACTGATGAAGATAAAGGGAAGATTCGACCACTGGCAAGTTTTAAAATTTGAATGTTTCTGTAAATCTTAATTGGGAGTTTTATCAGACTAGTATTATAGAAGGGAAAGTAAAAGATAGTTTTGAGGAAGGAATTGTAAATAGTTGTTAGTTAACTATTCTCTATTATACTTTAAGAAATAAAGTTGTTAATTTTTACTTTAAATAGTTCTTGGCCACTCGAATCTTTATAGATTACTGCACAGGATAAATCTTTTCTGTGTTGCTGGTTTTAAATTAAGCAGGAGGGTTTACCCAGTGTCATAATAGTGACTTTTTTTAGTTCCAGGCTTTTAAGCTGGTATTTGCTCTCTCTGTGCCCTGTTCCCTCACTTTAAGTTCTAGCTCTGGCTTCTTAAATTCAGCCAATACCTCTGAAATCCTTACCATTGTTTCAAATCACTCGACAGTCTTGACTTTCCATTTTCTTTTTCTAAAATTCAATCTTAGAATGTCAGAATTGTTCGAGAGGCTGTCATTCATTACCTATTCCTAATTTAGTGGCTCACCAGGCTATTACAGGAGGATGTAGAATTAACCATCTGACATTGGGTCAGAAGTCACACATGGGTCATACCAGACAAGGAATGCACACATCAATGCATTTTTTTTGACATTGTGGTGGAATTTCATAGGGATCGGAGCAACACGGACCAGGATAAGATGTTAGCAGAATCAGACAAGTGAACTGGCAAGGCTCATCTCAAAATCAGGAACATTTTGCTGCATCTTTTATGCTGTTGCCAAGCGGCAGGGTGAGCTTCTCCCTGGAGAGCATCAAGTGGCCAATTAAAGGATTGTTACTTGTTCAATGCTTATTAATACCACAACTCACCTTATTAAAATTCAGTTTCCTAATCACCAAACACACTGAACAAGTTAAATGTCGAGAGTTCTTCCGATGGCAGAGTGGATATCGAGCAACCTCAGCTCACTGCTGGCTGTGAAGAGCCCCCATATTCCTCCAAACAGTGTCATAAGGCAGGGTCCAAGGGCATCAGCCTCACGCACTCATTGTCCAAGAACATTAATATCCAATATTTGCCACCCTCTCATGAATATCATGGCACCTTCCTGATCCATTTGCAGGATGTACGGGAAGCATATACCTATATTGCAGAGAACACAAGTAAATAACATTAAGAGGCTGCTGCGAGGACATTTTATGCACACAGACAGACACCCAGCTCACCGATTATACCAGCCTGCATCTCAAGGCTGCTCAGGTACTCTCTTAGCATTTTTTCACTTAGCACCTATCTGGATACTTTTAAGACCATTGCCTTGCCATCTCTTTTAGTACAGTCACAAATCAGGCAACTTGCTTTCTGGTAAGCAGTATTTAGCCTATGGTCTGAACATGGTGATGTATAGCAGTGTGCTATGTAAATCTCACACTTGTATCATGCACCAGCAATTTATAGACAAAAGCACTGAAAACTCCCACAAGCAGGCAGCCATGTCTCATGATCTTACGGGAGTCATCCTTACCAAGACACCAGTCAGGTGAGGGGCTACAAAATACAAAACAGGATCTGGATGTTCGGAGCCTCAATGACACGTAAAGGCCCAATTTGGAAGCCACTGGCCAGGGAATACTCATTCATCATGCTGGAAATCAAATGTACACAAATGATCTCCCTGTTCCAGGAAAGATGTTGTTAAACTTGAAAGGGTGCAGAAAAGATTTACAGGGATGTTAATAGGTTGGAGAGGTTGAGCTATAGAGAGAGGCTGAACAGGCTGGGACTATTTCCTCTGGATGGTCAGAGGCTGAGGGATGACCTTATAGAAGTTTATAAAATCATGAGGTATTGATGGGATGAATAGCCAAAGTCTTTTCCCTGGCATGCGGCAAGTCCAAAACTATACAGCAGTCAGTTTAAGATGAGAAGGAAAGATATGAAAGTGACCTATGGGGATTTTACATGCAGATAGTGGTGAGTGTATGGAGTAAGCTGCCAGAGAAAGTGATGGAGACTGGTACAGTTAGAACATTCAAAAGGCATCTGGATGAGTTGACAAATAGGAAGGGTTTTAGAGATATAGGCCAAATGCTGACAAACTACCTTAAGGAAAATTTAAAACAGCATAGTTTTATGAAGGGTAAATCATGTTTGACTAATTTGTTAAGAGTTCTTCAAAGATGTAACAACCAAAGTGGGTTGCTGTAGATATAATTTATCTGGACTTCCTGAAGGCAATTGATAAGGTGCCACACAAAAGGTTAATTCACAAGGTTGAATCATACGGGCTTAGGGGTAATTTATTAGCCTAGATAGATCACTGGCTCATGGATAGAAGACAGAGTTGGGATAAATGTTTTTTTTTCTGGATGGCAAGATGTAACTAGTGGGATGCCACAGGGTTTGGTTCTTGGACCCCAGCTTTTTACAATCTACATCAATGACAGGGATATGGCCAAGTTTGTGGATGACACAAAAATAGGTGGGACAGTAAATTGTAAGGAATAAGAATCTTACTATAGATAGGTTAGGGGAGTGGGCCAAAATGTGGCAGATGGAGTTTAAATGTGGATAAATGTGAGGTCATGCATTTGGGTTGAAAAAAAAATGGGAAGGTGATCTATTATCTAAAGGGGGAGACGCTTTGGGTGCTCTGGTGTAGAGGGATCTAGGTGTACTCATTCATGAGCCACAGAAAACTAGCATGCAGGTCCAGCAGATAAGAAAGAAAGCAAATGGAATGCTGGCATTTATAGCTAAAAGCATAGAATATAATGGTAAGGAAGTATTGTTGCAACTATACAAGGCATTGGTGATACTGCACCTGGAGTACTGTGCAGTTTTGTTCCCTTATTTGAGGAAAGAGGAAAGTGGCATTGGAGGCAGTTAAGGGGAGGTTCACTAGATTGATCCCAGAGATGAGGGGTTAGTCGTATGAAGAGAGATTGAATAGTTTAGATTTATACTCTCTGGTATTTAGACAAATGAGGGGAGATCAAATTAAGATATTCAAGATGATAAAAGGTATGGATAAAATAGATATGGAGTGGATGTGTCCTCTTGTGGAGTATTCTAGGACAAGGGGTCATAGTCTTAGGATAAGGGGTAGCAAATTTAACACAGCATTGAGTGAAAATACTTCTCCCAAAAGGTTGTGAATGTGTGAAATTTGCCACCCCAAAGTGCAGTGGATGCGGAGAGAGTAAATTTGAGGAATTAGACAAATTTTTAATTGGGAATGGGTTGAATGGATATGGAGAGAAGGCAGGAAAATGGGGGTGAGGAGCATATCAGCTATGATCGAACGGTGGTACAGACTCAGTGGGCTAAATAGCCTAATTCTGCTCCTATATCTTAAGAGTTAATGAATTGGAACTAGATTAATTTAGGATATCTGGTCAGCTTTAGGATATCAAGTTGGACTGAAGGGTGTGTTTCTGTGCTGTACAACTCTATGATTCTATAGTTGCAACCACAACCAAATTGTGAGGGCTAAGTGTCTATATCTATGACAAAAGGAAGCTGCCACACCCAATGTGAAACTATCTTAAGTGAAACATTACACACTCCATGCAAATGGACAGGACACAGACCTGCAGGGTTCCTAATCCTTGTCCAGCCTGATGCTATGGCTGCCCACCTGCTGTGTGCCCTTGTGCCCCAGTCTGACCATATCATTCACATCAACATTTGTGGTCACAGAAGCTAAGGAAACAATAGCATTGTAAGATGAAGGGCAATGGTGCCAGCAGGACCCAATACACTGGACATGCATGGCTCATCTTGCTTCTACTCAGAAACATAGGAACAGGATTGGGTCATTTGGCCAGTTCAGCCTGCCCCATCATTCAATATATTCACTGACTGAACAGCTCAATGCCTTTTGCCAGCTCTTTCCCACAACCTTGTGTACAATTGGTAATCAGCAATCTGTCAATCTCAATCTTTAACATGGCCAAAGACTTAGACCCCTAACTTTTTCTGTGGTAGAAAGTTCTGAAGACACCACCCTCTGAGTAAAAGAATTTCTCCATATTTCAGACCTAAATGTCATCCCTCATAATTAAATTGTGCCCCCTGGACTTAGACTCATCAACCAGGCATAATATTCTATTTTCATCTAACCTGTCCATCTATCAGTATTTTGTAGGTTTTAATGAGATCACCTCTCATTCTTCAAAACCTTAGAATGTTTGGCCAATCTCTCTTCTGTAACAGTCCCACCATCTGAGGAACAAGTCTGGTGAACCTTTGTTGCAATCCATCTATGACATTATCTTTCTTGAGATGGGGAGATAAAAAATGCTCACAGGACTCCAGTTGCAGTCGAACCAAGCTCCTACACATTTGAAGCAAACTTTGCTACTGCTTGTACTCATGAGTATGAGATCAACTTGTGTTAAAGACTAACATTCCATTAATATTCCTAATTGTGTTCTGTTACTTTTTAATAACATATTAACAAGGACACTAAGTGCAATTTTCAACCTCTTACCATTTATGAAATACTCTGCAAGTCTGTTTTTTCTACCAAAGTAGATAACCTCACATCTATATATCTATGACAAAGGAAGCTACCGCACTCAGTGTGAAACTACCTTAAAAGGAAGCATTATACACATGAAATGGACAGGACACAGACCTGCAGAGTTCCTAATCCCTGTCATCCTGATGCTATGGATGCCCATCTGCTGTGTGCCCTCTCGTTTTCCACTTTATTATCCTTGCCCCTTCACTAATCTTGTTCAAAGCCTCCTGAAGCCACTTTACATCTTCTACACAACACATTCCCATTTACTGTGTAACATCTGCAAATTTGTATGGCCCCCGCATACAAATAATTAATAGATATTGTGAACCGCTGGGGACAAAGTCCTGATCCCTGCACTACCCCACTTGTCACAACCTGCAAACGTGAGCGTGACCGCTTTACTTCTACTCTAGCTCACAGATTGAAAACAATCATTAATCTATGCTAGTACATTACCTCCTGTAATACGCACTTCAGTTTCTCTAAGTAGATTCCTGCGGAGGATTTACCATGTAGCAGCATGGGTATCAACATTGACGTCTATCCATGATGCATTCTGTTTGGAAGAGCTCTTCCAGTACAACTAAACCATCTGAGAGTGGAAAATTGCCCAGGCACCTCCTGTAAACACAAAGCAAGACAAATCCATCTTGGCCAATTACCAACCCATCAGTCCCCTCTCAATCATCAGTAAAGTGATGGAATGGATTATCAAGTGTTATCAAGCAGCACCTACTCAGCAGG
This sequence comes from Hemiscyllium ocellatum, assembly GCF_020745735.1. Classification (NCBI taxonomy): domain Eukaryota; kingdom Metazoa; phylum Chordata; class Chondrichthyes; order Orectolobiformes; family Hemiscylliidae; genus Hemiscyllium; species Hemiscyllium ocellatum. Next base: position 159,376,917 of record NC_083401.1, on the reverse strand, counting down.
CACCCAGTTTGGGTTCTGCCAGGGTCACTTAGCTCCTGACCTTCTTACAGCCTTGCTTCAAACAAGTCAAAACAGCTGAATTCCAGAGGTGAGATGAGAGTGACAGTCCTTGACATCAAGATTGCATCCGACTGAGGACTGTCACTCTCACCTCACCTCTGGAATTCAGTGATGTTTAAAGAAAGGCTGTAATAAGGTAAGGAGCCGAGTGACCCTGGCAGAACCCAAACTGGGTGTCAGAGCAGGTTATTGCCGAGTAGGTGCGGCATGATAACACTGCTCATGATAACTTCCATCACTTTTACTGATGATTGAGGGGAGACTGATGGGTTGGTAATTGGCCAAGATGGATTTGTCCTGCTTTGTGTTTACAGGAGGTGTGGCATTGCGGAGCCTGAGCAAAACTGGAATTTATGAAACTGCAGGGGTAACCTATTTGCTGGTTAGAATCATACCTGGCACAAAGGAAGATGGTCGTGAGTGTTGGAGGTCAGTCATTTCAACTCGAGAATATTTGTGCAGGAGTTCCTCAGGGTAGTGTCCTAGGCCCAACTATCAGCTGCTTCATCAATGATCTTCCCTCCATCATTCAGGTCAGAAGTGGAGATGTTCACTGATGATTGCACCAGCAGTGCTCAGCACCATTCGCAACACCTCAGATACAAAAGTAGGCCATAGTCAAATGCAACAAGATCTGGACAATACTAAGACTTGGGCTGACAAGTGGCAAGGAGCATTTGCACCACATAAATACCACGCAATGACCATTTCAAGCAAAAGAGAACCTGACCCTCATTTCTTGATATTCTATATAATCACCATCATTGAATCCTACTCCAAAGCATCCTGTAGATTATCACTGGCCAGAAACTGAACTGGACTCACTATTTAAACATAGTGACTATAAGAGCAGTTTGAAGGCTAGAAATCCTACAGTGAGTAACTCACCTCCTGACTCTCCAAAGCCTGTCCACAAGCTACAAGCTAGGAGTGTGATGGAATATTTCCCACATAACTGGATGTGGTGCCACTTGATGAATTTCTGAGCATCAGTCATGGAGGGAGTGGATGTGGTGTCAATCAAGGTTATTTAGACAACTTATGATCACTTCTATCTAGAAGGACAAGGGCATCAGATACGTGGGAACACCAACACCTGCAAGTTCCCCTCCAAGTCACTCGCATCCTGACTTGGAAATATATTGCCATTCCTTCAGTGTCACTGGGTCAACATTCTCAAAATCACTCCCAAACAAGTATTGTGGGTTCATCTACAGCATGTGGACTATTCATGAGGGTCACAAGGAGGCAGCTCACCACTACCTACTCAATGTCAGCTTGGGTTGGTCAACAAATGCTGGCCCAGCCAGCTACACCCATCCCGAATGGATTTAGAAAAAAAGAATTTGTGTATCATGCTGACACAGTAACATTCAGGGATATGGAGAGACTTAAGCAGATACAGAGGGACGAGACCAAAATGTGTATAAACATGAGAATTCATGTACAGTGTGCTGTCACATCTGTCAAAGTGCCTGCAATAGGGGGAAAAAAAAAACTTACTTTGCTTACCACTACATCTTAATACGGTGACTGTTCCACAATCGGGTGGAGGGACCCTGCTCAGCAGTGGAACCCATTGTCCTTGGAGATTGGGTTAGACGAGTTCGAGAGCGGATTACCTTGGCACAGAATGTCTTCTTGCCAGAGGGAAGTGATCGGTCTTCGACTTCTGAGTTGGAGGGAGGTGGGGGGGGGGGGGTCCTCTTCTGGCTGGATGAGGAAGGGACCCCTGGAGCGTTCACCAAGTTCCCTGTTTCCAGACTTGGAGGACCAATGGTTGAGGTGTTGTGTGCTTCTCCAGCATATCCTAGGAACGCAGGATGTGGCTCTTCTTGGCCATCACCAATCGGTCTCTGGATGTGGCCAGATTATTGCAGGACAGGCTGCACTGCTACATTTTCTGGACAGAGGGGGCCTTTGCCTCCCCTAAACCAGTCTACTGTTCCTGTTCCTCCTGCATGTGGATGAAGTCCCTGGTCACCCACACCACTCCGTGGTGGAGACTGCACGAACCCTGGTAGTAACCTCAGACCAGGCTGCCAGAACTTGCTTGTGCTATGCTCTCTGCTGGTCTTTCACTTTCTTCATCAGGCTCATAGAACCCTGACAGTGCAGATCGAGACCCTCTGAAGGGCATTCAAGACGTCCACCCTATCCCATAACCCATTTACCATGGATAATTCACCTAACCTACACATCTCTAGACTTTGGAAGGAACCCCAAGTAGACAGGGAGAATGAGCAAACTCCACACATTCACCAAGGTTGGAGTTGAACACTGATCCCTGGTGCTGTAGCACCATGCCGCCCAGATCCCTAGGTCTCGGTTAGTGAATCATGGTGCTACCTTCCCCTTCTCTGCTATGTTCAGATTCTGTCCAATGAACACATGTTTGGGTGCACAGTGGCATTTTAAGGATGGCAGTTGTTTCAGGAAATGTGCTTGGTATTATAGAGTTGGAATAAGTCATAATGGATGCAAAGTGGTAGGGTAAGTAGTTAACGAGGAGTGTTTTTTAAGATACAACGAGGCATCTCATTTGGTCTTGAAGAGAGGCACCCTCCAAAACGCTCAAGCCAACTCATAAAGAGGCTTTAAAATATAAGATTCAGAACTTTGTCACTATTACTGAGGCTAACTTTTTAGTCCAGATATATAGTTATTAATTGATTAAGTTTAATGACACCCAATTGCCTTATAAGAATAAACAAAAAGGTTTTGTCCCTTCCTTCCCTCCCTTCACATTTTCACTAAAGAATTGCCCTTATCAGACTTTGTTTGTTAAACATTTCACTAGTTATATGGGTGCTTTCCTGGTGGTGGAAAATATAAAATGTTAGCACAATGACTTCTTTTTACTGCCACTACATATATAACACTCAGCCATGGGTAATTTGATGAAAATATAACCACACTCCAGGGCAAAACAAAAAACAGGAACGTCAGATGAAAAAAGTTTTGGCAATGGGATTTAACTGGTGTTCCAAGATTTTCAGCCCAGGCCTCTGGATTACTTGTTTAGTAACATTGTTCCCATTTCCCTAATCTCTTCTAATCCTAAAGCTGTCTGAAATCGCTGCAGTATGTTCTCATTCGCCAGTTTCTTCAGCTGCCTGGAATTTAAGTACTAATTTTTTTTAATGCAAACCTGTCTCTTTCTTTCTCTCTCCTCCAAAGCTAATTCTGTGAAGCAGCTTCTGGTCATGCCCTTATATTTTCTAAATGGCTTGGTGATTGAGAATGTAAAAGGAGCTATATAAATGAAGCAGTTGTTGAAAATGTTTTTGAAGGGACGGATAAAGTTACTCAGCAAGACTTTCAAGAACGGACTTCAGACATGATACAACTCATGACATCAGTGCCAACAGTGGAATAAAGAATGGAAATTGCTTTTATAATGCCATCCTGGGTTTTAAGTTTGAAGCAAAATTTGAGGCAAGGGTATTATCGAATGCTCAATTGAATATGCATGCAACTGAACCTGGAGGTGGCACTGTAGTAGTATTTAACAGTAACTTGACAAGAGCTCAGTATGAGATAAGAAAAAAGATATTTCCTGACTACAGTTGGGTTAACAAACTCTTTACCTCAACAAAAAGTCTGACCTTGGTTCTATTGCTTTTTTTTTTAAAAACTAGCAACCATCATCAGTAAAGACACCCATGTATCCAACTGAGTATTTACAAACAACGCCCAAACCTTGGTCAATTACTTTGGGATTTAGATATAAAACATAAATTAGGAATTGACTGTTTTATTATCAGTATTCTTTGCGCTAAGTTTGGGAAAACTTCATTGTGCAAGACATGGAGAACATAATGAGTTAAATCTAAACATTTCATAACAAAAATACAAGTTCAACTACTGCTACTAAAAATGAAAAAAAACCCCACCATTTCAATTGGGACAACACATTTATCCTGGGACAGGCTAAGCAAAGACATGCCAGAGAATTCCTAGAGGCCTGGCACTCCAACCACGACGCCATAAACAAACACATATTTCTAGATACCATCTATCAACCACACAGAAAACGAACAGGAAATGACATCACCACAAACCCCAGGAACCCCATGCAGGACAAACATAAATAGAAAGCAGGAGACAACAGCTTCGCTTCACTTGAAGGTCGCCATTGATGATGTTACCTAGCCAGGTAATGAAACGTCTGGATACCAAACCCACAGCTCAGTGAGCAAACCTACACCCAGAATTCCATTTTTTCTGCTATTTCCATTTTAATTATAAAATAATGTAGGAACAGAACTACCTCACATTTCCCCACATTAAATTTCCATCTTATCAGTTTTGCCTGCTCACTTATCAATGTCTATTTACAACTTTCTGCTCATAACTGGATTAGTTAGATGGCACAGAAAAAAGATATATGTTTCTTGGATTTCTTCACCCAATATATTAAACAGAGGGAATGGGTGAGGCTCTGGTACTGATGCCACCAGTTATATCAAACCATAAATCATAACCAACAGATTTCCAGTTGTAAGTCTTTGGGGCTTTTAATTTAAATTTCTATGGTATTTATTAACCTGCTTATAACTGCAATAAGACAGTAACAAGATGGAAAGTAAACGAGTTTGTGTGTCAGGTAGGCTTAGAGATGGTATAAAGGTTACAAAGGTGGAAGTAAGCATTCTTATGCTAGAAACAGGGTAGGATGCTTAACTCAGTATCAGACTGGATGATGAAGTTGTGAACGCTATGAAAAGATTAGAACAAGTGAAGCTAGCTGTCTCATGCTGCAACTACGCAGTAAATCTGAGGGACTTTCTCCACTAACAAAGATGCCATCATCAAGCCAATTGCATACCACACGAAACAGTAACGTGATCAGAGTTTTAATGCCAGTGTGATATCAGGTATACCCTGTGACTAGCAGGCTGCATCGAACAATATGTCCCATTAATCATCTCAGCTAGCAGCATACTGCTACACCTCAAACAGCCCGTCCTGGAAACTTCAGAAAATATCCACCATTAGATGGGATTCTTTTATTGGAAATAATTTATTAAATAATCTGGACTATGCCAAGAGACAGACTAGAAATCAATTTAAAATCATTGTCCAGGTTCGCTTTGTGATGCATGTGTGCGTGCGCCAGAAGCTCCATACATAAATGACTCAGAACCCAGACTTACATAGGCAAGAGGAATTTACATTGCACTTTTTAAGACAAAACATTTTTTGCCTCCAAGTTCTGAGGAGTGCAAGACAGACAGTTTCTACCTCTAACCTTCTTTAGCAATGTTTAAGTTCTGTACTACAAAGCATTTACATGACCTGCGAAAAGTAAGCCCATTTCTTTCAGCATAGTAGCAGCTTCTTGACTGATAAAATAGAGATTGCTAACTTGGCTAAACAACAAGGGATGCTGGGTACATCGACCAAGTAAAACTGAAATCGCAAAAGACAGTACAAACACAGCAGCCATGTATTAATTACATTTGCATAGCTTAAAAGGCAACAGTTATCCTGGACAAGACATACCCCAAACAACTTATCCAGAAACAAAGGAGGGACCCAACAGAAAGGGACCAGACACTGCTACACAAAGAAACTAACAGTAACCTGACATCACTTCAAGCTATAAAGTGTACCTCCCTGATTGGCCAAAGTTCCAAAAGACCATCTAATAGCTACAGAAAAGGGTTCAACTGCAGGTCTCGCTCTTGGAATCCAGCTTGAATCATCTGAAACTTTCTGAGGAGACTGGCATGGCAAGAAGCAGAAACCGTCTGATCATGGAGATGGGGAGAGGAAGAAAGCAGCTTCACAGGTCCAGAGACAACACTAGAGAGAGAGCAACTGCACAAATCTACAAGAGACTCTAGACATGTTGTAACCTTACAGGGCCCAACAGGATTAGAGATAACATGTTTAGTATTAAAGGCTATTGTAACTTTGTTCCTGATTAAGTTGGGACTGTTTTGCATTGGTACCAGCTGGTGTTTGTGTTGATTTGACCACTTTGGTATTGTGGGACACCTATGCAAATTCATTCAAAACATTCTGATCAGAGCTGTCTAACGTCCTTAAAGAGGAACCGGACAACAGAATCACGTGCAACAATCAAGTAAATATTTTGAAAATTGCAAAACATTGCAAAGTAGTAGAACTCAAAACAGAAGCTGTGAAGCTCAAGAACACCCATCACCTCAAAAAGTGACTAGCAGTTTAAAAAGAAGCCCAAAAAAAAAGAGCAAACATATCTGGAAAAAGATATCAAATTTAAATTTTCTTCTCAACCTTTCGATTAATGCTGTGGTAACTTGTTCCAAAGTCTCCCACCAGTAGGTGGTGAGCAAGAAAGGCCCTATAAGTAAGGAGATCAGATATCCACTCCCCACGGCAAGCAACAGGTCTCTGCTCAGTGATCCAACAACATCTATAATACCGAGAATCAGAAGTGGTGAAAAGCTTTGTTAAACAAATGTTGCTCCCAGTGCACTGTGTCAGTCCTGGGAAAAAATAAATTATATATAAACACAAAGGCTAAGAAAGAAATTGGTCCATTTTAAAACTTAACATCCAATTCAAAATCCAGAAAAGAAACATATCTTTGAAATGAGAACTGAATGTTTACTTGAAAAGTTTAAAAACGCAGGTCTATGAGGGAAGAGTAAAGGAACATGTCTAGTTTGATAACTCGATCAGAGTTAGCAAAGACACCCATCAGTGAAGTAGCCTCCTTGTGCTGCAAAATTTTCTGGCGGAGCTACAGGCCATCAATTCACAGATTATTTAAAACAAAAAATAGACACGGTTTTAAAAGCTCAACTGGTCTGGCAGCATCTGTGGAGAGAAGTCAGAGTTAGCAGATGCTACCAGACCTGCTGGGCTTTTTCAGCAATTTCTATTTTCTTTTCTGATTTACAGCATCCACAGTTCTTTTGGTTTTTCCACAAATTATCTACTCTTTACAATATTTTGTATTATATCAAAAATTACCATAAGACATAGAAATACATTATTCAGTCCACTGAGTCTGCTCCATCTTCCATGAGATTATGGCTGGTTTGACAATCTTCAACTCCACTTTCCTGCCTTTCCCCCCGCATATCCTTTCATCCCCTTACTAATAAAAATCTATTTCAGCCTTGGGCGTACAAGGCACCACAGTCTCCACAGCCTGCTGTGGTAAAGAATTCCACAGAAATGCTAATTTCAGAAGACAATTAATCTTCCCCTCTGCTCCAACTCTGTCCCTTAACCTGAGGTCATGCCGGGTGGTCCTAGATTCTCCCACAATGGGAAACAGTTCTGTACAACTCTGCTGCTATTAACTGGCTCAAAGAGCCTCAGGGAAAAAAATTATTATTTAAATCAAAATCAGAAAATTCATGAATAGATACAGCAATGATTGCACTAATGGATTCCAAACAGATGTCTTCATGACATTCCCCCCCTTCCTTTGATGATGAAGTATTTCTAATATATTTTTTGTGGTGATATTAAACTTAAACAAAGTGAGACACATACATCAAGTCCTTTATTCACAACAGTGTCAGCAATGAAGTCACTTTTCCCTAAGCAGGTAGTTAGCTTAAAAATGTACACAGTGTTTCCAAAGCAGGCCAGTGCTTGCCTGAATCAAACTTCTGGTTTTATATATTACATTACAGCCATTATCCATTTCTGAAAAACCATCAAATGAAGGCTTCAAGAAAATATAAATCAATCATCCTTATTTATGAGGAACTATCACGCGTATTGCGGATAACCAAAAATTGAAAAGAACTACTGTACTTGAACGTCTTCTCCTTGCTTAAAAAATAAACTTTTTTTGTCTTTTAAAAATCAAAACACATGACATTTGGTGCACATCATCATCTAAAGTCTCCTCTTCTGTGTGCTTATATACAACACTGAAAGAAAAAAAGAAAGAAAATGTAAAGATTTTCTAGTTTAGGAAAAATAGACCAAACACCACTTAATCTCTTATTAATATACAGAGGCCAGTACTGTTGATAACGCACGGCCAGAGTAAACAAAATTTCCAACACGTTGTGTACATGAATTGAGAGATCATGGTGCAGCTATACTGGACATTGGTTAGACCACTTTTGGAATATTGCATGCAATTCTGGTCTCCTTCCTATTGGAAGGATGTTGTGAAACTTGAAAGGGCTCAGAAAAGATTTACAAGGATATTACCAGGGCTGGAGGATTTGAACTATAGGGAGATGTTGAATAGGCTGGGGCTGTTTTCCCTGAAGCATCGGAGGCTGAGGGGTGATATTATAGAGGTTTATAAAATCATGAGGGGAATGGATAGGATAAATAGACAAGGTATTTTCCCTGGGGTGGGGGAGTCCAAAACTAGAGGGCATAGGTTTGGGGTGAAGGGAAAAGATAAAGAAGAGACCTAAGGGGCAACTTTTTCATGCAGAGGGTGGTACATGTATGGAGTGAGCTGCCAGAGGAAGTGGTGGAGGCTGGTACAATTACAACATTTAAAAGGCATTTACAGGAATGGTTTGGAGGGATGTGGGCCGAGTGCTGGCAGGTAGGACTAGATTGGGTTGGGATATCTGGTTGGCATGGATGGGTTGGACCGAAGGATCTGTTTCCATGCTGTACATCTCCATGACCCTAAAGCAACGCATTCCAGCTTACACACAATCATGCACTTTTCCCCTTAACATTCCGTGGCATTTTCCAGTGAAAAGGCAATAATTAATCAAACTTACTGATTTTATCTTTTATTTAAAGAATTATATTCTTTGTTGCTTGGTAAACTAATTGCTTCTTTCATCACCAATACACCAAGCATGACATGAGTCAAGAACAGTTTTATTCATATTTCTGACCAGGGAATTTTAAACAAGCGTCACTTTTGAAAACGAAACGGACTAAATAAACCACCAGAGCAAGCTGCATCTACTAAAGATCCCTGTTTCCCATTTCTGAACTCCTAAATAATATTTGTATTATTAGATATATTCAAAAACAAGTTACTTCTCACACGATTCAATATCAGAGCAGCACATTACATTAGACAGGTAGGGTATTTGCTCAAGTTAATAAAAAAAACTGATGTGAATTTAATTTGTGGTCAAGATTTTAAATAGTTTAAATACTTTGGTGAGAATGACTCAGTCTGCAGAGGGATACAGACAGTTTGAGTGAGTGGGCAAAAACTTGGCAGTTCGAATATATTATGAGAAAATGTAAAGTTATGCACTTTGGCAGGAAGAATAGAAGAGTTAAGTGTTATTTAAATGCAGAAACACTTCAGAAAACTACAGAAGAGGAATTTGAGAGCCCTCGTGTATGAATCACAAAAAGTAGCGTTCTAGGTTAAGCAGGCAATGGAGATGGCAAATGAAATGTTGGCCTTTATTTCAATGGGAATGTAATTTAAATAGGGAGGTGGTGCTAAAACTATGCAGGAGGTCCCAATTTAAGAATGTCCAACTGAAGAACGTTCATACTTACGAACTGAGTCCCATATATGGGTGCAATTTTAAAGATCCAACACAAACATTTCCTGTACTTACAAATGGCTACTTTATATTGTTCTGCAGCATTCTGACTTGTGTACAAATCAATTCAGAGGGTCGGTGTGGACTTGTTGGGCTGGAGGGCCTATTTCTACACTAAGTAATCTAATCAATTCAAACGTACTCAAGAATGGAACCCATTAGCTAACATTAACTGGGATTACTTTAGTGTGAAAGGATTAGACAGGGGTGGAACTTTTAAAGTGCATCCAGGAGAGGTTTTGTGCCAGTACGTAGACAGCCCGACTGAAGATGGGGAGCTAATCCTTGGGAATGAAGCCAGTCAGGACGTTGAATTGGCCATAGCTCCAAGTTTTAAGGTCATTATAGAAAGGGATAAAGGATGGTACAGAGGTTAATTGTCTAAATTGAGGGTGGGCCAATTTCAATATCATTAGACAAGATCTGGCAAATATAGACTGGAAGCAGCTACTTGCAGATAATTCTACAGTTGGAAAGTGGGAGTCTTTTAAAAAGTAGCATAGTGAGAACGCAGGGCCAGTGCGATCCTTCGAGAGTGAAGGGAGCAAGTCCCGAGATGGCATTAAAAACAGGGGAGTCCCTTCAGGAAAACAGGAAACACAATGGTCTTTGGCAGATAGGATTAACGAAAACCTTAAAGTATTTTATAGGTATATTATAACAACAGGATTGTCAGGAAAAGAGTGGGGCTTATTAGAGACCAAAGGGGCAATCTGTACATGGAGCCAGAGGATGCAGGTGAGGTCTTAATGAATAGTTTTCATCTATATTCAGAAAAGAGAAATAGATCGTTGCTGGAGATTTCAATTGGGATGGTGAAGTTCTATAGCATGTTCACACTAAGAGGAGGAATTTGATGTTTTACTGAGATGACAGATTTATTGTTTAAATATGATCTTTCTCTTGGGTGTAGCATTCAAGTCAAAAGGGATTAGAAGATATTCTGGCTACTTTTGCAGAGGTTTATAGGGAATTTTTTAAAGAAGTATTGCAGTTTCCCATATGATACAGTTTACAAAAGCCAAGCAGATGGATCACAGCTGTGTGCTCCTTCCCCACTGCCGTCTTGCTTCCAGCCTCCATCTCCAGATCAACAGCTCATAGCTGTTAAATATCAATTAAGATGCTGCTCATCTCATTGAACACTGTACCAATATTGAATTGACTACTGCAGTACGTATTTTTATACAGTACTATGAATTTTTGTTAACTACAGTAATATCATTTCCTTTTTAGTAATGCATCGATTTAAAAGTGTTTATTGCAATGTTTTCATGTTTTTCAAACATGTTGGGGCATGTATTGGGTGCATGGGGGAAGGGCTTAACATATCCATGGTATTCACGCTTTCTTGGTCACCATGGGAAATCCATGCCTCTACCCCTTGTGGGAAGCAAGGACTTATTGCATTTTTAAAAACAAACAAACAAACAAACAATGTGATTTTCTTCAAGAAAGAAACAGAAACAAAATAGATGAGATAAACTGATCAGCAGACAGAAAGCACAAGAGAGCCATGCATGCACGTAAACAGTCTCCGGATGAACACTTTTTCAAAAACCTTTGTTCTCAATAATACCTTTGCAGTTTTACAGTCTAATATAAAGCATAACTTTCAAATTTTATTTCAAAAGGAAACAAGTGAATTTACCATTGTTGCCTCGAATAAATGCATCGCCATACTTGTTCTTAAGTTGACCATTTACATATTCTTCTGTTTGTTCCAGTGCTATATTCATATAACCATCCAGACAAGCCAAAACACCTGGCAAAAATGAGACAACTGCAATTAAAATGTATTAAAATCCAAGGCTAGAATGCTCAATGCAATGTTCAGTTTTATAACTGAGTAATGATTACCAGAAATTAGAACTAAATGTGAATTTAATATTACACCAGGGTTTAGCCACAACTTAGAGTTCAGAGCAACAAAAGAATGCCTCTCATATTATACTTGAATAAAAATATTCAATTTAAAGAACCCTTACTCTTTAAACAAATGGTTGAAACTGAACAATTAATTTATATTTTAAAATGAAGATTATTAATTTTATTTGACACTTAGACACCTGGGACTTATCCCTTCATTAAATTAGAAAGGCCAGCTTAAGTGACAAGTTCCTTATCTTCACTGAGAAAGGGAATGCGGGAAAGAGTTAAAAACAAAAAGCAGCAACATCTATCCTTTATCCATCAGGTGGACAAGCCTCCAACTAGTTGGCAATACAGCAGCAGTAAAAGTACAGGTGCTATCATTGTAGGCAAAGGACGCCATTTATAAAGCAAAATCTAGTACTGATAATCTGAGGTTTCAACCTCAGTTATGTATACACATGAACTGAAAAAGCAGTACATACACAAGTATACTGAGCATCAAGAATTCTGTTAATCTTTGTCATTAGATTATGCTTACTACTTCTTTTAAAATATATGTCTATTACAACTAGTTGCCATACACTTCGAGGCGGGGGCATGGTTGAGGTGTCAAATGAATAATTTGGATCTTTCTTTTACAGAGACGCTGACCAGCCCATGGTGACAGTGGATGAAATCATTCACTAGAAGGGTTCCAAACTGATAGGGCAGATATATCTGGCAAGACTGTTGGAGCTTACGTTGACAAGGCACCAGGAATGATGGAGATGCATCCAAACATTTTGAAGGATGTGAATGTGGAAATTGCAATGGCCTAGATTTGAAGGAGATGTCAAGAATAAGCCCATCGTTACAGACTAGTCAGCTTAACTTCAATGGTGGAGAAGTTTCTTGAGACAATTATTCTGGATAGAAAAATAATCACATGGAAAATGGTGGGTTGATTAGAAATCCATGCTGACTCTTTCTAAGGGGAAAATCATGTTTAACTTGGAGCTTTCTGAAGAGGAAATAAAAAATGCTCAATGAAGGTAACACTGTTGATGTGGTGCACATGGACGTTGAGAAAGTGCATGGTACTGTACAAACAACAGACCTGTGAGGAAAGTTGAGGCCATGTTATAAAAGGATCATTAGCAAAATGCTGAGAGAATGGGCAGAGCAATACATTTTATGGACTGAGGGGGCAGGGGGTAGTTTTAGTGGATGTTCCCGGGATCTTTTAGTGGAGGTCCCGGGGTCAGAATTGGGACTTTGCAAAAGATACAAGGCATGGAAGAAGTCAGTGGAGTAGGCAGCCACATAGCAGATGAGTTTCAACGCAGACAAGTGCAGAGTGAAACACGTTGGTGGGAATAAAATAGAAAGACGATATTAAATAGTAGATACATTTCTACAGAGAATGCAAAAGTAGAGGAACCTGGCTGTGTTTGTGCACAGATCTTTGAAAGTGGCAGGATAAGTAAAGGCAGAGCAATAAATACAGTAAAGCATACAGCAGCCACAGCTTTATTCATAAGATTATGGTGAACTTATGTAGATACTTGGTAGACCTCTGCTGGAGTACTGGGTATAGTTGTGAGTGCCATGTTATAGGAAGAATGTGAAAGCATTGGACAAAGTACAGAAGTGGTATAAAAAATGGTTCTAGGGATGAGGAAGGATTGAAGAAGTTGGGACTAACAGGAGGGCTAAGAGGAGAACCGATGGAGGTCTTCAAAATCATGTGAGGACTAGACAGTAGATAGAGAGAAACTGCTCCTCCTTGTTGCATGAACAATTTATAAATAAATAAAGTGGTCTAAAGTGCAAAAGATGCAGGGCAAAGTGAGGAAAATCCTTTTCACTCAGTTAGGGTATGGAATGTACTGCCTCGAGTTGTAGTGGTATTAGGCTCAGTTGAGGCAATTGTGAAGTCACTGGGTGATTACTTGGATACAAATTATGAGCAAGAGTATGGGGGAAAAGGCAGGAAATTAGAACCAGGTAATGATGCTCATTTAACAAGCCAGTGCAGGTACAATGGGCCGAATGGCCTCTTTCTGTGCCATAAAACTTCTGTAACCTGGCCTTTTTTTTTTCCACCAGCATTTAAGCAGCAAAGAGGCACAATTTCCATTACACTAAGTCCTCACTGTTCTGGTTAACATTGCTTTGTTTTAAAGATGTTTATTGTTCAAGGCCTGCTTCCTAATCAGTTTGAGCCATGATTTCTGAATTTACAAAGTTTGCGAATGCTATTGACATTAGAAACACAGGTTACAATAAATGAATATAAATATTATTGACAATCTTTGGAAGTTCAGACAAAGAATTTTGGAAAGTCACTTGAAGATGACTGAAAGACTTTTGTATCTGTGGCACAGGATTAAATGTTTTGTTCTCAGAGCGAAGAATGATCAGAAAGAAAGTCATCAGGACAACTACACACAACAGAGATAAAAGATGCAAAAATGAAAAAATATAATACAGCATTTCATGATAATTTTTTTTTAACGCACGACTGTAAAACTGGAACAGCTGTAGAAGGCAGAAAGGGGAAAAAGGTTTCAGAGGCTTCGACAGGAAAATATAGCAAAGACTTGTTGTGGAATTTAGTGTAAGGGCCAGTGGGCTGGGATTACAGGGCCCCTCCTTAACCTCTTTTGAATCATGGAATTATCAAAGTTATAAACCATAGAAGGAAGTTATTCAGCATATCATTTCAAAGCTTAATTTTTAAATACCTATCAACTAAATGTAATCTCATCACCTGCTCTTTCTGCATAGCCCTCTAATGTTCTCCCTTCAATTTATGCAGTACTCCTTTTACAATTAAAATGACCTGTTCTGTTTTGCAAATTATTTCAGCTAGGAACGCACAGTGCTCCACATGTGCAAAAGGCTATTTCATCTTGTACATTTGGTTTGTCCAGAGATGAAAATGTCCAAACCCAGCACTGGTTTTAACCCAGATTCTGATGGCAATTCATGGTTCACTTACAATTATTTCACTCAAAGTTGAGATTTTCAGGAACTCAATTACAATTTTAAGTAGGACTTACTGTACCTCGATAATCCACGCCTGAGTTCAGTTTGACCACTACTGGTCTCCCTATGATCTGTTTTAGAAAATCGCTGGGCGTTTGCTTTCGCAGGCTCATTTTTTATTTCAGCCTAAGATCCCCTGCATCAGAACAGAAACATTTCCTAAATGACAATACAAGCATAAATAATTCAAAACCAACTTTGCAAAAAACTGACAAGGGTTTCTATACATGTACAACTTGCAGTCATGAATAGAGGGGGTTAGAGTGTGAGCGGAGAATGAGTGAAAGACAAACAAAAAAAAAGCAGTGGCTAGTATTAACAGAAAACGCTAACTTTACCCCCAAAAGCATCAATTTGAATTTGGTAATTTAAATTAATTACAGAAAAATAGTTGAATACTTTGAGGAAAAAAATAAGTTCGATATAATTTGTTACTTAAAATGCCAAAGGAGGAGGCGTTGCATTATTAGTTTTGGAGTTAGTTACTGCAGTGAGGAAAAATATCTTTGAGGGGTCATCAAATGAAGATTTGCAGGTAGAGCTTAGGAATAAGAAAGGGACAGCTATATTAATGTGTTTATTATAGATTCCCTGAGAGCTGACAGGAAATTGAGGAGAAACCTTTTGCACAATTTGGGGAGGTGTATAAAAATAATAACAAACAAGTAATTATAATAGATGATTTCAACTTTCCCAACATTAACTAGGATAGACATAGTGTTAAGGACTTGGGTGACGTTGATGTCATGACTTATGGACAGGGAAAACCTTTGGGCCAATATGTTGAGAGCCAAACAAGAGATGACATTGTCCTGGATCTAATTCTGGTGGGGGAACATTTGAGTGATAGCAATCACAACATGGTACACATTAAACTGAGTATGGGTAAAGAAACAGATAAATTGCAAAAAAAAATGAAGTTTTGGATTGGGGAGGACAAATTAGAATAAAACAAGGCAGGATCTGGTCAAGGTAGACTGGAACAGCTAACAGTGAGCAAGTACAGCACAGTACACACCCTTGACATTGTGCTGACGTTTCATCCTACTCTAAGATCAGACTCACCTGCATACCCTTCACTGTACTATTTTCCATGTTCTTATCCAAGAGGCGCTTAAAGGTTCCTCAAGGATCTGACTCTACTACCACCGCTTGCGGAGTCAAGAGTGTGGTGCTAGAAAAACACAGCAGGTCTGGCAGCGTCCTGTTGCCCGAAACATCAATTCTCCTGCTTTTCAGATGCTGCCTGACCTGCTGTGCTTTTCCAGCACCACACTCTCAACTCTGATCTCCAATCCTCACTTTCTCCTACCATCGCTTGATGTGCATTCCACACACCTACTCTGTATAAAGAACCTACTTCTGACATGTCCCCAAAACCTTCCTCCAATCATGTTGAAATTATGTCTCCCTGTAATAGACATAGAGAAAGTCTCTGCCTATCCAATCTATCTTATGCCTGTCATCATCTTATACACCTCTATCAAGTCACCTCTCATCCTTCTTCACAAGACCTGCCCTCCAGACCAGGCAGCATCCTGGGAAACCTCCTCTGCACCCACTCTGCACCTTCCACATCTTTCCTTTAAAACGTTGACCAGAACTGAACACAATATTCCATGTGTGGTCTAACCAGGCCTCTAAAGAGCTACAGCATAACCTCACGGCTCTAAAATGCAATCCCCCTACTAATGAAAGTCAACATACCATACACCTTTTTAAACTATCTCTAATCAAACTACGGTTTTCCAAGTAATCATAAATCGGGTTTTTCAGAATCCTCTCTAATAATTTGCCCACCACAGACAGAAGATCGACTGGTCTGTAATTCCCTGGGTGATCCCTATTCCTCTTCCTGAATAAGGGAATAACATTTGCTACCCTCCCATCATCTGTTACTACTCCAGTGGACATAGAGGATGCAAAGATCATCACCAAAGGTGCAGCAATTTCTTCCCTCACTTCCCATATTAACCTTGGGTATATCCCATCTGGCCCAGGGGATTTATTTCTTTGTTTTTCAAACTTTTCAGCACATCCTCCTTCTTAACATCAACCTGCTCAAGCATATCAGTCTGTTTCACTCTATCCTCAGAAACATCAAAAGTTTCTCTCAGTGGTGAATACTGAAGAAAAGTATTCATTAAAGACCTCCCTACCTCTTCCGACTCCAGGCACAAGTTCCCTCCACTACCCCTGATCGGCCTAATCCTCTCTCTTACCATCCTCTCGTTCCTCGCATTAGTGTAGAGTGCCTTAGGATTTTCCTTAATCCAACCCGCTAAAGCTTTTTCATGCACCCTTCTCACTCTCCAGTCTATCCTTTAATTCCTTCCTGTTAACCTTGTAACTCTCAAAAGCCCTGTCTGATTCTTGCTGAAAATGTGTTGCTGGAAAAGCGCAGCAGGTCAGGCAGCATCCAAGGAACAGGAAATTCGACGTTTCGGGAATAAGCTTATGCCCGAAACGGCGAATTTCCTGTTCCTTGGATGCTGCCTGACCTGCTGCGCTTTTCCAGCAACACATTTTCAGCTCTGATCTCCAGCATCTGCAGACCTCACTTTCTCCTGTCTGATTCTTGCCTCCTCAACCTTAAGCTTCCTTCTTCCTCTTGACTAGATGTTCTACATCTCTGTCATTCAAGGTTCCTTCACCCTGCCATCTCTTCCTTGCCTCAGTGGGACAAACCTGTCCAGCACAATCAGCAAGTGCTTCTTAAACAACCTCCACGTTTCTGTCATACATTTCCCTGAGAACATCTGTTCCCAATTTAGGTGCTGCAGTTCGTGACAAATAGCATTTTAATTCCCCTTTCCTTGATTAAATACTTTCCCATGCCATCTGCTACTATAGTCATGGCGAGGTATAGGAAACATCAGGGAGTTGTGATCACTATCACTAAACTGCTCTCCCACAGAGAGATCTGACATCTGGCATGGTTCATTGTCAAGTACCAAATCCAATATGGCCTCCCTTCTAGTTATCCTATCCACATATTGAGTCATGAGCTCTTCTTGGACATACCTGACAAAAGCTGCTCCATCCAACTATTTGAACTAAGTAGGTTCCAATCAATATTAGGGAAGTTAAAGTCAAGTATGACAACAACCCTGTTACTTCTGCACCTTTTCAAAATTTCCCTCCCAATCTACTCCGGTGTCTCTGTTGCTACAGAAGGATTGGTAGAAAACTCCCAATAAAGTGACTACTCCTTTGCTGTTTCCGACTTCCACCCATACTGATGCTGTAGAACAAACCCTCCTAGATGACCTCCCTTTCTGCAGCTGTGATACTATCCCCGCTTAGCAATGCCACTCCTCTACCTCTTTTCCGCCCCCTCCCTTTATTCCTTTGGAAACATCTAAACCTTGGAATATCCAACAACCATTCCTGCCCCTGTGACATCCAAGTCTCTAATGGCCAGAGCATCATCATTCCAAGTACTGATCAATTTATTGATAATTCGAAGTTCGTCACCCTTATTCCTGACAATTTTTTGCATTAAAACAGATGCACTTCAACCCATCACACTGACTGCAAAATAACAGTATACTTATTGTTGAGGGGAATTGCCACAGAGGATCCCTGCACTGTCTGCCTATTCCCTTTCCCTCTCCTGATGGTCAGCCAGCTACCTTTATCCTCCCTATATCTCCCTATCAACCCCTCAGCCTCCCAAATGATTTGAAGTTCATCCAACTCCAGTTCCCTAATGCAGTGAGAGAGGAGCTGGAGTTGGGTGCACCTCTCAAACGAAATCAGCAAGGACACTAATGGTGACCCTTACTTCTAACATCCTACAAGAGGAGCATGAAACTGCTCGAGCCTCCATCCCCTCTGACCTAAATTGCCAAGAGAGGTGGAATAAATGAGGAAAAAGCCCTTACCTTACCAACCCTACACACACACACACACAATTTTTTTTTCAGTTAAGAGGAGGATGATGGGTGGGAGACACCACTGGTGTAGTTTCTTGGGTTTAGCCACAGTCCGAATAGATCAGTATACGTGCCTAGCAATCCAAGTGTCCGCGCCCACTCCTGTTCCACCTATTCACAAGTCAGTCTTTAAGAGGGAAATTTACCTTCCCAGCAGGCCCCTGGTCTGCGCTGTCACCACTCCGACCTACAGAAAACTACAGAAGAGCAGTGGGGTACAATCAAAAAGGAAATGGAGAGAACACAAGCCTAACATGTTCCCCCTACGGTGATAGGAAGGAATAGCAAGCCCTGAGAACCATGGATTCTGGATATGAAGAGAGCAAAATAGAAAAATCATTTAGCAGGTACAAGTGGAGGTATTAATGGAGTGCAGAAAGTGCAAGGTGGAGATTAACAACACAATTAGGAAAGCAAAGAGGGGATATGATAAAACTCTGGCTGGTAAAAGTAGGGAAAATTCCAAGATATTCTGCAAGCATAAGTACATCAATGGGAACAGGGTACCCAGAGAAAGATCAGGGTGGCAATCTGTGGGTGGAGCCAGAGGACATTGGGAGAGTGCTGAGTTGGTAGAATATCACCCATCTCAATAGAATGAGGATGAAGATATGAAATCTTGGAGGAGAGACTCGGAGGTGCTTGAGCAAATTAACATTAGGGAAGGACAAGGTATTGGAGGTGTTAGTAGGCTTAAAAGGTGGACAAATCTCTGGGTCTGGATAAATTGTGCCCCAGGGTGCTATGGGAGGCAAGGGAGGATATTGCAGTGGCACTGCCCTGAATTTTTACTTCCTCTTTAGCCCTGGGAGAGGTGCCAAAAGTGTGGAGAACACCTATTGTAGTTCCAATATTTCAGAAAGGTTGTAAAGATAAGCCCAAGATCTCTGAAGGAGAGCACCTATCTCCACTTGAGAGGCAAGGTTTGATCAGAGACAGTCAGCATGACTTCAGCAAAGGGAGGTCATGCCTAACAAACGTGATTGAATTGTTTTGAGGGGATGACCAGGTGAGTCGAAGAGGGTCGTGCAGTTGGTATAGTTTATATGGATTTCAGCAAAGCCTTTGATAAGGTCCCACACAGGAGACTTATCAAGGTGGCAAATACACACGGGATGCAGGACGATTTGATAAAGTGGATTCAAAATTTACCTAATTGTCAGAGACAGAGCATAAATGCCAAAGGCCACTTTAGTGACGGGAAGCCAGTGTCCAATGGTGTACCAAAAGCATCTGTGTTGGGTCCTCTTTTTTTTGTCATTTACATAAATGACAGATTACGGTGTGGAGGTTTGTGGATTAGTAAGTTTGCAGATGATACAAACATTAGTCAGGTGGTTAACAGTGAAGTTAAGTGGATTAGGCAACAAGACACAAACAGGACGGTCAAATGGGCAGATAAGTGGCAGATGCTATTTAACCCTGAAAAGTGCAAGGTGACATAAGTTTGAAGGAGTAATCTGACAAAGAAGTATTCAATCAATTGCATGACACCAGGAGGTTCTGTGAAACAAAGGGACCTTGGAGTGTTTCCCCATAGATCTCAGACTGCCGAAGGGCACGTTATTAGGGTGGTGTAAAAGGCATAAAGGACACTTGCCTTTATTAATTGAGGAATAGATTACAAAAGCAAGGAAGTTATGTTGGAGTTGTATAGAACTTTGGTGAGACACAGCTTGAATACTGTGTGTAGTTCTGGTTGCGACATTACAGGAACTGGAGGGAGGGCAGAGGAGATTCACCAGGATGCTGTTTGGAATAGAAAATGTAAGTTTGATGAAAGGCTGAATAGGCTTGGATTTGTTTTCGGGTGGGGGTGTGTGGAGACTGAGGAGTGATGTGATTGAAGTGTACAAGATTATGCGGGGCATGGATAGAGTGGATAAGGAGCATTTGTTGCCCTGAGTTAAAGGATTAATCAAGAGAGGACACAGGTTCAAGGTGAGGGGGCAAGAGATTGGGGATGGGAGGAACAACTTTTTTTTGAAACTCAGAGGATGGTGATGGTCTGGAAAGTGCTGCTTCGGAAGGTAGTAGAGGAAAATTGCCTCACATCTTGGAGCATTAGAACTTTCAAGGCTGAGCCAAGAGCTGGTAGTTGGGAATAGATTGAAGGTCAGGTGCTTCTCATGTTTTGATGCAGACTCAATGGGCCAAAGGATTTTTCCATGCTATATGATTCTGTGACAGTACTTTCACTTCGGTCAGAAAGGAATAAGTTCTAACACCTTACCAGTCTCCTGAGCACATTAATTAGGCCAATGTTTTGCTGTAACATTGCACTTAGGAGAGCTGTAATCAATGCCTGACTAATTAAGGAAATTATGGTGGTAGTGCGTTCTGATGGAACGTGACAATTGCTGTACCTGTTCAGTAGAAAGTTTGTGTTAACCAAACAGCGTCTACAGTTAGTCAATTGCATTATAACCAATTAGCGTTTATGAAACACGCGTTATACTAGAACAACTTGTATCAGATGTAAGCTAGCTATGATAAATTGGGGATTATTATTTAAAGAGATGATGACAGACAGGCATTTAAATAGCTCATGGATGAATATAAAGTTTATTCATCCCAGTCCAGCATGAAAGTAAAATGGGAAACATGATCAGACCATGACTAACAGGAGAAATTAGAGACAGTATTAAATCCAAGGGGAGGCATGAAATTAGCTGAAAAAAAAACAGCAGACCTGAGGATTGGGAGAGTTTAGATCCTAGTAAAGGGAGACAAAGAGACTGACAAAGGGAATTTATAATGGGGAACAAAGATGACAGACCGATTAAACACATAGTTTAGTCCGGTCTTCACAAAAGGAAAACACAAGCAGCGTTCCAAAAATACGGAGAGGGGTAGGGGGATGTAACTGAGCCGAAAGAGAAGGTGGAATTGAAAGAAATCAATATTAGTGGGGAAGTGCTATTGACGAAACTAACAGGATTAAAGGCAGATAAATCCCCAGAGCTTGATAACCTTCACCCAGAGTACTTAAGGAAATGGCCCTAGAAATAGCAGATGTACTAGTGATCATCTTCCAACATTCTACAGATTCTGGCACAGATTAAAGGGTAGTTAACGAAGCCGACTTTTTAAGAAGGGAAGCAGAGTCAAAACACAAATTGTAAATCAGTTAGCTTGACATCAGTAGTGGGCAAAAAGATTATTAAAGTCCATTGTGAAAGATGTAATAGCACAGCACTTGGGGGAAAATGTGACAAAGAGGATGGAGTCAGCATGGTTTCACAAAGGGGCTTGACAAATCTGCTGGAACTTTTTGAAGATTTAACTAGAGTAAACAAGGAGGAGTCAATGGATGTGGTTTACTTGGATTTTCAGATTGCTTTCAAAAAGCTTCAACACAAGAGATGATTCTGCAAAACCAAAAGTGCATGAGATTGGAGGTTGTGTACTGAAATAGATGGAGAACTGATCAGCAGACAGGAAACAAGGAATAGGAATTAAATAGGCCTTTTTCTGAGCGGCAGCTAATGACTACTACGTGACCAGCGCTTGAATCAAAGCTATTCACAATATATCAATGGTTTAGAGGAGCAAACTGTGTCAGATCTCCAAGTTTGCAGAGAACAAAGCTCAGTGGGAAGGGTGATCTGTGAGCAGAGAAGCTTCAATGATTTGGACAAATTGGGTAAATACATGGGGGAAGCAGTATAATGTAGAAAAGTGACGTTGTCTGCTTTGGTAGAGAGAAGAACAGGAAAGCAGGTTATTATCTGTTTGGCAATAGTTTGTGAAAGGAAGAGGTCCAAGTCTTCCAAGTCAACTGGTCAAAAATATAAAAGGAGGATAGTAAAGGCTTTTTTAGGTATGTGAAAAGAAAAAAAGTGGTTAAGACTAAAATTGGGGCCTTGAAGACAGAAATGGGTGAATTTATTATGGGGAACAAAGAAATGGCAGAAGAGTTGAATTGGTACTTTAGATCTGTCTTCAGTGGGGAAGACACGAGCAATCTCCCAGATGAAATATAGTGACTGAAGGACCTGATTTGAAGGGCATTTATATTAGGCAGGAAGTGGTGTTGGAGAGACTGTTAGGTCTGAAGGTTGATAAGTCCCAGGGACCTGATGGTCTGCATCCCAGGGTACTGACGGAGGTGGCTCTAGAAATCGTGGATGCATTGGTGATCATTTTCCAATATTCTATAGATTCAGGATCAGTTCTTGTAGATCGGAGGGTGGCTACTGTTGTCCCACGCTTTAAGGAAGGAAGGAGAGAGAAAACAGAATTATAGACCAGTTAGTCTAACCTCAGTGGTGGGAAAAACGCTGGAGTCAATTATAAAGGACGAAATTACGACACATCTGGATACCAGTAACAGGTCAGAGTCAGCATGGATTTATGAAGGGGAAATCATGCTTGACTAATCTTCTGGAATTTTTCGAGGATGTGACTCTGAAGACGGACAAGGGAGATCTAGTGGATGCAATATACCTGGACTTTCAGAAAGCCTTTGATAAAGTCCCACATAGGAGGTTAGTGAGCAAAATTAGGGCACATGGTATTAGGGGCAAAATACTGACATGGATTGAAAATTGGTTGGCTGACAGGAAACAAAGGGTAGTGATAAACGGCTCTCCTTCGGAATGGCAGGCGTTGGCAGTGGTGTGCTGCAGGGATCAGTGCTGGGATCGCAGCTTTTTACAATGTACATTAATGATATAGATGAAGGTATTAAAAGTAATATTAGCAAGTTTGCTGATGACACAAAGCTGGGTGGCAGGGTGAAATGTGAGGAAGATGTTAGGAGAATACAGAGTGACCTGGACAGGCTAGGTGAGTGGACGGATGCATGGCAGATGCAGTTTAATGTGGATAAATGTGTGGTTATCCACTTTGGTGGCAAGAACAGGAAGGCAGATTACTACCTAAATGGAGTCAAGTTAGGTAAAGGGGCAGTACAACAAGATCTAGGTGTTCTTGTACATCAGTCAATGAAAGCAAGCATGCAGGTACAGCAGGCAGTGAAGAAAGCTAATAGCATGTTGGCCTTCATAACAAGAGGAATTGAGTATAGAAGCAAAAAAAAAAGGTCCTTCTGCAGCTGTACAGGGCCCTGGTGAGACCGCACCTGGAATATTGTGCGCGGTTTTGGTCTCCAAATTTGAGGAAAGACATTCTGACTATTGAGGGAGTGCAGAGTAGGTTCACAAGGTCAATTCCGGAATGGCAGGACTATCTTACGCTGAAAGATTGAAGCGACTGGGCTTAGATACGCTTGAGTTTAGAAGGCTGAGAGGGGATCTGATTGAGATGTATAAGATTATTAAAGGATTGGGCACTCTGGAGGCAGGAAGCATGCTTCCGCTGGTGGGCGAGTCCTGAACCAGAGGACAGTTTAAAAATAAGAGATAGGCCACTTAGAACAGATTTGAGGAGAAAATTCTTCACCCAGAGAGTGGTGGGTGTATGGAATGCTCTGCCCCAGAAGGCTGTGGAGGCCAAGTCTCTGGATACTTTCAAGAAAGAGTCAGATAGAGCTCTTAAGGATAGTGGAATCAAGGGTTATGGGAATAAGGCAGGAACAGGATACTGATTGTGACCATGGCTGATCATCCTCAATGAATGGCGGTGCTGGCTTGAAGGGCAGAATGGCCTACTCCTGCACCTTTTGTCTATTGTCTTCCAACACCAGTCGCTAAAAGCAAGTATGCAAGTGCAGCAGATGGTAAAGGCGGCAAATGGGACCCTGGCTTTCACAATGAGAGGATGCGAGTACAGGAATAGAGATGTCCTCTGCAACTGTACAGGGTATTGGTAAGACCACACTTTGAGTAGTGTGTGCAGTTTTGGTCTCCTTATCTGAGAAGATATGTTCTTGCTGTTGAGCAAGTACAAGGAAAGTTTATCAGACTGATTCCTAGGATAGCAGGACAGATGTACCAAAGTCATTGTCATAGTCAGAGATGTACAGCACAGAAACAGACCCTTCAGTCCAACCCATCCATGCTGACCAGATATCCTAAATTAATCTAGTCCCATTTGCTAGACTAATTGCCAGAATGAGACTGGTTGGTTAGGACTGTATTCGTTGGAATTTAGAAGAGAGACAGGAATCTTCTAAAAACCTATAAAATTCCAGCTGTGCTAGACAAGGTAGATGGAGGATGTTCTCCATGACCACGGAGTGTGGAACCAGGGGTCATAGAATGGCCTTTTAGAACTGAAGATAGGAGAGATTTCTTTACCAAGAGAATGGTGAGCTTGTGGAATTCTCTGCCACAGAAGGCGGTTGAGGGCAAAACATTGAATGTTTTCAAGAAGGCGTGGAGAGTTCTTGGGGCTAAAGGAATCAAAGGGGATGGGAGAAATTGGGAACCGGGTACGAGTTGGATGCTCAACCATGATCATCCTGAATAGCAGAACAGGCTGGAAGGACTGAATGGTCCTTTCCTGTTCAGTGAGTCTATGTTTCTATTATGATATTAGTGGAAATCTGGGATCTATGTTTCTGGTTTAAACACTTGTCAAGTTGTTATTATAATGAAAACATTTTTGAAAACAAACATAGGACTATGTAACAATCACACCTCATTTTTACCAATATTATCACCCTGCAGCAGTACCTACAAGTCTTTCATTGTGGAGGACTAAAATGATTTGGCACAGAAAATCAGGAAGAACCAGTAGTGGATACAAGTAAGGAAAAACAAAGGTCAGAAAATACTAGGGAAAGTAGTCACAGTCATAGGGTCAGAGAGATGCATAGCACAGAAACAGACCCTTTGGTCCAACTCGTCCATGCCGACCAGGTATCCTGAGTTAATCTAGTCCCATTTGCCAGCACTGGATTGCTTTTAAAAAACACTGGTTTGCTAATGTCTTTTAGGGAGAGAAATAGCCATCCTCACCTGGTAAGGCCTACATGTGATTCCAGATCACAGCAATGTGATTGACTCTCAAGTGCCCTCAAGAAATTAGGGATGAGCAATAAATGCTGGCCTAGCAAGGGTCACCCATATTCCAAGAATGAATTTTAAAACCCAGACTCTCTAGCAGGCAAACAGGAAATAGAAGTGATAAACAAATATTTTGTCTATCTTCAGAATGCATACCAAAAATAATGAGGAAGCAAGGATCTAACAAGAAGAAAATTAAAGCAATGATTAGTGATGATAAATTACTTCAGATACTAATATCTGACAATTTCCGTGGGACTAAGACCTATGCCAACAGTCCTAAGAGAATTGGCTGCAAAGGTAGTGGAGGCTCTCATCTCTCAAATAGCTCCTGCAAACAGGAAAGAAGAAATTGTAACATTGCTCTTTGAGAAAGGAGCAAGAGAAAACTTGAGAACTGCTGGCCAATTAGCTTGACATTAGCCAATGGTGAAATGGAGGAGTCAACAATATGATTAGACAGACTAAACATTGTTTTAGAAGTAGGAATCATGCTTGAAAACAAATTACAGATTTGGAGCTCATAACTAATAGTCAAAGGGAAGCCGGTGAATATCCTACATATCATTTTTTAATAAAGCATTGAATGAGGTGCCACATAGGGTTTTTATGCAAGAGATAATACATGAGCATCAATGGATGACTGGTAGAGTTGCAATAAATGGGGTGTGTTCAAATTTGTAGCCTATGACCAGTGGAATGCCTAAAGGATGAGTTTTGAGCCTCAGCTATTTGCAATCTATAGTAATGACTTAGATAAAGGAGCGAAAGATTATGCATTCAACTGTGCCGCTAATACAAATGTGAAATGAGAGGAGGATACTGAACAAGCTGTAAAGACATACAGATATGTTAACTGAATGGATAATGCTGTGTATCAAATAGGGAAATGAGAGGTTAGTTGTTGGGCAGAATAGAAAATCAGAATACTTTCTAATAGTGGGATGCTTTTAAGCGTTGACATTCGGAGGCATGGGTGTACATAAACAAAACCCATGCAGGTACAGTAAGCAATTAGAACACAGGACAGTACAGCACAGGAATAGACCCTTCAGCCCACCATGTCTGCACCGACCATGATGTCATTCTAAACTAATCCCATCAATCTATGTATGTCCGTAACCATCTGTTCCCTGCCTGTTCATGTGGTGGTCTAAGTGCCTCTTAAACGTTGCTATCTCACCTGTTTTTAGCACCTCCCCTGGCAGAACGTGCCAGGTACCTACCAGCTTCTGTAAAAAAAACTTTCTTCGCACATCTCCTTTAAACCTTTCCCCTCTCACCTTAAATCTATGCCCCCTTGTCTTTGACATTTCCACTCCGGGAAAAAGACTCAAACTCCCTCACATAATTTTTATATACTTCTATCAAGTGGCCCCTCAGCTTCCAATACTCCAGCAAAATCCAAGTTTGCCCAACCTGGCCTTATAGCTAATACACTGCAAAGCAGGCAACATCCTGGTAAACCTCTTTTGCACCCTCTGCAAAGCCTCCAAATTCTTCCCATAATGTGGCAACCAGAACTGAACAGAATATTCCAAATATTGCCTAACTGAAATCTTATACAGCTGCAACATGACTTGCTAACTTTTATATTAGAGTAAAAAATGAGGTCTGCAGATGCTGGAGATCACAGCTGCAAATGTGTTGCTGGTCAAAGCACAGCAGGTTAGGCAGCATCTCAGGAATAGAGAATTCGACGTTTCGAGCATAAGCCCACTTTTATATTCAATAACGCCAACTGATGAAAGGAAGCATGCTCTACAACTTTTTCACCATTTGTGCTGCCACTTGCAGAGCTCTGCACTTGCACTCCAAGATCCCTCTGTATATCAACGTTGCTAAGTGCCCTGCCATTTACTGCTCGCAATATCATAGATGCCTCATATCATGTGATCTGAGGGTATCAAGGTCTCAGACTCCATCTTTAATGGGACCACCTGAAACATGATACTATTATTTGTAAATAGAGTCATAGAGATGTACAGCATGGAAACAGACCCTTCGGTCCAACCCGACCATGCCGACCAGATTTCCCAACCCGACCTAGTCCCACTTGCCAGCGCCCGGTCCATATCCCTCCAAACCCTTCCTATTCATATACCCATCCAAATGCCTCTCAAATGTTGCAATTGTACCAGCCTCCACCACATCCTCTGGCAGCTCATTCCATACACGTACCACCCTCTGCATGAAAAAGTTGCCCCTTAGGTCTCTTTTATATCTTTCCCCTTCATCCTAAACCTATGCCCTCTAGTTCTGGACTCCCTGACCCCAGGGAAAAGACTTTGCCTATTTACCCTATCCATGCCCCTCATAATTTTGTAAACCTCTATAAGATCACCCCTCAGCCTCCGACACTCCAGGGAAAACAGCCCCAGCCTGTTTAGCCTCTCCCTACAGTTCAGATCTTCCAACCCTGGCAACATCCTTGTAAATCTTTTCTGAACCCTTTCGAGTTTCACAATATCTTTCCGATAGGAAGGAGAACAGAATTGCATGGAATATACCAACAGTGGCCTAACCAATGTCCTGTACTCAATTCTCTGACCAATAAAGGAAAGCATACCAAACGCCTTCTTCACTATCCTATCTACCTGCGACTCCACTTTCAAGGAGCTATGAACCTGCACTCCAAGGTCTCTTTGTTCAGCAACACTCCCTAGGACCTTACTATTAAGTGTATAAATCCTGCCAAGATTTGCTTTCCCAAAATACAGCACCTTGCACTTATCTGAATTAAACTCTATCAGCCACTTCTCAGCCCATTGGCCCATCTGGTCAAGATCCTGTTGTAATCTGAGGTAACCCTCTTTGCTGTCCACTACACCTCCAATTTTGGTGTCATCTGCAAACTTACTAACTGTACCTCTTATGCTCACATCCAAATCATTTATGTAAATGACCAAAAAGTAGAGGGCCCAGCACCGATCCTTGTGGCACTCCACTGGTCACAGGCCTCCAGTCTGAAAAACAACCCTCCATCACCACCCTCTGTCTTCTACCTTTCAGCCAGTTCTGTATTCAAATGGCTAGTTCTCCCTGTATTCCATGAGATCTAACCTTGCTAATCAGTCTCCCATGGGGAACCTTGTCGAACGCCTTACTGAAGTCTATATGGATCACATCTACCGCTCTGCCCTCAATCTTCTTTGTTACTTCTTCAAAAAACTCAATCAAGTTTGAGAGACATGATTTCCCACACACAAAGCCATGTTGACTATCCCGAAACCGTCCTTGCCTTTCAAAATACATGCTGAAAAATGTGTTGCTGGAAAAGCACAGCAGGTCAGGCAGCATCTAAGGAACAGGAGAATCGACATTTCGGGCATAAGCCCTTCTCCGTGAAGAAGGGCTTATGCCCGAAATGTCGATTCTCCTGCTCCTTGGATGCTGCCTGACCTGCTGCGCTTTTCCAGCAATATATTTTTCAGCTCTGATCTCCAGCATCTGCAGTCCTCACTTTCTCCTTTCCAAATACATGTACATCCTGTCCCTCAGGATTCCATCCAACAACTTGCCCATCAGGCTCACCGGTCTATAGTTCCCTGGCTTGTCTTTACCGCCCTTCTTAAACAGTGGCACCACATTTACCAACCTCCTATCTTCCAGCACCTCACCTGTGACTATTGATGATACAAATATCTCAGCAAGAGACTGAGCAATCACTTCTTTAGCTTCCCACAGAGCTCTCAGGTACGCCTGATCAGGTCCTGGGGATTTATCCGCCTTTAACAGTTGAATAATAATGAATAGTAATGCCAGCCTAGGCATTGGGTATGCTCATGAATGGAATGTGTGTGTGTGTACTGATGAGTTGCAATAAATGTCTATTGGATCTTTTGTAAAGATGCTGTTCCTTTAATAAGGTTATGGTGCCTTGGTTTCTTTTCAGAGGTCGTAAAAGACACAGACTCTGAAAAGTCTAAGTTGGAAGGGTTTTAGGACCAATTTGATTATAATTAATAGATACTGCCTCAGACAAGACTTTCACGTTATATAAAAAAAACACACATGAACAATGAAAGGGAAAGGCCACTTCTCCCAGCACAGCTTTTCTCTTGTTTAGTTTGATCTGACTATTCACCAAAACCAGTCAGGCAGTTGTGAAGTTGCTGGACCAAAGAAGCAGGTCCATGCTAAACCTCGCTCTCTGACACGTCTCCTGTAAGACCCTGGTGTTTGATTTTACCTTTTGTCCCAAGAGGTGTTTCGGGGATTTCAGAAGTTTTCAGAACAGCATCATTAAGTTTATAGCCTGCTGGGTTTTCAGATAGGTTAAGTTATTTGGTATTCTGTTCTCTTTTGCTTGTTTCATTTGATAATCTTGTAAATAAATTCTGGTTTGTTTAAAAATAAGTGGTTTGACCGCTGCATCTTTCCTGGAATATCCACTCTGCATCTGCTTAAAACAACTAGCAAAGTTAGGGTCTGGTCTACTTTCTTGAAATGTTTTGAGGGGGTCTGGTTTGGTCCATAACACTTTCAACGCCATGTTAACCAGTTTCAGTTACGGTATGAGGGATGACATAAGCATTGCCACATAAGGTCATGATCATCCTCCTCGAAGCAAAACGCTCAGAGAACAGGAACAAAGAATTCTTGCTGCAATTAGGTAGAGCTTTGGTGAGGCACTGGGAGTACAATACAGTTAAGAATAGATAGACTTGGCCTGGTGGCATGCAGCAAACATTTACTACATTATTCCCTGAATTGAGAGGTAGCGTATATTGGGCCAATAGTCTCTGGAGTTTAGAAGAATGATAATTCTTCTCTCCTTACAAATAAGAAGAATCTCATTGAAATATAGAATATTCTGAGGACCCTGGTTAGACTAAACATTAAGAGTTTGCTTCCTTGACCCCGAGAAACTGGAGCTAAAGAGCTCAACATCAGAATAAGGGAATTTGCAGCTTCAGAGCACTGTGGATACTCGTTACATGTATTCAAGACATAGATAGACAGATTTTTAAACTCTAGGACAATAAAGAGCTTGGTACTTAGGTGACAGTTCTGGCATTATTATACAGCAGGCGAAAGGGATCATAGCCTTTCTCCTGCTCCTATTTCTTATGTTATCATAAATTGGAGAGAAAAATGAACAAGCAATAGCGCATCCCATTCCCCAATATAATACTACTCCAATATTGGACCAAAGGGTCTGTTTCCATGCTGTACATCTTTAAGACTCTATACAGTGCAACAGAGTCTGGTCTCCACATTATAGAAGTTTTTCTTTAAGACATACTGTGGAAGATGCAAAAAAAATTACAAAAGGTGGTCACCTGAATTGGGAAGGTTTACTTATCAAGTAAGGCCAAATAAGGATCTTCAGAAAAACTACTCCACTGGATGTGGATTCTAGAACTCGGGGCATAGTCTGATAATTACAGACTGTTTGGGAGAAACATTAGGAAGCACTTCTCCACACAAAGTATGATAGATGTTCGAAATTCTTTTCTAGAAAAAGCAGTTGGATGCTGGATCAGTTGTTAATCGGAGGTATCTTTGCTGAATAAAGAAAAACTGTTAACAATAATCAACCAAAGACAGGTACCTGGAGCAAGGCCACAAATCAGGCATGATCTCAGTGAATGATGGTACAGGCATAAGGGGTTGAATGGCCTACTGCTGTTTCTATGAAAAAAGAAGGCTGAAGGGTAATCTTATGAGTCTTTAAAATTATTAAGGAACTTAATAGGATAGTGAAAATCTTTTCTCAAAATCTAGGGGTCATAATGTAGGGGTCATAACTCCAAGATAATCACTAAATTTAATTAGGAGTACACACAAAAACCTCTCTATTGTGGTTGGTTTGTTGAAGCAAATATTTATGCACTTCCAGCTAGATACTGTGATGAAGAAATTAAAAATAAATAGACCAGGAGAAAAACAGCATAAAGGTATAGTTAGTAAACTTGCAAATGACACCAAAATTGGAGGTGTAGAGGACAGCGAAGAAGAGTATCTCAGATTACAATAGGACCTTCCTCAGATGGGCATTTATAAAGTCATAGAGATGCACAGCATGGAAACAGACCCTTTGGTCCAACCCGACCATACTGACCAGATATCCCAACCCAATTTAGTCCCTTTTCTTTTATTGGTCAGAGTACCGAGTACAGGAGTTGGCAGGTCATGTTGCAGCTGTACAGGACATTGGTTAGACCACTATTGGCATATTGCATGCAATTCTGGTCTCTTTCCTATCGGAAAGATGTTGTGAAACTTGAAAGGGTTCAGAAAAGATTTACAAGGATGTTGCCAGGGTTGGGGGATGAGCGCTACAGGGAGAGGTTGAATAGGCTGGGGCTGTTTTCCCTAGAGCATCAAAGGCTGAAGGGTGACCTTGAAGAGGTTTATGAAATCGTCAGAGGCATTGATAGGATAAATAGATGAAGTATTTTCCCTGGGGTGGGGGGAGTCCAGAACTAGAGGACATAGGTTTAGGGTGAGCAAGGAAAGATATAAAACGGGCTTGAGGGGCAACGTTTTCACAGAGGGTAGTACGTGTATGGAATGAGCTGCCAGAGGAAGTCAGAGTCATAGAGATGTACAGCATGGAAACAAACCATTGGGTCCAACCCGTCCATGCCGACCAGATATCCTAATCCAATCTAGTCCAACCCATCAGCATCCAGCCCATATCCCTCCAAATCCTTCCTATTCATATACCCATCCAAATGCCTCTTAAATGTTGCAATTGTATAGCCTCCAACACTTCCTCTGGCAGCTCAATCCTCCAACCCTGGCAATATCCTTGTAAATCTTTTCTGAACCCTTTCAAGTTTCACAACATCTTTCCGGTAGGAAGGAGACCAGAACTGCACACAATATTCCAAAAGTGGCCTATTCAATGTCCTGTACAGCCACAACATGATCTCCCAACTCCTGTACTCAATACTTTGACCAATAAAAGAAAGCATACCAAATGCCTTCTTCACCATCCTATCTACCTGCGACTCCACTTTCAAGGAGCTATGAACCTGAACTTCAAGGTCTCTTTGTTCAGCAACACTCCCTAGGACCTTACCATTAAGTGTATAGGTCCTGCTAAGATTTGATTTCCCAAAACACAGCACCTCACATTTATCTAAATTAAACTCCATCTGCCACTTCTCAGCCCATTGGCCCATCTGATCAAGATCGTGGAAGTGGTGGAGGCTGGTACAACTGCAACATTTAAGAGGCATTTGGATGGGTATATGAATAGGAAGGGTTTGGAGGGATATGGGCCAGGTGCTGGTAGGTGGGACTAGATCAGGTTGGGATATCTGGTTGGCATGGACGGGTTGGACCGAAGGGTTTGTTTCCATGCTGTCCATGACTCTAAAAGAAGAGTGAGCCGGGAGGAGGTTTATGGACCATGAAGGCAAAAGTGAGGACTGTAGATGTTGGAAATCAGAGTCTAGGTTAGAGTGGTGCTGGAAAAGCACAGCAGGTCAGGCAGCATCCGAGGAGCAGGAAAATCGACGTTTAGGGCAAAAGCAGAACACCGACAGGGAACAACACTATGCTGGACGTCGTTGCTTCGCGCATTATCAGTAAGATCCTCACATGTCCGATTATATATCGAGATTTGTCTTTCTGCACCAGTAGGCAGAGGTTGAACCTGTATGCAGAAAGGAAGACAACTGAGCTCACCAGGCCCCGGGGATAGCTCACATGCAAGCCTCGAATAGGCACTCGGAACCTCACGGCAGGCCTCGGGGCCCAACAAATAAGAAGAAAAAACACACAGAAAGCGGCGAAACTCGACAAGTGACACCGGCCGCAGCCGCCGGGCAAGTGAGGCGCAGCTCGCCTGCTCTGGCGCGAAATTCTAACGACGGTTACCGTTCACTCAGCGCCCGATTCGAACGTAGCCCGGACGATTTCAAACTCCCTCACGTTCCGTCAACCAATTCGGACGTTGGCCGGAGCTGTGCTCGCGACTCCGCAAAACCCAGCCAATCCGGAGCTGAGCACCGCCTGTCAATCAGCGCGGCGGAGGATTGACGTCTCGGCGGAAGTTCCCAGTTTTCGTCTGCTGCAAATAGGGTAAAGGCGTCCGCCAGCCAGGGCAGGTGAATATTGTTTCTCCTGGTCGTGTTTACAAATGCATTTCAGCAGGCATTAGTATTAACGGTTTTTTTGTTTGTGGTTTGGGAATATTTCGATACAAATGAAACTTGTGACATCGTCCCCGCCTGCTCTGTAATGGCGAGGAACAACGGAAATCCTTTTTAAAAATAGAGAAATTGGCAGCTCTGTGTGTTTCCAGATTTTTTAAAAAATCTTTCATGCGTAAACGATGGCAATTTGCTGGTAAAATAACATCAGGTTTAGTACACACATGGTAATATACCATGAGATGGATTTTGCAAGGGACTAGGTGTTGACTCAAAGTCGTTTTGCTTCAAACTGACTGCAACTAGGCCTAGCCTGCACTCATTGGAGATCACTGAAAGTTTATTTTATAGAGTCACACAACACAGAAACAGACTCTTCAGTCCAACCAATCCATGCCGAACATAATCCCAAACTAAACTGGTCCCACCTGCTTGTTCCTGGCCCATTATCCCACCAAACCTTTCCTTTTCATGTACTTATCCAAATGTATAAGATTCTGAGGGAGCTTGTTGGGTAGATTCTGAGAAAGTTCCACTATATGGAGAATTTAGAAGGGGCATGGAATAAGATGTCTCTATTTAGAAGAGAGTTGAGGAGGAAAATTGATCAAATTCTTTGCCCCGGAGCAGTAGAAGCTATATGGATCATTGATTTACACAGTTTCAAATTTGTGATTTTGGTCCATCCCTAGTTGTACTTTAGTAAGTGGCACGCAACCTTCTTGAACTGCTGCAGTCCACTCTCTATAGATTATGACGACCAATTTCCGGAGAAATTTTCTTAATTTATCATGAGACGCCAAGCTGCTGGATGAAGACCTGCTCCTTTATTCACCTGCCCTTGCTTGTGGATGCCTTTTCCCTATCCAGTGTAATTTAGGCTTTCAAAGGGACCAATTTAATAGGCTTTCTTGAGTTAACAAAAACAGTGTGTTTGATAATACTCAACATGTGTAGATAATAACATAACAGACATGGACACAGATTAGAAATTAGGTGAGTCCAAAAGATAAAAAGTATTAAAAAAAGACATGCGGATTCTGAAGAATAGATAAAGAATAGTTGTGAATGTTACATTGAGTAATATCCATAGTAGGTGGTAGGTAAGTTCAATTTGGAGATGCTTGGCTTTGTAGGTCACCTGAAAGGCCTTAGTCCTGATCCTATTGACTGCAGTTTCAATTGCTTCCAGCAAAGAGAGACTTCTTTCTTTTTAGCCTTAGCACAAACCTTCGCTCACCACCACACAGAGACCAGCATTGAACTTTTTAATCTTTGCTCTTATGTATTCTTGACAGAGTAAAACGCAAACATATTTCTCACCCAGATTGCTGTCTTTCTTCTATTATGTTTACAGTCTGAGATAACTCACAGGAGATTGCACTTCAGTTTGCAGTACACTTCACAGGAGATTGCACTTCAGTTTGCAGTACATTTCTACCTTTTGAAGACCTTCCCTTTGAAGGCTCCTTAACATCTGTCACGCATGATATTCTGGTGTTTCCTTGAGGCCGAGCGTAATCCACACGGGGCCTTCCAGGCTTTCATTGAACTACATTGTTCAACATTTATATTCTCTGTCATTTATAGCTGTATTTCCTCTTTTTAAACCTGCATCTTAATTAAAAGTTCAACATTACTGAAAATGTTCTGTGGTTATGATGCATCATCATGGCAAGATCCATCCACAGTGCCATTAAAGTGGAAGTTCCAGGATTTTGACCCAACACTGAAGGAACGGCAATATATTTTCAAGTCAGGATGGTGAGTGACAAGGAGGGGAACTTGCAGGTGATGGTATTCCTACTGTTGTCCTTGTCCTTCTAGATGGAAGTGATCATGTTTGGAAGGTGCTATCCAAGGAGCCTTGGTGAATTCTTTACAGTTAATTTATAAATAATGTTTACATTTTTAAAAACATTTTGTACCATTTGTGTAAGTCCCAATCTTTAAATTTCTGGACATGCAAATATTTAAAATTAATTTTAGTTTAGTACTTTTAGTTTATAACCAAGGAATCTGTGCAAATTATTAAATGTGATTGGCTGTTGAGTAGCCTGATGCTGTTACCATTCAGTTCAATTCTGGGAATGTCTGGGAGGATATCTGCAATTACCTGCTGTATTACTTGTCCTGATAAGAGTTCATCTCTCAGCACTCTTGCTTTGCCACTGACTACAAACTTCAATTCATTATTGTGTAAATCACCACAAATTGCTGGGTGATTTTCACCGAGGAGCATGATCATTGTGAAGGAAACTTCAACAGAGTGAGAAAAAGGCTGAATGATTGAAATACTGAAAATTTGGTTCATGTAGGAGTTTGGTGCATGGAGAGTACAAAGGTGCTTTAACTAAGGATAATTCCAACGAGCAAACTCGAGAGCAGGAGCTGAGTGGGAGAGGATAAAAGGTGTGTATCCAGAAGCTGTCCTGCAGTGAGACTGGTGAACAAGTGATATCACAAACCACGGTGTGATATGTGTCCAGAGAAAGAATATGATTCATGAATAGAATTGGGGAATATTTCTTGTTTTTAAAGTAAAAATAATATTGTGATTAGGTCTGCAGAATTTTTCAACTCGCTTTTTGCTTAAAAAAAATCCAATTCAGTACCTGATTAATATTTGCCTTTTTTTAATAAAAATGAAGCAACCCTTAGAATAAAGCGCAAAGACCAGGGAATCTGGAATACTTAATTAATTAATTCAGTATAATAGTAATGGCAGCTTGGGTGATGTATTGCTCCTGCAACATGGTATGACTTGATAGGTGGAAGCTGCTGGACACCAATGTGATCCAGAGAGAACACACCTGTAGTCAGTGTTTGCAGCTCAAGGAACTTTGAATCTGATTTGAGGACCGGGGTTTGAGCTGTAGACATTGCACCATATCAGGGAAGAGGAAAGTTACCTGGACTCCTTGCTCCAGAAGGTAGTCATAACCCCTTATGATTCAAATTGGTCTGTGATCAGGGACAGGAGGATGTGATTGTTGATAAGGTATGGGAATCCAGGGAGGTGCATTTTAGGATTCTTACATCTGCCATAGTTATGAGCTTCTTGCAAATTGAGCAAACATGAGTGGAGACTACAGGAAAGCTGAGAGAATTGACCCTTAGCAATTTCATAGATCTTAGTGATGCATCCTTATTTTAAACCTCTTTTTGAAGGTAACTTTGCAACATTTAAACCAAGTTTATGCATCTGTTAATAAACAAACAATGTCTTATAATATTTGCAACTCTTGACTGATGGGAAAAGTGGTCCTAGCTTTTCAAAAAGATTTGGTGCTCAGATCACCTTCCTGAGGCAATCAGCTGGACATTGCTGCTACTGCTAACTATAACATGTATCTAACCAAAGTCCACTGAAATAGGGCAGTAACTATCTTTTCCAACACACTGTGATCTCTTGACAATGTTCACTCCAATTTTCACCCATATAGTAGCTCCTGAACTTATGCAGTTTTAAGCCCTAGATTTTTTAATGATTCTTATCTCAGTGACTTCAGGTTTTCCTCACTCCCAGTAAGTTGTATTATCCTTTGACTGGCTTAAAGCTAGTCTCCATTTTTCAGCCACCCTCCTGCCTGCTTCACTTCCCACTCCTTCCAGCCTCAATCTCCCATTCCATAGCCTCCATTTGCTCCTTGCAGCCTTCCTCTCCCTTCCTTGATACCTACCTCTCTCCCCTCCTGCTATCTCTTTCTTCCCACTACTTGCAGCCTTCTCTCCTTGTTACAGCCTTTCTCTTTGTTCCCCTGCAGCTTCCCTCTCACCTCACCAGCTGATATTTAACAAAGATGAGACTGCAGAGTCCTTGGAAGTGCAAGGTAAAATTCTTTGAGGAGGCAACAAGCAAGTTAGACAAAGAAGTACAGTGGATGTAATCTATTTGGATTTCCAGAATGCCTTTGACAAGATGCTGCACAGGAGGCTGCTGTTGCCCATGGTGTTAGAGGCAAGGTTCTGGCATGGATATTTTGGCTGACTGGTACAAGGCAGAGAGCGAGGATGAAGGGGACTTTTTCACGATGGAAGTCAGTGATCAGTGGAGTTCTGCAGAGGTCAATGGTGCATCCAGAACTATCCATGTTATACATTCACAATCTGGATGAAGGAAGTGCAAGCAAAGTAGCTGATGGAATACAATGTGGAAACTTGTGAGATTATGCATTTTGGTAGGAAGAATGGAGATGTAGACTATTTTCTATGTGGGGAAAAAGCTCCAGAAATCTGAAGAGTATGGGATATAGGAGTCAGCTCAAGATTCTCTTAAGGTTAACAAGCAGATTAGCAAAGCAAATGCATTGTTAGCCTTCATTTCAAGAGGGTGAGAAGACAAGTGCAGAGATGTCTTGCTGTGTAAGTCTCTGGTCAGAATGCATTTGGAATATTCTGAGTAGTTTTTGGCCCCGTAACTAAGGAAGATTGGAGGATGTCCAGAGAAGGTTTACAAGAATTAGGAACAGTTGAGGACTCTGGGTCTACACTCGATGGAATTTAGTAGAATACTGAGAGGCCTGGATAGAGTGAACGTGGAGAAGATGTTTCTACTAGTACAAGAGACTAGGACCCAAAGGCACAGCCTCAGAGTGAAAGAACAATCCTTCAGAACTGAAATGAGGAGAAATTTCTTCAAACAGATGGTGGTGATTCTATGGAACTCATTGCCACAGAAGGCTGTGGAGGCCGAGTCATTATCTGTATTTATGATAGAGATACATACGTTCTTGATCAGTATGGGGATAAAAGGTTACAGAGAGAAGGAGGGAGAATGGGGTTGAGAAATATATCAGCCAAGATCGAACGGTGGAGCAGGCTAATTGGGCTGAATGGCCTAATTATGCTCCTATATCTTATGGTTCCTATATCTTATCTAAGATATGTACATGTTGGTGATGCATACTTCTTGTCAATATCAGATTGTCTGCCCAATCAGCAAAAATTCAGGCCTGTATTCCTGCTCAAGTATGATTCATGTTAATGGACCAATACAGAGCCCAATCTCTGTACATTGTGCAACAGCTAGTCTCCTCATCACAACAATGTATACACAGTCATTGTTACAAACAGAGCATGTACATTTCAAAAATAATTCTACCCAGACTGAATTGCTTTCAAACTCAACTGATGAAATCTTACTCTTCAGTGCAGAATACTGAAGTTTGCACACAAACAAGACATTGCACAGAGGAAAGGGAGCAGAGTTCTTGGCACCATCTCTTCATTTTCCACAACAGATGAAAGCTCTTTCTCGTTTACTGATGTCCTTTTCCCTATTGCATCTACATCCTCTACAATAGCAATACTACTTTGGTACTTTATACCTCAATTGTGCAAGCGTTTGTAAAAGCTTAAATCTTAAATTCGGCAGGCAATCTTGAGACAAGATCAGGAATTTTAAACAGACAAGAGATGGCATTTGCTGTCTGCATCACAGGCAGATAACCTCATAAACATATAAGCAACTTTCCATCAAGCCCTTTGAAAGAAAAGCAGGCAAATACCCAAAGTGGTTTCCAAGCCTGAACAATGTCAAATAAATCGAATAACTGATGCACATATATAATTATGTGGTGACTGTGTACAAGGCTCCAAACATTGCAGAACAATGAATAGTCACTCATTGGGATAGTGCAGAAACTCAGCAATTTCTGTCCTTTCCTTGCACAGTATACATAAGGCCTCTTCCAGAAGAACGTGGTAGTGGTAGAAATCATGAGGTGGAATGCCACAAAGTATAGGGTAAGAGTAGGTAAAATCCATGCCCTGCAATCATTTGCCTTCCAGTACGCCATATACTGTTTGAAAGACCTTGAAATGCAAAAAATAAGATTTAGTAGCATAATACTGAGTAGCCTCTAATCAACCACATTGACGTTTCTTACCAATGCTAAGAAGATGTGGCTGATATTTTGATTTGGGAGCAAGGCCTGAGTAGATTAGATTAGATTACCTACAGTATGGAAACAGACCCTTCGGCCCACACCAACCCTCCGAAGAGTAATCCACCCAGACCCATTCCCCTACCTTATATTTACCCCTGACAAATGCACCCAGTAGTCACCTGACAACTTCTAGAATGATACTAGATATCTAGTCAGTGGCAGTTCTTTATATCAAATCATAGTTTTCCAGAGTAGAAAACCATGAAGCACATTACATGACTTGTACTGACATTCAGTGCTTCAGTTGCTATTGAATATTGAAGAGATTCTCTGATTCCTGTGTGATTTTCTTTCATGAATTCAGATGCCCATCAAGGATGACATTGTCCAAGCCCTTAGCACAACAGGTTTGTCAATAGTGGAGCAAGTAATCAAATTTCTCTTCCTTTTCTATTGAAAAGTTGATAATTCTCTGTTCAGGATCCCTTCAACCTGTCATATGAAAGAAAAGTGATTACAGTTGAGATAAGAATCTCCCAGCTGTAAATGACATCGGTATAGAGTGCCATTATAAATCCTAGGATATTGAAACAGCAGCAACATAGATGCCGTGGTAGTAATCTTCCAAGAATCCTTAGATTTTGGAAAGTTCCCAGGGGATTGGAAAACTGCTGATCTCACAGCTTTATTTAACAAAGGAGACAAGTAAATCAGGAAGCTATAAGCTATAAACAGTTGATATGTTTTTGGGGGTGCAGAATCGAAAGGCTGAAGGGCCTCTTCAGTGCAAGATAACTCTAAGCTAGGTACTTTAACAATTGTAATTGTCAAATTGTGAGAATCAATTTACAAAGAATATAATAACATCGCATTTAGAAATCCCTAAGAGGACTGAAAAGAGGCAGTATGGCTTCATGAAGGAGAATTCATGTCTGACAAATTAATTGGAATTGCAAGGTTTGTGAAGGTTTGTAGCTCAGGTTGAGGTTTAGGGTGTAGGTTTGTTCGCTGAGCTGTAGGTTTGATATCCAGACGTTTCATTACCTGGCTAGATAACATCATCAGTGGCGACCTTCAGATGAAGCGAAGCTGTTGTCTCCTGCTTTCTATTTATATCTTTCTCCTGGATGGGGTTCCTGGGGTTTGTGGTGATGTCATTTCCTGTTCATTTTCTGAGGGGTTGATAGACGGAATCTAGATCTATGTGTTTGTTTATGGTGTTGTGGTTGGAGTGCCAGGCCTCTAGGAATTCTCTGGCATGTCTTTGCTTAGCCTTCCCAGGATAGATGTGTTGTCCCAGTCGAAATGGTGTGTAGGGCTATGAGGGAGAGAGGGTCGTGTCTTTTTGTGGCAAGCTGGTGTTCGCGTATCCTGGTGGCTAACTTTCTTCCTGTTTGTCCTACATAGTGTTTGTGGCAGTCCTTGCATGGAATTTTGTAGATTACGTTGGTTTTGTCCATGGGTTGTACTGGGTCTTTTAAGTTTTAGTTTTTGTTTGAGAGTGTTGGTGGGTTTGTGTGCTACTAGGATTCCAAGGGGTCTTAGTAGTCTGGCTGTCATTTCTGAAACTTCTTTGATATATGG
Source organism: Hemiscyllium ocellatum (assembly GCF_020745735.1). Taxonomy (NCBI): domain Eukaryota; kingdom Metazoa; phylum Chordata; class Chondrichthyes; order Orectolobiformes; family Hemiscylliidae; genus Hemiscyllium; species Hemiscyllium ocellatum. The sequence goes on along the minus strand of NC_083401.1, from coordinate 159,336,008 downwards.
TAAGGTGGTTAGGGTTTCTGGCTGTGTTTGGTCTGCTTGTCATGGTGTGTTCTTGAGGAATCTGCGCACTGTATTTTTTGAGTATCTGTTCTTCTTGAATACGTTGTATAGGTGGTTCTCCTCTGTTTTCCGAAGTTCGTCTGTGCTGCAGTGTGTGGTGGCTCGTTGGAATAGTGTTCTGATACAGCTTTGTTTTTGTATGTTGGGATGGTTACTGGTGTAGTTAAGTATTTGGTTAGTGATTGTCGGTTTTCTGTATACGCAGGTTTGTAGTTCTCCGTTGTCCTTTCTTTCAACTGTGACGTCCAGGAATGCAAGTTTGTTGTCGGTTTCTTCCTCCTTGGTGAACTTTATGCCTGTGAGGGTGTTGTTGATGATGTTAAATGTCTCTTCTATCTTGTTTCATTTTGTGATGACAAAGGTGTCATCTACGTAGCGGACCCAGATTTTTGGTTTGATGGTTGGTAGGGCTGTTTGTTCTAGTCTTTGCATTATTGCTTCTGCTATGAATCCTGATAGCGGAGATCCCATGGGTGTGCCGTTGGTTTGTTTGTAGACTATGTTGTTGAAAGTGAAGTGGGTGGTGAGGCACAGGTCCCCTAGCTTCATGATGTTTTCGTTGGTAATGTGATTGATGGTGGTTGGGGTGTGTGTGATGGTCTCTTCTAAAAGTGTGGTAAGTGTTTCCTTTGCCAGGTCGATGTTGATGGAGGTGAAGAGTGCTGTTATGTCAAATGAGATCATTGCTTCATCTTCCTCTATTTTGGTGTTTTTGATTATTTTTCAGAATTCCTGGGTGGAGTGGATGGAGTGCTGTGACTCTTCTACTAGCTACTTCAGTCTTGCGTGTAGTTCTTTGGCCAGTCTGAAAGTTGGTGTTCCAGGGAGTGAGACTATAGGTCTGAGGGGGGCTCCTGGTTTATGGATTTTTGGTAGTCCATAGAATCGTAGGGTGTTGGTCCCGTTGGGTTTCATTTTATGGAATTCCGTCTTGTTTAATTGTCCGGAATTGTGTAATTTTCTTAGGAGATATGTAATTTTGTTTCCTAGTTGTGGGGTTGGGTCTAGTGCCACCTCTGGGTAGGTGTTGGTGTCTGCGAGTAATGCATTAGCTATCTCTATGTTATCCCTTCTGTTCAGGATGACTGTGAGCCGACCTTTGCCTGCAGGTAATATAATGATGTCTTTGTCTTTTTTGAGGTTTTCTAGGGCTTTCTTTTCTTGTGTGTTCAGTTTGTTTCCCTCTTTCGTTTCAGAGTAGGTGCAACTGTCTATCTGATCGATTGTTGTCCTTCAATGTGGTTTCTAATGCCGCTACGAAATCCTTCTTGTCAGAAACTTAATCCTTTTACTAGTACTGCTTTTTCTGTGTCTGATAGGGTCTGATCTGATAAGCTCTTTATTCATGCTCCTGTATCATTGGTTTTGTCTTTTTTTGTGAGTTTGTCAAGTTTTTTCTTCAGATCCCGATTTTTCTTTATCTGTGTTTGTCGTTGTTTGGTGTTTATGGCTCATTCTACCGCGTCAGAACGCTATTCCAACGAGCCATCACACACTGCAGCACAGACGAACTTCGGAAACCAGAGGAGAACCACCTATTCAACGTATTCAAGAAGAACGGCTACTCAAAAAATACAGTGCGCAGATTCCTCAAGAACAAACCACGACAAGCAGACCAAACACAGCCAGAAACCCTAACCACCTTACCATACATCAAAGAAGTTTCAGAAATGACAGCCAGACCACTAAAACCCCTTGGAATCCTAGTAGCACACAAACCCACCAACACTCTCAAACAAAAACTAACAAACTTAAAAAGACTCAGTACAACCCATGGACAAAACCAACGTCATCTACAAAATTCCATGCAAACACTACGTAGGACAAACAGGAAGAAAGTTAGCCACCAGGATACGCGAACACCAGCTCACCACAAAAAGACACGACCCTCTCTCCTTCATAGCCCTACACACGGATGAAAAAACCCACCATTTCGACTGGGACAACACAGCTATCCTGGAATAGGCTAAGCAAAGACATGCCAGAGAATTCCTAAAGGCACTCCAACCACAACGCCATAAACAAATACATAGATCTAGATGCCATCTATCAACCCCTCAGAAAATGAGCAGGAAATGACATCACCACAAACCTCAGGAACCCTATCCAGGAGAAAGATGTAAATAGAAAGTAGGAGACAACAGCTTCGCTTCACTTGGAGGTCGCCACTGATGATGTTACCTAGCCAGCAAGCAAACCTACACCCCTTAATTGGAATTCTTTGAAGAGGTATCAAGCTGGGTAAATGAAGTGGAAGTGGATGAAATATACTTGGATTTGATAAGGTGCTACTCACTGCACTACATAGTAAAATAAGAGACCACAGTTTTGGAGATGGTATAATAGCATGGATAGATGATTGGCTAGTTAATAAAAGATAGAGATTTGGGATAAAGGGGACAATTTCAGAATGGCAACCTGTAATTGGTGAAGTGCTGAGGCCACAATTATTTACTATGTTAATGGCTTGAATGACGAGAACGAAGGTGCTATAGCCAAGTTTGTGGATAGTACAAGAATAGGTAGAAAGGCAAGTGGTGAGGATGACTCACAGAGTTGGCAAAGGGATATAGACAAGTTAAGTGAGTACACAAATATGTCAGAATCGGGGAAAATAAGAGGTTATGTACTTTGGCAGGAAGGATAGAGGAGCTGAATATTAATTAAATAGAGAAGGACTATAGAAAACTACAGCACATAGGGATTTAGGCATTCCCATGCATGAATTTCAAAAGCGGGAAAGGTAAATGAACTGCTGGCCTTTATTTCAAAGAAAGTGGAGTACTAAAATAGGTAAAACCATATAAGTCACTGCAAGTTAGTCTGCACATAGAATTCTGAGAGCATTTTTTTATCTCTTTATCCAAGGAAAGATATACTGAAATGGGTGGTTCACAAGGTCGATCCTGGGTATGGAGTAATTTTCAAATGAGTAGAGGTTGAATAGGTTGGGCCTGTACTCATTGGAGTTTAGAAAAATAAGGGGAGACCTTATTGAAACATTTAACGGTCTTACAGAGTATGGCAGGGCAGATGCAGAAAGGTATTTTTTCCCTTGTGGAAGAATCTAGGATGAGAGACATAACCTAGGAGTAAGTTATTATTTTTAACACTGAGATGAGGATTTTTTTCCTTTCGCAAGATAGTGAATCTGGAAATCTTTACCACAGAGGTTTGTTGAGGCAGGGCCATTATTCAAAGCTGAGACAGACAGATGTTTAATCAGTAAGGGAATGAGGGGTTTTGAGAAAACGGCGGTAATGTGCATTTGAGGATGCTCATATAAGTCATGATCTCACTGAAAGATGAACTATCTCGATGGATCAAATGGCCAGCTTCTGCTACTACGACTTATGGTTTTATGGTCATGTTCTGAACTGCAGTAATTTCACTTATTTATTGGATATTACCAACATCCAAGTGAGGAGCTTAGCATCCATTCAAAATTCACAGTTTAATGATTAAAATAGCTTTCCCTCAAGTTTACATTATGCATTATTTACTGTAACAACTTTGTTTTGCAGAAAAATGTTTTAAGCAAAGGCATTGCACTTGACACAGCACTACCACTTCACGATTGACAGAAATAAGAGAAGAGCAAGCATTACTTTAATTACAGTTAATCATTTTTACTGTGAGCCATTTTATTTAGAAGGTGACTTCAGCATCCATCAAAGATTTATTCCATTATGTTTGACCTGAAATTGTTGACTAAATCTTCTTTTAAGTGAATTTACCTGAAAAGAAATGAGCATAACTCCCAGAACAATTATTTGTAGAGAAAAATGCTGTGTAGAACTATTGATTTGTTGAAAAGGATCGACCACTTTCAGTAGAGGTCTCCTTATTCTCTCAACTGGACTTTTTAAATTAGTGATACCTCCTTCCGAGTTCCCTGACTAAAGGGAAGAAGTAAACTTTGAAAATAACTGAATAACTGAAAGAATGAAATAACTAAAAATTTTGATAATTTTATGAAGCTTTATTAAGTATTTACTCTTCCAAGGTGAGCAGTGCCAGAATTTTTCTATGAAGTTAAAATTAACCCTCACTGAGGTCTAGCCATTGTCTTGTATAAATTTGTCATTGTCTCAATTCCCTTAATTACAAAATCCAAAATGCTGTTATCTCCATGAGCTCACATGCAAGAAATACGTATTTGAACCACAAGGTGTCTCTATTCTATCACAGTCCTTCTGCAGATTTCATTTATAGAGATGTACAGCAGGAAACAGACCCTTCGGTCCAACCCGTCCATGCCGACCAGACATCCCAACCTAATCTAGTCCCACCTGCCAGCACTTGGCCCAAATCCCTCTAAACCCTTCCTATTCATTTACCCATCTGGTGCCTTTTAAATGTTGTAATTGTACCAGCCTCCACCACTTGCTCTGGCAGCTCTTTCCATACGTGCTGCACCCTCTCTGTGAAAATGTTGCTCCTTAGGTCCCTTTTAAATCTTTTCCATGTCACTCTAAACCTCTGCCCTCTAGTTCTGGACTCTCCCACCCCAGGGAAAAGACTGTCTATTTGCCTTCTCCGTGGCCCTCATTATTTTATAAATCTCTATAAGATCACCCCCCAGCCTCCAACACTCCAGGGAAAAAGCCCCAGCCTATTCAGCCACTCCCTATAGCTCAAATCCTCCAACCCTGGCAATATCCTTGTAAATCTTTTCTGAACCCTTTCAGGTTTCACAACATCCTTCCAATAGAAAGGAAACTAGAATTGCACGCAGTATTCCAACAGTGGCCTAACCAATGGCCTGTACAGCCACAACACGATCTCCCAACTTCTGTACTCAATACTTTGACCAATAAAGGAAAGCATACTAAATCCCTTCTTCACTATCCTATCTACCTGCGACTACTTTCAAGGAGCTATGAACCTGCACTCCAAGGTCTCTTTGTTCAGCAACACTCCCCAGGACCTCACCATTAAGTGTATAGATCCTGCTCTGATTTGCTTTTCCAAAATCCAGCACCTCACATTTATCTAAATTAAACTCCATCTGCCAGTTCTCAGTCCATTGGCCCATCTGATCAAGATTCCATAGTCTCTGAGGTAACTTTCGCTGTTCACTATGCCTCCAATTTTGGTGTCATCTGCAAACTTACTAACTATACCCTCTATGTTCACATCCAAATCATTTATATATGTGATGAAAAGTAGTGGACCCTGCACCTGATCCTTGTGGCACTACACTGGTCACAGGCCTCCAGTCTAAAAAGCAACCTTCCACCATCACCCCCTGTCTTCTACCTTCGAGCTAGTTCTACATCTAAATGGCTAGTTCTCCTTGTATTCCATAAGGTCCAACCTTGCTAACCAGTCTCCCATGGGGAACCTTGTCAAACGCCTTACTGAAGTCTACATAGGTCACATCCACTGCTCTGCCCTCATCAATCCTCTTTGTTACTTTAAAAAACTAAATCAAGTTTGTGAGACATGATTTCCCACACACGAAGCCATGTTGACTATCCCTAATCAGTCCTTGCCTTTCCAAATACATGTACATCCTGTCCCTCAGGATTCCCTCCAACAACTTGCCCACCACCGATGTCAGGCTCACCTGTCTGTAGTTCTCTGTCCTTACCACCTTTCTTAAATAGTGGTATCATATTAGCTAATCTTCAGTCTTCTGGCACTGCACCTCTGACTATCAGTGATCCAAATATCTCTGCAAGAGGCCTAGCAATCACTTACCTAGCTTCCAACAGAGTTCTAGGGCACACCTGATCAGGTCCTGGGGATTTATCTACCTCTATGCATTTCAAGACATCCAGCATCTCCTACTCTGTAATATGGACAGTTTTCAAGATGTCACCATCTATTTTCCCAAATTCTATATCTTCCATGTCCTTCTCCACATTAAATACTGATGCAAAATGCTCATTTAGTATCTACCCCATCTCCTGTGGCTCCACACAAAGGCTGCCTTGCTAATCTTTGAGGGGCCCTATTCTCTCCCCTCTTTGTCCTATTTGCCAAAGCTATCTCATGTCCCCTTTTTGCCCTCCTGATTTCTCTAAGTACTGCTTGCATACTCTTTTAAGGATTCACTCGATCTCTCCTGCCTATACCTGACATATCTTCACCAAACCCTCAATTTCTCTAGTCATCCAGCATTCCCAACAACTACAAGCCTTTCCTCTCACCTTAACAGGAATATACTATCTCTGGACTCTCGTTATCTTATTTTTGAAGGCTTCCCATTTTCCAGCCATCCCTTTATCCACAAACACCTGCCCCCAATCAGTTTTTGAAAGTTCTTGCCTAATACTGTCAAAATTTGCCTCCTTTAATTTAGAGCTTTAACTTTTACATCCGGTCCATCCTTTTCCATCACTATTTTAAATCTAATAGAATTATGGTCACTGGCCCCAAAGTGCTCCCCCACTAACACCTCAGTCACCTGCCCTGTCTTGTTTCCCAAGAGTAGGTAAATTTTTGCACCTTGTCCAGTAGGTATATCCACATACTGAATCAGAAAATTTTCTCGTACACACTTAACAAATTTCTCTCTATCTAAACACCTAACACTATGGCAGTCCCAGTCTATGTTTGGAAAGTTAAAATCGCCTACCATAACCATCCTATCAATCTTATAGATAACTGAGATCTCCTTACAAATTTGTTTCTCAGTTTCCCATTGACTATTAGGGAGTCTTTAATACAATCCCAATAAAGTGATCATCCCTTTCTGATTTCTCAGTTCCACTCAAATAACTTCCCAGCCGTCGTGTTGCTATGGAGGAAGACGGCTGGAGGAAGAGCGCCTCTTCTTCCGCCTAGGAACCCTCCAACCACAAGGGATGAATCTAGATTTCTCCAGTTTCCTAATTTCCCCTCCCCCACCTTGTCTCAGTCAAATCCCTCGAACTCAGCACCACCCTCCTAACCTGCAATCTTCTTCCTGACCTCTCCGCCCCCACCCCACTCCGGCCTATCACCCTCACCTTGACCTCCTTCCACCTATCGCATTTCTAACGCCCTTCCCCCAAGTCCCTCCTCCCTACCTTTTATCTTAGCCTGCTGGACACACTCTCCTCATTCCTGATGAAGGGCTCATGCCTGAAATGTCGACTCTCCTGCTCCTGGGATGCTGCCTGACCTGCTGCGCTTTTCCAGCAACACATTTTCAAACACTGCTCTAGGCCAAGTTAATACTTATGGCTTATTTTTTTAAAATTTAAACGACAGACAGATCTCAATAAAACATATAAGCAAGAAAGAACCCACCCTACTCACTATTGTAGTTTTATAGCAAGGCTACACTTAAAATTATTCACTTATCTGTTTCTTGCTGTGAGCTCTCCCAAACACGTTTCTCCAAGATCAGTTATGAATTTTGCTGTTGAAGTTTTCCTAGATGCACTCCGATGTCCGGAGATACATTAATTCAAACAACAAAGGCAGTAACTGCGCAGATTCACTGCTGCGTCAGTTCTCTCTCTCTCTCTCTCTCTCTCTCTCTCTCTCTCTCTCGCTCTTCCCCCTCCCCCTTCACGGACCATGTGCTGCCTATTGCCTGTCCTTCTTTCTCTCTTTTAAAAGTGCCGTTGTTTTGACTTAAAACAATGCAACAGCAAAGAAAACTGTAATTGCTGCTCCTGGAATTCCAGGAAATTACAACCAACACATAAAATACCTCAAAAAGGAGCAGGACTTACAGCCATAATTTTTTCCTGTCCTCCATCTTGCTAGTTTGTATATTTATATTCCTTACAAAATACATGCACCACAGAAAAGTTCATGTATCTTTCTGCAAACAGTTTATGTACCCATTGACAGTTTTCCTCACTGAATGTCAAATCTCTGTTTCTCTGCCACCAAATTTTGAAAGCATTATTAGCTAACCTTGTTTTGGTGCAAAATCTGGATCTGTTTTTAGTTGAATTACATTGGGCCACTAGGAACAGTTCTGGCATCCATCTTATGAAAAGGATATCAAGGAACCAGAGAAAGTGCAAAATGGAATTACTGGAATTATACAAAGTCAGAAGTGACATGACGAAGGAGCAGCACTCTGAAAGCTTGTGATTTCACATAAACCTGTTGGACTATAACTTGATGAAATGTGACTTCTGACCTTGTCTACCCCTGTCCAACACCAGCACTTCCATGTCATGGAATTATACCAGACTGAGAGCTTGTGCTTATCAGGGGAAATTGAACTTGCTGGGCTTCTTTTCCAACGACAGAGAAGATTGGAAGCAAACTTGATAAAGTTAGTTTGATTATTGTACAGAAGTAGAGAAGATATTTCCATTTGTGGATGAGATACAAGACAAAGATAAAATACCCTCAAATAATTTCAGTAGGGGATTCACCTTACTATTGAAATTCCTACTACAGTGAATAGTTGTGGCAAATAGCATAGATGTATTTAAGGAGAATCTCAATAAAGCCATGTGGGAGATAGAGTTAGAGGTAAGTTGATGGGTTTGGATGAAGAACAGTGAAAGGACACTTGTGTAGAACATATGGAGAGAAATTGATCTGTTGGAACATATGTTTCATTTCTGTGCTATATATATGATGTAATCCTCATTGTTAATTGGACATACTTTTTAGGCAAATTCAACCCAGTTAATTTGGACCAGATATAACTTGATTTTGTTTCAGTTCAGTACCAATAATGGGAATTTAACTCTCAGAACACTGGATTAGGTGCAGATGGGAAGTAAATGCTTTCAAATTCTGAAATCCAGCACTAACTTATTTCTGATTTAATAATGGTAGCTGAGAGGAAGCACAATTAATCCACCCTCAAGAGACAAGTAGGTTAGAAAAGTTCACTAAGGAGCTGCATGCTTCCATTTCATTTTGTTTCTGGGGAGGTCTGGAGCTTTCAAAATTGCAATGATAATCAATTGCCACTACACTTGGAAATTAGCCACTCGATACTGGCTATTTGTTCCTAGCTCTTCCGAGTCCAGATTTCACAGAAATGTAGTAATAGGAAAAATTAGATGGAAATGAATGTAGAGTGAGGTGGGTCAGGAGAGTAATTTGGGTGTTCGGTTGTGTGGTTACTCATATAATTGATTAAGTTCTATTCTGACTAATATTTCCAGGGCAGCTACCTACATAAGTACATCACAAATGTTCCAAGACTCTGACTTTTAGTTCAGAAACAGAAACATTCATGGAGGGTCTTGAGGAGCCTCATCAGAACTTAAAATTTCCCAGGCAATTCCTATGCGGGTCTGCACATCAGAACTTCTGCAAAGTCCCAGTGTGCATCCTCACCCACATGTTTGCTCTTCAATGATTCAGATACCAGAGGATTTGGCTCATTATCTTTCTAACATTTCCAACTCAATTTCATAATTGTCTCCTACATAAAACAAATTCAACAACAGCAGTTTCTAAGTTTACATCATTTTTTGTTTTGTTAAAAGACTTGGAAACTGGAACCTTGAACAGATACCAAGGACTGGATTTTTCAAAAGTCATCCTGACTCCGCGTACCTTTTTATATTTGTCCGAACAGGACTTGGATGTGGAAGCCCACCCATTCGTAACAGACTCCCAGAAATCCAAACTCAGCAGGAATATTTAGACAAACTTCATTTTGGCTGTTTCCAAGGTCTTTACCTTCGGTGAAGGGGTCGTAAATTTATGAAATCAGCATAACTGCTCTTGGGTATATTTAACTGTTATGTTCTAAAACTTTTTAAGTTCCCAGCACTTTAAACATGAAAAAAAATTGGCAGGTCAACTCAAAAAAGCTGGATTGCATTAATTGACAACACAGTGGCGTAGCATCTGTTTGTGCTGTATTTTTTGACAGTTCTCTAATGACTATTATTATTACATCATCATGCAAGCTTGTCTGAGTTTCAAAAGATGCAATAATGTTCGCAGATGTTTCTGAGTTCACAGTGTGAATGAAAGCTTAAAGAGTCTTTTAAAGATTTTTATTGATTTGGGATAAAAATGAAAGTTTATTCTTATAGCCAGAGGTATACTCATATATTCTGGGTGGGAAATTTGCTGGTGCTATTCGGGTGGGTTTAAACTAGCTCAACAGGGGGATGGGAACTGGAGGTGTAGCTGCAGTGCACAGGAGGATGAGAGTAAGAAGAATAGGGACAGGATTTCAGGGTCACAGGAATATGCTGGCAGACAGCGAAGTGGTTTGAAGTGTGTCTACTTCAACGCCAGAAGTATCCAAAATAAGGTAGATGAGCTTGTGGCATGGATAGGTACCTTGGACTTCGATGTTGTGGCCATTTCAGAGACATGGATAGAGCAGGGTCAGGAATGGATGTTGCAGGTTTCAGGGTTTAGATCTTTCATTAAAAACATGCAAGGCAGTAAAAGAGGGGGAGGTGTGGCCTTGTTAGTCAAAGATAGTATAACGGTGGCTGACAGAACTTTTGATGAGGACTCGTCTACTGAGGTAGTGGGCTGAGGTTAGAAACAGGAGAGGAGAGGTCACACTGCTTGGAGTTTTTTATAGGCCTCCGCATAGTTCCAGGGAGGTGGAAGAGAGGGTTAGCAACATTATCCTAAGTAAGAGTGAAAGGAATAGGGTGGTCATTATGGAGACCTTTAACTTTCTCAATATTGATTGGAAATGTTATAGCTCTAGTACATCAGGTGGATCAGTTTTTGTCCCATGTGTACAGGAGGGCTTCCTGACACAGTATGTCAGAGGGGAGGCCACACTGGTTCTTGTGCTTGGTAATGAACCAGGCCAGGTATTTGATTTAGTTGTAGGTGAGCACTTTGGAGAGAGTGACCATAATTCAGTTACATTTAGTTTAGCAATGCAAAGGGATCAGTACGTGCCACAGGTCAAGAGTCATCGATGGGGCAAGGGCAATTATAATGCGATTAGGCAAGAATTAGGATGCATAGAATGGGATAGCAAAATGCAGGGAATGCAGACAATCGAAATGTGGAGCTGGTTTAAGGAAGAGATATTACGTGTCCTTGATAGGTATGTCCCTGTCAGGCAGGGAGGAAGTGATAAGGTAAGGGAACTGTGGTTTACTACAGAAATTGCATCACTTGTTAAGAAAAAGAAGGAGGCTTGTGTGTTGATGAGGCAAGATGGTACAGATGAGGCGATGGAGAGTTACAGATCAGCTCAGAAGGATTTAAAGAGACAGTTAAGAAGAGCAACAAAGAGGACACGAGCAGTCTTTAGCAAATAGAATAAAGGAGAACCCTAAAGCTTTCTATAGGTATGTTAGGAATAAAAAGATGACTAGGGTAGGAATGGGGCCAGTCAAAGGCAGAAGTGGGAAGTTGAGTGTGGACCCTGTAGAGATCGGAGAGGTGCTAAATGAACATTTCTCATCGGTGTTTACTCAGGAAAAGGAGAATATTGTGGAGGAGAAAAATGAGGTACGAGATATTAGACTAGAGAGGATTGAGGTTAGTTACGCACAGGTGTTATCAATTCTAGAAGGAGTGAAAGTAGACAAGTCCCCTGGGCCAGAGGGGATTTATCTGAGGATTCTCTGGGAAGCTAGGGAGGAGATAGCAGAACCTTTGGCTTCGATATTTGAGTCGTCATTGTCTATGGGTTTAGTACCTGAGGACTGGAGGATTGCAAATGTTGTGCCCTTGTTCAAGAAGGGCAGTAAAGATGACCCAGTTAATTATAGACTAGTGAGCCTTACTTCTGTTGTCAGAAAGGTTTTGGAAAGGACTATAAGAGATAAGATTTATAATCATCTAGTAAGCAACAATTTGATTTCAGATAGTCAACATGATTTCGTCAAGGGCAGGTCATGTCTCACAAACCTCATTGAGTTTTTTGAGAAGGTGACCAAGCATGTAGATGAGGGTAGGGCAGTTGACGTGGTATACAAGCACTTCAGTAAAGCATTTGATAAGGTTCCACATGGTAGGCTGTTGGAGAAAATGCAGAGGCATGGAATTGAGGGTGATTTAGCAGTTTGGATTAGAAACTGGCTTTCTGGAAGAAGGCAACGAGTGGTGGTTGATGGAAAATATTCAATCTAGAGTCCAGTTACTAGTGATGTTCCACAAGGATCTGTTTTGGGACCACTGCTGCTTGTCATTTTTATAAATGCCTTAGATGCAGGCATAGGTGGATGGATTAGTAAATTTGCAGACGACACTAAAGTCGGTGGAGTATTGGACAGTTTGGAAGAATGTTGCAGGGGGATTTGGATAAACTACAGAATTGGGCTGAGAGGTGGCAAATGGAGTTCAATGCAGCTAAATATGAGGTGATGCACTTTGGGAAGAATAGCAGGAAGGCAGAGTACTTGGTCAATGGAAAGATTCTTGGTAATGTGGATGTGCAGAGGAATCTTGGAGTCCATGTGCATAGATCCCTGAAAGTTGTCACCCAGGTGGATAGTACTATTAAGAAGGCATACGGTGTGTTAGGTTTCATTGGTAGAGGGATTGAATTCCGGAACCACAATATAATGTTGCAACTATACAAAACGCTGGTGCGGCCACACTTGGACTATTGTGTATAGTTCTGGTCGCCCCATTACAGGAAGGATGTGGAAACATTGGAAAAGGTGCAGAGGAGATTTACCAGGATGTTGCCTGGTCTGGAGGGAAGGTCTTATGAGGAAAGGCTGAGAGACTTGGGTCTTTTCTCATTGGAAAGAAAACGGCTAAGGGGGGATTTGATAGAGACATACAAGGTAATCAGAGGATTAGATAGGGTAGACAGTGAAAGTCTTTTTTCCTAGGATGATGACTTTAGCTTGTACGAGAGGGCATAACTACAAATTGAGGAGTGATAGATTTAAGACTGATGTCAGAGGCAAGTTCTTTACACAGAGAATGGTAAGGTGTGGAATGCCCTACCTGCTGAGGTTGTCAACTCAGTCACATTAGGGAGATTTAAACAATCCTTAGATAAGCTCATGGATGATTTTTGGATAGTGTATGGGGACAAGCTGAGAAAGGTCCACAGGTCGCTGCAACATCGAGGGCAGAAGGGCCTGTTCTGCGCTGTATTGTTCTATGTTCTATAATAAATTAACAAATTGACCTTTCATTTACTTCATGAATGGGATTTTTTTTTTCTTGTATCAAGTTTGTAGAATAAGAGATCTCGCAAACTGTTCGTGGTTTATTTCATTGCATCTCCACATGCTTCTGAGGTCTTTCATAGAGGGTAGGAAGGGTAATTTGGGTTAGCTGGGATGGGCGGTATTGCATATTAGTTTATTGGTCAAATGGTTTAATGGGAAATTGGTTTGTTTAGTTCTGACCAAAATGAGATGGGGGAGAAATTCAATAATTCACGACAGTGAGTATGGTAATTGCGGGAGTAACCAATATTGAAGGAGAAAATATACTGATCAAGAAAAACAAAGCAATGAGGCAGCAGGCCAAGCTTCACTTCTTGAGGGACCTTAGTGCAGGAGGGTGAAAGGTGGACATGTGTTATCTTGCTGCATGGGGGCCATGAGTTCACCCAGATTAACACTGCAAAGGGAGTGAGAGCAAATGGCCACAGAGGGCTGCTCCTGAGGACCTGGTTACAGTATCAGAAAACATTCAGTAACTTCATACACATAGACACGATTAGCGAATGCATCTTCAGTAACCACACCATCAACCTCACATTGCACCCAGTGCAACACACTCTAACCACTCTAGAAATCTGTTGCAAACAGGACTCCTGCTAAATAAAGAAAGCAAAAAAAACTGTGGGTGCGGTTTCTGAAATCAGGAACAAAAACAGAAATTGATGGAAAAACTCACCAGGTCTGGCAGCATCTGTGGAGAGAAAGGAGAGTTAAGGTTTCAGGTTCAGTGACCATTCTCAGAATCTACTGTGATATATACGCTGTAGATAGCATAAGTATATATCTCTTGCTTTGTTGCCAACCCCTCACTTCCCTTAATTCAAGCCCCTCATTGTGTCTTTATGTTGTCAGATAGCCCAAGACCTGTTGCTTGGCTGGCCAGCCAGAGGTGCATGAAGTTGGTGATTCAGAGGGAAAGCATTTGGAAGAGAAAGCAATGTAGTCATTTCATAGAATCCTGACAATGTGTAAGTAGGCATTTTAGACCATCGAGTCCACACTGATCCTGCAAAGAGCAACTCACCCAGTCTCACCCCTCTACCTTATCTCTTTAACTCTGTATTTCCCATGGTTAATTCACCTCGCCTGCACATCCCTGGACACTTTGGGAAATTTATCATGACCAGTCCACCTAATTCATTCATTTATTTTATAGGATGTGGGTGTGGCTGGCAGGCCAGCATTTATTGTCTGCACCTTAAGTAGATGGTGGTGAGTTACCTTCTTGAACCGCTACAATCCACCTGCTGTGAGTTGACCCATAATGCCCTTCAGGGGAGGACTCTGGGATTTTGATCCAGCAACAGTGAAGGAATGGCAATATATTTCCAAGTCAGGATGGTGAGTGGCTTGAAGGGGAACTTGAAAATGGTGGTGTTCCCATGTATCTACTGCCTTTGTCCTTCTAGCTGGGAATGGTCGTGGGTTGGAAGGTGCTTTCTGAGAACCAGTGAATGTCTGCAGTGTATCTGTTGATAGTACGCACTGTTGCTACTAAGCATCGATGGTGGAGGGAGTGTATGCTTGTGGATGTAGTACCAACTAAATGGGTGGCTTTATGCTGGATGGTGTCAAGCTTCTTGAGTGTTGTTGGAGCTGTACTCATCCAGGTACAAATCAGGCATATTCCATCATACTTCTGATTTGTGCCTTGTAGATGGTGGACAGGCTTTGGGGAATCGGGAGGTGAATTATTTGCCACAGTATTTATTGCCTCTGACCTGCTCTTGTAGCCACTGTATTTGTGTGGTGAGTTCAGGTGAGTCTCTGATCAATGATAACCCCCCCAGGATGTTGATAGTGAATTATTCAATGATGGTAACACCATTGAATGTCAAGGGGCGGTGGTTAGATTGTCTCGTATTAGTGATGGCCATAGCCTGGCATTTGTGAATGTTCCTTGCTACTTGTCAGCCCAAGTCTGGGGATTGTCCAGACCTTGTTGCATTTGAACATGAATTGCTTCGGTATCTGAGGTGTTGCGAATGGTGCTAAACATTTTGCAATCATTGGCAAACATCCCCACTTCTGAACTTACGATAGAGGGAGGTCATTAATGAAGCAACTGAAGATGTCTGGGCTGAGGACACTACTCTGACTCCTGTAGAATGCCCTGAAGCTGAGCTGACTGGCCTCCAATAACCACCATCTTCCTATGTGTCAGGTCTGACTCCATTCACCAGAGAATTATCCCCCGATACCCATTGATTCCAGTTTTGCTTGGGTACTCTATACCATACTCGGTCGAATGCAATCATAGAAATGAATGGCATGGAAACAGACCCTTTCTTTCAACTCGTTCATGCCGACCAGGTATCCTAAATTAATCTAGTCCCATTTGCCAGCACTTAGCCGATATCCCTCTGAGCCCTTCCTATTCACATGCCCATCCAGATGCATTTTCAATGTTGTAATTGTACCAGCCTTCACCACTTCTTCTGGTGGCTCGTGCCATACACACACTACTCCCTGTGTGAAAAAGTTGCCACTTAGGTCCTTTTTAAATTTTTCCCCTCTCACCCTAAACCTAGTTCCACCCAGGGGAAAAGTCAATGGATGTATCAGAGCACCCAGAGGAAACCCATGCAGACATGAGTAGATTGTGCAAATTTCACACAGTCACCCAAGGGTGGAATTAAACCCGGATCCCTGGCGCTATGAGGCATCAGTGTTAACCATTTGATTTTATTTGCTCAGATGCTGAAGTTGCACATACTTTAGAGAGGGTAAAAACATGAACTGCAGATGCTGGAAACCAGACTCTAGATTAGAATGGTGGTGGAAAAGCACAGCAGGTCAGGCAGCATCCGAGGAGCAGGGAAATTGACGTTTTGGGCAAAAGCCCTTCATCAGGAACAGAGCCCTTATGAAGGGCTTTTGTCCGAAACGTCGCTTTTCCTGCTCCTCGGATGCTGCCTGACCTGCTGTGCTTTTCCACCACCACTCTAATCTAGAACATACTTTAGAGAATGACAGTCAGATGGATCACACATGGTGAGTTACCAAATATATATGAGCTGCAGCCAGACCATGGAGAAAGGACAACCCATATTCCAATCCAAAGACACAAAAGCCACAAATGCATTCCACAGCAGAGGACTCAACTGAGGAATTTGATGATGCAAAATACAGGAAAAGAAGAACAGATATTCCCAATGTCCTCAAAGGGTGATTCTGACACCCCAGGAGTCTCTGTTCCAGCAGATTACCAGGGTCTGAGGCATTGTCCCGCAGGAGTGACAATTGTTCTATTGAAGACCTGATTTTCTCCCTTGGGATATGATCCTTCCTCCTTCCACTTTGCCAATGTCTCTACTATCAGACAGCCAGCTCAGATTGTTGCTGTTTACACTGAGGATCTACATACAGAGATTGAGGCTAACCAGAGACACTGGAGATCATCCTGTCAGGCCTTCTAAAGCCTTCCACTGACCATACTGCAGTCACTGAGCTAATTCTGCAAAGTAGCATTGGGACAAACAAAGCCTCCCACAAGGCAAAGGTCACTATGGGAGAGTAGCATAATAAATAATGGTGTATTGCATGTATTATTTGGGAGTGTTGTTTAATTCAATTGGTGTAGTTGTTTTCTATTATCTTTTATTTCAGGATTTTGGTCAAGGTGATCCAAGGTGGGTGAAAAGATGAGGAAATGTGGAGCAGCAATAATATGAGAATTCTTCAGGGTAATTGATTCCGATGAGTCACTTGCAGGTAACTCTGCTGAACCTACAATGTGAAGAATGCCTCCTCCTTTCCTCTTCTCCTCTTTTTGAGGTGATACAAGGCTATGATGGCAAGTAAAAAATGAGGTCTGCAGATGCTGGAGATCACAGCTGCAAATGTGTTGCTGGTCAAAGCACAGCAGGTTAGGCAGCATCTCAGGAATAGAGAATTCGACGTTTCGAGCATAAGCCCTTCATCAGGAAGGCAAGGGCTACATCCTTTAAAAAAAACGCAAATTGTGAAGGATGCAGCAAATCACCACGAATTTGGAGACTTTTTTGGAGGGCATCATGCCCCTCTTGCATCAGGCAACTCAACCATTGCTCCAGAGTATTAATGTATGCTGCACAGTGTTCCTCATTGTAGCATGACTCTCACTGAAGTGGAGTCATCATGCATGTGGAGAGGCTGCTAACACTTGTCACTGAATAGCCATCCTCTGGATCCATGTGAGGCTGGTGTGTCCGATTGATGGACCTATCATGAGTGCTGCCAGGAAAAGTGAAGTCAACAACATGATGCGTTTGAAAACACATGAACTGCATGTTCAGGAAGTGGAATCATTGGTGAATGCAAAGAATTTCACCATTAAGATGCAACACGCAGATGGCTTCCTGCGCCATTGTGAAATCTGCTGTCCTGACAAAGTTATGTGTATATTCGTCTTCTCTCCTAAGAGAGAAGACAGCTAACTCTCCTTTCCTTATGTACAGGACCATTGTGTGCCCTCGATACAGTAATAGATCGAGATCAAAGAAATATTGGGGCTGTCATTAGCTTGACCTGGAACAAGTTCCTGTAGAAATTGAGGCCAACAATAACCTTGAGGGTCACTGGCAGCATCGTGCTTGCCAAGCACTGTAAGAGTCTGAGGAGATGGTGAAAGGCCTTCTCCTTCTTCCTTGGTAAACAGCTTATTTTCTTTGCTGCTTCTGCTTGATCTCATGGTCTGGAAATGTCAGCTTTGGACTTGGGTGGACACAATCATAAGTCACCTGGCACCTCGTTATAGTCCCAACAGGTTTATTTGAAACCACAAGCTTTTGGAACACTGCTACTTTCTCAGGTAAAGGAGGGAAGTGCACAGGTGAGCTTATGAATTTGTGACCCCTACACTGAGATGTCTTCAGAAGCAAAATGGCTACCATTGTCACTCCATTCCTGTAACACTACAATCAGTGAAGCTATTCTGATAATCTTTTCTCTAAAAGCAGTCCAGTAAGGAAAATTAGTCATTTTTAAAAATATATGTGTAATATGTAGCTGTACTTAAGAATGCTTAAAAAGACTTAAATGTTTTCATCAATTGTGAAAGGATCAATTGTAATTCTCTTGGATAATAAAAGATATTGATCCATATGACCTGGTAACCCTTGACCTGGAAACAGTACCAACAACAAAGAAGTGATACAAAAGCCAGATGCAAACATAATCTATAGATAAAAGAGAGATACAGCAGAGAGAAAAACAGAGAAGGCACACTTACAAGGAACTATGTGTGAGAAAGAGTTAAATGGTCAGAAACCTAAAGAGCAGGGATTGTGAATTTGACAATCTTACTGTTGCACAATGTTTTTGCCAGAGCTGACCAGACAGTTACAGGGTTTCATTAAAGTGAAGTCCTTTGGGAAGATTTGCCCTTTTGACTAGTATGAACCTGCATAAGTGTGTCTGTCTCAGGCCCTAGATCTGCTGGTAACTGTGACTTAAGGGCCAAATTGATTGAGTGGGAAATTGGTCAAGTTACAAAAGACTTTGGAACTACACGTGGCACAATAAGATAGGCTGTTCCCCTATTACATGCACTATGGCATGGGAGATAATATGTCAGCATAGATAGAAGATTGAATAACTAACAGACAGCAGAACTGGAGAATGTGGAAATTTTAGGATGGCAGTCAGTAGTTATTGGAGTGCCACAGGGTTCAGTGCTGGGGCCACAATTATTTACAATATATGTTAGTTACTTGGATGAGGAAGTGAATGGAGTACGTACATTTGAGGGTGGTATGAAAATATGTGGGAAGGAGCGTCATAGTCTGAAGACTATAGATAGGGTAAGTGAGTGGGCAAAGCTTTGGCCGATAGGATTTGATGTGGATAAATGTGAAGTGTAAAAGTGGGGAAGTCTTGCTAAATCTATAAACAGCACTTATCAGATCACACCCAAAATACTGTAAATATTTTTGATCCCTGATCTAAGGTAAGGTATACTGACATTGGAGACAGTCCAGAGAAGGTTCTCTTGTTTGATATGTGGAGGGTTTGTTTTTTAATGAGGAGAGGTTAAGTCAGTTGAGCTTATACTCACTGGAGTTCAGAAGAATGACATATCTCAGATTCTTAAGGGGTTTGGCAAGTAAATGCAGAGTGTTTGTTTCTCCTCATGGGAGAGTCTAATTCAGACAAAGGAGGAGGAATTTGTTTTCTCAGATGGTAGTGAATTTGTAGATTTTTTTTACCATAAAGGACTGTCAAGGTTGTGTCATTAAGAACATAAAACAGTACAGCACAGTACAGGCCCTTCGGCCCACGATATTGTGACGAGCATTTATTTTAATCTAAGATCAACCTAACCCACACACCACTCGATTTACTGCTGTCCATGTGCTTGTCCAGTAGTCGCTTAAATGCCCCTAATGTCTCTGACTCTACTACCCCTGCTGGCAATGCATTCCATGCATCTATCGCTCTGTGTAAAGAACCTACCTCTGACGTCTCCCCAATACCTTCCTCCAATCACCTTAAAATTATGACCCCTCGTGACAGCCACTTCTGCTGTGGAGAAAAGTCTCTGCTATCTACTCTATCTCTGCCTCTCATCACCTTGTACACCTCTATCAAGTCACCTCTCTTCCTCCTTCTCTCCAGTGTGGAAAACCCTAGCTCACTTAACATTTCTTCGTAAGACAAGCCTTCCAATCCAGACAGCATCCTGGTAAATCTCCTCTGCACCCTCTGTAAAGCATCTACATCCTTCTAGTAATGAGGTGACCAGAACTGGACACAATATTCCAAGTGTGGTCTAACCAGGGTTTTATAGAGCTGCAGCAAAAACTTGTGGCTCTTAAACTCAATCTCCCTGTTAATGAAAGCCAAAACATCGTACACCTTCATATCAACCCTATCAACTTGGGTGGCAGCTTTGAGGGATCCATGTACATGCACCCTGCCTTTAACCCTGTATTCAGTATTCAAATTCGACCTTCCAAAATGAATCACTTCACATTTATCCAGATTGAACTCCATCTGCCACTTCTCAGCCCAGCTCTACATCCAGTTAATGTCTTGTTGTAGCCTGCAACAGCCCTCGATACTATCTACAACATCATCGACCTTTCTGTCATCGGCAAACTTACTCACCCATCTTTCTACTTCTTCATCCAAGTCATTTATAAAAACTAAAAACAGCAGAACAGAATAAGTGCATTCAAGGCTGAGACAGACAGACAGTTTTGTAATCAGTAAGGGAATCAAGGGTTATTCGGGTAAGGCAGAAAAGTAGAGTTGAGAGTTATCAAATCAGTCCTGATCTCATTGAATGCTGGGTTAGGCTCAAAGGTCTGAATGCCTTACTTCTGCTCCTACATCTTGTGGTCTGCGAGGATGATATCTTCACCATCCCTGTCAAGGTGATATCTATGCCCACTTGAACAAAGTGCCCTCAGTATCCATTCCACCAGAGTGGGCACATCTGTGGAAAAGTCATGGGATGCTACACCAGAGGAATGAGAGTAGGTGAGGTGGTAAACTATGTCAAGAACATAGAAGTAGCTACATTGGAAAAATAAGATAGCAGTGGGTTTTTGGTTTTATTGACACCTGCTCTTTACTTGACACTTGAACTCACTTGTATAAAATGAGTGTAGTTAAGTCTGTCCACAGACCATTACAGAGCTTTCTAATATGTCTTTGTGCCTGTTTTGTATGAAAATAGCTGCCTGTTTTCTTTTCATACATAAAGTAACAACAACTTTTAATCATGAGATTTGGTACATGACTAAATGGGAAGTGAAATTCCAATTTTTACATTTTTAAAGATTAAGGAAAACTGAAGACTAAAATAAATGAAATAGTTGTAATGATGAACTATGTAGACATCCAAGATACTATCAGCAGATGTGCATCTAAACACCCATGGACAACATGAAGAACAGAAAAGAGAAATGGAAGAAGTAGAAAATAATTGTCAAAGGAAGGGTTGTAAACATCATTTCTTAAAGAATCCGACCAACCACAGCCTTTGCCAAATAGAATCCGAAGTAGAAGTTAATCACTCTGTTCTGCAGGATTAGAGGCTGAATTCATCATTGGCAATGTTGCTTTATTTCTTGTCAAAACATTTGTTTTCCAATACAAGTATTGGTGAATGACGGACAATGGTTCAGCAATAGTGATGATTCAGGAAGAAAAGCTTGTTTTAGGAAAGCTCTGGGTAGACGTGTTATGATTAAATGTCTCGAGACAGGGTTGAAAAACATTCAGCAATCTTTCACATAGTGTAATATTAGAACAAGAACATCCAATTCTTAGCTGAGGACTAGATTGTTCTCATAAACAGGATGTAGTTAATAAACACGATGAAAAAAATTTGAATTTTATAATCTTGGTGTTAATCCTTAGTGACATCCATCAAAGTTTAAAATCTTAACTGTACTATTATTGTAGAAATCTATTGAGCATAATCCACCTTTCCCTACCAGTAGGGCAGAAAGTTAGAGGGGAAAGTCACAAATGAGCAATTTCTACAATTCCTCAACCTGGCAGAAAGTTGTGTTGAGACCTGCAACAGTTTTTCAGACTCATTCAGAGGCTTCATCTGGCTGGGCCAGCATTTATTATCCAGCCTTAATTGGCCTTGAGAAAATTGTGGGGAACTGCCTTCTTAAACTACTGCAGTCCATTTTGTACGTACGCTACCATGCTGTTGGGGAAGGAACTCTGTATTTTGAGCCAGTGACAATTGAGGAATAACAACATATTTCCAAGTCAGAATTTTGAGTGGCTTGGTGAGGAACTTGCAGTTGGTAATGTTTCCCCTGTACCTCTAGATAATAGTGGTCGTAGGTTTGGAAGATGCTGTCTTAGGAGCTTTGGTGAATTTCTGCAGTGCATCTTATCATAGATAGACACTGCTGCTGTTACTGTACATTTGTGGTGGAAGGGGTGTTTGTGTAGATGGTGCCAGTCAAATGGGGTGCTTTGTCCTGGATGGTACCAAGCATTTTGGGTATTGTTGGAGCTGCACTCATCCAGGCAAATGGGGAATATTCCAGAATATCCCTGACTTGTGTCTTGTGGATGGTGAAAAGGCTTTAGGGAATTAGGAGTGAGTTACTTGCTGCAGAATTCCTAGCCACTAGGAATCTAATATTTATGACTTGTCCAGTCAAATTCTGGTTAATGCTAACCTCAGAATCTTGGTAGTCAGGGATTCAGCAATGACAATGTCATTGAATGTCAAGTGTCGTTGATTAGATTCTCCATTGTTGGAGATCACCATTGCCTGGTACATTTGTGGTGCAAATATTGCTTCCACTTGTCAGCCCAAATTGGGATTTTGTCAGATAAAAGTAGAGTGCTGCTGAAACTCAGCGTGTCTAACAGCATTCTGTGGAAAGAGAATAGGACTTCATGCCTCCATCCAAAATGAATTTTCTTCAGAATCGGAGTTTTCTTGATGGCATCCTCAATCAACTGTGACCTTGATGTCAAGGGCACTCACTCTTGCCTCACTTCGGGAGTTCAGCTCTTTTGCACCAAGGCTCTGATGAGATCAAGTGTTGAGTGGCCCTGGTGGAACCCAAACTGGGTGTCACAGAGCATGTTATTGCTAAGCAGGTACTGCTTGATAGCACTGTTAGCAATACCTTCCTTCAGTTTACTCATGTAATAATGTGTGGGTTCAGTTTGTCCTGTTTAAGTGTTATGTGCATGACATATCTGGGCAACTTTCCATATTGCCAGGTAGATGGAACGTCTAAGAGCACAGCAAGTTCTAGAGCAAAAGTCTTTAGTACTATTGCTCAAGGTCCATAGCCTTTGTGGTTTCAAGTATCATAAATTTCTTGGTATGTTGTTGAATTGAATTGGAATCTGTGATGCTGGGAACCTTCGAAAAAGATGAGGTAGATCATCCATTTGGCAATTTGGGATGAAGATTGATGCAAATGCATTGATGTGTTGGACTCTCCCACCACCAAGGGTGGGAATATTTGTGGAGTCTTCTCCTCCAGTGAGTTATTTAAATATCTATCACTGTTCACAACCAGAACACTAACAAGTATTTACCACCTGTGTACCTTCCCTTGGTCCCATCATCCCCTTCACACTCCATGGCAGTGAATTAATTTTGGTGCAAAAACACAGTCATGTAAAGTTGTCAAGTTAGACCATTCAAATGGTTAGAATAATGTGCAGTGTGCTATCAAATTTCTGATCTAATCTGGGTGGTACATCTGAAGTGCAAAGTTATAACATTATGTATTAGAGTGTCAAAGAATAAAAGCTACTACTCTCTTAAAACATAAAAATAATCCTAATAAATGGAATGATTTTAGATTATGATGCCATTGAATGTTAATATATAAAAATGACAGGCATAAAAGAAGCTTACCTCATGCCTGTATTGTCTGGAACATAGATCGTTCCTGGCCCCTAATAGGTATATGAGGCACAAGTTTGAATCCTGATGCTGATTAACAGGACTCGGGAAATGTCCTGGCTCACTCCACCATGGGAGAGAGTGCCCCCATGTATGGAATCTTCATTGAGGATTGGGTTCCAGCTACATCCTTTCCAGCCACTCCACGTGGTAGCCACAGGAACTGCAGAATGTTCAAAACAGGCTTTTTTAAAATTTTTCAAATTCAGAACTTTATTGTGTATTTTAGTACAATTGCAACTATTATTCTCAGTTTCAGTTACACACAGGACTTTGTTCTCAAATAGCACTCAAGATTCTACTATATGAGATTGATCAAAAGGTAGTAAATTCATGACCATTCTTCTGAACCACCATTGCCAAAAGATGGACAGTACATACAGTGACCCTCAAAGTTAAACAAAAGTCCTGTTGCACACACACCAAGGCTACTATAAGTCACGTATCTTACAATAGCACAGAACTGTGCAATAAAAAGTGGAGCTGTGGAGCCTTAACTAAGAGAATGACCAGCGATAATGATTAGAGCAGTGGAAATGACAGTAAGGTTTAAGACAGGCTGTTTAAAAGGTTTGCCTTGATGCTGTGGAACATCATCCCAGTAATAATAAAGACAGCCCTCACGCTTCATACCCACTCACTGTCCATGCATTTCTCATGCCTCATACTTATCACCTCATGTCCTTCACCCCATCCCAGGCTATGCCCCTCCACCCATTCACCATGGTTCCTCATGCAGCCCCATGCCAAACTGTGACCCTTTCTTGTCCATTTTTAGCACTATTCATGACTGCTCAGATACTGAAGCAGTCCATGTCTAAGTGTAACAAGACCTGGATGACTTCAAACTTGGGCTGACAGATGGAACTAACATTCATGCCATAGAATTGGCAGATAATGACTGTGTCCAACAAGAGAGAATCTAACCATCACTCCTTGATGTTCAATGACAATTGAATGATACTAACCATATAAATACTATGACTACAAGATGAGTTGGAAGTTGGGAATTCTACAACTAAACATCAGGGAATTCATCTCCTGACACATCACATCCTGTCTACCACCTACAACACACAAGACAGGAATGTGATGGAGTGGTTTCCACTTGCCTGGACAAATGCATTCTCCAACAACAATCAAGAAGCTTAACACCATGCAGGGCAGAGCAGCCCACTTGATTGGCACACCATTCAGCACCTTTAATATTCACTGTCTTCACCACTGGCAGCAATGTGTACCATCTACAAGATTCAAAGCAGTAACTCACCAAGGCTCGCTTGATATTGTGTTCCAAATCTGTCAGAAAAGTTGTGATGTCAATTCTTTGCAGTTTCAGCTTTTGAGTATGGAAGGATGTCCTCGCAGTCAATGTCACAGTGAAACGGTCTGGGAAGAATGTTCCCACAGTTAGCATCACAGTGAAGCAGTCTGGGAAGAATGTTCCACAGTTGGCATCACAGTGAAGCAGTCTGGGAAGAAATAAAGAGTGACACCATAGAAAAACTGAAGTGACCTTACCGTACAGCAAGAGTAGAAGCTCTAAGGGAGAGATTTGTTTGGTAAGTTGTTGCAAGGTCAAATAAATATTTAGAATTTTTATCGATATTAGTTTCTAAGGTCTTTTTGTAGTTTATAATTTTTATGGGCTATAACAAGGAACTGGAAAGAAGGGTGTGAGAGAAATTGATAATATTTGATATTAAGTATTTTCCAAAAGGTTTATCTTAGAAGGGTAAGCCATGCTAGAAGAGTTCATAGTCGTGATGTGCTCCTCCTGCTCTATGTGGGAAGTTGGGCACAGTTCCAATGCCTAGGGCCAGCATGTGTACTGGAAATGTCTGCAGCTGCAGTTCCTGGAAGCCTATGATTCAGAGATGGAACAATTCTGGGGATTCTGTGCAGCATCTGTGAATCTGAGAGAATTGTGGGTTATACCTATGGAGAAAGCAGAAAGGGAATGGGTAACCACCAGGCAGAGTACGTGGACTAGACAGGCAGTGCAGGAGTCTCATGTGGCTAATCCTGTGCAAAACAGATGTACCACTTTGGGGAGGTCAGTCCCCTCAACAGTATCCAAAGAAAACAGCAATAGCCAAATTCTTGCAACCACAGTTGGCTGTGCTGCACAAGAAAGGAACATAAAGTGTGGAGATGCAATAAATGTAGAGGATTCAATTGTACGGAGAATAGATAGGTGTTCTGTGATCACAAATGAGACTCCAGGATAGTCTGTTGCCTCCCTAGTACTAGGGTTGAGGATGTCTCAGAGTGGCTACAGAACATTCTGGAGGAGAGTGAACAACCAGTGGTCATGGTACTCATAGGTTAAAAAAAAGGATGAAGTGGAATCTAGGGAGTTACGAAGAAAACTGAAAAGTAGGACCTTAAAGATAGTGATCTTGCAATCACTACCAGTCCCTCATTACTATCAGTGCCATGTGCTAGACAGAGTTGAAATAGTAGCATATACTGGTTGAACTTGTAGAAGTGGTTTGAGGGGGAAGTTTTCAGATTTCTGATGCATTTGGAATGGTTCTAGGAGAGATGGTTCCAGTATAAACTGGATCGGTTATACCTAGGCATGACTATGATTGACGTCTGAGGAGGGGTATTTGCTGGAGTGGTTGGGGAGGATTTAAACTAAATTGGCAGGGATGTCAGAGGAAAGGCAATCAAGGACAAGAACAAAAAACAGAAAGGGGAAATAAGAGATGTGAGAGGCAGAGGAAATAAAGGCCAGAATCAAAGAAGGCCAAAGTAGAAAATATGGAAATGGGACAAGCTTGAACACATGGAACATTCAAAATAAAGTGGATGAATTAATCACACAATAGACGTAAATGGGAATATGGAGACAGGACTGCAGGGTTACCAGGGATGGGACTATCCAGGAGTAGATTAGATTAGATACTCTACAGTGCGGAAATAGGCCTTTTGGCCCAACAAGTCCACACTGATCCTCCGAAGAGTAACCCATTCCCCTAACCTATATTTACCCCTGACTAATGTACCTAACACTATGGGCAATTCAGCATGGTTAATTCACCTAACCTGCACATCTTTGGATTGTGGGAGGAAACCAGAGCACCCGGAGAAAACCCACACAGACACAGAGAGAATGTGCAAGTTCCACACAGATAGTCACCCAAGGCTGGAATCAAACCTGGGTCCCTGGCATCATGAGACAGCAGTGCTAGCCACCGAGCCACCCTGTGTTTTTGGTGTTTAGGAAAGATAGACAAAAAAGAAAAGGCACTGGAGTTGCATTACTGGGTAATGAGGATAGAAAATCAATATTGAGGAAAGATATTAGCTCAGACAATGTCAATTCTGTGTGGGTAGAATTGAGAAATATCAAGGGGCAAAAGAGATTTTTGGGAGTAGTATATAAACCACCAAACTGTAGTGATGATGATAGGAATGGTATTAAACAGGAAACCTGAGAAGCATATGGTAAAGAAATATCTGAAATTATGAATGACTTTAATCTGCTTATAAATTGAGCAAGTCACATTAGTCACCATGACTGTAAAGGAGGAATTGCTAGAATGTACACAGTATAGTTTTCTCAAGCAATCCATTGAGGAACCAACTAGAGAACAGGCCACCTTAGATTTGGTGTTGTGCAATAAGAAAGGAATAATTGATAATGTAGTCATGAGAGACCCTTTTGGGATGAGCAACCATAAATATGATAGAATCCATAGAATCACAGAATCTCTGCAGTGTGGAAGCAGGCTTTTTGACCCATTGAATTTACACCAATCCCCTGAAGAGCATCTCACCCAGACCCATTCCCCGACCCTACCCCTGTAACACTGCATTTTCCATGGCTAATCCACTTAGCCTGCACATCACTGGATACTATGGGCAATTTAGAATGGCCAATTCACCTAACCTGCATATCTTTGGAATGTGGGAGGAAACCAGAGGACCCGGAGAAAACCCAAGGAATCACAGGGAGACTGTGCAACGTCCACAGAGAGAATCGCCCGAGGTTGGAATCAAATCCAAATCTGTGACACCTTGGCAGGAATAGTAACCACTGAGCCACCATTCTACCTCACAATTCTTCTTCAAGGTGGAAAGTGAGGTAATTGATTCTGAGACTAGGTTCCTGAATCTTAATGCTGGCAAGAGGCATTGAGTTGGCTATGACGGATGAGGAAATGTTATTGAAAGGAGCAACAGTGGATGAGCAATGTTGACAGGCAGGAGGCTGGAAGAACACAGCAAGCCAAGGAGCATTAGGAGGTGGAGAATTAAACATTTTGGGTGTAACCTTTCTTCAGGAGTGGGGATGTGTATAAGGGGAGCTACAGATTGTGGGGGGGATGGTTGGGGAGGGATTTGTGTGGGAAGAGGGGTGGGGTGGTGAGGTAGCAATAAGTGAAGATGGGTAGGGGGTATGACCTGATTGGGAGGAATGAATCCAATTGGTAGCTGGAAGGAAGGGTCATCTCAGCCTACTTCTGCTCCACCAAACTTATCTCTGCATACCTTGACACTGTCCTGTCCCCCTTGATCCAGGGTCTCCCCACATACATTTGGGACACCACCCATGTCCATCACTTCCTCCATGACTTTCCGCTCCCCGGCCACTAATGCCTCATCTTCACCATGGGCATCCAGTCTCTATACACATCCATCCACCATGAGGAAGGCCTCCAATTCCTCCATTTCTTTGTCTCCTGCCCAACCCAACCAGTTCCTTTCCACCAACACACTCATTCAATTGGCTGATCTGGTCCACACCCTCAACAATTTCTCCTTCGAGTCCTCCCACTTCCTTCAGTCCAAAGGGGTAGCTATGGGCTATGCCTCCCTCTTTGTTGGGTATGTGGAACAGTCCATCTTCTGTAGTTACACTGGCACCATTCCCCACCTTTTCCTCTGCTACATTGATGACTGTAGTGGCGCAATCTCATGCTACCATGTGGAGGTTGAACAGTTCATCAACTTCACAAACACCTTCCACCCCGACCTCGAGTTCACCTGGACCATCTCAAACACATTCCCTCCCCTTCCTGGACTTCTCCATCACCATTTCCGGTGACCAACTCAACACAGACATCTACTTCAAACCCACCAACTCCTACAGCTACCTGAACTACACCTCCTCCCAACCCCCCCTCCTGTAAAAACGCTATCCCTTACTCCCAATTCCTCCGCCTCTACCACATCTACTTCCAGGAGGACCAATTCCACTTCAGAACATTTCAGTTGGCCTCCTACTTTAAGGACCACAATTTCCCCTCCCACGTGATCAACAATGCCCTCCAACACATCTCCACTTTTCTGCACCTCTCCCCTTGAACCCCACCTCTCCAGTCGCAGCAAGGACAGAACCCCACCAACCTTCAGATACAATGCATCAACCTCCACCATTTCCGCCAGTCAAACCCCACCACCAGAGATATATTTCCCTCCCCACTCCTATCTGTGTTCCTCAGACACCATTCCCTCTATGACTCCCTGGTTAGGTCCATGACCCTCCCCACCAATCCACCCTTCACTCCAGGCACCTTCCCTTGCCACTGCAAGAGGTATAAAACCTGCGACCACACCTCCCCCAACACCTCCATCCAAGGCCCCAAAGGATTCTCTCACATTCAGCAGAGATTTTCCTGCACATCTGAACATTTCATCTACTGTGTCTGTTGTTCTTGATGTGGTCTCATCTACATTGGGGAGACAAGATGCCAACTTGCAGAACGTTTCAGAGAACATCTCTGAGACAGACACACCAAACAAGCCCACCGTCCTGTGACCAAACACTTCAACGTCCTCTCCCACTCCACTAAGGACATGCAAGTCCTGGGCCTCCTCCATTGTCAAACCCATGCCTGGAGGAAGAATGCCTCATCTTCCACCTTGGGATCCTCCAACCACACGGGATCAATGTCAACTTCACCAGTTTCCTCACTTCCCCTCTCCCCACCTTATCCCAGATCCAACCCTCCAGCTTGGCACCACCCTCTTGAACTGTTCTACCTGTTCATCTTCCTTTCCACCTATCCGCTCCACCCTCCACTCTGACCTATCATCATCACCCCCCACCTTCGCCTACCTATTGCATTTCCAGCCACCTTACCCCCCAGACTCCCTCCTATTTATCTCTCAGCACCCTTGGGGCCCTCCTCTACATTCCTAATGAAGAGTTTATGCTTGAAATGTCGACTCTCCTGCTTCTCAGATGCTGCCTGACCAGCTATGGTTTTCCAGTGCTACACGTTTTGACTCTGATCTCCAGCATCTGCAGTCCACACTTTCTCCCAGCAGGAAGGAAGGGTCAGTCAGAGGGGTGGAAGGGAGGCGGAGGGGGAGGGGCTGGAAAAAGGAGTCTGGGGATGGGAAGGGAGATTATTTGAAATTGGAGAACTCAGTGTTGAGTCCTCCAGTCTGTAGGCTGCCCGGATGGAATATGAGGTGTTATTCTTCCAATTTGCGGTCTGATTCCCTGGGGCAATGGAGGAGGCCAAGGATGGTCATGTCAGAAAGGGAGTGGGAAGGGGAATTAAAATGGACAGTGACTGGGAGGTCTGGTCGGCCTCTGCAGATCCGGCTGAGATGCTTGGCGAAATGTTCCCTCAGTTTACATTTGGTCTCCCCGATTAGCGAAGACTACACCGGGAGCACCGAATGCAGTAAACTAGATTGGAGGAGAGGCAGTTGAGACAGAGATTTATTTCCCCTTCCCACTCCCTTTCCAATATGATCATCCTCGGCTTCCCTCATTGCCACACCTCATCTTACACCCGGGCAGGCTACAGCCCAGAGGACTCAACACTTGAGTTCTCCAATTTCAAATAACCTCCCTTCCCATCCCCAAACTCCCTTTCCAGCCCTTCAACCTCCCTTCCCCCCCATCTCACTCACCCTTCTTTCCATCTTCCAATCGGATTCATTCCTCCCATCGACCAATCAGCTCGTACCCTCTACCTGTGTTCACCACCTACCTCACCACCGTGCCCCTCTCCCCATCCAAATCCCTTTCCAACCACCCCCTTTTACCTGCTGCTGCCCTTACACCCATTCCTACTCCTGGAGAAGGGTTATACCTGAAATATTGACTTCTCCACCTCCTAATGCTGCCTGGTTTGCTGTGTTCTTCCAGCGTCCTGCCTGTCTACCATGGATTCCAGCTGTGTTTTTTTTTGTTTCTAGTGGATAGGTAATGGCAAACATTCAAAGTGCAAAAGTTGTTTATTTCTGTCTGGTGTAAGAGTGCAAAGAGAACAGTAGCCAAACCATAGCTCATGAGGGAAGTTAGAGACGATTAAATGCAAAAAAAGGTATACAAATTGGCAAGGAAAAACAATAGATCTGAGGATTGGGAACAGTTCAGAAGTCAGCAAAGGAGGATAAGGAAGTTGATTAAGAAAGGTAAAATAGGTTTGAAAGTAAGTAGGGAACATAAGAACTATGAAAGTTTCTAAAGGTGTGTAAAGCAAAAACAATTGGTGGAAACTCATGTAGACTCCTTACAGTTAGGAACAGAGGGAATTTATTATGGGCAACAACAAAATGGCTGACGAACTAAATTCATACTTCGCTTCTGACATCACAAAGAAGGGCACAGATAACAAACCAAAATGATGGGCATGCCAGGATTTAGCGAGGAGGATGAACTGCAGTAAATCCGTCTGAGTAGAGAAGTGGTCTTAGAGAAATTGATGGAATTGAAGGTTGATAAATCCTCAGGGCCTAATAATCTATATCATAGATTTCTTAAGGAAGTGGCCCAAGAAATAATGGATGCATTGGTGGTAATAGACTCACATAGCCCTGGTCCAACCAGTCCATGCTGAACATAATCCCAAGCTAAACTAGCCCCACCTGCTTGCTCATTTACAAAATTCTATAAACTGTGCAACATTTTCTACAGATTGGATGGTAGCTAAAATAACCCAACTATTTTAAAAGGAAGGTAGAGTGACAAAAGCAGAAATTGCTGGAAAAGCTCAGCAGGTCTGGCAGCATCTGTGGAGAGAAATCAGAGTAAACATTTCAGCTTGAGTGACCTTCCCTCAGAGTCAGTGAGTCTGACATCAGTAGTGGGGAAGATGCTAGAGTCCATTATCAAGGATTTTATAGCAGAGCAATTAGAAAACAGTGATAGAATCAAACATAGTATGGATTTATAAACGGGAAATCATGCATAACAATCCACTGGAATTCTTTGAGAATACAACTTGTACAGTTGACTGGGGAGCCAGTGGATATGGTTTGTTTGGACTTTCAAAATGCTTTCAACAAAGTTCTGCTTAAGAGACGAATGTGTAAAATGAAAGCACATGGAATTGGGGGTAACATTTGAGTTGGATAGAAAATTGATTAGCAGACAGGAAACAGTTGGAATAAATAGATCTTTTTTCTGAATGACAGACAGTAATTAATGGGATAGTCCAGAACCAGTGATCATAGTTTAAGGATAAGGAGTAAACCTCTTAGCAGTGAGGTAAGGAAAAGTTTCTTCACCCTGAGAGTAATGGGTCTGTGGAATTCACTACCACAGGAAGTGTTTGAGGCCAGAACATGTTTTCAAGAAGCGGGTAGATATAGCTGTTGTGGCTAAAAGGATCAAGGGATGCGGGAAGAGGGTAGGATAGGGTTGGTATTCAGCTCGCTGATCAGCCTAATCATATTGAATAGCAGTTCAGGCTCAAGGAGTTGATTGGCTACTCCTGCTGTTATCTTCATTGGTTCTACCTTTCATTTAATGGGTCTAGGTGATTGACCCTTTTATTGGATTGTAGTAAGAAGGGTTTTCTTTGACATTTTGGAAATTTACCAATAAATGACATTTTTAAAAGCTCTTTCTTACACATCCAGCTCTCATTATAAGTTTTTCAAGACACTGAGATTGCAAAGCATCCAATTTTATTACTTCTGTACAGTGCCTTATAAATAAATGCATACAGAAATTCTGGACACTGACATAATGGACTTGAGGGGCAGTAAAGATTGTTTAGGGAGGTATACCTTGGCATGGGCTAGGTGGAGCTTGAGGAACACCTTTTGAACTTACCTTTTCAAAGGTCCCCTTATAGTTCACACTCTGGTTTGCAACATGTCTGATGTGCTGATGTCTTTTGCACACAAGTTTAGTGAAATCACTCTGAACAAATATTTGCATTTGGCCTGAACCATACCAACTTCTTTCCCCAATATATTTTATTTCCCAATTTCCATCTGAGAGATGTCGATACTTGAGAATGAAACACATTTTTATGCATCAGCTTGTCTCAGAAGGTGGCACCTGTGAGTCAGCAGTTTATGAATTCGAACTGCATTATACAACATGAACTTTTAAATCTATGCTAATATCTCAATGCAGCACTGAGGAAGCAGTGCCATTATCTGGATGGCTTATTAAAGCAAATTTCTCCTATATGCCAGAAATCTAAAATAAAAACAAAATCTGGAAATATTCAGCAGGCCTGTGAAGAAAGCAGAATAGAGTTAACCTTTCAGGTCAAAAATCTTTTGGCTGAAGTGGGAATTCTTAGAGATGTTTTTCAGTTTATAAGTAAGGGAAAGAAGGAAAGAGGAGGTCTGTGGGAGGGTGATAGCAGGAGAGATTAACTGGTTAAAGGAAAAATAATGCAATGAATAACCAAGTTAAAGAAAGAAATGATGCATCTGGGAAAGGTATAAATCAATAAAGTAGAATCCAAAAAAAAGTGGAGCCAGTGTTATGATCTGAAATTGGAGCACCTCAGTTCAGTGCACAAGTGGGACCCCAAGCTTCGTATTGTGGTGATCGGGTTTAATGAATGTGCAGGGAAGTCCTGAGCTATGCTGGAACATAACGATGAAATCAATAGTTCGACTTTCTGCAAAGAGGTTCTGTGTTCAGTGGCTCCAGTCACAAGGCGTGTTATCATATTCTTATGGGAATAGTGTAAACCTAGACCATTTAATGAATTTCCCTGATGGCTGGCCTGAGCTTTTCTGAACCTGTCCACCTGTACACAAATATGATGGCATCACCGGAATCACACACCTAACATAGATTATGTTTTCCAAAATCGACTGGGAAAGGACCACATGGAAGAAAGCTTTACAAATGAGGATGGCGACAAACTCCAAGGAAACAGTGTGCCATGCCAGCTGAATAGTTTATACCTGTGATACAACCCTTCACTGCTTTTAAAAGAATGGTTCAGCCACACAAATGGGAATATTGAAAAAGACACTTCCGCTCTTAAGTCTTCATTTGATGCATTAAAGCTTCCAGATTTGCTCAAATGCAGTGGCCCCCTATGCCACTGAGATTCTAGATGGACTTCAGCAGGCTCTCAGACAGACCTTATGCCTTAGATACCTATTTTAACCCCAAACTGTACGCTCCTAGTCAATGTGTCCTGTTAAATAGCTCATTAAACCTGGGGTCTTTGGTAACTCTAGTCTCATAAGTAACACAAGCCATGTGAAGAACAATAGGAGGGGATTTGTTCTCGAGACAGTTGGAAGCTATCTCAACTCTTCATTGTCTAGGCCTAAAGATGTTTGTTAAGCTGCCAAAAGCTGCATCAGAACTGCCATAGAAACAGGGGCTGCTATTTGAAATGTGCAAAGAAATTGCCTGGCAGGGAATGTATGAAGTATTTGCTCTGTCTGAAAAAGACAATTTTCAACCGTTCTCCAGATCCAGGTCATAGTTTGAAGGGAAATCACATAAAACAATCCTGTGCAGAGCAGAGTTCAGGAAATTGACTTTGTACAGCTCCATGAAGACACAATAATTTTGGTAGGGTACATCAGCACTGTTGAATCTGTCAGTGACTGACGTAATTTAAGTCAGGAAATGTGTTCAGTTGTTTCAAAAATCAGAAGTTTTGATACTCACTTGTTCACCCACAGAAAGTTCCTGCACCTGCTGGAGGATGAAGTTAAAGCAGAATTAGATGTAATGCTGCCAAGTGTAATTTCCAGTGTTAAAAGCTGACTTACTGGTTTTCCAGTAATTAAACCAAATTGTCAGCTTCACCTCTGAGTCACCTTCACAAATACATGTAAAGGAAGGTGTCTTTATGTTGGTGAACGTGCCAGTGGTATACTTTTTATGAAGCTTGATGCCAATAGTGGCTCCTGACAAACCCCACTGGAAAAGGAGGCCAGGCTTTTGACCAGATTCATTACTCTATTTGGTCATTATTGCTTCAACCGACTCCCATCATCCTGGTGATATTTCAGCATAATATCCTACAATTCTTGAGGCATAACAGGGCACTGTTTACTGATTGTGTGACATTTTGATCCATGGGGCTAACATAGAGGAACAAATAGGAAAGCCAGAACTGTTCTAAGCAACCTGCAGCAGACAAGTCTCACATTAAATGACCAATGTGAATTTACACCAATATCATTGACAGAAATAAAAAGTTTCTTGACCCACAGAAAACGTGGCACCACCCTCATGATCTATCCTACCTGTCCATTTTCCTTCCCAGCTATCTGCTTCATCCTCCTCTCCGACCTATCACCCGCAACTTCATCTACCTATCACATTCCCAGCTACCTTCACCCCAGCACAACCCCCTCTCTTCCATTTATCTCTCAGCCTACTTGGGCCACCCCCTCATTCCTGATGAAGAGCTCATGCTCGAGACATCGACTCTCCTGCTCCTCGGACGCTGCCTGACTTGCTGTGCTTTCCCAGCACCACACCCTTCAACTCTGACCTCCAGCATCTGCAGTCCTCACTTTCTCCACAGAAAACAAAGACTAATACTGATT
Source organism: Hemiscyllium ocellatum (assembly GCF_020745735.1). Classification (NCBI taxonomy): domain Eukaryota; kingdom Metazoa; phylum Chordata; class Chondrichthyes; order Orectolobiformes; family Hemiscylliidae; genus Hemiscyllium; species Hemiscyllium ocellatum. The sequence continues at coordinate 159,300,764 of NC_083401.1, read as the reverse complement.
TTCTATAACCTAAGAGTGTTTTAGACATTCAGGGCTTTTCAGGCATGGTTAACCAAGTGGATATATGTATCTTCAGCCTCACTTTAATGACAAAATCTTTCAGAGGTGTGTTTCTTACAAAAGAGCAACAGAGGTACTGGGGAGTTGAACAGAATAGGTGACACTGAGCGATTTAATGACAACTGGTCTCTCCTGAGATTCTGACCTACTATGACCCCAGATTTCTGACTATTGTCTCTGTGGCTGTCCTTTCTTATGGCCTTGTACCAAACTTGACAGAAATGGAGCTGAGATATGCGACAATCACAAAGAGGCCGTAGCATCACATGGGCCTGTGACAAACTGACTATTCACTACATAACTTACTATTTGAAGGAGCTACATTTTCATGTGGAAACCAAACATAGACCCTTGAATTTTTTGATGCATTATGGTTATGTTACCCTTTTGGTCCCAGGGAAGAGACAAACCGTGGTAGATGCTGAATCCAGTCCATTCAGATATGAACCCTGACTTGTCACTGGAATCCAAAATGGAAGCTATCCCCATGACTCTCAGATTCTCTTTGCCTATCTCTGAATGCACTGACACTTCAAGAAATTAAGGCAACTCAATGAACAGATGCTGAAAGTGTACAGATTCACATGTTATGCCTAGAAGGATCCCAGACCGCATGCCATCTAAAAACATTATGTGATGGTGCTAGGAACAGTGACAATGCCTGATGGATAATCAACATAACCAATGTTTGCATTATCATACTGAATATCATGAGAGATGACTCTTCACTGGCTTTATGGAGGCCAGAATTTGACCTACCAGTCAGTACAGTGGCCAGGTATTTCTCAGTCTGTTAAGGACTTCATCTCTGTTGCACTTGTGAAGTCCATGTTAGACGTCAACAACGACATTGTTTCCATTTGCTTTTTCAATACAACCTTGGAAAATGTTGAGAATGTTCCTTTTTGAGTTTAGTGTTTTGACTCAGTGGTGAACCCTTCTGTTAAAAAAACTAAACACCCAGAAAAGCTCACCTCGCCTCATAATCTGTTAAAATATGAGTGACAGAGAACTCCCAAATTCCACTATTTACAGAAAATAAAATCAATTTATTCTTTAATTCTAAAAGTGAACATTAAACAACCACTATTTATAATGCTAAGCCCCCCTTTCTCTTAACTGCTTATTGCCTGTCTTCAACTCTGTAGCAATATGCTGTTCCAATAAAATGCTTAGTAAAATTGTCAACTTAATTTCAAAACCACACAACGGCAGTTGTCTTTGGTGTCTTTCTTATTCCGGCTGAAGATCTCCCTGGGTCATCTTCTTTCTTCTTACTGCAAATATGTTTCAAATGAAAAGGTACCTTTAATAGAGAGTGTTTCCTAATTTCTTAGGTCTCTCTCAATAGCAGTTGCTCTCTCTTCAATTTTCAAAATGCCTGCATTTTATACCCACAACACTGGATCATCTCATTGGTTCGATATTAGCAAAACAATAAATTCAAATTCATTTGGGTTTTAGTATGGGGCAAAATTTAAACCAACTGGTTAAATTCAAATTGTTGTCAAAACAGCAACCAAAACTCAGGTATCCATTTCACAGCCAAATATTATATATTTTCAATTTTCCAGTACACTCTGAGACCACCATCTAGTCATATACACAGGTGCTTGTAATCTCTCAGTTCAGAACAGCATTCGCTCTCACTTAAAGGTACAGTATACACCTTCAATTTCATAACAAGAAGAAATATTTATTGTTGATGAATTCTTTTTCAGATGGACTGAAGTCAGCAACCTCAATACCACAAGTGCTGAGGTAATCATTAGTCCTCAGAAGAATTAGGCAGATTTGTGAGGGATAGTTTAGATGAGTGAAGGGTTTAGGGTGGTGGAAGCAAAAGGAGGCTTAAGAGATAGGATGGCAGGGAGTGATGGGTCTGGGTGCCAGGTAGGTGAGATTGTGGCGTAGCAATTGGAAAAGAAGATGGGGTAAGGTAGTTGGTGGGTGTGTAGTGGGGTGGCGGGGGTGAGTGGTATTAAGGGTGTACGGTGTCAGGTGGATGACCATGTGGCAGTTGGAAGAGGGGTGTAAGGAGACCAATGGGTGGAGAGTAGAATGCCAGGTAAGTGGGTGTTTGGGCAAGGATTTATGTTAGGACGACAGGTGAGTGATGGGGCAGTGAGGTAGATAGGTGAGGAAGGATGCCAGGTAACTGGTAGGTAGTGAGGGGATTAAAGTAACAGCTGGAAGAGATGAGAATGTGGGTTGGCAAGTGGGTAAGGGAATTTGAGGATAGGATACCAGATGAGTGAGGGTGTTTGGTAGTAGGTGAGTGAGGGAGGTAAGGTGCCAGGTATGTGAGAGGTAGGAGTGACAGATAAGTAAATGTGTGCTAAAGATGGATTGAGTCTGGGTGGGCAGAGGGGAGCTGGAAGTGTGTTTAGTTGTGGAAGGACCACGGCTGGGTCTGGTGTCAGGTGGAGGGTGGTATGGGTCTGAGACCTAAGGTCTGTTGAGAGAGGAGAGTGCCAGTGGAGTGTGAATTTGAAGGGGTGTCTTGTGGGTCGGGCTGGGGTGTCACATTAGGGAGCTGTATGGTCAGTGCGGAGGATGTCAAGTGTTTGTGTGTGTGTGTATACACGCATGCATGCACGTGCGGTTGGGTTGGATGTACATGTGAACGTCGGGTCAGGGGCTTTATTGAATCTGAGAGTGCTGGATCTCTGGGAGGGTAGACAAGGTTCAGTGGTAAGTCAAGGTGTCAGTCTAATAATGACCCCGGAGTTAGAACAGCTTTTCATTCTCTAACTTTTCCTGAGTAATCATTCAACTTGTTAGTTGAAATCCTCCAACTCTAATTCAGAGTCAGGGACTTTCTCGAGAGGTTTCTGACACTGTTGATTGCCTTTCAGATGTTTAACAGCTTGGGCAATTCCTGTGCAATCAGCTGCATTGGGATTTCCCAAGGCCCTGATATGCAATTTTAGTCCAGGCTGCAGCAAGAACTATCTTCCTATCAGAAAATCTCGGCTTACCACAGATATCAGCTGAGTGATTCCAGATATTCCTGTTTTAATTTCATCAGGCAAATAATGAAAATGTAAAAATCACAGGGAGTTTCCAGGTGTCAAGTCTGACATTAGTCCCTCAACCAATATCACCAAAAGCAGAGTAATTGATAACAATTATCTTTTAATGGGTTTATACAAAATGGTTTCTGTGCTAGCATACATAATAAATAGTTCCATTTCAAAGGTATTCTCCTGTAGACCTTTTTGAGAGACTATGCCCATGTGTCTGTTTTTATATACCAAAGTATTGACATGGAGTATCAGATGACTGTTAGATATTGGATGTGCAATGGTTAAATTGTAGCCTGATAGGAATATAGGAATTAGGAGCGGGAGTAGGCAATTCAGCCATTCGAACCAACTCCGCCATTTAACAAGATCATGGCTGGTCCTATCCTGGTCTCAACTCCACTCTCTTGCCTGCTCTCCATAGCCCTTTATCCCACTTTACATCTGTTTCCTTCTTAAATCTGTTAATTGATTTTGCCTCCGTCGCACTCTTGGGCAGTGAGTTCCACAGATTCCCAACCCTCTAAGAGAAGTAATTTCTCCTCATCTCAGTTCTGAACCTACCTCCTCTCACTCTGTATGTATGACATCTTGTTCAAAACTGTCCCACAAGGAGGATCATCTGATTAACATCCGCCTATCAATCCTCTTTGGCATTTTATGTACAATAGGTTCTTCTATAATGCAATGGTTGTGTTCATGTGCAACCCCGCATTATAGAAAAATTATGCTTTAGCCACAGCGTTTAAAGCCTTGGTGCTGTAATCGTCTTAAAACCAACACACATCTTAAAAGTTTGTGCTTTAGAACCAGTGTCCCCAATTCATCAATAGCATTACAGCAAATTCACATTGACGAAATGCACTTAGAACAGCCTAGACGTTATAGAGTCATAGAATTGTACAACATGGAAACAGACCCTTTAGTCCAACTCATTCATTCCAACCAGATATTCTAAACTGATCTAATCCCATTTCTCAACATTTAGCCCATATCCCTCTAAATTCATCCTATTCATATACCCATCCAGATGCTTTTTAAATGTTGTAATTGTATCCACCTCCACCATTTCCTCTGGCAGCTCATTCCATACATGTGCCATCATCTGCATAAAAATGTTGCCCTTCAGGTCTCTTTTAAATTTTCTCTGCTCATCTTAAACCTGCCCTCTAGTTTTAGACTCCCCTACCTTGGGACAAAGATCTCAACTGTTCACCCTATCCATGCCTCTCATGATTTTATAAACCTCTCAAAAGTCACCCCTCAGCCTATGATATTCATGGGGAAAACCCCCAGCCTATTCAGCCTTTCCCTAAACCTCAAACCCTCCAATCCCAGCAACATTCATGTAAATATTTTCTGAACCCTTTTGAGTTTGACAACACCTTTCATTTAGCAGGGAGATCAGAATTGCACACAGTATTCTAGAAGTGGCCTAACCAGTTTAAAAAAAAATCCCACTCCTACTCTCAAAACTCTAATTAATAAAGGCAAGCGAGCCAAACACTTTCTTCGCCACCCTGTCTACCTGTGACGCTACTGTCAGGGAATTGAGCACCTGCACCCTCCAGTCCCTTTGTTCGGCAGCATTACTCAGGGCCCTATCATTAACTGTATAAGTCCTTCCCCGATTTGCCTTCACAACATGAAACAGCTCACATTTATCTAAATTATCCATCTGTCACCCCTCAGCCCATTGGCTCATCTGATCACAGTCCCGTTGTACTCTGAGATAACTTTCTTTACTGGCTAATAAATTACCAATTTTGGTCTCATTTGCAAACTTAGTAACCATACTTCCCATATTCACATCCCAATCATTTATATAAATGATGACACGCAGCAGACCTAACGCTGATCCTTGCAGCAAGCCACTGATCACAGGCCTCCAGTCTGAAAAACAACCTTTCACCACTACTCTCTGTCTCCAACCTTCAACCCAATTTTGTATCCAACTGGCTAGCTCCCTCTGGATTCCCTGTGATCTAACCTTTCTAACCAGTCTACCATGCAGAACCTTGCTGAAGTCTATATAGACAATGTCTACCACTCTGCCTTCATCAATCTTCTTTGTAACTTTTCCAAAAAACTCAATCAAGTTACTGAGACACAATTTTCCATGCACAAAGCCATGTTGATTCTCCCTAACCAGTCCTTGCCTTTCCAAATGCATATAAATCCTGTCCATCAGAATCCTCTCCAACAACTACCCACCACTGATTTCAGGCTCACCAGTCCATAGTTCCCCGACTGTAGTTCCCTTTTTTAAATAACAGCACCACATTAGCTACTTCCAGTCTTCCAGCACTTAACCTGGGGCTACTGATTATACAAATATCTCAGCAAGGGATGCAGCAATTTCTTCCCTTGCTTCTCACAGTTAAAAATCACACAACACCAGGTTATAGTCCAACAGGTTTAAGTGGAAGCACTAGCTTTCGGAACGCTGCTCCTTCATCAGGTGGTTGTGAAGAACACAATTGTAAGACACAGAATTTATAGCAAAAGTTTGCAGTGTGATGTAACTGAAATTATACATTGAAAAATACCTTGATTGTTTGTTGAGTCTTTCATTTGTTAGAATACCATGATAGTTTCACTTCTTTCATATGTAAATCACAAAATCTTTTTTAAAAGTTACATTCTCAGGTTAGCTGAGACAATTGGTGCCAGCCAGATAATGTGTTCCCTGTCTGTGCCATAATGTTTAGACTGATTCTAATCTAAAAAGTGAGTTAACAGAGTCTTACATGTTACAATAAACCTGAAAATGTAACTTTAAAAACAAAGTTTTGTGATTTACATATGAAAGAAGTGAAACTGTCATGGTATTCTAACAGATGAAAGACTCAACAAACAATCAAGGTACACTGGAAACTTTTGCTATAAATTCTGTGTCTTACAATTGTGTCCTTCACAACCACCTGATGAAGGAGCGGCGCTCCGAAAGCTAGTGCTTCCACTTAAACCTGTTGGACTATAACCTGGTGTTGTGTGATTTTTAACTTTGTACATCCCAGTCCAACACTGGCATCTCCAAATCTTGCTTCTCACAATATTCTGGGATACACCTGATCAGGTCCCCTGAATTTATCCATCTTTGTGCAACTTATAACGTCCAGCACCTCCTTTTCTAATGTGGACACTTTTCAAGATATCTCTATTTATTTCCCCAAGTTCTCTCGCTTTCATATCCTTCTCCACAGTAAATACCAATGTGAAATTCTAATTTAAAATCTTACCCATCTCCTGTGATTCCACACATAGACAGCCTGTTGATCTTTAAGGCGCCCTAATCTCTCCCCAGTTATTCCTTTTCCTTCAATGGATTTATAGGATCTCTCTGGATTCTCCTTAAACCCATTTGCCAATGATATCTCATGTCCCCCTTTTGCCATCCTGATTTCCCTCTTAATTATACTCCTACTGCCCTTATACTCTCTAGGGGTTCGCTCAATCCCAACTTCTTCTTTTTCTTGACCAGAGCCTTAACTTAGATTAGATTACTTACAGTGTGGAAACAGGCCCTTCGGCCCAACAAGTCCACACCGACCCGCCGAAGTGCAACCCATCCAGACTCCTACATTTTACCCCTTACCTAACACTACGGGCAATTTAGCATGGCCAATTCACCTGACCCGCACATCTTTGGATTGTGGGACGAAACCGGAGCACCTGGAGGAAACCCACGCAGACACGGGGAGAACGTGCAAACTCCACACAGTCGCCTGAGTCAGGCATTGAACCCGGCTCTCAGGCACTGTGAGACAGCAGTGCTAACCACTGTGCCACCGTGCCGCCCACAACTTCTCTAGCTATCCAGCATTCCTGACACCCACCAGCACTAACAAGAACAGACTGTCTCTGAACTCTCTTATTTTCTCATTTTTAAAGGCCTCCCACTTTCAAAACTCTACCTACCTGTGAATAGCATCTCCCAATCAACTTTTGAAATTTCTTGCTTTAACCTAATTTTGAACTTTTATTTTAAGGACAGGTTTATCCTTTTCCATAGCTATTTTAAAACTAATAGAATTATGATCACTGGCCCTAAAGTGCTCCCCCACTGACACCTCAGTCACTTGCCCTGCCTTGTTTTTCAATCAGATCCCTCCCTCATTCTTCTGAACTCTGGTGTGTACAAGCCAAAGGGATCCAACCACTCCTCATATGATAGCCCCTTCACCCTGGAATCAAACTGCTGAACCTCCTCTGGACTACTTCCAGTGCCACCATGCCCTTCCTCAAGTAAGGAACATTCCAAGTCTGGTCTCACCAATGCCTTATGTATTTGTAACAACACTTACTTACTTTCATAATCCTGTCCTTTTGCCATAAATGCCAGGATTCAACTTGCCTTTCTTATTATATGCTACACCTGTATTCCCACGTTCTGCGATTCATGCACAAAGACCCCCCAATCCCTCTACACTGATGCATTTTGATTCTGCATCTCATTTAAATAATTTTCCTTTTTATTTCTTCAGCTGAAATGGACAAGCTTCCCCTTATACACATTAAACTCCATTTGCCATATTCTGGCCCATTCTCCTTGCCTTTCAATACCCATCTGTAAACCAGTGGCATGCCACTAGGTATGGTTCGTCAAACAAAGAAGGACTCATTTATCCTGAATTTCTGCTTTCTGTCAGTCAGCTAATCCTCTCGCCAAGCCAATGTTCTACCCTTAAACCCCTGGGATCTAACTTTCTGGATCAGTCTTTTGTGTGGCACCTCGTCAAATGCCTTCTGGAAGTCTAGATATACCATAGCCACTAGATCCCTATTATCCACCTTGTTGGTTACATCCTCCAAGAACTCCAGCAAGTTTTTCAATCACAACTTCCCCTTCATGAAACCGTGCTGACACTGGTGAATTCAGCTTTGCTTTTCCAAATGTTCAGTTATCTCCTCCTTTATGATTGCCTCCAGCAACCTCTCCACTACATAGGTCAAACTAACCGGTCCCTATTTTTCCACTTATTGCCCATCACCTTTTTTGAATATGGGTGTCACATTAGCATGTTTGCTATCCACTGGTACCTTTCCAGAATCCATGGAATTTTGGGAAATCATAACTAATGCATTCGCTATCTCTGCTGCCACCTCCTTTCATGCCCTAGAGTGTAGGCCATCAGGTCCCAGGGACTGAACTGCTTTTAATTCCATTAATTTAACCACATGCACATACTCTCCCAGCAAGAGCTTCCAGACAAAGATCAGGAGTAAAAACCTGGGCAAGACATGTGCCCCCCCCCCCCCCCAATTCACAAGCTTTGAATTAACTGCATGCACTTCCTGCCACTTTGGCCAAGATAAATTACCTAAGCACATATCAGGAGTCAACTCAAATACTCTCTCCATCTGTATCACTTAATTACTGACCAATAAGTTCCAAAAGCCATCCAGAGGCACTCAAGATGTTTCTGAAGACGGTGGGTACTGCTTGGGCAAATATTGGAGTATTAATTTTTGTTTGGAAACATACTTTTCTTCAGCCAAGCCCAATGCAGTGACCATGTCGCACAAAACTGCAGAGCATAAATTGAAGCGGAATATGAAGAAAAGACAGCAGTTGAGGAGTCAGCAACTGTTTTGGAGTTTCCATGATTTGGGAGTGAAGCCCAGTGAATCTGTTTTGCAGAAGCAAATGCTTGAGCTGTTGTGAATAAAAGCAGCAATTTTCATCAGTCCAATTCGATCCATGTGAATTATAGGGAGGGATTCTGTATACTCCAAAAGTTGAACAAGTTCATGTTTGGACTTGATATTCGCTAGGCCAAAGCAACAAAGCCTTCATCAGCAGCTTGATATAGGACCGTTCAAAGCCAGCAATAATGCTTCCTCATAGGCACCACAAAAATAATAACACTCTCCACAAAGTTGTGGAATTACATTTTTCGATGTTATCATGTATTCTATCAGTTCTATTAGCATAGGTTCAGGAATAGATACTGTACTCCGAGATGCTGTATAAGTGAGCTGTGAGGGAAGGAGTTCCAAGATTTTAACCCAGTGAGAAAAAGCAAAACAGCAATATATTTCCAAATCAGCATGTTGAGTGGCTTGCAGGGGAACCTGAAGGTTGTGGTGTTTCCATGTATCTCCAGCCCTTGTCCTTCTGGATGGAAGTAGTTGTCTGTTGAAGGTGTATTGGTGACTACTAAGGAATATTGGTGAATTTCTGCAGTGCATCTTGTACATGGTGTACATTGCGACTACTGAGTGACAGTGATAGAGGGGGTGGATGTTTGTAGCTGTGGTGCCAATCAAGCAGGCTGATTAATCCTGGATGGTGTCCAGTTTCTTGAGTGTTGTTGGAGTTGCACCCATCCAGGCAAGTGGGTTGCATTCATCACACTTCTGACTTGTGCCTTGTTGATGGTGTACAGAGTTTGGGGAGTCAGGAGATGGGTTACACACTGCAATATTCCCAGCCTTTGATGATCTCTTGTAGCCACTGCATTTAAATGAAGAGTCTAGTTGAGTATCTGGTCAATGATAACTCTGTATGATAGAGTGGGGATTCAGTGATGATAATGCCATTGAATGTCAAAGGGCGATGGTTAAATTGTCTCTTATTTGAGATGGTCATTGCCTTGCATTTGTGCAGCACAAATATTAGTTGCCATTTATCAGTCCAAGCCTGGATATTTTCCAGATCTTGTACATTTAGACACAGACTGCTTCAGTATCTGACGAGTCACAAATGATGCGATCATCAGCAAACACCGTCGGTACTGACCTTATGATGGAGGAAAGGTCATTCATGAAGCAGCTGCAGATGGTTCAGCCAAGGACACTATCTTCAGGAACTTCTGCAGAGATGTCCTGGAGCTGAGAGCTTCCTCTGTTCTAGGTATAACTTCAATCAGTGGAGAGTTTTCCCCCGAATCTCATTGACATTAGTTTTGCTAGGGCGCCTAGATGCCACACTTGGTTAAATGTGGCCCTGATGTCAAGAGCAGTCTCTCTAACCTCTGAAATTCAGCTTTTTAATCCATATTTGTATTAAGGCTGTGCTGAGTTCAGAAGCTGAGTGGCCCTGCAGAACCCAAACTGAGCATTGAGTTATCACTAAGCAAGTGCTGCTTGAAAGCAATGTTTATTACTTTACTGATGACTGAGAATTGAATGATGGGGCGGAAATTGGCTGTGCTGGATTTGTCCTGTTTCTTCAGTACAGGGCGTACCTGGGCAATTTTCCACATTATCGGGCAGATGTCAGTACTATAACTGTACTGGAATAGTCTGTCTAGGATGTGTCAAGTTCTGGAGCACATGTCTTCAGAGCTATTACCAGATTTTTTTCAGGGCCGATAACCTTTGCAGAAATCTTTTCAGTATCTAAATATCTCTTAATATCATATAGTGTGAATCAAAATGGCTGATGGCTGGCATCTATAATGCTGGTGACTTCTAAAGGATGCCAAGATGGATCATCCACTCAGCACTTATAGCTGAAGATCAGTACAAAACAAGAGGCTGAAGAACTTGCAATAATATGCCAGGCTCCTTCACCTTGAGGATGGGGATATTTGTGGACCCTCCTCCTACATCAGTTGTTTAATTGTCCACCACCACTGACTACTGGATGTATCAGGACTGCAGTTCTGATTTGTTGGCTGGGAGATTGCTTAGCTCTGTCTACCCACTTACTGCTTATGTTGTTTGGCATGGAAATGTAGTCCTGTGTTGTAGCTTCACCATGTTGACACTTTATTTTTAGGTATGCCTGATACTGCACCTGGCATGTCCTCCTGCACTCTTCATTTAGCCAAGGTTGATCCTTAGCTTAATGGCAATGGTAGAGTGAAGGAGAGTCATCTAGACTCAAAACATGAGCTCGCTCTTTCTCCATGGATGCTGCCTGATCTGCTATGATCTCCAGCATTTGTTGTTTTCAGTACAAATTCCAGCATCTGCAGTAATTTGTTCCTGCGCTGCAGATTATGTTGGATTACAATTCTATTGCTGATGCCCTCAGCACGTCAAGGGCACCTAACCTTGATTTGCCAGAACTGTTCAAAGTTCATCCCATTTAGATTAGATTAGATTCCCTATAGTATGAAAACAGGCTCTTTGGCCCAACAAGTCCACACCGACCCTCTGAAGAGTAACCCACCCAGACCCATATTTACCCCAGACTAATGCACCTAACACTATGGGCAATTTCACATGGCCATTTCATCTGAACTGCACGTCTTTCAATTGTGGGAGGAAACCGGAGCACCCAGAGGAAACCCACGCAGACTTGGGGAGAATGTGCAAACTCCACACAGACAGTCACCCAAATCTGGAATCTAACCCGGGTCCCAGGCGCTGTGAGGCAGCAGTGCTAACCACTGAGCCACCGTGCCACCTTGTGCAGTGGTAGTGCCACAAAACACAATATATCATCAATGTGAATTCTTCTCCACAAGAATTGCATGGTGGTCACTCTTACCAATACTGTCATGGACAGATGCGATCTCCTCTACACTGGGGAGACTGGATGCCTCCTAGCAGAGCGCTTTAGGGAACATTTCCGGAACACCCGCACCAATCAACCACACTGCCCTGTGGCCCAACATTTCAATTCCCCCTCCCACTCTGCCGAGGACATGGAGGTCCTGGGCCTCCTTCACCGCCGCTCCCTCACCACCAGATGCCTGGAGGAAGAACGCCTCATCTTCTGCCTCGGAACACTTCAACCCCAGGGCATCAACAGTTTCCCCCTTTCCCCTTCCTCCACCTCACCCCAGTTCCAAACTTCCAGCTCAGCACTGTCCCCATGACTTGTCCTACCTGCCTATCATCTTTTCCACTTATCCACTCCACCCTGCCCCCCTCCCTGACCTATCACCTTCATCCCCTCCCCCACTCGCCTACTGTACTCTATGCTACTTTCTCCCCACCCCCACCCTCCTCTAGCTTATCTCTCCACACTTCAGGCTCACTGCCTTTATTCCTGATGACGGGCTTTTGCCGAAATGTCAATTTTACTGCTCCTCGGATGCTGCCTGAACTGCTGTGCTCTTCCAGCACCACTAATCCAGAATGAAATGAGGATGAAGTCAAGTATGTTCTTCCTTCCTCACCTTCAGCTGAAGACCCAATCTAGTAGTAATATTTTTTAGGATTTGAGCTCAAATAGTAATGTTGATGCCAACCCAGTCTTAGTCACTTTTGAAATCCCTTACCCAGAATACATTCTGAACCCTTGTTCAAAATGGAAGCACTCAGATTCATCAGTTGAAGGAGGATGTTATGTGGTGATCCCAAGAGGTTTTCTTGCCCGTGTATGATCTGGTATCATGAGACTTCATGGAGTACAGAGTCAATGTTGAGAACAACTCCCATCTGACTGTACACTACCATGCCACTACCTCTGATAGGTCTTTCCTGCCAGTGACATAGGACATATCCATAGATGGTGATGGTAGTGCCTAGTACATTGTCTGTAATGGTCTGATTCTGTGAGTATGACAATGTCAGGCTGTTGACTGACTAGTCTGAGAGACAGTTCATCCAGTTTTGGTAGGACCCCAGATACTCGTAAACAGCAATTTGCAGGGTCAACAGGGCTGTGTTTGTTGTTCTTGTTTCTGGTGCCGTAGTCAATGTCAGCTGGTCCATCCATTTCATTTCTTTAAGACTTTCTATTGATCATTACAACCGAGTGCTGTGGGCTTGCTACAATGGTTCAAGAGTCAATCACATTAATGTGAGTCTGGAGTCAGAGGTAGTCCACATTAGGATGTCAGTTTCCTTCCGACCTGCCCCACCTTTCCCAGAAAAGGTCCTATGTTTCAGGAATCTAAACTCCTCCCTGATACACCATTTCTCCAGCTGTGCATTCATCTGATCTATCCTCTTATTTCTGCTCTTTTTAGCATATGACACTGGAAGTAAGTCTGAGATTATTACACTTGAGGTCCTGCATTTTAATTTATCTCCTAACGTCCTATAATCAGCTTTCAGGTCCTCGTCATCGGTACCAAAGTGTATCACCACTGCTGGCTGTTCGCCCTCCTGCTCCAGAATTCTTGCAGCTGCTCCATGACATGATTGACCCTGGCACCAGGAGGCAACATACCATCCTGGATTCACACCTATGGCCACAGAGACACCTGCCTGTATCCTTCACTGTTGAATCCCCTGTCTGAATAGCCCTGCTGCTCTTTTTCCACATCCTTCTGTGCAGCAAAGCCACTAAGGTGCCATGAACTTGGCTGATGTTGCCTTCCCTCTGAGAGGCCAGCCCCCCCCCCCCCCCAACAGTATCCATTGTGGTACATTGTTTGAGAGGGGGATGGCCACAGGGGACCCCTGCACTTCCTTGCTGAGCCTTTTCCTTTCTGCCTGTATAAACCTCACCTGCGGTGTGACCACCTTGCTAAATATGACATTCTTAGTATTGCAGATACTCCACAGTGAGTCCACCAACAGCTCCAGCTTTGAAAGCAGTTAGACGGTAGCTGCAGCTAGACACATCTCCCCAAACTCACTGGGGACTCTGGACACGTCCCTTCTTTCCCACTTTTCACCTGTGGAGCACACCATGGATCTGTCATGATTTCTCTCCTGATTAAGTTAGTTATCCCAAGGGAATTTAATTAAGCTCAGGACCTTCCTTTGCTTCAAATATTCCTGTTGTAATCAAGTCCAAACTTTACTTAAACTAATAATTTTTTTAAAGTGTAAGAAAATATGCTGCAGGTATCACTTAACAATTGGCTGCATGCATTAGGACCATGTCACTTTCTAAACTGCCTGGGCTGAGAGCAGCATTCAGTCTTTCAGCTTCACCTACTCTCTGTTCTTACCCAACTCCAAAGCAAAGCTTATTTAGCCTAGCAGCACTCTCAGTGCCATAAGTGGCACTGAAGTTGCCTTTTTAAAGGCCCCAAAAATAATGCTTCGGAACTGGATTAGGCCAGTTGTTCAGTTAACTAGCTTCACCAGCGAGTGACTCAGCTGACTCCTGTTTCAGAAGTATTACTAAATGTACACCCAATCAGAGCAGATTTTTGCCTGCAATTTTTTTTTATTTCCCCGAGTAATAAAGACATATTAATTTATATTTCCTCTGTACAGATGCTACTGGTCTATTATTGACCATGTACAGGACCGCAATTTTTTTCTCCTTTTATTTGGCTCATAATTTTACAGTATATAACTCTACAACGTGTCTAATATAAATAGAACAGCAATTCATTTTCAATTTTTTAAGGAAAGTATCTACTGGCGAATAAGATCAATCTGATGTGTTTTTGAAGTCACTCTAGCGATGAATAAACATGGTTTCCTTGTGAAAGTTTACTGGACCCAACTTTCTATAACATTAATGTCTTGCATCATCTTTGTCATTGAAAAGCTCAGCATTCTGGCACTATATGCCCTCTGAGGAAGGACCACTGGGCGTGAAACATTAACTCTGATTTCTCTCCACGGATGCTGCCAGACCCAGTGAGCTTTTCCAGCAATTTTTGTTTTTGTTTCTGATTTATGGCATCTGTGGTCTTTCGGTCTTTTTTTCCACATTTGGGGGTAAGTTATGAGACATTTCTGAGCTTTGGTCATTTTTGCATTCAGAAATTATAAAGAAATGATCTATAAATCAAGATCACAATGACTTCACAATACTTAAGTGCTGACCATAAATATTGGAATTCCAGTTAACTACAGTGACAGTATTTTCTTAACAATTAGGAAAGTCATGTAATGTCTCTTTCGATACTCACAGTTTTCCTGCAGAAAAATATCCCTCCGTTAATGACAACCTTGAGATTGTCTTGCCTTGAGACACATGTTCTGAGAATATATCGCTAAGTGTTAATAGAATATACAAGGAAATAGGATGGTACATGTGGCATAATAGGCCACATGACTTGAAAGCCTTATGAGTATCTCTGTTACCACCTTATTTTATTATGGTTTCACAATGTTCTGGACGTGCACTTTCCACATTGTCAGTTATGCAACCATCTGATTTTTTAATAGAAGTGTACGTATCAGTAGTCAGTATTAAAGTTGATACTGAGTTTGCAAATATATTAATTGTTCATTCACAGCTGAGTTCTAAACCATCAGAAAATATACATTACGTTAGATAATTAAATAGATCAAACTTGCGCAAAGAAGAGTCCCAGCCCAATCAATGCTTTCCAGCATTGGAAAAAAAGAGTCACTGTATAAGAAATATACCCATATAGCAGAAAACTTGTAGGTATTCTATCAGTGTATTTACATATGTTTTAGTTTAAAATATATTTTATAAGGAACATTCAAACCATACCAATGTCATCTTCACAATCCCCTCTGCCACCATTCTACTAAAAAAGCCACTGAATTTGAGAATCAGCCCAAGAAATGTAAAACAAGGTCAATTCATAAACTAGCTCATATAAGAATCTGTTCCTCATTCTGAAGTATATCCTTTACAAAGCTCTGAAATGCCAGACAGATTTCTTAATTAGAGGACTCATAAGATGCTGTGGTATTTATGGAAGTCATTGGAATGTCCATTGACAATGATAAATATTTTGAGATTTATATTGATTGAAAAGTAGCTATAATTGATGCAAGGATATTCTGAATATATTCTATGTTGGTAAATAAGTTCAGTGGTAACATAATAAGGTTGTGGAGAATCCAATTGGACCATCAACAGCATGAGGTTGAGGATAAGATCACTTGGCTGCATCAGTTTTTGTCAACAGAATTCTATGGTGAAATTAGTTATACTAGTTTGGCAAAGTCATAATAAGATAATAGATAATAAAACTACGATTAAAAAAAACACGATCAAAAAGCATGTCCAGCAGCCAATAAAGTATTGGCTTTCGCTCAACCTTCCTATGATGCCAAATGCAGGCTCTGCAGCTGAGTATTCAGAACAGGCTGTTCCAGGAAACAGAGTCTGTGAACTCCCTAAAGAGCCAATGACGTTCCTTTAACTTTACTGCACCGTTTCATTTTAATCAGAAAACTGTGTCAGAAACCAAAACAAAAAGGATGCTTCTGTTAAATCTTAAGTACAAATGTTTTAATTAAAGCATTTTGAGGACTTTTGGAAGGTAGAACAGGATGTTCTTTTCAAACAGCAAAGTTTTTTTTACATCTTGACTCAACACAGATGCAGCAGTCTGTCAATTCTGAGCCAGTATTTTGACCTCTACCCTTTGTTCTATCAGCTGGAAGTGAACTCTTCCAAATGAGAATTTTTGGCAAACAGATTCTCTGGAATCTACACCTCATTTGTTTTCTCAGCTGATGGAAACAAAAAAAAATCCATTACTGACAGATTTTCTGCGGCTGAGTTGTTCTCGGTACACTTGTTGGCAGAACAGCTGCAAAGTTTAAGAACCCTGCCAACACTCTAAACATCACTTTGTTTAAGGATTACAAAAGCAACACATTGAATATAGCAGATTCTAAAAATTTCCCAGGCTTCATGCTGCAGAGGAGTCAGATGGTTCTTGCCTGCATAATTACCAGGAGTTAAAATCAGGGCTACTGTTTGAGCTCCTGAATCAACAGCTTTTGCCAGTTTGAAGTAGTTTGGTTCTATAGTCATGTTTTGGACTCGTTTGTTACCACATATTTTCTGAGATGATTCCAGATATCTTACATCAAAGTAGTTTAGGAAGTCTCCACGATTGACTACGACAGTATACATATACATATAAGGGATAATTTTCCTAATTTACAATTTTGACTAGGAACCTTACCCAGCAAGAATGTATATTGAAAATTTGAACGTTTTGACCCATTGACGTGTCTGTCATCAATAAAGGAAAAGTGATGGAAGGGATATGCCTAAATAATATGTTATTACAATGAACAAAAATCCATGCAGGATTTTTCAGATTCATGAACTTACATTGAACGCACATACAGATGTGATGAACCAAAGAAAACAAACAAGGTGAATCTACTTTTCACATATTTGAAAAAATCCACAAATAATTCTGACCAATGTTCGTTTTGTTAGTCCTGTTTCTTGAATAAATTGTGTCCTAGATATTTACCTGGAATAGATCATGATCATATCTCTCCCTTATTGCAAGGGGCCTCAAGTCACCAATGAACAGGATGAAGATTTTTTTTGTGACTTCCAATGTCGCAGCCAGGGACACAGCAGCTTGAGGGATAAGTATTATCCAGCTGCTGATGTTTCCTCTCATTTTCCCACAGTCTCAGGAAGTAACAGCTTTAGGTTTGATTAGTAACATTACACTGGATATTATCTTTAAACTACTGACCAAAAAAAAGGAGGGACTGCTATCTCCCCCAGAAAAATAATGCTAATTAACATCCTTCTCCCTGTTCACAACCCTGAGACTTGGAGCTATCTCACAACTGAAGATCAAATTCACACAACACCAGGTCATAGTCCAGCAGGTTTATTTGAAATCACAAGCTTTTGGAGCTCTGCTGTTTCGTCACTTGATGAAGGGGCAGCGCTCCGAAAGTTGTGATTTCAAGTAAACCTGTTGGAGTGTAGTCTGCTGTTGTGTGACTTCTGACCTTGTCCACCCCAGTTCAACACTGGCACCGCCACATCACAGTTAGAAGATGGAGATCTTCCCTCGATCATTCTCATCCAAGTACATAAATGAGCAAGGATCCATTGCCTGTAATAAGATCATTTATCCAGTTCATATTTGTTGGTATTATCACAATTTTTACAAAGCAATTATCCTATTTAATACTATTAAAATTGACTCCCTGATGACAGATAATGTGCCTGTGTTGAAATGAACAGAATTTAAATGATAAAGTGAGGTCAACGTAGTTAAGTTTTTATAGTGGCACTGCAGTGAGTATGTCAGGGGCATAAAATGATGATGGATGATAACTCCAACAAAATATGTAAAAGGCTGATACATCTGAAATCCCCATCAGTATTGTGATAGGTACCTTGCGTCCAGTAGAGGTGATGCAGGCAGCATGTAAATGCCAAGCTGAAAGCCCAAGTGCATTATTTCCAGCAAGGGATCAAGTTAACATGCACCTCTTAAACCTAACATATCCCTCTTAACAGGAAGGCGCAGTCACATTGCCGCAGATGCTGAAATCTCTCCAGAAATGTTTCTGAGAGAAATGAAAATATAATAATGCAGTGGCAAGGCAGAGAAAGAAATCCCAGATTCTCTAATGCAACATTGGAGGTGAATGTGGAAAGAAAGAGATACATTATGTTTCACAGGAATTCATGAGGATCTTAAATAAACATTGCAAAGGGAGTAGAAGCAGGTGGTCACAAAGACCACAGACTTTGGCCCCGTAGCTATGGTTATAATTCTCCTAAAGTTTAAAGATACCCTAAGAAATGTCAAAGTCAGTGAATGTGTCTTCAAATGTCATATTGTACTCGTGGCACTGAGTAGCTGACATTGCCACTGAATGCATTATATCCTTATCGCTCAGCAATCTGTAGCCGTCAGGACCTGTGTCTGACATTACACTTTATCACCACAAATGTACCGCTGCTGCATGCCTCACACCCAGATCTCACTGCTTCCACATATCTCTAGCTATTCAGCTATGACATGCCCATCACCTAAACTCATTACACCATGCCTATTGACATGTAAATTTAAAAAGAAATAGTATAATAAGGCTTAGGATAATAATTGAAAAAGACATAAGCAAGTTAAAAGCCTCAGGAATAGATTGGGGATAAAAGTGAAATATGATAAATGTGAATGGAACAATGAAAGATAGAGTCATAGAGTGTCTATGCCACCCAGTTTTCATAATTAATCTAGTCCCAATTGCCTGCATTTAGTCATATCCCTCCATATCTATCCCATCCATGTACCCGTCCAATTGTTTCTTAAATGATGAAATTGTACTCGTCTCCACCACTAATTCTGGCAGCCTGTTCCACACACTCACCACCCTCTGTGAAAAAGAATTGCCACTCTGGACCCCTCTGTATCTCTTCCCTCTCAACTTAAACCTATGCCAACTAGTTTTAGACTCCCCTGTCATAGGGAAAGCTGTTGGTTATCTACCTTATCTATGCCTCTCATGGTTTTATAGACCTTTATAAGGTCATCCCTAAGCCTCCTATGCTCCATGGAGAAAAGTCCCAGGCTATCCAGCCTCACCTTATAACTCAAACCTTCCAGTTCAGGCATCATCCTAGTAAATCTTTTCTGCACTCTTTCTATTTTAATAATATCTTTCATTAGTACAGCCACTAGAGTTGCACGCAGTACTCCAAATGTGCCCTTACCAACATCTTGTACAGCTGCAACAAAGCATCCCAGCTCCTATATCTGATGCTCTGACCAATAAAAGCAGGTGTGCCAAAAGCCTTCTTCACCACCTTGTCTACTTGTGACTCCACTTTCAAGGAGTTGTAAACCTATGCCCCAGATCCCTTTGTTCTATAATACCACCAAGGGCCCTAACATTGACTGTGTAAGTCCTGTGCTGGTTTGGCCCACCGAAATGCAACACTTTGCATTTATCTAAATTAAATCCCATCTGCCACTCCTCAGCCCACTGGCTCACTGTGTTCCCAGATAACCTTATTCACTGTGCACTATACCACCAATCTTGGTGTCATCCACAAACTTACGAACCATATCTCCTAAATTCTCATCCAACTCATTTATATAAATGACAAATAACAGAGGACCCAACACCGATCTACGTGGTATGCCACTGGCCACAGACCTCCAGTTTGAAAAACAATCCTCTATTACCACCCTCTGTCTTCTATCTTCAAACAAATTTTGTATCTAATTGGCTAGCTCTCCCTGAATCCTGTGAGATTTAACCTTATTCAATAACCCATCGTGTGGTACCTGAACAAAGGCTTTGCTAAAATCCTTCGAGACAACATCTGCCGCACTCCCTCATCTATTTTCTTGATCATCCCTTCAAAAAACTCAGATTTGTGTTACTCTATTTCCCACATACAAAACCATGCTGACTATCCCAAATTACCTCTTGCCTCTCCATGTGCAGATCCTGTCTTGCAGAATCCCCTCTAACATCTTACCCACCAGAGACATTAGGCTCAATGGTCCATAGTTCCCAGACATTACCCTGCAGCCTTTCTTAAATAATGGCAGAGCATTAGCCATCCTTCAGTCTTTGGACACTTCATCTGTGGCTGTTGATGATACAAATATTTTGGCTCATGGTCCCACAATTTCCTCCCTAGTCTTTCACAATGTGCTAGGATACACTTCATCAGGTCCCAGGGATTTGTCTATCTTGAGTGTTTTAAGACTTTCAGCGCCCCCTCTTCTGGAATGTGGATTTTTTTTCAAAGCATCATTATTTATTTCCCCAAATTCCATAACATCCCTGCCTTCCTCCATGGTAAATAATGACAAAAATTGGAGGTGTAGTGGACAGCAAAGAAGGTTACCTCAGATTACAACGGGATCTTGATCAGATGGGCCATTGGGCTGAGAAGTGGCAGATGGAGTTTAATTTAGATAAATGCAAATTGCCATATTTTGGGAAAGCAAATCTTAGCAGGACTAATACACTTAATGGTAAGGTCCTGGTAAATGTTGTTGAACAAAGAGACCTTGGAGTGCAGGTTCATAGCTCATTGAAAGTAGAGTTGCAGGTAAATAGGATAGTGAAGAAGGCGTTTGGTATGCTTTCCTTTATTAGTCAGAGTATTGAGTACAGGAGTTGGGAGGTCATGTTGAGGCTGTACAGGACATTGGTTAGGCCAATGTTGGAATATTGCATGCAATTCTGATCTCCTTCCTATCAGAAGGATGTTGTGAAACTTGAAAGGGTTCAGAAAAGATTTACAAGGATGTAGCCAGGGTTGGAGGATTTGAGATTATGGGAGAGGATGAACAGGCTGGGGCTGGTTTCCCTGGAGTGGTGGAGGCTGAGGGGTGACCTTATAGAGGTTTACAAAATTGAGGGGCATGGATAGGATAAATAGACAAAGTATTTTCCCTGGGGTCGGTGAGTCCAGAACTAGAGGGCATAGGTTTAGGGTAAGAGGGGAAAGATATAAAAGAGACTTAAGGGGCAACATTTTCACGTAGAGGGTCATATATGTATGGAATGAGCTGACAGATTAAGTGGTGGAGGCTAGTATAGTTGCAACATTTAAAAGGCCTCTGGATGGGTACATGACCAGGAAGGGATATGGGTTGGGTGCTGGCAGGTGGGATTAGATTGGGTTGGGATATCTATGACTCTATGACAAAAATATTCAATTCGGGTCTCACCCGTCTCTTGAGGCTCTTCACATAGATGACCTTTTTAGTCTGTAAATGGACCTATTCTCTCCCTAGTTAGTCTTTTGCCCTTCACGTAGTTGTAAAATCTCTTGGGATACGCCTTTACCTTATCTGTCCCTTTTAGCCCTCCTGATTTCCCTCTCTAACACACTCTGTACTCTTAAAGGAATTCACTTAATCCCAGCTGCGTATGCATGTCATATGCTTCCTTCTTTTTCTTGACCAGGACCTCAATAACTCTAGGCATCCAGGGTTCTGGTGGACAGCCTGCTCCTGCCAGCCTTACCCTTCACTTAACAGGAACATGTTGGCCATAACTCACACTTACCAGCTGTCCCTTTGCCTGCAGCATCCTTCCACAATTAACTTTTGAAACTTCCTCAGTTCATTAAAATGGGCCTTGCCCCAGTTTAGAACTTTAACTTGTGGACCAGACCATCATTTTCTGCAGCCATTTTAAAACTAATGAATTATGGTCACTGGTCCCAAAGTGCTCCCCCACTTGCCCTGCCTTATTTCCCAAGAGGAGGTCAAGTTTTGCCCCTTCTCTAGTAGGGCCATCTATATACCTCATGAGAAGTTCTTCCTCAACACACTGAATGAATTTCTCTCCATCCAAGCATCCCAGTCAATGTTTGGAAAGTTAAAATCCCCTACTATTATAACTGTGTTATGCTTGCAGCTATTTGCAATCTGCTTACATGTTTGTACCTCATACTCCTGCTGACTACTGTGGGGGGGGGAGGGAGGGTGATGGTGGTGTGTGTGGTGGTCCTACAGTACAATGCTATCAAAGTGATCTCCCCCTTTCTTTTCTCAGTTCTACCCATATAGACTCAGTGGAAGAACCTTCCAGAATGTCCTCTTTCAGTACTGCCATGATGTTCTCTTTAACTGTAACTACCCCTCCTCTCTTACTTCCCTTTCTATCCTTCCTAGAGCAGATGTACCCCGGTACATTGAGCTGCCAGTCCTGTGCCCCCTTCAGCCATGTTTCTGTAATAGCTATCTCAATCCCACATACCCATCCATGCACCAAGTTTATTTGTCTTACCTGTCAGGCCTCTTGCAATGAAATAAATGCAGTTTAATCCAGAGTTCCCTTGCTTCCTGCCATGCTTTTGCCTGCCCTGTTTGATAGTAGGATTACCAAGACTGCCTCTATTATTTAACTTGCTCTCAATAACTATCTGGATCCCCATCTCAGTGGATAGTCCATCTAGTTAAAAGGATGATGCAGTGGTTGACACCCTCACAAATGAAGTGAGTTATGTTTTGGTCACAGGGGCCAAATAAGGCCAAAGGTTCCTGACAATTTTGGTTTGGGTTGGGGAAGACTTGCTGAAAGTTGTTGAGGACTATTGTCACTGTGGAGCAATCTGTGCTAATTTCTGGATTTGGGTATGCTTAGCAACAACAGTTCGTATTTGTGTCGCACATTTAATGTGACGAAACATGACAAATTCTTTCACAGACCATTATAAAGCAAGAGTTAGCAAGGACCCATTCAAGGTGACATAAGGGCAAAAAGACAAAAGCTTGGTCAAAATGATAGATTTTCAGGAGGATCTTAAGGGAAGAAATGGATGTAGTGACTTTGCAATATTCTGAGGGGGAATTTCGTACACTAGGGCCGAGACAGTAATAGCATGGACCTCAGTGGTGAAATATTTAAAACCAGGGTCCTCAAGAAATCTAAGTTAGATCAGCACATTCAATTTTAATGGCATATATATTGGAGATTTGGAGAAAAGATTTTAAAAAATGGAGACGGGCAAGGCCACTGAGAAACTCAAAAACAAGAAGGAGAATTTTAAATTGAGCCACTGATTGATCAAGGGCCAAAGCAGATAATTGTACACAAGGGTGATAAAGGAATGGGAGATGATACATCTAAAACCTCAGGTAGCAGAGTTTTAGATGACCTCAAATTTAGAGAGAGCAGAAGAATTTGGGAGACCAACTTTGGACTAGTCAAGTCCAATAGTAGCAAAGGCTCAAATAAGGATTTCAGCCTCAAATAAGTGTCAGAATAGGGATATATTACAGATGTGAGATTAGATGGTCAGTTAACCTTCCTGAGAGGCTGATTACTAATTCAAATATATTAATCACTTCATTACAATGTCATTTTAACTGATATTCAAATTTAATAGCATATATGGATTTCCCAGCCTTCCTGATACTTGCTATTTTGTCACCAAAACCAAGGTGGGAGCACAACAGCAATTCAGGAGGTTCATTAAATGTCAGACAAATACTGCAGATATTCAGTGCTTACGGCTTAGGAAGAGGTTTTGCGCAGAGAACTTGTGGTGAATGTTAAACAGAACACTTTGGATGTTTTGAGAGTTACATCAGGAGAGACAATTGACTGCTGACCATTGGGAGAAGCTTGCTGTAGGAGATCTGTAATAGGGCAGCAATCTGGAGAGTAGTGACCGGAGGGGAGTCAATCTTGCAGTGCATGTTCTTTCAGGGGCTGAATTTCCTAGATTTTGGGAAGAGCAACATTTCTGCAAATGGAGCTTATTACTTCCTATCTGACCAGCCTCAGTGATGGCAGGCATTGTCTGCCAACATGAAGTAGACCTCTTCCCTGCTGCCTTGCATCACCAGTAAAGTGCATCATCATGAAAGTGACCATTTCTTTGTCTGCAGACTCTTCCAGGCACAGGATCTTCCACATAGTTCCACAGAGATGTGTAATACATCACACTGATCGATTGTCTGCCAAGGCTTTCAATTATGTGAACTTCAACTGTGATGTTACCAGTTATGGCGCGCAAGTGCTTGGGTTTACATCTCTGACTAGCTTCCTGCACAGTTGCAGGACATCTTTGACTGCACACTTAGGAATCCATGCACCCCCAGATCAACCAGGCGTGTTCAGAATGACATGTATCCATTCCAGCAATAATCATGATAAGAGGTTTTCACAAATATGTTCCAGATTCCAGGAAGAGTTCTCATGATACTTTCAGCCCAGAGAAGTCCAGACTCTCCGCTGCATTGAACGTGCAGACCAACATCAGGTTTGACTGATAAGAGACAAAGGATAGCTTCTTCAAACTTGACTGTGAGACCCATGGGAAACGTAACTACTCTATCTCAGGAGAAGCACAACAGAAACGCTACGACCACCACCATTTGTGCCGCTTAACAAGTGAGCAGTGGGATCAAGATATGGTTTAGATGCTTGAACAGACCTGGTGATACACCGCACAGCAGTCAGAGTCACCAGACTGATTGTGGTGTAAGGCATTCTGGATAACATTGTGCAGCATCGGAGCTTAAAGCTGCAAGAGAAACAAGAGTTTGAGCATGTTCCATCTGCAGACAGTTCCAAAAGGGGAGAAGAAAAGAAGGATAATGGATGAGGTAGGGTCATCTTGTCATTTTTGGCACAATATCTGGGCCCATAGGTAACAACAAACTTTTGCCCATATCTTCCTGTTCATCACCAAACAATTGGAATGGTAAGTTGCCATTCGGCATTCAATTCCGTTGAACAATGGGAACTTAACAAAATAATGTACCGCACCTTTTATATCTCTTGTATATGAAGGTATCTCACCTTTTGCATACAAAGCTTTACTCTTCCGCTTCCTACCACTCTTTCCTGGTGCAACCCAAGTGGTTTCAGTAGAGGTAGTGGCAGGCTGCTGTAACTGCTGAGATTTTTCTTGGCTAAACATCTCTGTACTTTGGAGTTGTTGGACCACCTGCCAAAGATCGCTCAAACTGTACAGAGGCAGACTCAGCCATCAGGGCAGAAAGCTTGATGTTAGCATTTAATTAGAGCTACCGGCATAGAAGAACATTGCATGTGAAGTGTGAGGTGATAATAGGTAATAATGTTTGATAGCGAATTCTGTTTTATTGCATTAAGAGCTGAGCATATTAATAAGCCAAGAACCGGGATAGCAGCATATAACCAGCAGCCATGAGGACTCCATGCTGTAGCATGCCAGACCAAGCACGTGTGCACACGTTGCTGTGTAATTGCAAGGTATCAATTTGTCTGTTAAGTAAAGCTGCTTGTGATTTTCAAATTAATTGAACCTACTTTACCATGAGAATGGTAATTCTGTATGAACAAACATGATAGAGGAGTATTCCAGTGAAATAATGTAGGAAGACTTTCTTGCTAGAACTAAAAGAATTACACATCTTACAACAAGAAAATGCACATTTATATGGCATCTCCCATGATTTCATTACACTACAAAATGTGTGACATGTAATGAAGTTTCCTGTTTCACATACACAACATCTTGAGTAATGCAAGAAGCTGGCCTTGGGCTTCAGGAGAATAGCTGAGAATCTCCCCAGTACCATTTCTGCTTTTCAACATCCCACTGCCCATTTCCCAGATGCAAGAAGGAGACTGTAAATTGAATTTAGCTCCTTGTGTTCTGTGAAGATGCTGAAATTTCAATAAAACCTTGCTTTAAATTAATTTATGTTCACCAATACATTTTTTAAAAAAAAAGTCTTCTCGAGAGCTGTTAGCTGGTCGATGTAGAAGGTATTCTGTTCACTTCCCAAAATACCGGTCTGTTTCCTTTGCATACAAATTTCTGGGCATTATAATGGGACATTAGAGAAACATACAGAAACAAAACTAATTG
Organism: Hemiscyllium ocellatum; assembly: GCF_020745735.1. NCBI lineage: Eukaryota > Metazoa > Chordata > Chondrichthyes > Orectolobiformes > Hemiscylliidae > Hemiscyllium > Hemiscyllium ocellatum. The sequence goes on along the minus strand of NC_083401.1, from coordinate 159,274,820 downwards.
CATTCTCAGAAACTAAACAATAATGGTAATGCTTTTTTTTTGCATTAACCGTGGTGAAATGAGCATGCAATGGCCAAATTTGAGAGAATGATGGCCCTATGAGTCTGAGGATGCAGAGAGAAGATGGTGGCATTACCTTTGCAGAATGCTAAAGGTCATTAACTCTCTCCCTGCATTGTTGTGGGTTCTATAGCTATATTGATCAAAGGTGGTGGAGTCTGGTGGTATAGCCTTCTTTGCTGGTCAACAAAAAGAAGCACTGCCCTACTTTCCACCATCCTATCCACGAGCATTTCCAGGTATTTTTCTGTGAATCAAAATAATGTACTGCACCTTTTGCATCTCTTGTATATGAAGGTATCTCAGCTTTTGCATACAAAGCTTTACTCTTCTGCTTCCTACCACTCTTTTCTGTGAATCAAGGAGTTATTTTTATGAGCCTCCCTTCAAAATAATGTATTACAACTCTCCTTATTCCATACATCATGTCCACTGATCTCAACCACTTCATCTTCTCAAATTACTAAACTTCCCTGCATCTGCACTCACTGAGGAGATCTTACCATGTTTTCTGCCCCTGCATTATCATTAGCTGTTCTTCAATCCACTTCCATCACACTCAGTCTATCCCTTTGCTGAAAGGGTGAGTATGTGCTGAGAAAGGAAGATAATAGCTAAATGATACTTTCTGTGCAAATGTGTCTGTATCTTTCTATGCAAAGCTACCTGGCAGAAGCATGCAAATCATGTGTCCCTGAGCTCCAAAGGGCGAAAGTGGTGTGTGAGCTCTTCAAAAGCAACCATGATGATGTGATGAAGCTGATGATTCACTGTCATCAAAGTATGTGGATGGACAATAGAAGAGGACACTGACCATGGAGTATCCAAGAACGTTGTGAAGGAGACAGAGTTAGATGAAGGCCCACAGAACCTTGCAGGAAGCTGCTGCTGTCAGGTCATTGTTCTAACTTTCATTTGGGAATTGGTGCTGGTTAATTTCTCAGGGAGAATTGAAAACTGTATAAGAATGAGTTGAGTGTAAGTAATAATGAAATGATAAGGTTGTTGCAGGTCAATTGTCAAGATTCTGAACTCACCATTTAAACTTTACACGGAAAATCAAAATTTGTTTTTCGACATTGAGAACCTGATTTTTCCATTTTTGTTGAAATTTCCCAACTTTTTTGCCATCACTTCCACCATTGAAGGAAGCAAAAACTTTGGTCTCAGGGTGATCTGCTGGATATGCTACATTTAGATTTTCAGAAAGTTATTGATAAGTTCCAATAATATACAAGGATTCACAGCACTGAACTGGTTTAAGAATTCATTAACAGACCGAAAACAGAGTAGAGGTCAATGGTAATTTTCAGATTGGCAGTCTCCAATGTTCGATGTTTGGGCCCCGAGCTATTTACAGTCTATATCAGTGATTTGAATGTGGGAATTTAACTTAATATTTCCAACTTTACAGGCACATAACTAGGCAGAACTCTGAACTGTAAAAAGGATACAAAGATGCTTCAAAGGGATTTGGAGAGACTAAATGAGTAAACAAAACATTGGCAGATGTGAATTTGTACACTTTGGTAAGATCAGCGGAAATGCAGAGTGTTTCTTACATAGTAACAGTCTGGAATGATTGAAATTCAAAGGGATTTGAGTACCCTTATAAATGGGTCACGGCAATTCTCCTGCTCCTCGGATGCTGCCTGACCTGCTGTGCTTTTCCAGCACCACACTCTTGACTCTGATCTCCAGCATCTACAATCCTCACTTTCTCCATGCAGGTAAAGCAAGCAATTAAGAAATTAAATAGTATTTTGGCCTTTATTAGAAGAGAATTTGAGTACAGGAGTAAAGGTGTTTTACTGCAATTATATGGAGCCTTGGTGAGACAACACCTGGAGGATGTGTGCAGTTTAGGTCTCCTTACCTAAAGAAAAATATATTTTCCATAGAGACTGCAACAAATATTCACCAAAGTAGTTCCTGCATAGAGGGATTGTCCCATGAGGAAAAATTAAATAAACTGAAAGTATGTTCTCTGGCATTTAGAAGAACGAAAGGTGCTTTCATTCAAACATAAAAGATTATTATATGCTTTTACAGAATAGATGTAAATTAGATGTTTCCCCTCCCTAGTGGTTAGAATAGTCTCAAACTAAGATGCAAACTATTTAAGACTTAAATGAGGAATTTCCTTATTCAGAGGCTGGTGAATCTTTGCAATTCACTGCCCTAAAGATTATTGAGGCTCAGTCATGCAATATACTGAAGACTGAGATTGATAGATCTCTGTATGTTAAAAAACATTAAGGGTTACAGCGACAGTGCAAGGAAGTGGTGCTAAGTTCAAACATCAACCATGATTTCATGGAATGGTGGAGATGGTTTGAAAGGATGAATGTCCCACTACTCCCCCTTTTTTTTATTATTCTCCTGAAAGAACAACGTGGTCTCAACTTAACATCATTTCATAAACATGGCTTAACCAAGGGATGCGCAGCACTGCTCTGATGTGTTACTTTGGATTATGCGCTGAAGTATCTTGTGCAGGTTTGATTCACGGTAACTCAGAAGGTAGTGTTACCCCAACCCACGACTGACTGCAAAAATTAATGTTAAATTATTGATCGCTGTAATTATAATATTCTTTGCAGAACAAATGAACATAGATATTCTTTTTGTTTGCAATGTAGTACTTTACAAGGAAATCATATAATGATCCTACAACACTAATAGATAGCTGGCAGTGGGTTACAAAGTATTCAAGCATACAGTTAAGATGACATCATCGCCATAAGCCATATGAAAGTGGATTGAGCCATTTACATGAACATCAGCAGAACCAACTGATTAAATTACTGCTCTAAAATTCAATGCCTGTCATTTCCAATACATAGTGTATAGTTCATACTCTTAAAATATTTATCATTCTGATATACTGAGCAGAGAAAGACTTAAAGTGTGAGGTAACATCTGATTTTAGAACTGAAGGTATATGCATCATACAAACGTCTGTTACTACAATAGAATTTGGAAAGATATGTTAAAGCATAGCCATGAATAAATACAGGACAGTAATGTAATTACATGCCTCAGAAAATATCATTAATTGCAAGAGCAAAGCATCTATGGTTTATAGCTATCATTTCAATTCCTTGATTTGATTACTCGCCAGAAATCACCCTCATTATTGTGATGCACATTGACTCTTAATTTCACAGAGTAGCTTCGTCCACTTTTGGGGTTCATTTTTCTTCTAAATGTGGGCATGAGTGAGGATTCTGAATGCAAACCATTTCTCAAATTAATTCATGAGATTAGGCCTTGCTTAACATTTATTAGATTAGATTAGATTAGATTACTTACAGTGTGGAAACAGGCCCTTCGGCCCAACAAGTCCACACCGACCCGCCGAAGCGCAACCCACCCATACCCCTACATATACCCCTTACCTAACACTATGGGCAATTTAGCATGGCCAATTCACCTGACCCGCACATCTTTGGACTGTGGGATGAAACCGCAGCACCCGGAGGAAACCCACGCAGACATGGGGAGAACGTGCAAACTCCACACAGTCAGTCGCCTGAGGCGGGAATTGAACCCAGGTCCCTGGCGCTGTGAGGCAGCAGTGCTAACCACTGTGCCACCGTGCCGCCCCAATCTGTCCACCCCTAACTGTCCTTGAAAAGGTGATGGGAGCTGCTTTCTTGGACTGCTGCAGTTTATGTGAGAAAGATAATAGCAGTGCTGTTGGGGAGGGGGTTCCAGATTTTGACTCAATAACAATGGAGAAACTGATATATAATTTTAAGTCAGAATAGCGAATGATTTTTAGTGAAACTTCGAGGTCATAAAAGCTCTTGCTTTTCATTTTCTACTAGGTAATGGAATTGCTGAACCACAGAATTATTACTGTGCAGGAGGCCATATAGTCCATCAGGTTTGTACCAGCTCTCTAAATGAGCATATACAGAGGCTGTGGGTTTGAAAGGTTGTTTTGACAAGGCCTTAGCAAATGTAGGCATGGTATGCTGATAACGGATGGGATGCCAGTCAAGCTGGTTTTGTTGTTCGGGATTATGTCAAACATATTACAAGTACAAACTTTGTCAGATTATGTTTTGTGACTGAATATTTAATTTGAGGTAAAATGGAGTATGGAAGGGGGTTGTGTGCCCCATTCTGAATTGTGCCAAAAAACAAGAATGTGGCTTAGCTGTTAAAAGTTAAAGTGAAACTAGGTTGATTTGTTGGGAATAGAGTATAAGATTGTCACACCTATAAACAATAACACGAGCCTCTGCCATGACTGAGTAGGTAGATTGTAGATCCAGTTTTGGTGTGTTGCCATGGAGACAGGTTTTCAGATTGGACAAGATTATAACAAGCTTTTGTACTAGAGGGTTACAACTTTTGTCCCAGACACCCAAAACTCAGAAACAATGAGGTGTATACAAATCCTAGAAAGATATTGCGATAGTAGAAAGAGAAAGAGACAACAAGTACTGCACCTGAAGTAGACAAAATGCTATCTTTATTATTCACCATACTGAGGGCAAGTGGGGAGCGTACATTGAGATTAAAGACGATAAATTTGTGATGATTTAAAGTAGTCTGGAAAACACACTTAACTTTGATTAAAGGGAGTAATCTTCAGGGTAACATTCACTCTGCAATGCAGTTTAGTAATTATTTATTGCACTAAGTTTGTGCAGTAAACTTTTATAAGGTACCCTTGTTGAATGCCTTTTGGAAATCTAAATACATGACAATTATTGGCTGCACTTTCTCCCCATCCTGCTAGGGAGTTCTAATAAATTTATCAAAGATGATTTCCTTTTCACAAAATTATATTGATTCAATTTGATTGTATTATAGTTTCATAAGCATCTCATTACTAATTCCTGAATAACAACTTCTAGTACTTTTTCCAGTGAGAGTTGTCAGACTAACTGGCCTATAGCTTCCTGCTTTCTTTCTCCCTCCATTCTTGAATAGAGATGTTGCATTTGCAATTATTTTTAATCTGCTGGAACTATTCGAACATCTAAACAACTTTGTAAAATTACAATTAATGTAAAAACTACCTCTACACTAAAGCCCTTCCCTTAAGACACAAATATGTAAGCAAGCAGGTCTGTGGAAATTGTCAACCTGTCAGACTTCAATCCCACCATGCTCGCCACCAGAGGAGAAAAGATTCATGCAGTTGTAATAGGGGACAGCACAGTTATCGGAAAATATTCTCTGCAGCAAAAACAGGAAGTCCCAAAGGTTGTATTGCCTACTTGATGTCAAGGTTAAGGACATCGCTTCTGGACTGAAGAAGAACTTGGAATGGGAGGGAAGGCATTCCATTATTATAGTCCATGGATGTACCAACAACATATGTTGGTTGGAAAAGAAGATCTCTGAGGGATTATGACCACCTTGGGGTAAAATTTTTTTTAAAATCTCAAAGGTAATAATCTCGGGACAGCATGGTGGCTCAGTGGTTAGCACTGCTGCATCACAGCATCAGGGACCTGGGTTCAATTCCAGCCTCAGGCGACTATCTGTGTGGAGTTTGCACATCTCCCTGTGTCTGCGTGGGTTTCCTCTGGGTGTTTCCATTTCCTCCCACAGTCCAAAGATGTGTAGGATAGCCGAATTGGTCATGTTGAATTGCCCATGGTGTTCAGGGATATTTAGATTAGGTGCATTAGTCTGGGGAAATGTAGAGTAATAGAGGAGGGGAATGGGTCTGGATGGGATACTCTTCGGAGGGTTGGTGTGGACTTGTTGGGCCAAAATGGCCTGTTTCCACATTGTAGTGACTCTATGATATTACCTGAGCTATGTGCAAATTGGGATAGAGTAAGTGAGATTAGGGAGGCAAATGGATGACTCAAAGATAGATGTAAAAGAAATGGTTTCCAATGGGCACTGGTACCAATACTGAGGAAAGACAGAGCTGTTCTATTGGGATAAGCTTCCTTTAAACTGAGTGACCAAAACTGGAAACTCAATATTGAAGGAAATCTAGGCAAGGATAGCATTTTGAATTAAAAAAAGGTATCAATGCAATGGGTGATTAGTAATATAGGTACAAAAGATCATAACATGAAATCCATTGTGTGAAAGTAACAAATAGCAAGAGAAAGAATACCACACAGGTGGTAATTGTCTATAGGCCCCTGAAGAGTGGCCTCACTGTTAGGACAATGTATGAATCAGGAAATGATGGAGATGTGTAAGAAAGCCACAGTTGTCAGGTTGATTTTAATCTGCATATTGACTGGACAAATCAATATGACTGGACTTAGTATACTCTTGTAGAGTACATCAGGATTATTTCTCAGAGCAGTACATTGCAGAATCTGCCCACAGCAGACTACATCTAGTAATGTATAAGAATGTAGAATTAATAAATGATATCCTAGTTAAGGATCCTCTCGGGGTTGTGAATGGAGTTTCAAATACAGTTTGAGGTAGAGCATCTCAAGTCTTAACCCAACTTCATTAAGGGCAATTAAGCAAGGAAGGCGAGAATCAGAACAGAGCAGGCAGAATCTAACAAAGAACTTGGTATTGAATTTGGGTTGAGAATGTTGATCAAATTATATATTGATCCTGTTGTTCCACAGTTGAGCGTTTATAGCTGTGTCTTTGTTTGTGTTTGGGGATGTGTAATGGAGACAGTTTAGACTGAGTTTAACTCTGCATCTCTGCTTGAATGATGCCTGTCCTTTTAGGTATTTGACTGTAACGTCATCAAGAGAGTTCCCTGTGCTATACTTGTCCCAGGAGTCATTAATGTGGACACTTAACTTCAATGCTCAAACATTTGAATATTGGATTTGGGACATTACATTGAGGATGTACAGAATGTTGGTGAAGCCTCTTCTGGAATACTTTGTCCAATTCTGGTCACCCTGGTATATGAAGGATATTATTAAGCTGGAGAGGATTCAGAAGAGATTTGCCAAGATGTTGCCCGGGATGGAAGATTTGAGTTATAAAGAGAGGCTGGATAGGCTGGGACTTTTTCACAGGAGCCTGGGAGGTTGGGTAGTGACCTTATTAAGGTTTATAAAATAATGAGGTGTAAAGATAAGGTGAATGACAGGTATCTTTTCTCTTGGGTGGATAATTTCATGGCTAGGAAGCATATTTTTAAGGTGAGAGGAGAAAGATTAAAAAAAAACATGGAGGCAATTGTTTTGCACATAGAGGAGTCCATGTGTGGAATGAATTTCCAGAGGATGTGGTGGATGTGGGTACATTTACAATGTTTAAAAGGCATTTAGATAAGTACATGAATAAGGAATATTTGTCAGGATATATATGGGCCAAGCACAGGCAGGTGGGACTAGTTTCGTTTGGGATTATGGTTGATGTGGACTGGTTGGACCAAAGGGTCTGTTTCCATACTGTCATGACTCTATGAAAGAGTTGTCGAAAGCAGGCTGGGGAAATAGACTAAGGGAAAGGTCAGTGGAAATGCAGAGGCAAACATTTCAGCAGATATTGCATAATGTTCAGCAAAACATAATTCCAGTCAAAAATGACATGATAAAAAGGGTAAATCACTTACGGCTAAGAAAGGCAGTAAAGGGACATATCTGACCAAATGCAAGCTATACAAAATGGTGAAAACTAATAGTAGACCAGAGGATTGGGAATTTTTTATGGAACCGTTGGTGGATGACTAATAGTTAATTAGGAGGAATAAAATTGATTACGAAAGTAATTTAGTAGGTAATATAAAAACAGACTGCAAGAGCTTCCATGAGGGAGTGTGGTAAGTGTGGAAAGTAAGTGGGACCTTGGAGGATTCAAGAGGGGAATTAATGACAAGAAAAAAGAGGAATGGCAGATAATTTAAAATAATATTTTCCAGCAACATTTAAAAGGAGGGGAACTGTTACTCCTCCTCACCTAGTCATAGCAAATCAAAAGCAAACATTCCAATTTCTGACCTTTAAGATAGAATTGTCAGTAATGAAGCTGCTGAAGATGTCCTGATCCATTTCCAATGACCACAACTACCTTCCTTCGTGCTAGATATGATTCCATCCGATGGAGTGTTTTCCCCGATTTGCTCTAATATTAATTTTGCCAAGGCTCCTTGTGGCCTGTTTCAGTCAAGTGCTGCCTTACTGGTAAGGGCAGCTGTTCTCACCCTACTTCTGGAATTCCTTTGTTTCGACCTTGTTTCTGACCAAGGTTAAAGGTCTAAAGCAACATAACCAAGGACTAGCCCAAACCGAGAAATGGTGGAGAATTTATAGGTCTGTGATTGCCACTTACTAACTCTGTTGACAATATCTTCCATCATTTTACTGATTACTGAAAGTAATCTGCTGGGATTGGATTTGTCCTGTTTTGAATGACAGGAATTACCAGGTTAATGTTTTCCTCTGTTGGCTAGGTACCAGTATTGTAGATTGATTAGAGCTGTCGCTACTTCTGGAACACAATACTTCAATTGCAATTGGGATAACAGACAGGAATCCATAACCTATGCTGTATCCAGTGCACTCAGGCATTCCTTGATATCACATGAAGTGAATCAGATTGTCAGAAAAGTGTCTCCATGCTGTTAATATTCAAGGGGACAGGCTGACCCTGTTTTTGCAGGTTTATTGATAACTGTTTTCGTTATTAGCTTATAAGTCTATTATCAAAGTTTACATTGGTAGTATAACATAATATTTATTCTGGACACATGGCGTAATGTATCTATAACAAAATTTATCTATAGTTTTTAATCTGGTCTTACTTTTCCACTCTCATCAGACCTGTTTTTCTTTGTTCAGTGCACAATAAGAGTTTTAAAATGACACGTAAGCTGACCATCATAAGTTTAAAAGGAATTGTAGAAAAGATGCCTAATTTGACTGTACACAAATTACAATAATAACTCCAGCTCAGCTCTGTACCTCATAGCTAATTTTTTCAAATCATTTAATCCAAATTGGGTTCAGTCTTCCTACAGTGTCTACAGATGAATGCGATGAGAATCAGACAATGTTGATTCACAATTCAACCTACTGAGGTGCTGGATGGTGGGTGAAGAGCAGTGAGAAATTGAAATCCGTCAGAGATTCTAATCAGACTGATTACACAGCCTGTTTCAAATCATTTTGGTCCTTACAAGTTTCAAACAAGTGGTACAAAACGGCAATATTAACCCTAAAGTAAGAGCTGGGTTAACAGACTGTTAAATCAGAACAGCTGCAGGGATACATACAATCCCAAACGAGCAGCTGTTCTGTCAGCAGCTAAACAGATCAAATGTCCTCTGGAACAGTTGAAAGCAATCTTTGTTTATAAATGGCAAATCACACCATTAAAGAATCAAATCTGGGTTGCTTACTTGTTTTTAACTATGACAGGATTGTTGAATCAGATCAAAAGATAATTTGCTGAGAATGAGAATTTGCTGGGCACTCTCAATTTCCTGGTGTGTGAGGGCTGTGAAAGGAACGAAAGAAAGGGCCAGACTTGTAGAATTAAACACAAACTTTATTTACAATATCAATCCAGATGTGCTCGCAGAAACATGATAATAGACAGTCAAATCAAATCACAATATGTTATTTCCTCTTTGACCCATGGACACAGATTTCCTGAACTTTGACTTTTCCCTGAGCACATTTTTATAGATAAATGGAGCATCTGAAATTCCAAAGCAATGCCATAAACACTCGAGCAATGGCAGGTTCAATCTCCAGCTTGTCCTAAATTATTTAAGTTGAACTCAGTCATGAACTTATGGATTTGAGAAGGAAACCTCAAGTTCTGTTATAGCTTATGTTTTAATCATGTGTAGAAGTTAGATCAAGGCTAATTTGGGCTCTATATTTAAATAACGTGCCAGTACTCACCATCAAGCGTCAACTACAAGCCAAGGTATTGGAGGAAGATGCAAAATTATATTTCAGCAACAGAGTCAATGAGGTCGATGCTGATTTTGGTCTGAATGGGAAGTATCCTAGATTGCTGAGGGACTTAAGGGTAGAAATTGCAGGTGTGCTTGGACAATCTGCCAATCCTCCATGGATACAGAGTTGACACCAAAGGACAGAAGGATTGTTGGGAATGCATACTGACATTTAAGGACCACATGGAAAAATTGAAAGTTAGGAAATGCTTTGGACATTTTCTGAGTTAGGTCGGGGTTTATCAAAGGGTGAGGTTGACAGTTACATTTGTGTTTTAAGTAACAGAAAAAATAAATGACTTAGGAGAAAACAACAAAGGTTTCAAAGAGGTAACAGATTGGGTTTATTGTCTGAATGACCAGACAACCTTGTTTTGAAAAGACTAGAGAAGCCTATATGCTCATTTTTTTTAGCAATCATTTCTGTACTTGGAATTCTGTTCTGAGGAACAGACTGAGGAATCAGTAATAAAGATGTACCAGAAACTGTTAGACTGTCCCCTGAAATTCTGATCTCAGTAGAAGTTCCTTCGAACCTGACAAATAGCAGTATTTCTGCCTACCTTATGAAACCTAAAAAGCTAATCTGTGATTATATTCTAAGGATTCAAATCTTTATTAACTGTAATCAGAGCTAAAGGCCTAAAATCATATTATGGTTATGCATAATTTGACTTTGTCAGCAGAAATTCAGTAGACATGAGAAGCCATCACCTTCTATCCTTTGTTTCCACACTCAGGCCAAGAGAGTTTTCCCCACCTTTACTTTTTCCAACATCTGAACAGACTAGTCTTCTTGAGGTTACCATGAAGGAAGGCTTCACTTTCTCAACTTCTCCCCTCACCTGACGTGTGGTGACACTTACGTTAAACCACCATCCAGTCAACTCTCTCCAGTGAAAGCATCCTTATGGTCCGATAGAACTATGTGACTTTAGATGTTAACTAATGTTTGCTGCCTCTTTTAAGAATACATCTTGTTTCTAATAAAGCAGATTATTTTGATTCCAAAGAAACCTGGTGAAAATCTCTGTTATTGTGGATAGTCGTACAAAAGATAAATAATTTGCTATTTTGGTATTTGAATCAACACATTTGGGTGGCACAGTGGCTTAGTGGTTAGCACTGCTGCCTCACAGCACCTGGGTCCGAGTCCAGTCTTGGGCAACTGTCTTGTGGAGTTGCACGTTATCCCTATGTCTGTATGGGTTTCCTCCAGGTGTTCTGATTTCCTTCCATAGTCGAAGATGTGCAGGTTAGATGGAGTGGCCATGCTAAATTGCTCATAGTGTCCAGGGAAGTGCAGGGTGGATTAGCCATGGAAAATGCAGGGTCTCAGGGATGGGGTGGGTCTGGATGGGATGCTCTTCAAAGGGTTAGGCCTTTGTTCAGAAAAGATCAGTCTTAATCCGCCGTTGCTGTGCCAGTCAACTGTCTGACTACACTAATCCCATTTTCCAGCTCTTGGCCCATAGCCCTGGAGGCTATGGCAACGCAAGTGAATCTCTAAATACTGTTTAAATGTGAGGAGAGTTTCTGATTCAACCATCCTTTTAAGAAGTAAGTTCCAGTTTTTCATTAGTGTTGGGTGAAAAAAAATGTCCTGTACATCTCTATGACTCTATAACTCTCCTCTTAGCCTTTTACCTCTTACCTTAAATCTATGTGTCCTGATTATTGATCCCTCTTCTAATGGAAAAAGTGCCTTCCTACCCGCTCTACCTATACTCCTCATAAGTTTATACACCTCTATCAAGTCCCATCTCAACTGTTGCTGCTCCAAAGAAAACAACCCAAGCATAAACATTACCTTATGGTTCAGGCCCTCTAACTCTCCTCAGAGTTAAATCTCCTCAGCACCCTCTCTCGCCCAATCACATTATTGCTATAATGCAGCGACCATAATGGCATGTGGTACTCCAATTGTGGCTTACACAGCACTTCATGTTATTCTAGCATAACTTCACTGTTCTTGTATTCTATGCCTCAGTTAATTAAGGCAAGAATCCTGTCTTTCTTCTTAAACATCTTATTGACCTGCCCTGCTACATACTGGCAGAGATAGATGATTGGCTAGCTGACAGAAAACATAGAGTAGGAATAACTGGACCATTTTCAGGCTGGATGGATGTCACAAGTCACAGGAGTCAGTGATGGGGCCTCAACGTTTTACAATTTATATAAATGATTTGGATGAACGGACTAACGGTATGTTAGCTCAATTTGCTGACAACAAAAGTATGAAAGTAAGTTGTGAAAAGGATGTCGGAATTCTACAAAGGGATGTAGATAGATTAAGCAAGTGAGTGGGGGTCGAGACTTTAGTGCTGGAAATGCACAGCAGGTCAAGCAGCATCCGAGGAGCAGGAGAATGGACGTTTCAGGCATACGCCCTTCATCAGGGATGAGGCTTGTGAGTCAAGGCTGAGAGATAAATGGGAGGCGGTGGGTTTGGGGAAAGATAGCTGAGAAAGCGATAGGTGGATGAAGATGAGGGAGAAAGTGATAGGTCAGAGGGGCAAGTGATAGACAAGTCCGGATAGAAGTGCCAAGTTGAAAGCTTGGGACTGGGATAATGTGGGGGAGGGAAAATGAGGAAGCTGTTGAAATCCACATTTATCCCAGGTGGTTGCAAGGTCCCAAGGCGGAATATGATGCTTTCCTCCTCCAGGCATTGAGTGGTAACGGTTTGGCAGTAGAGGAGGCCCAGGACTTGCATGTCCTTGATGGAGTCAGAGACTAAATTGAATTAAGGGAGTAAGCAAAGATCTGGCAAATGCTATTTAATGTGGGAAAGTGTGAAATGTCCATTTTGGCAGAAAGAATTTAAAAGTATGGAATATCTGGAAAACTAGTAGAATATTATGTATTATTGCGAGGGGAATTGAATGCAACAGTAGAGAAGTTATACTTCAGCTACAATATACAGTATTGGCCACTGTACCTACAGAAGGATGTTAATTAATGCTTTGGAGGAAGTTCAAACAATTTTTATTTGTACAGAAGGATATTAATGCATTGGAGGAAGTTCAGACAATATTAATTTGATTATAACTCTGAAAGAGCAGATTTGCCTTATGCTAAGCATGTCGCCTTTGGGGTTTGGAAGACTTGGAGGTAACCTGATTGATTTATTAATTGATCCTGAGAGGATTGACCAGGTGGATGTGGAAAAGATGTTTCCTCTTGTGGGAGAAATTAGAACTTGGAGTCTTAGTTTAAAAATAAGAGGGTACCCATTAAAGACAAAGATGAGCAGGAAAAATAACCTTTAAATGGTTTTGAAAGTTTGGAATTCTCTTCTAAAGATGGTGGGTGTAGAATGTTTACATTTTTTTTTAAGAGGTAGATAGATTCATGATTACCAAGGGGATGAAAGATTATCAGGGTATGCAGGAATGTAGAGTTGGGCTTAAAATCAGATGAGCCATGATCTTATTGAATGGTCAAACAGACTCAAAGGGCCAAATGGCCTACTCTTGTTCCTTGTTCATGTTTATATTCCAGTGAAAGCTACTTTTTCTTCTGTATTTCATTGGCACTGCACATCCTCAGTTGTAAGCTTGCAACATGGTTTACAATCTGATGACAATTTAGGCAAGAACACTGCTAAATAGTTCACAAATGCAACAAATCATTGCACTGTTTTCACATCATTTGGTTCCTTGTTAGAATCCAAATGAAGTCATTTTGTTGTCAGTACTTGACCTATGTACTTGACTTCAGATATTTTCAATTGCATCTTTTCTTGCTAAGTTTCAGGCTCATCTGGCAAGGTTGTTCTCACAATCTGTGATGCCTTCTTTAATTGTGCCTTCACATGCATAAAATTAGCAGGTCAAGAGCTTTCATTCTGGGATGATCACAGAATATCTCATGCTGCTGCATTCATATTTTTCTGGAACAGTGGAAATGCTGAACAGCATCTGCAACAATCTGTATTGTCCAAATGGTGTCCAGAATGTAGTTAGAAAACTGTTGCTTACATTCAGCAGAGTTGCCAATAATCAGACTTTGCTTTGGTAAATGTGGCAACATTTCTTCAGTGTTTGTAATGGGGATACTAGGATCTCCTCAAAGTTTTATTAAGATCCTTTGAATCTATGCACACTCTCAGTTTTGCAGGCTATTTCACCACCACCCATGCTGCTAATGCACTTTGAAGGAGTTGTCACTTTCCTGACTATTCCTTCCTTTTCCAACTCTTTGGGAGCATGATGGAGAAGTGGAGCGGAAGGGAGAGTGGAGGGATAGGATTGGCATGGGGAGGTGAGAAGAGGACAAGGAGGACATAGGGCAAGAGGGACAGAGAGGAAATGAAGACAGGAAGAGGTAAGGTGGAAAAAGGAGGGGGGAAAGGGAGAAAGGTTGCAGTGATTATGAGATCCCTGATTGGGGTCGTTAATGATGGGGGAAAGTGGGAGAGTTACAAAGGGAGAAGTGGCATGGTGGAAGAGAGGGTGTGGGAAGAGAGGGAATTAGGGGAAGAGGGAAAGGGAAGAGACCTGGGCAAGGGAGACAGCAGGGGGTGGCAACAGAATGGTAGAAAGGGACAGCGTGGGGGAGGGGAACAGGTTGAGGGAGGGAATCAGGCAGGGGAGAAGAGTTTTTGTAAGACGGAGGGGATGTGAGAGAGGGAAAAGGGATAGAGGGAGGGGAGATATATGGAGAGGAAGTAGCAACACGAGCAGATGAAGGGGAGGTTGAGGTGAGGGAAGATGGGAAGGGAGGATTGGAGAGGGAAGGAAGGGAGTGAGTAGGAAGGGGTAGGGTGAGAGCAAAAGGGAAATGGGGAAAGAGGAAAGGAGGGGAAGTGGGGCAAAGGCAAGTTGGACACAGGGTGAGAGAGGGCGAGGAGTGAGTGTGGGAGGAAAGAAAGGGATGGGGCAAGAAGGTGGAGTGAGTGTGGGAGGGGCAGAACAGGGGAGTACAGGAAGGGGAGGGATACAGAAATGGCTGTTCTGGAAGAGGGAGGTGGACACTGAGGGAGGCAGATAGTTTTGGGAACAGAAACAGTGTGTGTGAGAAGGGATGCAGGTGGAATGTGGTGGGAGGGGAGGTGATAGGGAGGAGGAGTGGAGGGCAAGTGCGAAAATGAGAGAGAAAGGAGAGGGAACAGAATGGAGTATCGAAGAGTGTCAGAATGGGCATTGGGAAGGCTTGAAGTTGAAGATGGAGACAAGAGGAGAGGGAAAGATGAAAGAGGGAGAGAATAAGGAAGAGCACTGGGATGAGGGGAGGTGGAATAGTCACAGACAGAGGAGTCCAGGACAAGGGGAGATGGGGGCAGAAGGATGAAGACACAGCACTGAAGATGGGGAGGCAGAATAGAGGGGCTGTGGGGATAGAGGGGATTTAAAGAGAAGGGAGGGATAAGGAATCGTGGAATGGAAGCTGAGAGGCTGAGAGATGCTGTGAAGGTAACCATAGGTCAAGACAGAGGAAAGGCAGGGATGGACACACAGCATGTATGCTGTGACAGGGAGTGAGGCGATTGTGATGCGGCGCGGAGAGATCTGCAGGCGGTTTCCATGGAGATGGGAATGTGAGCTCACAGCGGCGCTTTGTTCCGTCTTCCCGCAGACCCGCTGTCGCCCGCCGCCGACGTCAGACGGCCCCTTGGAAAAGGCCCATCCTCCGCCGCGAGCAATCAGTGTAGATTCATCCGCCACAGCAGAGAAAGAGTTCCTTGAGGGGTGTGAAATGAGCGAAGAGGAGGGCTGACTGCGATCATGTGAAATGCTCACTGCCACCGGGGACTGGGAATAGTTAACATTATAGCTTCATTTTAAATCAACCAAATGTTTTAAACACTTACCGTACCTCAGTAACAATAATAAATTAAATCAATGCAGAAATTGTTTTATGTTAGCGTAGAATTGGACTTGCTTTACACATGCAAATATTCTGGTTGGCTCATTCCTCACTATTTATTACCTACAAGTTGGGTATGTGTAGGTGCAGGATTTGGCTGATGTGATAACACCCCCCTGTAACAATCAATAATCCTGTCAATCTTCACTTTCTGCATTAGTCCAATTTAGGTTGGCTGACATTCCCTACAGTATGGAAACAGGTCCTTTGTCCACACCGAACCTCTGAAGAGTAACCCATTGCCCTATCCTATATTTTACCCCTGACTAATGCATCTATCGCTATAGGCAATTTAACGTAGCCTATTCACCTGACCTGCACATCGTGGTGATTGTGGGAGGAAACCCGGAGCACCCAGAGGAAACCCAGGCAGACACAGGAAGAATGTGCAAACTCCACACAGACAGTTACCCAAGCGGGAATCAAACCCAGGCCTCTGGCGCTGTGAGGCAGCAGTGCTAACCACTGAGCCACCAGTTTTGTAAAATGTGGTAGATGCTGTTCTGTATATTTGGGTTTCGATACATAACTCTCGTTTCTGAGACCTTAATGGAGCTAGGACATATATTGGGATGAAATGAGTCACATTGAGATCATGGCCCTTATTAAAGAGCTATTAAGCAATCTTGGTGTTTGTTCCCAAGTGAAGGTAGCCTTTTGCCAAGGAATCAAATATTGCCCCATTTTACATCGGGAAGCCAATCAGCTTATATCAAATTTAGCAAGTTATGCTTGCTGTTATTTTCACGTAGCCCTGCAACTTTATCCAATTCTCCAGGTTATCCAATTCTGTTTAGAAAGCTACAATTGAATCTACCTGCACCACACTTAAACCATACATTCCAAATTATAACTGCTTTCTCCTTAGACGTTTTTTTAAAAAGTCACTAATTTCTTTTGTTATTCATCATATTACCTGAGTCATCCTGTTCTTGACCAATGGGAACCAATTCTCTCTCTTTATTCTATTTTGAACCCCTCTATCAAATCTTCTCTCAACCATCAATGAGGTACCAAGCCTATTTTGTCCTATTTACCCATTATAAACTAAAATCTCTTAAACCTAGAACCATTCTCATAAGTTCTTTCTGTTGCTCAATACCTCTATAATGAGGGCCATGATCTCAATGTGACTCATTTCATCCCAATATATGCTCTAGCTCCATTAATGTTTCACAATTAAGAGTTATGTATCAAAGCCCAGATATACAGAACAGCATCTACTATATTTTTCAGTTTATATTCTTTCTAAAGTGTGATGCCCAAAATTGGGCACCATATTCCAGTTGCAGTCTAGTCAACATTTTATAAACATCCATTATTGTTTCCTTGCTTTTGTACTTTAAATTTCTCTTCTTAGAGCCTAGGATCTCATGTACCTTTTTAAACACTTTCATATTCGCTCCTGCCATCATAAAATATTTATGCACACATTCCCCAAAGTGCATCTGTTCCTGCACCCACTTTAGTGTTCCTCTGTTAAATTTCAATTCCTCTCATTTTCTCTCGACCAAAACATATAATTTCAAATTTTTTACATAAACATTTTTTATACTCAAGTGTCTGCCTATCATCAGCTTGTCAATGTTACGGCATCAATGTAGATTTCACCAGTTTCCTCATTTCCCCTCAGCGCCCCCCACCCCCCGCTCCACCTTATCTCAGTTCCAACCTTCCAACAGCATTGTCCTCATGACATGTCCTACCTCTCCACCTTCCCTCCAACCTATCCGCTCCACCCTCCTCTCCGACTTATCACCTTTACCCCCACCTTCATCTACCTATAGCACTCCCAGCTACCCTCCCTCCAGCCTCACACCCCTCTCATTTATTTCACCACCGCCTTCGTTCACAGCCTCATTCCTGATGAAGAGCTTTTGCCCGAAACGTCCATTCTCCTGCTCCTTGGATTCAGCGTGACCTGCTCTTCTTTTCTAATACCACACTCTTGACTCTAATCTAAGCATCTGCAGTCCTCACTTTCGCCTAATGTCCATTTAAAGACTGTCACTACTATTTACTCTTGTGTATCTGCAAATTTTGAAATTGTACAGTCTACTCCAGAATCTGTCAAGAAAATACCCCTGGAGAATCCCACTATATATCTTTCCTCAGTCCAAAAGAAAATTGTTCATCACTATTGCTTGTCTGCTGTCAATCAACCAACATCATATCCATGCTGACAATGTTCGTTATATTGCATGCAATTCGGTTTTGCTGGCTGCCTTTTGAAAATCCTTGGACTCTGCGGCAATCACATTACTCTGTTCTACACTCATTGTTACCTCAACATTAGTTAAATACAATTTGCCTTTAATTTTTGTGTGTGGACAATCATTAATCTGATGGCATGGGCAGTAAGGGAGTTCTCACCCCCATCGGGATCCGCTAAGGCTGAAGATCCTTAAAGGTTTTAAAGGCCACCTTGGCAGGCTTTCACATACGATGAGAAAGTGAGGTGCTGGAGATCAGAGTTGAAAATTGTGGCGCTGGAGAATCCTGCTCCTCAGATGCTGCCTAACCTGCTGTGCTTTTCCAGCACCACACGTTTAGGCTTTCACATGCTGTAAGCTAGGAGAATCACTCAGTTTGTGTTGGCTATTCATGCCAATCAGTCACTCAGATGGAAAACTGGATGTGAGTCTCTGCACCAAATGTAATATGTACACTGAATGGGTTTCTGGGCAGTGCACTTTCAAGTCATTTATAGAGGAAAGGGATCAGGACCCGGTATAGTCTTGCATGCTCAAATGCTCATGCTCCCATTGTGATGATATTCATCATCTTGGTTTGAAAGGCAAAAACACCTACACCGGAGAGTGTGGGCCCAGATGGCCAGATATTACACCCTTAGCTCCTTCAATGAGCAGGCTGCAGGGGAGAACCCTGACCATGTCTGTGCAGTTAGAAAGATCAGACTGTCACAGGAAGCCAGGAAGATATCTCCAGTCTAGTAATGTCAGATGTGCAAACAGTGCTAGAGATTGTTTAGGTAAGGGAGTGTAGGTGTTCAGCATCTAGTTCTTTCACTTCTTCACTGCAGGTACTAATGGCCAATCAACAAAAAAAGAATATAGCTTCCCTCCAGATCCTTCTCCACCTCATCCTGAGCCTCTAGCTGCACTGCCACCATCAACTTTAAGGATGGTTCCACTGAAAACTCAGAGGATACACTGGCACAGCATTCACCTGGACACACTGTCAGTGCAGCAACAGTGGATGCACAATCTACATTAAGTTCAAAGTCACAATCTGGTGAATGCATTACAAACTCAGGTCCAACCAGTAGCAAAGGAAGCAACTCCAAACATTTCTGATAATTGGAGTTCTGCTGCAGTGTAGATGATGTAGCTCTGTACCCAGCCGTATGAGACCTCTTCGAGATCTAGAGATAGACAGGAAAACATCAGGTAGAGCCTGCCAGAGACCATCAGCAGATTAGAACACAGGCTGTGTTCCCTCGTGGTTCACCTCAGGCCACTCAAGATGTGCTTTGCCTCTCAATCTCCAGCAGGTCACACTGAGGAGGATGCAACTGTGCACAGGACTCTCAGAATGCAGAGTACCTCTAGGCCTTGAACATCGAGGGCACATCCAAGATCATCACAGTTAACAAAGGAGCCTGTTCAAGTTCTGTGTCCTGGCATAGACTCAGAGTGTGAGCACTTCACTGCCCACATGGCAGCCGCCTTTGAAAATCAAAGTCCTGAAGAACACAGAGCAAATGCTGGTTATGCGTTAGAATCTCCTCTCCATTACTGTTGTCCTTGGGTACAGAGCATCAATGGCAAGGCTAGAGGGGAACAAAATACCTTAACCCCACTTCAGTGCCTCTTCTCTCCAAGAAATAAAGGGGTGTCATCAAGAACCCACAGGAAGGAGGAGCACCAGTTGTATATCCCTGGTGATTCACCTCAGGCCACTCAAGAGGTGCTCTGCCTCTCAACCTCCAGCAAGTCACACTAACGAGGTTGCATCTGTGCAGAGGACACTCAGCCTGCTAGTGTCTGGGCATTGAACCTCCTGGGCATATCCATCAAGGTCATCACAGTTAACATGCTTAGCCACCAGCAGAATGCCTCCGCCTCAATTGTGGATGTCAGTACTACACATAGACGTTGTGGTAGACATGGGTGGCACAATTTTGCTATAATCTCACAATGCAATCCCCAGATGCTAAATCAATTGGCTGAAGGGAATGGAGTAGAGCATCTTGCCTATCAGATACTGGTCTTCCATTAAAGAACATTTATTGTCTGTCTCACACCATCATCAATGTGTGAATGTCATGGTGTTCTCATTACCTCCAGAAGATTAGAATTATAATATGGAAATTGCAGTTAAATTCCATGACACTAATCCCAGAGACAGTGGCATTGTCCACTGAAGTGAGATTAAGGAGAACAGAGAAACAGTCTATATGAGGAATGTGACTGGGCTGTGTAGAGTGAAGAAAGAAAGGCCTTCCTCTGAATAGGCCCTCCCATGAAGTCTCCATAGTCAAATGAGATATTCTTCATGTAAGAGGTAGGCAATGCGCAACTGAGGTGCTAAGATGTCACTCTCTCCAGAGAGGATGGGATGGAATATCCTGCCCATAGGGCGGGCGAGCCAAAGTCACTGAAGATGCTTATCTAATGCAACTTTAAGCTATGGAATGCAAGATCTCCAGTACTGTAGGAATGGTAAGGGTAGGTAGTGAATCACATCATTCACGATGTAGGAGAACTGCAGTGCATTCTCCATGGTCCAACCAGCCTAAACTTGCTCCTTGTTCCTCTCTTTGTCTGTCCTTGAAAAGTTCTGAACAAGGTATGTGAAGTATGTGGCACTGCGACATGTGAGCAACCAGGCCATGGTAAGTCAGCATGTGACTTTAAAGGTAGCACTTGCTTGAGGCAAGGCCCATAATCACTCTTCCTGCCTGGATCTATACGTCAGGGGAGGATGCAGTGCTCTGCGGGTACAGTTGTTTGTCTATACAGATTGATACACCCAAGGGATCACAGTAACTGCCTAGTTAAAGTAAAGTCAGATGCTTTATTTAATAAAACAGAGAACAAATTAATTTAAATAACTCAGTGATGAATGTCCCAAAGAAGAAGCAGCAGCCTCCCAGCAAGCAGGATTTTTAAAAAAGCATACCAGAATAAACAATTATTTGTAGCCCACTCATCCTTGCATCTGCTC
Source organism: Hemiscyllium ocellatum (assembly GCF_020745735.1). Taxonomy (NCBI): domain Eukaryota; kingdom Metazoa; phylum Chordata; class Chondrichthyes; order Orectolobiformes; family Hemiscylliidae; genus Hemiscyllium; species Hemiscyllium ocellatum. Next base: position 159,253,816 of record NC_083401.1, on the reverse strand, counting down.
ACAGAAAGATTCTCATGGGTCTGTCTGCCTCATTGGACTGTTGTCCTGGCTTCTTCCAGTCTGTGGGTGACCTGCTGACCCACATCATGACCATTGCTATCTACCTCATCGGAGGAGACCAATTGGTCTTCCTTTTCTTCCTCTCCCAAGTCACCTCCCCTTTGTTGAATGAGATTGTGGAAGGTGCAGCACACTATGACAATGCAGAGACTCTTTCTGCGTTATACTGTATTGCACCACAGGAGCAGGTGAAGCGCCTGAATTTGATTTTGAGCTTTCCTCCTGTCTGCTCAATGACAGCCCTTGTGGAGGGATGTGCAGTTTTGTACTTCCCCTTGGTGGCAGGCTGTGAATTCCTCACTGGTAAAAAATGAGGTCTGCAGATGCTGGAGATCACAGTTGAAAATGCGTTGCTGGTTAAAGCACAGCAGGTCAGGCAGCATCCAAGGAATTCCTCACTGGTGTCATCAATCAGATCCTCATGTCCCAGCATCCAACACTGTAATCAAGATGGGGGAAGGGAGGGGGCGGAATATGGTGTGGGGTCACTAAAGACCTGCACCCCAGGAGAATGCTCCAGAATGTAGGAGTTGTGAGAGTTCCCTGGACACTGAGCACAAACCTGGAGGATGTGGCTGATGTGGTCATATATTAGTCTCACATTAAGGATGTGGAATGCTTTCAGGTTCCCAGGGAGCTCCAGTTGCAACATGCCTGTGTTCCAGTACATCTGTAGGAAACATGCTTTTGCAACAACTCCCACTGCACAGTCTGACTGACTCACTGCATTCAAGGGGAAATGTAACGAGGTTAGCCAGGTGGACCTCACAGAATATGAGTTGCCTGATTACGGCTGTTAACTTGGTCACATCAGGGAGCCCTGGCTGACAAATATAAACCGGAGTGCTGAGAGCCCTCTTGTGGTATAGTGGTAGTGTCCCTTCCAGTGCACTGGGAGGCCTGGGTTCAAGTCCCACCCATTCCAGATGTGTGTAATAATGTTTTTGAATGGGTTGATTAGAAAAAAAAAGATAAACAGATGTGCCAGAGATTCTGTTCTTGGATATATCCACTCAGGAGATTTATCCACTTTCATTCATTCTAATATGTCCAACACCTCGTCTACTGTGATGTGGACTGTCCCCAAGATATCACCACAACTTTTTGATGTCTTCATATCTTTCTCCACACAGAGGAGAAATATTAATTGAGGACCTCGTCCATCTCCTGCAGTTCTACACATACATGTCCACTTTGTAACAGATTGGAACGAGCCACTTGTATAGAAGTTGAAAGCTGTGGTGATCTGCAAGACAATAGGCTGGGAATTGCCTCGTGGTCCATGTGGGCACTGGTACTTATCCAGTAGTGGGCAGATGAAAGAGACAATGATGAGGTGCATGTGGCGTTGCCTCTCTATCATTTAGATAGATTCAGAACTCGTGTAGGTTTGGTTTTAGGCAAATGTTACTGTGGCTCCTGTTTGCCTGGATATTGCACCTCTACAGACTTGCCCACAGCCTGGACCTGCTGTTTTGCTGCTCCTGTATACCTCTCTGCTGGATCCTCCTCATCTATACGATGTTCAGAAGAAGGGCATTGTTGTTCTGTCCCATAGTACTGCCTCTTTCAGAAGATCTGTGAACATATAGCCATCATTTTCTTTAAGATTTAGCTTCCAAGCCAGCTCCATTATTACCCCGTTCAAGTCCTTCATGTAGCATCTGACCTTGCCTCACCACCAATCAGCATGCCCACTATGGTGAACTCCATATTTTGAAGCCCCAGAACACAGCCGCTGAGGCAAAACGTTCAAGTGCTTTGAAATGTTGTGCATTGGCCACATCGGTTAAAGCATGTCCGTGCACCTCCCTGGATGCTGGTCAGTTTCTTTTTGCTGTACTTTAATTGGTCTAGTTTTGGGGTGATTACTGAACCCTTGATAGGTTTAAACATTAGCTCATTTATTACATATTAAGGAACAATGCATAGATTTACAGAAATATGTCTAACTCTGCTGAAGCATGATCATCCAAATCTCTCTCAACATTATACTGTTCACCCATTCACAGACATTAACCCTTCTATACCTAATAATACACCATACAGGAAGCTGGGAAATCAGCTGTTAAAATCTTGCCTTTGCTTGATAAACCTGCCTTCCGTATTCTGTGAACATCAAGTTGGGAGGATCCTGTCCTGGAGATACTATTGCATTTCATCATCTGGGTCCCATAAAGGTGTCTCCCTTCCCCAAGGTCTTGTTCCCACCATTGAATCCAAAGATGCTAATCAGCCCATGATATTTTGTAGCTCCATGCCCTTGTGGGATCTCATTGGAATGTGATGGCATGAGTTCTGGAGTAATGCTAATTCACTGGGAGTAGAACTCAGTTAAGTATGATTCTCTATGATTCTACTCATGATTAATAGGATGCCCTTTCAGTTGGCCAAATATTCTGGGTACTAACTCCACCAGCCTAAAAGAATAGCTTCCCCAGGCTTTAAGTGTAGCCTTCTTGCCAGCACTTGTGTCTGTCCGAGATAGTATACATGATTTGGAGATAGTATAGTTTGCTTCACTTTTACTGTAAGGCACCATATGTTCAACCATCCCCATGCTTCCACCATCTTTCCCTCACTACCTTTCATCCACATGACCATTTAATTCCAATCACTCCTGTTAACCTTGAACTTTCCCCTCCATTCCTATTCATCCTATCTTGTCTGATGATGCTGCCCCTATAACAAGGTTATTTTGCCCTTGGTTTTATTTTGAGAGGGGTCATAAAGGCAGAGATGCCAATATGTCTGAGCTGGTTACTTTAATAACGGCTAACAGATAATGCCTAAGTCAACAAGGACTTATACACTTAATGGTAAGGTCCCAGGAAGTGTTGCTGAACAAAGAGACCTTGGAGTGCAGGTTCATAGCTCCTTGAAAGTGGAGTCGCAGGTAGATAGGATAATGAAGAAGGCATTTGGTATGCTTTCCTTTATTGGTCAGAGTATTGAGTACAGAAGTTGGGAGGTCATGTTGTGGCTGTGCAAGACATTGGTTAGGCCACTGTTGGAATATTGCATGCAATTCTGGTCTCCTTCCTACCGGAAAGATTTACCTTCACCTATCGGAAAGATGTTGTGAAACTTGAAAGGGTTCAGAAAATATTTACAAGGAGTTTGCCAGCGTTGGAGGATTTGTGCTAGGGAAGGCTGGGGCTGTTTTCCCTGGAGCATCGGAAGGTGAGGGGTGACCTTATAGAGGTTTACAAAATTATGAGGGGCAAGGATAGGGTAAATAGGCAAAGTCTTTTCCCTGGGGTCGGGGAGTCCAGAACTAGAGGGCATAGGTTTAGGGTGAGAGAGGAAAGATATAAAAGAGACCTAAGGGGCAACTTTTTCACGCAGAAGGTGGTATGTGTATGGAATGAGCTGCCAAAGGAAGTGGTGGAGGCTGGTACACTTCAACATTTAGGAGGCATTTGGATGGGTATATGAATAGGAAGGGTTTGGAGAGATATGGGCTGGATGCTGGCAGGTGGGACTAGATTGGGTTGGGATATCTGGTCGGCATGGATGGGTTGGACTGAAGGTAAAAACAATGACTGCAGATGCTGGAAACCAGATTCTGGATCAGTGGTGGTGGAAGAGCACAGCAGTTCAGGCAGCATCCAAAGTGCAGTGAAATCAACATTTCAGGCAAAAGCCCTTCATCAGTTTCTTCCTGATGAAGGGCTTTTGCCCGAAACGTCAATTTTGCTGCACTTTGGATGCTGCCTGAACTGCTGTGCTCTTCCACCACCACTGATCCAGAACCAGGTTGGACCGAAGGGTCTGTTTCCATGCTGTACATCTCTATGACCCTATGACTCTATAACAATCAGAGGAAGCGTTTAGGTCTTTTTTTTAAACACTTGAGCAATGAATGGGGAGTGGCCAGTTCTCCCAGTTCAGAGATTTTTCTGGTTTGGTTTAGTTTTAGCTTGGGACCCTGAGAAACCGCTGGGGAAAAAAAAAGATGTTCCATGTTTCAGCCAGATCTCTGGCTGATCCTCTCTACAATCTCTCTCCTGTAAGAACTTGCATTTGAATTTACCTTTTTGCCAAGGGGTGTGTTTATGGGATATTGCAGGAAATTGGAACAGCTCTTTGTTACACTAGATCATGTTGGTTGGGTTTTTGAATCATTGTTATTCTAAGTTTTGTCCTCTTTTGTTTGTGTTTCATTTGGCAGTCTGTAAATAAATTCTGTATTTGTTTAACACTGAGTGTTTGGCCAGCTATATCACTCATGGATTATCCACCTTATACCTGCTTAAAACAACTAGAAACATTAGGGCCTGGGCTACCTTCTTGAAATGTTTTGAGGGCATCTGGCCTAGTCCATGACATTTGTGTATATTGGATTTACCTTCACCATTCTGAGCTCTTCACTATCAAAGTCACTTTGCACCTTCTGCCTGATCACTTCCATTTTCAAAGCCACCATGTGCTCTCACATTGCATGACATGCCCCACCCCATGAATGTCTGCTCATGATCTTTGAACTCCCACTCTCTCAGTCTCCCTCTGTGATTGTACTCTGTGATGCATAGGATCACCATTCAGATCCTCAAATGCAAGTGATTGACAGCACTGGTTATACCGTAGGCACCGTGGTCTCTGTAACAATGAAGCATATTCAGCCATTGCTGTACCCTTCCCTGGACAGTGATGCTCCCTTCCATAGAGACCTTCACCTCCAAGCTGCTCTCAGCCACCCTACCTGTGGTCACTGCAAATCTCCTACCTTGTGCTGCTTTTGCTCCACTTTCAGTACCTACCCTGCAACTTAGCCACACTTCTGTTTAAAGGTCTATCACTACAGGAACAAAGTAGCAAAACCTTTATCCAGCATCTGGAAGACATCAAGCTCATCAAGTGCATGCCCTTCACATGAAATCAGCTATTTGAAGATATCTATTTCTCGACTGGGTAGAACTTAATTGGCTTTGGGCACTTAATTCTGACTAGTCGGTCTTTTAATGAGATACAAATGCATGCGGATGATCTTTTCCACAGCTGCAGTTAGCTCAGCCTATCTTTTGAAAATAAAGAACCTGATTGAAAGCCTTGATCCCATCATTAAGATTCTGAATTTTGGGCTCTCATCCGATTATTTTCTCCCAACCACCTTATCATCTACCAGACAGAAAAATTCCATCCCATCAGCAGAGGAAAGCAAGAAAGTGGGTATCTTTTCGAAAATTCCATGAACTTAATAAACTAGAAACACTTTAATCTTGAAATGATGCTGACTAAACAGTGAGTCACAAATTTCTTTTGGTAACAATACTGAATCACACAGATGGAATTTTAGAGGAATCCAATGTAAAGTTATTTATTTTCATATAGTGTGTGTGTGTGTGTGAAGAAAATCAGGTTTAAGCTTGTCCTATTGATTACTAAACTTTAAAAAAACCTATTGTTCGCAAACTTTGCCAGCAGTACAAAAATCTTTGAAGTCCCAACTCTACTGACTAGATGAGTCACAATCGTCCATTTGAATCTCCAGAACATTCAAACTTGGAGAGAAGAATCTAACTCTGACTGTATTGAAGATTATAGGAAATATAAATTTGAAAACCATTTCACGGAAGTTAACCACGGTAATACAAAAGCTGTTTTGGTTTGCCAAAACAAAACCCGAAAATTCTAGAATCGCTCAGCAGGTCATAGAAAGATCAGATACGTTAATGTTTTTTGTGTGGATACTCCTAAGTATCAATACCTTGTACAACAAATGGGTTCTGAGTTAATGGTTTTATTTTTGATCAGATGATTAAAGGGCTGCTTTAAGCAGAGAGATGTTGCCTTCCATTTGCCTTCTACCCTTCCCATATTAGTCATACACTAAACTGGATGTTTAAGAGCAAATCAACTTCCTGCTATCTTGGCCGCATATGAAAATGTTCCAGCACACTTGCTTTCTCTGTCATGATTTTACAGACCTACTTTACAAATAAGGAACAGTAGATTTCCACAATAACCTCTAGAAGAAGAGATTTCAGCCCAAAATCATTGAACACTGCTACACACATAGTTATTTAGTAATACAGAACTTGAAATACTTGCTGATGATCTTGCATTCATCTGGACTGTTCACAAAAATGACTATTATAAAAGCAAAAAAAAACATTTATTCTGCATGAAAGCAGAGTGTTGATTAGTTGGTAAGCAGATTCTGATTAGTAGAATCATTGTGATGGGGAGTGTACCTGTTAGATAGCGACTGATAGTTAAATGCCAAACTTTATTTAAGTTCTAAATCACACAGTTTAATTGATGATGGTTTGCCTGGAGAAATGAGCACCTACTTTGTTGTTGAAACACTCAATGTGTATACACAGAACATAGAAAATATTGGCAGGAAGAAGCCATTCTATCATTCATTCAGTATAATCATGGCTGATTATCCATCTCACTACCCTGCTCCTGCTTTGGCCCATACCTTTTGATCCCTTCAGCCTAAGGACTATAACTAATGGGGAATGATTGTCTCATGATATTCGTGCTCGACTATCATTCCAGAATGTTCTGTGGACCTAACTTCAAATCCTACCATAACGGAATTTGAATTCAATAAAAGAAATCTGGCATCAAAAGTCTAATGATGACCATGAAGCCATTGTTAATTGTTGGAAAAACCTATCTAGTTCACTCATGTCCTTTACAGAAAGAAATCTGCCATCCTTACCTGGTCTGGCCTATATGTGACTCTGGACACACAGCAGTGTGATTGACCCTGAACTGCCTTCTGAGCATCAGAGATGACCAATAAATGTTGGCCGAGCCAGTGACACCCACATCTTAAGTGAATGGATAAAAAACAAACTCCACTTGAAAGCATGCATTGTTTTAGCTTCAACCACTAACTTTAGCAAAGCATTCTAAATGTTCACAACTCTCTAGGTGAAAAACATTCTCCACACCTTCGTTCTAAATGGCCAACTATGTACCCTTAGACTGTGACCCCTTGTTCTGGACTCCCCAGCCATCAGGAACATCCTTCCTGTGTTTACCTGATCTAGTCCTGTTAGAATTTGATAGATTTCTATGGAATTCCACCTGCTCCCCAACCCAATACATTTTTTTTCTGTCTGCAAAGAAAAGGACCCTGTGCCTTAATATATGTAGCTTCCAGTTTGTGCAAATACACCGCACTGCAAGCCTGGCTAACAATCTTAAGCTGGTTGTCTGTGTACTTTTTTGCACACTCAGGATTATTTAACAAATGACAAATATCCCATTTTAGAATCATATTGAGTGCTGGACACTGTGTTTGGAGTATTGCAAGCATAGTCTAGTTAAGAATGGATAATACGTTGTGTTGAAAATAGCAAAGGGAAATGATGTTTGATGCTAACTGCTAGAATCTGGGATATATGGCCTAGCATCACATTGACCCTGATATTCTTTAGTGGGGGTCCCTGATTTACCAATGTCCTATTTATGAATTTTCATATTTACAAGTGTGATCCTATGTGGGGTGTATATGAATTATTTTAGAAGTTCTGACATACAGACATTTCCTCGTACTTAAGAACAACTGTTTTATGTCGCCATGCATTGTATTTGAATTTGCATTAAAAATCAACTTGCAAGTGGACTCAAGAATGGAACCTATTCACAACCTGGGGACCGCCAGTACAGTATATTTTTATAATTGGCAGAATGTCCTTTTGCTTTATGGTAGCACCTGTTAATGGCGAGCATGGCTCGCACTGTGATTGCATAGTAACAATGGGTGAAAGCTATCTTCACCTGTTGCTCAAACCTTTGAGAGTCTGAGGTAGACTGGAAACTTTAACGTCAATAGTGATAGCCTTAAGACCATTGAGTTTGCACAATACATAGGGAGAAATGAACGGGCCAGGATAGCAGTCATCTCACAGGTTCATGCTATTTCAGTATCAATCATCTCCATTTCAGCATCAAACATACATACTGAACAAATGGTTTGGGCCCTATTTGCAAATCCTCTTTGCCTGGAGTTGTAGGAATCCCAAAGCATGTATGTTGACTAGTAAAGAAAAGCTTGCAGTAGACAATAGTAGAGAATGTCCTGGCTGATTTCGCAACTAGAATATCAAAGAAATGGAGTTTGTGTGACTGTATCCCAAAGACTTGTTATCTCTTTGGCTGTTCACAACAAGTTAGATGCTAACTGTGCCATAGTAAGCATGTCTAACAAGCTTGTGCTTGCAAAATTAAAATCGTCTCCACTGTTAGATGTGATTCCACAACTGGACATTTGCTAAATAATCCTGAGTGTGCAAAGAATGTCACTGACAATCAAGTTTGCAAAGCAGTGTACCTGCACATGTGGATAACTCTACATACACAGTGCCCTGTTCTTCATAGACAAAAAGATCATGTATACCATTGTATGCAAACTCCCCAAATTTGATGACAACCATTCTCTTTCTCAGCATGGTGCCTTGACCAATCTGCCTGGTTTGAATTTAAACAAAGCTTAGCAGTTAACTATCAGTCATCAGTTCGCTAGTACATGGCAAGAACTCAATCAATCAGTAATTAATCAGCACATTCCTCTCAAATATTAAAAATGTTGATTTTCATTGGTATTCTTTGCAAATTTTCCGCATGATTACAAAACAAAAGCTTTGGCAAAAACTTTTTTTTCTGCAATATCTGAACTCTTTTGATTGAATTCTAGTGAAATTGGCTTTAAAAACCTCAATCAAATTTCTTATGTCAATGGATCTATGTCGTGCAACTATCCATTTTTCACAAATTACCAATCTTACTCAGAAGTAACAAGATAGAAAATGTAAAAAGTGTAAAAGTTCAGTTAAATCGATCAAATTAGTAAATCTGAACTGCAAAGGCTTCATTTTCAACTGCTTTTATATAGAAAATGTGAAACTGATTAAACAGATGCAAATTTAAATTCTACTTTTTAGTGTGTTTGTTATTCTGTTGGTCTCCTGGCCAGCTTCTCATTTTTCACCCTCCAGAAACTTGATTTCATGTTCCCACTATTTCACACAAAGTTCCATTCACTCATGATCCCTGCAGTTGCTGTTTTACATTGACTCATCATCCACTAGCCAATTTTGTTTTTACGTTTTCAGTCTCATGTTCATTTCTCTCCATGGCCGTACTCCTGTCTAACTCTGCATCTTTCTACAGCTATGCAATCTTCTCCTGTCTATCTCTGCAGCTTTCTACAGCTATGCAATCTTCCAGGTTAGCCGTATCCTTCCAAGTCTGGTCTGGTTTTCATTCCCTACTTGTTCTCACAACCCCCACTGGCAACCTTGCCTTCAGACCTGAGTTCTGGGACTTCCTCCCCAAACATCTTTGATATGCGATGTATCTTATTTTAAGACTCTTCATGGACCAAGGTTTAGACACTTTTCATATGGTCTTCTCTGACACAATGTCAATTCTTATTGTATTACAGTATTTTAATATATTAAAGATTTTATATCAATGCAAGTTATAGTTATCTTCAGAGAAGATTAGTCAATATTAATCACGGCAAGGGTCAGATGTATAATTAAACTACCCTTTAGTTAGCTTTGCTAATTTTTAGCTGAAGACTCGTGATCCTGAAAATATTCTATGCTGCACTATTGAAATTCCTCTTCGGGTGACACAACCATTCACCCATTCAATTAAAAAACATCTCTTTCTTCCAATCCTAGACCTTAAGTAGCCAATGGCAAATTACTTCTGAGTTTATTCCAATTCCTTACACAATTCTAAATATCTGAGGAAAAGTTAGTCCTATAAGCTGTCAAATTGTAAGCATTAGAGAGTCAGACTTTTGTAAACTTTCCCATCTGAATTACTTAGTGTATTATTTTGTTAAATATGCATATAATTAATATATCAAAAGTAGATCTTTCCCTATGAAAAATGTACATCTATAGCTATCATTTTAATAAAATCCTTCATTAAAAAAAAACATGCATGTTTCTATCCTTTTTAAAATTCCAGAAAATTATTTAAATGCTGTTCATTGATCAATCACACAAATGAAAATATTATTTCTAGTTCCTATGCAACTCCAATTGTATACCTATCAATTAATTACTGATTGCAGGCATTTCTTTAATCCCACAATTGAGGAACAAATGGGACTGTATAAAATCTACATTTAGGCTTCCAATATTGTAGTAGTTTAAGACACCACTGATGTTTTGACACCTGATGTAATCAAGCTAAACCTTCAAGGAGTGTTTTTCAACTTCACTAGGGAACCCTCTTCATAACCAAGTGGTTTCCTCATTTTTTTGGTTCTCCATTAATTGCAGCTCTAGCCTTGGATACAATCTGGAGGTGGACACAACTCTACCAAAGGGAAATGTGCACTACCAGAGACTGTCATCAGATATTGGCTTTGATATGACATCATTGGAATGAAAAAAACAAACGAAGCATCAGATCTAGCATTCATGGCCCATCTTCATAATGAATATCAAGATTAAGTGAACTTTTCCTTTTCTTAACCTTCAGATGTTTCTGTCAACCCTGACTCATAGAGTACAGCAGAGTGATCTTTGTACTATCCCAGTGACAATGAAGGAATGGCGATATACTCATGTCAGGATTGTAGACAGCCTGGAAGGAAACCTAAGTGTGCTGTTATTGTAATACCTTTCTTAGTAGTGAGAGTGTGTTTCTCTAACTAGGAATCTATTTGCTTTTGACAGTTGAAATGATTTGCATTGAGTCATAAAGATGTACAGCATGGAAACAGACCTTTCAGACCAACCCGTCCATGTCGACCAGATATCCCAACCAAATCTAGTCCCACCTGCCAGCACCTGGCCCATATCCCTCCAAACCTTTCCTTTTTGTATACCCATCCAAATGTCTTTTAAATGTTGCAATTGTAATTGGACCGAATGAGAAGTATTGTGATGCGTCCCTGCTTCTGAGACTGAAGCTAAGGGTTCAAATCCACTTCAGGACTTGACAGCCAAAGAGGTTGCATTCATAACATGGCCAGAAGGATTGAGTATAATGTGTAAATCCTTCTGACAGCTGCCAATGGCAGGAGATTGCTGATCATCCATTTGGCAGAAAGAGAATTGAAGCCTATTTTATCACTGTTCAATGTTGTAGAAGTGCATATTGCAACAGCAGTTCAGATTCCTTGGGGGGAACCAGTTGGTTGGATGGCCAGTATGGGTCAGATCAGGGCAAGCAGAATGAGGTTTGATCTCATCCTAGCCAGGGTAGATTTGAGACTCTTCCCCTTGCCTGAACAGTGGTGGTCACTTTGAGTCAGACCTGACTTTGGGCAGAGCATTGAGTAAGGGGGAGATCTGTCATAATCTGAAAAAGTACATTATCCATTCTCACAATCCTCCTTAAAAGTATAGTATTTATTTCTTTCTACCTTAAGCTCAGGTTTCAAGATTAGGCCATCTTTTTTCTAGATTATATGACGGAGTAATTTCCTACCTACTCTGTTCATTCTTTTCATTATGTTAAATATCAAATCCAAATTTAACCTCCAGATTCCCAAAGATTGTGTTCATTTATAATCTGATAGAGGTGTTTAAAATTATGATGGGAGAACAAGTTAGAGACAAATACACTGTATAGGCATATTCCTGGACACTGGCTTCGAGACTATTGTGGAGCAACCTGGGGATCAGGGGAATTTCCAATTAAAGTCCAAACTTTGTCAGCACTTCCCACTGAGGTCAATGAGTCTGGACCTCCGCAGGAGCCCAAAACGCACCTTAGGTCACAAGCAAGACCTGGGACACAGAATATACCATCAGAGCCCAGTTACTGGGGCCCAGAGTTCAAGTCTGTCCACTGCTTTCCAGCTGAGCATGGAGCTGCTGTGCTTGGGCTAGGGTGTGACCCAAGCCTGGAACAACAACAGGGCCTATGATTTCTGTCCCTGGCCCTGGTTGCACAATACTAGAAGATCTGAGCTATTGTTTAAAATGTTCTCCCATCCATGTGACTTACTGAAGAAAATCAGATATTAATCAGTATTGTGGAATCCCTAAATATTGTATCTTATTTAAAGATCAAGCTTATGAGGTTTAAAAAAGTATATTTTTTACTTCCAAATTAAACTCTGGGATTGAATTTTTCACACATTCTTCATATAATAGCTGTGTATTTGTGGATTGAAAATGGGTTTGGTCTAATTGGAGCCATTTGCTAGTGAATAATGGATTAATGTAATTCAGGCTGTCCATTGTCACAGATGCACTGAGGCAAAAAGTGCTGTGGTGGAGGTGAACTGGTATACTAAGTAGAGCAGTCAATTAAAGGTTCGCTACAGCTGCCTCCTCACATTGCAAGAGAAGGGATATTCCATGATATAATTACCACATGTTGGTCTATTGCATTCTGACAGATTGGTTTAAAAGTTAAGAACAGGACATCGCCCCTTCCTCTAACTGAACGCACAAATAAAGCATATGTGAAAGACAGATACTAGCTAGTAAATTAAAAATCCTATGACCGTGCGTACTTCCTGCCCATAAAACATTATTTTCTGTAGACACATTTGTTACACGTTTACCAATTCCTATAACGACAGCTGCAGTGAAGGCTTTTCATTATATCCTGCCCTGTTTGTGAAGAAACTACAGAGAAGATATAGTTTCTACAATGGTATCATATTGACCAGGATTCTCCTCTGGTCATTTAATGTCACCATCTAATTCTGCAACAAATTTCCACTCACACTGCTTCAAATGACTTTACGCATATTGTTAAAATAGATTGACCTATTTTTAATAAAAATGGTAGCAGTGTCAAAAGTGAATAAACAATTACCAAATAGATTGTTATGTTCACAATTTAAGAAGTAGACTCTTGATTTGCTTGTGCTGTCAGCCAGCAAAGCCATTTTTATTGCTTTGTTTTGCATTTTACTGATCCTTTGTCTTCTTCACATTTTTCGATAATGTTGTATAAGTTACACAAAAGTTGGTGATTTTACATGAGAGAATACTTCCAAGTGACATTAAGACTAGTAAATCAATTTTTCTTTTAATTCCCAAGTTGGAACTTTCACAGTTTCCCATCCCTCTCCAACTTCCTGCACAGATGGACATACAATTTCCTCAAAACTGGGAAGACAATGGAAATCAATTTGTCATTTGAAATCTCCTGCTTTGTGGGTTGTTCCCTCTTTGTCAAAATGTGCGTCTGCAAAACACCTTGGGATGTTTTCCATCATTAAATGAATTTAAATAAATGCAATAAAGCCAGAAAATGCTGGTAACACATAGCAGGTCAGGCAACATCTGTGGAGGGAAACAGAATTCATAGTTTCAGACTGAGGATGTTTCATCAGAATTGCTGATTAAGTGCAGACAGTAGTGATTGTTATTGTCTTCACCAGTTATCTGGCCACAGTGCTTTGATCAATCATTTCCAGGTGGCAAAAATATTAAATCTCAAGGTGAGAATTATGCAGTGGATTACGTTATTACTCTTTAGAAATAATTTTCTGGATTTCAGTCAGTAATTATAAAAGGAAAGAAATCCTAGGTGGATGGTCTTGCAGAGAGAGTCCTACAACATGGAGACAGGTCCTTTGGCTCAAACTGGTCCATGCCAACCAAAATATCTATCCATGCTAAATCCATTTCCCTGCACTTGGCCCATATCCTTCCAAAGCTTTCCTACCCATGTACTTGTCCAAATGCCTTTTAAATGTTTTTAATGTACCCGTCTCAACCACTTCCGCTGGCAGCTTATTCCATGGTCCTCGATTCCCCAACCCTGGGAAAAAGACTGAGTGCATTCACCCTAACCATGCCTCTCGTGAGCTTATATACTTCTTTAAGATCCCCCCTCAGTCTCTTATACTCTAAAGAAAAAATCCTGGCTTGCCCAACCTCTCCCTGTAACTCAGTCCCTTGAATCCTGGCAGCATCCTTGTAAATTTCTTCTACACTCTTTCCAGTTTAGTAATGTCCTTCCTATAGGAAGACGCCAAACCTATCCAAGTACGTCCTCATCAATATCCTGTACAACAGCAATATAACTTCCCGACACTGCACTCCTCAAGGTCCTGCCATTCACCACGAAACTCCTACCTTGATTTGACTTTCCAAAATGCAAGACCTCACACTTATCTAATATTAAACTCCATTTGCCATTTCTCAGCCCAGTTCCCCAGCTGATCACAATCCTGCTGCAATTTCTGATAACCTTCTTCACACTCCACAATACTGCCTATTTTAGTGTCATCTGCAAACTTGCTAATCATTGCTTATACATTCTCATCTAAATCATTGATAAAGAGAAGAGATAGCAATAGACCCAACACCAACCCCTAAGGCACACCACTCGTCCCAGGCCTCCAGTCTGACAAGTATCCTTCCACTATGACCCTCTGCTTCCTGCCATCAAGCCAACGTGTATCCAGTTTGCCAGCTCTCCCTGGATTCCATGCAATCTTAACCTTCCAGAGCAGCCAACCGTGTGGAACATTATCAAAGGCCTTACTGAAATCCACATACAGAGGAATCTCAATTATCTGAAGGCCATGGGCGGGGAGTATTTTGTTTGGTTAATCGAATTCCGGATAATCGAATGCTGGATAACATAGTTCAGCCTAACATCAGAACCTTACGATATTAGGATAAGGGAATGATGGATAATCGAGGTTCCTCTGTAGTCTACATATATAACCGAGCCTTTGTTAACCTTCCTGATCACTTCACCAATTAACTCCAACAAATTTGTGAGGCATGATCTCCCATTCACAAAGCCATGCTGATTACTTCTAATCAAACCCTGTCTTTCCAAATGTATGTACATCTTATCTGTCAGAATGTTCTCAAGTAAAATACCTACCACAGATGTTAGGTTTACTGGTCTATTGTTCCCAGGTTTTCCTTTACAGCCCTTCTTGAACAAAGGCACAACATCCAGGCAGGTGCTTAAAGTGCATTCAGTCACTTAGTTAACAGCATCTAAAAATTTATTGGCTCTGACATAAAATAGACCTATCGTAGCACATAGTATTAGGTTTTGTGTTTCATTATCATTGACTGTCAAGCTTTGGACTTTTAATAGTTATCCCCAGACATCTCACCAGAAAAAAGACCTCAGAGATCTCCATCCTACGGAATGGATGGATCAACATCTAGAATGCCCAAGGAAACAAAAAGCTGTCATATATGCAGTTACTTGCCTCAGTTTCATAGTTCTTCAGTCATACATTCTATCTGCATGGAAATTGTAAATCTCCTTTTAAATACATTCATGATACCATCACTTCAGTGTAACCTTTCCCTTATTTCAACAAAGCTACTGTCAACTTTGAAAACTCCTGTGCCTCAATGTAGATATCAGTTTGGTGAGTTTTACAACAATGAAAATACAGGAAGTTGTAATATCAATAATGTCTACTTGCATCCACCATAATGTCAAAATGGATCAGGTTTTAATTCATCAAAGCAGTGTAACACAAAGTTGAGTTGCTTAAAAAATTGATTTTTTTGGTTTGCAAGCAAATAAAATTGGATGGCAAGTGACAATATCTGCTTTAATGATCTACACAGAATAAAGTTTGAAACTCTTGAAAGTCAGTGTGGCTCTGATCATTCCACATGAACAAATTGGCAGTATAAATGTGGAGATCCATTAAATGCAGTGAACGTTATGTGGAAGCACTTCAAACATTTAATTAACACTATGTCATCTAATAGATTGATAGCATGTACTGATTAGACATATGTCATAGGACATTACAACTTCCTTCCCTTTCCCTTCCACCCACACACAACATAACTTCCTACACATTAATCAAAAATTGCCTAGATCTGAAAACATTGGCAATTATACATTTGAAGCAAACTATATTTGTGTTTTACACTAATCAAGAAGAAAACATAAAAATATAAGTTACCCTTATTAAAATATTTGTCTGATGGTTCAGCCTTGCATCCATACTTATCTATATGGTGTACTGCTGGACAGCTGGTTTTTGATGCAGAATGATGCCAACAGATTGGATTCAATTCTTGCATCGGCTGAGGTTATCATTAAGGTGCCATATTCTCAAACTTGCAGCTTAGTATCAAACTTCCATGTTACATAATGCAGTGATGTTCCCCTTGTCTCACAGCACCCTTGGAAACTCCAAGAGTGAAGGGGGTCTTTCAGACATCATAAGCCTCTTTTTAAATTACCGCTAACTTCTGCATCACGAACATGACAATGTTAATTTAGCTAATTGGCACGCTATAACGTACCTTTGACTGGCATTTGAACCTTTAATTGCATTCAATCTGCATGAATTGCGCATTGTGCAAGTACATGTTTGCAAAATGAAATGCATCTTGTCTGCCAATGTCCGAATGTTCAGTAGAACTTAGATCCTGCTCCTCCACCCATCAAACTGGCCCTCCTGGTTGTCGTCCTAGTCATTTTCTAGATGCATTCCACATCTAGTAATGGCAAGGAACACAGCTTGTGATGAAAACTATGAACACCAGGTCTGCCTGACCACTAGGTAATCGCTCCCCAGATTCTTTATGTGCCTTATTACTTCATTCTACCTGACAGCACATTTCCACCCAGCTCCCCATATGGCAAACCACCACATTGAATTCTGCCACCAATTGTCCTCCCTGGCCTCTGAACCCTTTCATTACACTTCAATCATGCCCAGGCTGCTCCTTCTGCAGAGACTGGTGGTGGGCACTGCCAATAAGTCCTCTCCAGCAGCCTATGATGCCCACCTATGCTGTTCTGCATAAAACCCAAAAACCTTGAGTTTTCTTCCATTACCTTCTTTCTTCCCACCTCCAAAAATGCCTCTACTCTTCCCACATCTCCCAGCCTTGACTCCCCCTCCCCTTACAACACTAATCTCCCTGCAGCCCCTACAGGATTCCACCCCCCGCCCCCCCCACCCCCCCACCTTGTAACCTTCTGAATGCTCAATGGAGAGATTCTGTGGTCAGTATTCACCCTAGGCCTTTTACTGACTTTGGTGCACAGTCTAATGACATGACTGACAGGCACTTGACCACTGTATGTGCAGCTCCCAGACTGACAATATGTGGTTTCTCCTGCCTGCTGATGCTTGGCCCGCAGGATTGAATACTTTCAGGCTGCAGGGTGACAGGTGAGCAGGTCCCTTGACCATGAGTGTTGCAAGCTGACAACTGGACATGCACAACATGTCCCAACTGTGGCCTTTCAGTGCTGGTTGCTGGTGTGTAATGTCCAACTGCCCAGTGAGAAACTCACCTCACTGCTTAGCAAAAGTGTAACATTTCCCATTCCACTCAGACCCCTATAAGGTTCCACCCTATGAGTCCCTTGATTTTTTTTCCTTTTTTGGATTTTCTCCCATTTCGTGCGTACAGGCTGGGTAAGTCTGATTATAACTGTTGTTCATGTGGATAATAAGAGCCAACTTGCACTGGCTGGTCAAATGTCAGCTTCCTTATTATATTACAGATACAATCACTGCCTCAGGATGAAACTCCTTTAGCCAATAATAGTCATCCAATGCCATTTCCAAAGACCATTAGCTCTAGCTCCAGGTCCCTTGTGCTCGTCATTAAACTTCTGACTAGTCAACTTCTCCCAAAAACCCAACCTCAATCCCAGCTCTAACCTCCCTTTTCTTTTGACAGTACTTAAATGTGATCACAAATCCGTAATCCATGCCCATATTTAGCACAATATTTTAATTAAATCTCTTCAGTCAGTTTCTGTTCATGATGCTCCAGCAACTTAATCCAAAATAACGTCACAAATCTCAAACTCTGGCCAAGGTGCATTGTTAATGCCCTTTTTCACTCATGGATCTTGAATGTCAGTGTTTTACCCAACTGTAACTGCCCTTGACTAGATGGTGGTGAGCAGCGTAGTGCAGGTTTACTTGGATCATTGTTTGGAAAGGAATTATAGGATTTTGACCTAACAGTGATGAAGAATTGTGACATAGTTCCAAGTCAGGACGGTGTATGACTTGGAAGGGATCTTGCAGGAAGTGACATTTGAATCTGTACACTGCCATTCTTCTTCTGGACAACAGAAGTCATGTCCATGCGAAGATGTTGACAAAGGAGCTTTGGTGAGTTGCTGCACTGCATTTGTATAGCCTTAGCACACCAATGATGGAGAGAGTAAATGTTTAAAGAGATAGTTGGGTTGTCAATCAAGTAGTCTATTTTGTCCTGAATAGTGATGAGCTTCTTGAATGTTAAAGATTCACCACACCGGCAAGTGGAGAATATTGCAGCACACTCCTAACTTGTGCCTTGTAGATGATAGAAAGGTTTTGGGAAGTCAGGAGAGAAGTCAGTTATCAGAGAATACTCAATCTCAGACCCAATCTTGCTAATTGACTAACCTACTGACCCTCTATTGCTGACAGTGAGGAACTCATTAATAGCAATGTGAATGAATGCCAGGGGGAGATGGTTTAATTCTCTTATGTTAGAAATAACCATTCCCTGGCAATTGTGTGGCAAGAATGCTAAATCCCAATTATCAGCCCAAGCCTGAATGTCGTCCTGCTCTTCTTGCAATCAGGAATTATTTAAAGAGTTGTGCATCATACTGAACCCTGCAACCATGAGGGAACTTGTTCACTTCTGAATTTATGATGGAGGAAAGGCCATCGATGAAGGAAGTGCAGTTGGTTGGCCTAGAGAAATCAGGAAGCAATGGTAGATTGAGAGAGCTAAGGAGATACAACTCCTTGCTGACAATACAACACCTCAGGTTTCTTTAGCTCCGCCAAGATAACATACTGATTCAACAGTATAAACAAATCAGGAGTTAGAAAAGGCATGTAAGAAAGGGACTATAACAATAATGAGGGACTTCAACATGCAATACACCTTTTGGTGGTAGGAATTTATGGAATGTCCACAAGATGGATTTTTGGAGCAACTTGTGGTAAAGCCACTAGGGAACTGGCAATTCTGTATTTGGTGGTGTGTAATGAGACAGATTTGATTAGGGAGTTTAAGTTGAAGGAACACATAGGAGGCAGTGACCATAATATGATAGAATTCACCCTGCAGTTTGAGAGGGAGGAGGTTAAATCAGATGTAACAGTATTGCAGTTGAGTAAAGGTAACTACAAAGACATGAGGGAGCAGCTGGCCAGAGTTGATTGGAAGGGGAGCCTAGCAGGGAAGGTGATGGAGCAGCTGTGGCATGAGTTTGTGCCAGGAATTTGGGAGGCACAACAAAAATTCATCCCAAAGAAGACGAAGTATACAGAGGGCAGGATGAGGCAACCATGACTGACAAGGAAACTCAGGAACAACACAAAATCAAAAAAAACAATGCAATGTGCCAGAGATTAGTGGGAAGCCGGAGGATTGATAAGCCTTTAAAAACTAACAGAGGATAAATAAAAAATGTGATGAAGGGAAGAAGATGAAAAATAAGAGTGAGCTCACTTTTAATTCAAAAGAAAATATTAAGAATTCTTTCAGATATTTAAAAGGAAAGAGAGAGGCAAGAGTGGACTTTGGACTACAGGAAATAAAGCTGGAGAAATAGTAATGGAGGACAAAGAAATAGCAGAGGAACTGAATAGATACTTTGCATTCATTTTTACAATAGAAGGTACCTGCAGCATACCAGAACTTCTCGAGAGTCAGGGGCAGAGATGAGTGTAGTGGCCATCACTAAGGAGAAAGTGCTGGGGAAGATCTGAAGGTGGATCAGCCCGTACCAGATACAATACATTCCAGATGTTAAGTTCCCTTCTTGAGATTCTTACATGCTTGATGCAACTGCAATACGCCAACTTCTGTGAACAGCCACAATTTATTTCAGCAAGTACAAGCTTTTTGAGGATTATCTAACGCTCTTCGTGATGCTTGCAGTGCATGTCAACAAGACTCTCTGAACAAAGGAACTGTCCTCCCTTTATACAGGATTTTACATCACACTCTGTCACATACAGAAAACACAACCCCTGCTACTCTCTCATAGTCACAAGCCACCCAAAAACAATGTAAAGTGATGAGATTACTTCCAGAAACAAGGTGTGTTTAGGTTATTCCTTAAACTGCAGCATTTACAGAGTATGATTCTATTGTTACATCCTGCCTGCAAGACAGAAAAACACCCCGCCCCCCAGGATATCCAATTTCTTACATGTCAGCAGAACAAATTGGATTAGATTACTTACAGTGTGGAAACAGGCCCTTTGACCCAACAAGTCCACACCGACCCGCCGAAGAGCAACTCACCCAGATCTATTCCCCTATATTTACCCCTTCTCTTAACACTACGTGCAATTTAGCATGGCCAAATCACCTAATTTGCACATCTTTGGACTGTGGGAGGAAAGCGGAGCACCCGGAGGAAACCCACGCAGACATGGGGAGAATGCAAACTCCTCACAGACAGTTGTCCGAGGCGGGAATTGGACCCAGGTCTCTGGCGCTGTGAGGCAGTAGTGCTAACCACTGTGCCACCGTGCTGTCCTTAAATTAACCCTTGAACATTTCATTCCCTCCTTTTATCATTCCATGATAGCCAACTAAATGGGGCTGAAAAAGGCACTACCAGCTTATTCATAAGAATTACGAGTCCATGCAGTAGATAGAATCTGCAGGATTCTCTCACGTGGGAAAAAAAAGTGTTCGGCAGTAAAGTTCCTCAATACGCAGTCCTTAGTGACCACTACACCCCCTCCAAGTTGAGTGGAAATGAGCCAGCTGTCCAAAGTCTCCTTCAGTGAAGTCCAGCCTGAAAACAAAATCCAGTCTGTCAGGGGTCAGTTCTGTTGTGTACAGTGGACACTTACAGGGAGCCCAGGCCACTGGAGATGCAGGGATTAGTGTTGTTCCTGCAAGGTCATAGGGGTCCTGTGCAATGAAGGGTCCTCCCAAGGCAGGCTGCATATTTGTGGGGTTAGGTGTAGCCATCAGTTTGATTTTGGCCATCTTTGTGTTCGCCTTTGCCAATTCCAACCGGAGAGTCTGAGGATTTTCGGGATCAGACCTTATGCTGTTTAATGCATTCTTTGCTGCTTCTGCTCCTGCTCTGCTGTCAAATGTAACAAAGCCAACTGGCCATTGTGCTGTTAGCTTGATCAGTGAACCTTCATATCCCTTAAATGGTCAAAAGAGAAGGTAAAGCTCATGTGGTTTAATGTCCGTAGAAAGACCAATGACAAAAAGCGTACGGCCCGCTTCTTCTCCGTTGTTAACTTCATGACTTTTCGTGCTTATGAATTGGGAGCTGATTGGATCCGTTGTGCCCCCCCTACTCTGGGCAAGTGGTGCTGGTGCTGGGAGAGCAGGAGGGGTCGCCAGAATGGGTGCGATCCGCTCCTAGGTCAATTGCCTATCAGAAGCACTGAACATGGTTCTCAGGAGTATGACTTGGCACTGAGTGCGCAATGGGTAACATTTCTCGGGGGGCTGGGTCAGTGGAGTCAGACTTGGATCAGGTTGTGGAAGGGGTGGGCGGTGGTCCGAAGGCATGCTTTACCTGTGGATGGAGAAACTTTAGAGACGATGTTAGCTGCTGAAAGTGTCTTTGCATTTCCTCTCTCTTACCTTCCTTGCCAAGGTGGGTATCAGTATGAAGACAGTCAATGAGCATTGATAACAAAGCATCAGGTATACACGCTTGGCCAACTGGAGTGATCCAGAGGCTTTTTGATGCAGAGTGCAAACACCCATGTGTCTTCCATATTTGTTTTTCTGGGTCAGGGTATCCCTCCTGTAAACGCTGCACAGTGACTATGGCTGGTCTGCCCATTGCTTTTGAGGCAGAATTGCGGGCAATTGCCGCGTCTCTGGCATTGCCAGTGCTGATGTTCGTATTTTCCATGACATGGGCAGCACAGTTGTTTATGATATTTATGGAGGAGGATGGCTTTGAGGAGATTTTGGACAAACAGTGAGTTCTGAATCGGTGTCCCTGAGGAAGCCAAGAATCCGTGTGTGACTGGTCATCGTGTCATTATTTTGAAACATTATTGGCAGACTCGATATGTCAGGAGGTACCTCCATTTTGTTCCCACTTGATAATCCGGTTTGGAGTTTTAACCCTGATTCCTTATTTTGCCTCTCCTTTCTCAGTTTGTCCTGTTTTTCTCTACTTTTATCATAATCCTCACACTGACTCTTCAGCACCTTCCAAGACTTAGCATTTTCCTCTTGATCACACACTCTCATCCCTCTTTAAGTGCGTTATTCTCCCAGGTGGCCTGTTTATATTTATTCGTTATTTCCTCAGCAGTCTTAGTGAAGAGGGTTACTTCAGATTACAACAGGATCTGGACCAGATGGGCCAATGGGCTGAGAAGAGGCAGATGGAGTTTAATTCAGATAAATGCGACGTGCTGCATTTTGGGAAAGCAAATCTTAGCAGGACATATACACTTAATGGTAAGGTCCTAGGGAGTGTAGCTGAACAAAGAGACCTTGGAGTGCAGGTTCATAGCTCCTTGAAAGTGGAGTTGCAGGTAGATAGGATAGTGAGGAAGGCATTTGGTATGCTTTCCTTTATTGGTCAATGTATTGAGTACAGGAGTTGGGAAGTCATGTTGCGGCTGTACAGGACATTGGTTAGGAATATTGCATTAGGAAAGATGTTGTGAAACTTGAAAGAGTTCAGAAAAGATTTACAAGGATGTTGCCAGGGTTGGAGGATCTGAGCTACAGGGAGAGGCTGAACAGGTTGGGGCTGTTTTCCCTGGAGCATCGGAGGCTGAGGGGTGACCTTATCGAGTTTCACAAAATTATGAGGGCCAAGGATAGGATAAATAGGCAAAGTCTTTTCCCTGGAGTAGGGGAGTCCAGAACTAGAGGGCATAGGTTTAAGGTGAGGGGGGGGAAAGATATAAAAGAGACCTACGGGGCAACTTTTTCACGCAGAGGGTGGTACGTGTATGGAATGAGCTGCCAGAGGATATGGTGGAGGCTGGTACGATTGGAACATTTAAAAGGCATCTGGATGGGGTTTTGAATAGGAAGGGTTTGGAGGGATATGGGCCGGGTGCTGGCAGGTGGACTAGATTGGGTTGGGATATCTGGTCGGCATGGACGGATTGGACCGAAGAGTCTGTTTCCATGCTGTACATCTCAATGTGGATATTAAAGTTTTTCATTTAGTCCCCATGTTATGTTTCCAAATTGCCTCCTCTGCTTTTAAACATTTATCTATATCCCAAGTTCCACCTATTGGCCAAATTTTATTTCTCAATTTTTTAAATTAAGAATCCTGACAGGTGCCTGAACTGTTCCTCATTTTGATGGTCTTTCTGGCATAACCAATGCAAAGAGATCTGACACCCAATTTATCCAATGTCTGTCCCATTCTTTTTAAGTCTCAACTTCCTAACTTATCACTATACACTAGTTCATTGTTCTCAGTCTCCACACCCACTTCAGGGTCCTGACCTTCTCATGGGGGATTTCTCCTCTTAACAACTGGCCTAAGGCAGGGTGGTTGAGACAGACACAGTAGTTACCATTTTTCTTAAGTACTATGTTCCAGGGCCTCAAATCCCACTATCAGAGGGCTCTAACCTCCAAATTCCAGGGGGACTCTACCCTCCCTAGAATGAACTCGTCGGCATACAAGTACATAGGTGATCTCAGAGATTCCATCACCACAGAGTCCTGGGGGTGAGGGGTCAACTGAGTGACAGGTTAGTGAGAGAGATCAAGGTAAATCTGACCTGGTGGGCCCATCCATCTCTCGTTACTGTCACACAGGCGATGACTTACTCAGTCCGCCTAGAAACTCCATATATGTTGGAATCCCACTCTCATCACCAGATATTAGGTTCCCTTCTTGAGATTCTTACACGCTTAATGCAACTGCAATATGCCAACTTCTGTGAACATCCATGGTTTATTTCAGCAAGTACAAGCTTTTGGAGAATCACTTAACACTCTTTGCGATGCTTGCAGAGCGTGTCATGTGAGGTTCCCCGAACAAGGGAACTGTCCATCCTTTATACAGGGTTTTACATCACAGTCAGTCACACACACCCTCTCCTGCCACTCCCTCATAGTCACATGCTACCCAAAAACAATGTAAAGTGATTAGATGATTTCGGAAACAATGTATGATTAAGTTACTCCTTAAAAGAGCGTGTGATTAGGTTATCCCTTAAACTGCAGCATTTACAGAGTATGATTCGCTTGTCACATCGTGCTTGCAAGACAGAAAAACGCCACCCCCTCTCTCCACCCTACCTTCCCCACTGCGCACCCCCAGGACATCCAGTTTCTTACATGTCAGCTGAACAAATTAACCCTTTAACATCTCACAGAGTTCTAAAGGAGATAGCTGAGGAGATAGTGAATGCATTGGTGATGAACTTGCAGAAATCACCGGAGTCAGGGAGAGTCCCAGAGTACAGAAAAATGGCTAATGTGATACCCTGTTTAAGAAGGGAAGGAGACAGAAGATGAGAAATGTTAGGCCTGTTAGCTTGACCTCAGTCGGTAAAATCTTCGAGTCTATTATTAAGGATGAGATTGCAGAGTGTTTGAAAGTGCATGATAAAATAGAGCTGAGTCAATATAGCTTCATCAAGGGGAGGTCATGGCTGAAAATCTGTTAGCATTTTTTGAGGAGGTAATGAGCAAGTTAGACAAGGAAAGCTGGTGGACATGATACATTTGGATTTCTAGAAGGTCTTTGATGACGTACCACACTGGAGACTGCTGACTTAGAAAAGAGCCCATGATGTTACAGGGAAGGTATTGGCATGGAATAGAGGAATGGCTGATTGGCAGAAGGCAGATGGTGAAGATAAAGGGATCTTTTTTCAGGGTCACAGCCAGTGACCAGTAGAATTTTTCAGGGATCTGTGTTGGAACTATAACTATTCACATTATACATTAATGAGCTGGATGAAGGAACTGAGGGCATTGTTACTATGTTTGCAGATGATACAAAGATAGGTGGAGGGACAGGTAGTACTAAGGAAATGGGGAGGCTGTAAAAGGATTTGGACAGTCAAGGAGAGTGGGCAATGAAGTAGCAGATAGAATACATGTGGGAAGTCTGAGGGTATACACTCGGGTATGAAGAAGAGAGATGTAGACTATTTTCTACATGGGAGAGGCTTCAGAAATCTGAAGCACAAAAGGGCTTGGGAGTCCTAATTCTGGATTTTTTTACAGTTAACATGCAGATTCAGTTGGCAGTTAGAAAAGTAAATGCAATGATAGCTTTCATTTCAAATGGTCTCGAATACAAGAACAGAGATGTACTGCTGAGGATGTATAAGGCTCTGGTCAGACCACATTTGAAATGTTGTGAGCAGTTTTGGGTCCCACATCTAAGGAACGATGTGCAGGTGCTGGAGGGTGTCCAGAGGGGGTTTGCAAAAGTGATGTCACGAATGAAAGGCAAATGATACGAGGAGCGGTTGAGGTTGCAACTCTGGATTCAGTGGAGTTTAGAAGAATAATGGGATTTCTGATTGAAGTTTACAGAACACTCAGAGGCCTAGATAAAGTGAATGTGGAGAAGATGTTTCTACAAGTAGGGGAGACCAGGACCTGAGGGCACAGCCTCAGAGTGAAGGGACGTCCCTTTAGAACTGAGATGAGGATGAGTTTCTTCAGCCAAAGGGTGGTGAATCTGTGGAACTCATTGCCACAGCGGCTGTGGAGGCCAAATCACTGAGTGCTTTTAAGATAGATAGGTTCTTGATTGATAAGGGGGTCAATGGTTATAGGGAGAAGGCAGGAGAATGGAGTTGAAAAACATAGCAACCATGATTGAATAGTGGATAAGACTCGATGGGCCAAATGGCTTCATTCTATTCCTATATTTTATGGTGTTACAAAATGCTACCTTGTTCAGCCTTTCAAACTCTCTAAACCCTTCCACTGTCTCTCTGATTTCTGAACTAGTCTTTGATAATCTGTAATTTCTACCCTTTACACAATGTGAAGACTGAAACAATACCTTTTTGTTTCATTAGTGATTCATTGCCTCTGTGTTAAATGATTGAAGTTTCACTTCACACTCAAGAGACTTGAGAACAAAATCGAGGCTGACACTGAGTGCAATATTAGGGAGTGCGGCATAGTTAAATCATGACCTCATCCACTCTCTCTTGTGAACATTGAAGATCTCACAGCAAAGGAGCGCCAGGATTTTTCTTTTGTGTACTGATCAACCTTTATCACTACGCATAATAACTAAAGTTGTTTTTAGTACAAAGTAAGTGATGGTGGGAGTGTTCATGAGGAGGAGGGCGTAATGTGATTGGTAATATGGGCAGGTCCCCTGTCCTACCTGATGCTAAGTCCTTCAATTAGGCACTGAGTGACTTTGAATAAGAATCCCCCTCCAGGAAAGTACAAGCAATCTAGATAGGTTTGTTCCCATATGACAACAGGCCCACCTGCCTAATTAGCAGTGGGGTGTGAATGCCATCCATGGGCCTTACCTCCATGGATTCATTGGGGATGGAGGCAGGAAAGTGGTAAGGTCCCTTGCCCTCTACCAACTTGCCCTACTAAATACTGCCCCATCTCCAATCTTCCCACAGAGGAAAAGGTAAAGTAGATTTCCTGGATTTTGGCTCAGAACAACAGGAATGTCAATAGTTTTCCAACTCAAGTTGGGATGTGAATTGAAAGATATTTGGAAGTATTGACATCCTATGGTCTTGAGGTTTGACTGCAAGGCTCATGGTTAATACACGCACAGGCAACCAACTTGAATGAGTCTTTCTAATGTTTTTGAAAGTTGATAGGATACATAAAACTAATCATCTGAATAAGGAATAGTTGATTGGTTAAATCTGAATTAATTGAATTCACCAGAAATGGATTAAAAGATAT
Source organism: Hemiscyllium ocellatum (assembly GCF_020745735.1). Taxonomy (NCBI): domain Eukaryota; kingdom Metazoa; phylum Chordata; class Chondrichthyes; order Orectolobiformes; family Hemiscylliidae; genus Hemiscyllium; species Hemiscyllium ocellatum. The sequence goes on along the minus strand of NC_083401.1, from coordinate 159,226,988 downwards.
TTGGTTGAGGGACAAGCCTACTGTCTCCAGTTTAATAGATTAAATCTCCTTGTAAAATTAGGTTACATACATGTATAATGAACACTTATACAGACAAATAGTGTGCATATAAAACAAATAAATGAATACAATCTTAAACCTATAAGAAGTTCCCTAAAGTACATCCTCACAGTACCCATTACCCTGCAGTTAAATTAAATCTTTAAAAAGAAGCTCACATTACTCAATTAACAAATGATTTTTATTAGTCCATTAATAAAATTGGATCTCAATTTAGTATGAAGCAAAACATCTTTTTTTAAATGAAAGCTGGCATATCTTGTGGACGCTACTTAAATTTAACTTGCAACTTTCAAAAACTAACAAAGCTAAATAATAAATATCCTATTACAAGCACTGTTGAAATTGCTTTTATTCAACAGCATTTTAATTCCTTTGATTAAAAAACGAAAATACACAGAATACAAACAAAACATGTGCACATTTATTGATTTGCATTAACACACTCTAAAGAAAATCCTGGGAAAAGGTGTTACATAAATTTGAAGTTTTGGAAGTAACAGTTGTTAAATTGCATATTGGGTGCTCTTTGCTCTCCATCAGTAATTGTACTGACAGTGTGCAATTCGAGCAGATACTCATTACTTAAATATTAAATACAGGTACAGGGTACAAGTAAATTGTTTATACTTTATTGTTAGGCATTGAGATTTCATTCACACTAAACTATTGTATTAGTTCTTTAAATGTTGCAAATAGGTTTACTCGTTTGAGGGCTCTGAGTATACTCAATCCAAGCCTTCTTCCTTATAAAGCATTCAAATGACATTGCAGTTTCTCATTAATCTTGCATTTGCCTCAAACAAGATTATTAAAATAGACAATTTGATCATTATCACTCAGTAGTTTTAGGGACCTTTCTGTGCATAAATTGACTGCTGCACTGCCCACTGTGCAAACTAAAGTAATTAATTGTTGAAAAACATCTTAGAAAGTCCTTAGATCACGAAAGATAATATGTGTAATTTATTTAATTTTTTAAAACATCTGAAGTCAGTTACACTAATAAACATTAGAAGCAAGTTTCCCGGGTCATCTGATATGCCTGGAAGTCTTTTTTATTCATCATTCATGGGGCCTGGGTATCACTGACTGGGCCAGCATTTGTTGCCCATACCTAGTTGCCCTTCAGAAGGTGACAGTGAGCTATCTTCTTGAAATGCTGCAGTCCATGCCATTAGGGAGAGAGTTCCATAATTTTGACTCAGCGACCATGAAGGAATGGCAATATATTTCCAAGTCAGAATGATGAATGGCTTGGAGCAGAACTTGCAGATGGTGGTGTGCTCATTGTTTTGTTGTCCTTGTCCTTCTAGACGGAAGTAGTCATGCGTTTGGAAGGTGCTGTTTAAAGAGCCTTGCTGAATTTCTACCATGCGTCTTGTAGATGGTGCACACTTCTGTTTCTGAGTATTGGAGGTGGATGCCAGTCAAGTGAGCTGCTTTGTCTTGAATGGTTTCAAGTTTCTGAGTGAAGTTGGACTGCACTCAAACAGGCAAGTGAGGAGTATTCCTGACTTGTGTCTTGTAGATGGTGGACAGAGTTTTGGGAATCAGGACATGACTTACTCACTGCAGGATTCCTAGCTTCCAATCTGTTCTTATAACAGCAGCATTTATATCTCTAGCCCTGTTCGGTTTCTGGTCATCCCCTCAGTTGTGGGGGATTCAGCAATGATAACACCATTGAATATCATGGGGAAGTGATAGATTTTCTCTTAAAGGTGATGGTCATTTCCTGGAATTTGTGTGGAACAAATGTTATTTGCCAGACATCAGCCCAAGCCTGGATATTGTCCAAGTCTGGATGCATTTGGTCATGAATATACATCAGTTGTGAATATCGCTAACATTGTGCAATCATCAGCGAACTGGTCCCGATTACCCACACTCGGTCCACATCCGTTTAAACCTTTCCTTTTCATGTACCCGTCCAAATGTCTTTAAATGTTGTAACTGCAACTGCATCCACCACTTTCTCTGTCATAAAGTCATAGAGACAGAGAGACATAGAGATGTACAGACCGTGGTCCAACTCGTCCATGCCGACAAGATATCCCAACCGAATCTAGTCTCATTTGCCAGCACTTGACCTGTATCCCTCTAATTCCTTCCTATTCGCAAGGTTTGTGAAGGTTTGTAGCTCAGGTTGAGGTTTAGGGTGTAGGTTTGCTCGCTGAGCTGTAGGTTTGATATCCAGACGTTTCATTACCTGGCTAGGTAACATCATCAGTGGCAACCTCCAAGTGAAGCGAAGTTGTTGTCTCCTGCTTTCTATTTATATGTTTGTCCTGGATGGGGTTCCTGGGGCTTGTAGTGATGTCATTTCCTGTTCATTTTCTGAGGGGTTGATAGATGGTATCTAGATCTATGTGTTTGTTTATGGCGTTGTGGTTGGAGTGCCAGGCCTCTAGGAATTCTCTGGCATGTCTTTGCTTAGCCTGTCCCAGAATAGATGTGTTGTCCCAGTGGAAATGGTGGGTTTTTTAAATCCGTGTGTAGGGCTACGAGGGAGAGAGGGTCATATCTTTTTGTGGTTAGCTGGTGTTCGTGAATCCTGGTGGCTAACTTTCTTCCTGTTTGTCCTACATAGTGTTTGTGGCAGTCCTTGCATGGAATTTTGTATATGACTTTGGTTTTGTCCATGGGTTGTACTGGGTTTTTTAAGTTTGTTAGTTTTTGTTTGAGAGTGTTGGTGGGTTTGTGTGCTACTAGGATCCTGAGGGGTCTTAGTAGTCTGGCTGTCATTTCTGAAACTTGGAATCCTAGTATTCCAAAAGTGGCCTAACTAGTGTCCTCTACAGTGCAACATGATCTCCCAACTACTATACCCAATGTGCTCCTGATGAAGGACATTTGCCTGAAACATTGATTTTCCTGCTCCTTGGATGCTGCCTGACCTGCTGTGCTTTTCCAGCACCACTCTAATCTTGACTACTGTACTCAATGCTCTGACCAATAAAGGAAATTATATCAAATGCCTTCTTCTCTTCTCTATCTGCGACTCCAATTTCAAGAAGCTATGAATCTGTACTCCAAGGTCTCTTTGTTCAGCAACACTCCCCAGGACCTTACCATTAAATATACAAGTCTTGCTCTGATTTGCTTTCCCAAAATGCAGCACCTCATGTTTATCTAAATTAAACTCCATCTTCCACTCCTCAGCCCATTGATCCACCCGGTCAAGACCCTGTTCGATCACATTGCTGAGGGCTTGAAGTCACATGCACATCAGAGAAGACAGCAGTTTGCTTTTCCAAAGATGGCTTTTGATGATGGTAGTTTCATAGTCACCATTATTCAAATTCCACCAGCCTACTGGTCTGCACTCTACCATTGCACCCTCACTCAGCCTGCCTGAAGACTGCTGCACGCTTCACTGGTGACTTCTACAGCTTTAACTTTTTGGAGCAATGATTTCGGCATGCTCACTGAACAACCTTGGCCTTGTTTCCAAACTTTCCTGCCGTAAAGGTTTTTGACATCCCCTGCTTCAATCACCCAGCCATAGTAAGGTCTTTCTGGAGGCTTTCTTCCTGAGCTTATTTTTGCATTGTTCTATCATTGAGGAGAGAGCAGAGAAGCTCCATCACATACCATGCACGAAGTTACAACTAATCTCATCTGTCCGCATTGTACTGTTTGTATTTATGTGAATAACAAATTTACTTAATTTTTACAGTATTCGATAATTTCAGGTCAGCACAGAGCAGGCAGATCCTTGGAATATCAGGCAAGTACAGTGTGCACTTTTCAACTGACTGGTGCATTTCACAGACAAGTTAGGGAAATCATTGACTTTTGAATCCCAGTAAGGAGGATCAGACAAGGCCAATCAGGTTTATATAGTGTTTTTTTTGTTTTCCCAAGGTCCATGACTACCTATTCTGACTAGACAGACTGCATGTGATAGAACGATTCACCTTTTGGAATTTGTCTGTTCCTATTCCATTCATGGAATAAAGTCACATCACCGGATGGCTAATGGAGGACCCACCTACTGCTTGCTCCCAGGAATAATGATCATGTTAATGCCCACAAACGTCAGCAGAGTAGTGCCATAATGGGGCTCAATCTTAATTGTCATGAAGGTGACTGAAAGTAGTGTTTTTGTTGTTTTGAAGGATCGTGAGAGGGTTCCATAGCAATGTTTAATTTCAAGTAAAATTGTCATGCAGTAAAGTGTGCATTTGGACAATGTGGGGAAATGGCATAACTTCTAGGAGTTAGATGTATAGCATGGGAGCATCTCAATGGTCATTACTAGAGCACTCCTCAGTGAGTGCTGAAAGATACATTAGAATACAAACGATTACAGTGGTCTTGTGTTTAACACAGTGTATCTTTGTCACCATCGATTCAATTACTACCCCCACATTCAAGTAAAGAACAGGGACTTCAACCCTGTATACTTCCAGGAACATGCTAGCACTTCAGATATTTTCCCTTCTACAGCCCATGCCAATATCCTGACTGAAAAAGCATCTTTGATGTTTAGAACATAGAACATACAGTGCAGTACAGGCCCTTCAGCCCTTAACCGACCTGAGAAACCAATCTGAAGCCCATCTATCCTACACTATTCCATTTTCATCCATATGTTTATCCAATGCACATTTAAATGTCCTTAAAGTTGGTGAGTCTACTATATTATGGGCAAGGTGTTCCACGTCCTTACAAGTGTCTGAGTAAAGTTTCACTGTAATCTCCACAAAAAAGAATATTTAAAACAGCAGGTTCTAGTTTAATAAAACAAAATGAACAAACTTGTTTTCACACACTGTTCTTTCTCTAAGTGACTAAACTTGCCCTTCTTTTTCATCTTGTTACAGGGATGCTCCTGCTGAATACATTGGTGGAGCTGGTTCCTGGCAAGCCTGGTATTACCTCCTTCGCTGCGTGTGTACAATGAGCTGAGGAGGAAGGACAACTGGCCTTAGTTGAATAAGAGAAACTGCAGAGAAATCAACAGATATTATTGAATTCAAATTTCACAAGCTGTCATTGTGTGAGTCAAGCTCATGTCCCCAGAATATTAATCTAAGGATCTGGATTACCCCCCAGTGACATTATCGCTAACACCACCACCTCTCCATGGCAATCACTAGATTCTGGGAGCCCTGGAACACAAAAGGTTGTATTCCAGCTATTGGCCTGGAAGCCAGTGCAGAGATTGTTGTTTTTGTTGTTCTCTGCTCTGTACCAACCTTCCCCCAACCTTCTGCCTTGGGACCCTCCAACCACATGGGATCAATGTCAATTTCACCAGTTTCCTCATCTCCCCTCCCCCTACCTTATCCCAGATCCAACCCTCCAACTCAGCACCACCATCTTGAACTGTCCATCTTCCTACCCACCTATTTGCTCTACCCTCCATTCCGATCTATCACCATCACCCCACAACCTTCATCCACCAACTGCATTCCCAGCTACCTTCCCCTCAGCCCAACCCCCCCCCCATTTATCTCTCAGGCCCTTGGTGCACCCCCTCATTCCTGATGAAGGTTTTATACTCGAAATGTCAACCTTTCTGCTCCTCGGATGCTGCCTGATCGGCTGTGCTTTTCCAGTACCACACATTTTGACTTCCCCCAACCTGACATCTGTGTTCGATATTCTGGGTCACACCTTAAATTGGAGTCTCCATAATTACCTATCAAAACTTTCATATGTTCCATTAATGTCTGCAATGGGCCAGACTTTCCAAAAGTTAAGAGGAGAGACTGAAGTCAAATACCTTCCAATACATGGCATAAGCTGCATTTTTTGCATTCTTCACAAACAGATACTTTTTCTTAATTTATTGTGCTTGCTGTCATCAGAAAATGATATGGAGGTCGCTAGCAAAACAAAAAGATACATTTTTCCTCCAAACTCTTTTTTCAATGATTTATCCTTCTTTGATTGAAGATGCAAGTTCTGTGGTGCAACTATCATAATATCACAGAAACGTGAAAAAACAGAAAAAGGACATTTAGCACATTGTACTGGTACCAGCTCTCTGTAAGAATAACAAATTTTGAACAATCACAATAATGTATGTTCCAGGAATAAAAGAGTGCTGACTGATTAGCAAGTTGTTGCAATTGTTTGAACTTGGCATTCTTGCATTTGTCCTGACGGGTGTAAGACAAAAAAAAATGCATAGTCAACATGGCTCTCTTTTCAGGAATATTCAGCCATTACTGAGACAAGGTCACAAGGAGATTGAAGTTGGGATTAAGTATACAGGTACATGTGACTTTTGAAAGGACAGACAGGAAGGAAAGGGTGGGGGAGCATTGTTATTACAAGATAGAATGCAAAAATAGCAAGACACGCATCCTAGATTGGAAAATGTAGAATCCTTCTGGGTGGAAATGAGAAATAACAAGGGGAAGAAGATGCTGGTGAAAGTGGTCAATAGGCCAGCAAAAAGTAGTTATTCTGTAGGATGTAGAATAAATCAGGTAATAATAAAGGCATCCACACAAGCTACCAAGATTTTTTGTTTTCAAAAGAGTGCACCAATTATCTTTCCTCTCAATGACAATCTCATTATAGAATCAAACTGCTAGAAGAAATAGTCCCAAAACCATCACTTGAAATCTTCAAGACTCACCTTTAGGTGATTTCTATTTATAAGTGATCATTGTCAAGCTCACCATTCAGGCAATGCTTGGTATAACTAAAGTCTCCACATAAATGTTGATAAACTCAAATTATAGTCTGTGAGCCTGACATAAGAAAAGTGGAAGAAGCTGAAGCAGGTTTTATTGAATCTTATTTTCCAACAAACGTATCGAGCAGCTAACTAAGTGTCAAATGCATTGCTGCTGATCTGATTCGACATTATGCTGTAATCTTCAACCTGAAATTTTTATTTTTAAGATGCACACTAATTTTAGATTACCTCCAGAAACTGACTCCCACTTGAAATTTGCACAGATGAATTCTCCATTAGATAAACAAATTTATGGTTGCCGACATGCTGAAGATTGGTTTGCTCACTTTCTCCTACATGCTGAAATTAGTCTCCTCACTTTCTCCTACATACTGAAGATTCAGACCTGGGAGCATCTAAAAGCTAACCACATCAGTGCAAATGAACTTCAACTCATCCCATGGAATTTGGGGCTCATTACCTTTAGTGTCTGGATTAAACTCAAGAAAATACATTTTTAAAGTTATACTTTTCTCTTTGCCTCCTCAATCCTCATATCAAGCAAGTGCAGAGAAGATTACCATCCATTTTAGCTTCCCAACCTGCATTATTCCTTCTCCTTGGTTCTCCAAACCACACTACATTTAAGTTCTCCCACCCCTTCTGTAGAACTGAGCTCACGCCTCTGTCTCATTGCTCCTTATTCTGCCCTTATTCTGACTGAAGTACTGACCAGCCAACTTCACACTCTGCCCCCACCACCACCATGCTAGCAGATCTCACCTCCTCAGAAACTATCCCCTTCACTTTCAAACCTGTGATCTCCATCAACCTCCTCCAAAGCCCTGTTGACCTTTTGTCTTTGTAGGTGACCAAAACAGCTCTAACCTTGCTGCATCATCCCACATCATCCTTCCCAACATGTCTTCAGCCTTTGACTTGGCTGACTGAACTACCTTGTTCCAAATATCTTATCTCAATTATCTAGCTGTGTGGGACTGCCTTATCCTGATTCTATTGTCATCTATCCACAGCTCAAGAATCTCTTTAAATGGTGTCTGTTCTTTCAAAAAACATTTACCTCTGGGATCCTCCAAGAGTCTTCCTGGTGCATCCATTCCATTTCTCTTATAAACGTAGTGCAATGTCAATGTCAGTTAGCGCTGGAATTATGAATCCTACATGAATGCTGATGATGAGCAATTCTATGTCACCATCGATTCTCTCAAGTCCTTCATGGTCTCTGTAATGTCAGGTTGCTTGTCTAATGTACTATATGGAATGAGCTGAAATTTCTTCCAATTAAACATTGACCAAATTAACACCATTGGCTTTAATGATTAATGCATCCTATATGAATTGGAGGTAAGCTTCCAACTGCATTGGCAATCCATCATCAAGACCATCTATGTACACACCTGTAACATTGTCCCTTGCCTCTAACCCCATTTGCTGCTGAAGTGATATCTGTGCTTTTGTTCCCTCCAGACCCCAATTATCTCTGAGCCATCTTTCATTTTCCAACCGACATTAATTTGAGCTCCAACAAAATTCTGATGTTTACATCCAACCTCACTGATTGTTCACCTATCAATTTACATTGGTTCTAATCCATGAATGCCTCGACTTTAATATTCGTTCTCATGTTAAAATCACCACATGGTTTCATTGCTGTTTTACTCTACAAACTCCTTTAGCTCTAAACACTCAAACAAAACGTTGTTTCTCTAATTCTGACTACTTGCTCATCCCAGCTTCCTTCACCCCAGCGCTGGCAGTCATCCTTACCATGTCTTGGTCTTAAGCCCTTATTTTCCTCCTAAAATCTCTTGACCTCCCCACCTCTCAGTCCCCCTTTAAGGTGCTTTTAAAGCAAACATTAAGAGAAAGCTAAATAAATACCTGACAGAGAAAGGGATGAAAGATTATGTCAATCAGGTGAGATGAAGAGGAATAGGAAGAGACCTGGGCATGTAGCATTAGCAATGGTAAGGTCCAGCTCGGCTGGATGGGCTATTGCTGTTCTGTAAATTCTATCTCATTCTAGAAATTAATATGAATGGTCCAAGTATTTCCTTCTTTAACTTGTAAATTATTTTTCTGATTACACTCCCATGAAGTGCCTTGAGATGTCTTACGAGGTTAAAGGTGCTGTATAAATGCAGTGCTATTGATGTAAATTTGATTCTCACTTTCAAAATTCAGGTACAAATAGAAAAGAAAGAAAGGGACTATTTGAACAATATATTGAGCACAGTTAGAGTGTTCTTACTTTAATGTTAGTTACGGTTGTGTTAGTATTTATTTAATATTTTAAAGTTATGATAACTAAACTATTTCTGATATTCGATTCTTTTTCTTACTGTGAAGTTAATTTTGCTTTCAGAGTCAGAATGGCACTTACACAGATAAACAAAATCAATCAGCATTTTCCTCAGTCAGGTGACTGAGAATAATGGACCACAGCTCCCTGAAAACAAAATGAAGAGTTCACAGCTGATTTCATCAGCAAAATATCCCGCAAGCTCAAGACATTTACCACCAGTTAAAAATCTCCAGAAGCTGACAGTTGATTTTTACCACCTTGTCATGTTAATTTGTAGGATGCAAGATCACTGGTGAGGCCAACATTTGTTACCCATTCTTCATTACCCTTGAACAGAAAGGACAGTTCAGTGTCAACTGTATTGCTGGGGTCATCATAGACTCATAGAATTCTTACAGTGTGGAAACAGGCCATTGACCCAAAAAATCCACAACGACCCTCCAAAGAGTAACCCACACAGACCCATTCCCCTACCCTATTACTCTACATTTCCCTTGACTAATGCACCTAACCAACACATCGCTGAACACTATGGGTAATTTAGCATGCTAATTCATCTGACCTGCACATTATTGGATTAGATTAGATTCCCTACGGTATGGAAACAGACCCTTTGGCCCAACAAGCCCACACCGACCCTCCAAAGAGTAATCCACCCAGACCAATTCCCCTACCCTATATTACCCCTGACTTGGCAATTTAGCATGGCCAATTCACCATATCTGCACATCTTTGGACTGTGGGAGGAAACCAGAGCACCCGAAGGAAACCCACGCAGACACGGGGAGAACGTGCAAACTCCACACAGTCAGTCGCCTGAAGCGGGAATTGAACCTGGGTCCCTGGCGCTGTGAGGCAGCAGTGCTAACCACTGAGCCATGGCGTTGCTATGCTTTCATGTATAGTCCTGAGTCAGAACAAGAGATTTCTTAATGAACCAAATGGGAGAATGACTTTCAATTTCAGAATTATTAACTGCATTTAAATTCCATCAGCTAACTGTGTAATAATGATGTCAGGCTGCCATGATTATGTACAAAAAGCAGTAGAATTTCTGCGTGAGTCAAAGAGTGTGCATGTATCCACCATGCTGTAAATAATGAGTTTTAAACATTTTTGACTCTAGAAGCAGTATTTGAGGGAACTAATGCTAGTTAGATCCCATGCACACAATAAAACAGCTGTTATGGGGGAATAAATAAGCACTACTGCAGTAGTGTGGGGTAATAAGAAAATTAAAAAGGAGAGAAAAGATAAAAAAGAATAAAACAGTTGTCATAGTGGGATATGAAACCTAATCTGCAGAGAATAGCTTAGACCTCTGATGTACTAGCCAAGTAGCTAACGTTACCACCACACCAGAATACCAGCACCACTCAGTCTCCCAGTAATTCCTTATTCCAGCATCTTTAAAAAAAAATCAAATTTCACCATTTGCCAGAAGTTAAAACCATGACCGCAAACATTGCCATGGCTTCTGGATTGCTGGTCTACTGATATTACCACAACACCACATCTCTTGCCAGGCTCGTATTATTTTAAAGAACTTGCCAGATTTATGCATTAATCACCCACTAAGTTTGCAGTAGAAAGTCAGTGCTAATAATTAACAAGGTAAATACTTTTTTAATGATGTGATAGTCGTCAATGCAATACCAATCAATCTCTCTGCCCAGAGGGAGAATAATTTAAATCGTTGAATTTTATTTTCACATTTGGTGATTATTTTAGAGATCTTTTAACATTTATTCCTCACTTTTCCTTTCTGTCTTAATCCAATTGTTTTCCCTTCCTATTATTCCTTTAGTACTTGATTTCATAGAACCTAGAAGAGTACAGTACAGGAACAGGCCCTTTCGCCCACCATATCTGTGCCAGCCATGATGCCATTATAAACTAATGCCATCTGTCTGCACATAGTTCATATCCCTCTATTCCCTGCCTGATCATGTGTCTGTATAAATGCTATTGTGTTTACTTCTAGCACTTCCTCTGACAGCACGGTCCAGACATATATGTTTTAAAATCTTGCCTCCTACAACTCCTTTGGACTTTTCTCCAAAGTTCATGTCAATATAATTCAAATTCTGGAGTCTATAGGATGTACAGCATGGAAGCAGACCCTTCTGTCCAACTTATCCATGCTGACCAGATATCCTAAATTAATCTAGTCCTATTGGCCAGCACTTGGCCCACATCCCTCTAAATCCTCCCTATTCATATACCCATCCAGATGCCTTTTAAATGTTGCAATTTTATCAGCCTCCACCACTTCCTCTGGCAGCTCATTCCATACAAACACCACCCTCAGTGTGAAAAAGTTGCCTCTTAGATTTCCTTTAAATCTTTTCCCTTTCACCCTAAAGCTACATCATATAGTTTTGGATTCCCCTCCCCGGGGGAAAAGACTTTGGCTATTCCTCTTATTTATGCCCTTCCTGATTGAATAAAAGAAGGAAATATACAAAGATCATGAGAATAGTTGAAAATCAAGAAGCAAAAAAAGTTGGAAGGCAGTTAAAACAATCATTTTCACGAGAGGAAAAGAAATGAAGATGGATTCTAATGTGATTTAACTCTGACAAGAACTCTGAAACTGATAACCTGCATCCCAAAGTAGAGTCATAGATTCGTACAATATGGAAACAGATCCTTTGATCCAACCAGTCCATGCTGACCATAATTCCAAACTAAACTAGTCCTACCTGTCTGAATGTGGCCTATATCCCTCCTAACATTTCTTATTCGTGAACTTATCTAAATGTCTTTTAAATGTTGTAAATGTACTCATATCCATCACCACATTGGGAAACTCATTCCATACAAGAACCACTCTCTGTGTAAAAAAATTGCCAACATACCTTTTTAAAATTTTCTCCTCTCACCTTAAACCTATGTCCTCTAATTTTGGATTCCCCTACCCTGGGGAAAAGACCTTGTTTGTTCACTTTATCTACGCCTCTCATGATTTTATAGACCTCTCTAAGGTCACCCCTCAGCCTCTGATGCTCCAGGGAAAGTTGTCACAGCATATTCAGCCTCTCCCTCTCGCTCAAATCTTCCAACCCTGGCAACATCCTTGTAAATCTTTTCCGAATCATTTCAAGTTTAACAACATCCTTCCTATGTCAGGGAAACCAGAATTGAATCCCATCATCGCCAGAGACCATATTATCAAGCAGAGTCAGCATGGTTTAAACAAGGGAAATAATGTTTAACTAGTGTATTAGAGATATTTGAGGAAGTAACAAGCCAGATGGGAACCTATAAATATGATGTACTTAGATTTCCAAAAGGCATTTAATTAGAGCCACAACAAAGGTTAAACCATAAAAAATGGCTCCTGCTGTAGAGGGAGCCTGACATGTTAGTATGGATAGAGGATAGCAAGATTAGCTAACGGAAGCAGATAGTTGGGCTAAATTGATCACTTCTTAGGTGTTAAAGTGTTAATAGTGGTGTACACGAGAATCAGTGCTGGAGTCTCAATTAATTACAAACAATATCAATAACTTGGATTAAGGCACTGAATGTATGGTGACGCAAATTTGCTGACGACATAAATCTAGATAGGAAAGTAAGATCATTAAAGAATCCCCACTGACTACAGTGTGGAAACAGGCCATTTAGCACAACAGGTCCACACCAACCCTCTGAAGAGTAACCCACCCAGACCCATTCCTCTACCCTGTTACTCTACATTTACCCCTGACTCATGCACCTAAGTTGTCAAGAGTGCGCACAGTGTCTGCAAAAGGATTTAGAAGGATAAAGTAAGTGAGCTAAAATTTGGCTCAATTTAAGAATTGAATGTAGTATTCCAAAGGTGGCACAACCCATATCCTGTACAGCAGCAACATGACCTCTTAACTCCTATCCTGAATGCACTGATCAATAAAAGCAAGCATATCAGATAGCTTCTTCCTGCTTACCTGCAACTCCACTTATAGAGTCATAGAGTCATAGAGATGTACTGCATGGAAACAGACCCTTCGGTCCAATCCGTCCATGCCGACCAGATGTCCCAACCCAATCTAGTCCCATCTGCCAGCACCCGGCCCATATCTCTCCAAACCCTTCCTATTCATATACCCATCCAAATACCTCTTAAATGTTTCAATTGTACCAGCCTCCACCACATTCTCTGGCAGCTCATTCCATATACATACCACCCTCTGCATGAAAAAGTTGCCCCTTAGGTCTCTTTTATATCTTTCCCCTCTCACCCTAAACCTATGCCCTCTAGGTCTGGACTCCCCCACCCCAGGGAAAAGACTTTGCCTATTTATCCTATCCATGCCCCTTATAATTTTGTAAACCTCTATAAGGTCACCCCTCAGCCTCCAACGCTCCAGGGAAAACAGCCCTCAGCCTGTTCGGCCTCTACCTGTAGCTCAGATCTTCCAACCCTGGCAACGTCCTTGTAAATCTTTTCTGAACCCTTTTGAGTTTCACAACATCTTTCCGATAGGAAGGAGACCAGAATTGCATGCAGTATTCCAACAGTGGCCTGACATAGTTAATGAAGTGAGTTTGGTAAAACAAGGTGAGAAAGCTTGCTAGGACTTATGGTTTGAGAACCTCTATTCCAAAAAACTCAAAGCAACTTATACTTTTTTTTGGCAAAGTCTAAGATTCAGTTCAATGATTTTCCAGCTTTCTCCTGTTGCTTTTTTAATATCTGTGGACAGGGAAAGTCCACAAAATTGATCTGGTATACATAACTCAGAACACCCAAGTTGCTATACTGCTTTCCCCCCATTTCCTGATGTCAACATTGATGGAAATACTGTAAAGTATTCTTTCAGGTCCATGGAACAGCTTGTAGACTATACTTTGCATTGGTCAAAGAGCAGAGAGTGAAACAAAACAATGTCATTTTACAAAAAGGTGTTTGTCTGATTTTAGCTTGACTTTCATGACAAATTATAAGTGACCCTCCAGTAGGTTATGGAATGATGAGAGCATAGACAAAAGCCATTATACTTGTCAGCTCTGTTTTCATTCTTTGCAAGAGCAATCTCATTCATTCACCCTTTCCAAATAGTTCTGCAGTTTATTTCTCTTCAGCAATCATCAAATTTCATTTTGAAAGCCTTCGTTGAACCTGTCTGCACCTCATTCTTGAACAATACGTTTCAAATTCCAACTACTTGCGGCATTTGAACAGTTTTCCTCATATCAGACTGTCAATTCTTTGCTATTCATATTAAATCAGTGTCCTCTGGAGCTGGATGTTTCCACCAATAGGAATTATTTCTCTGTACATACTATGTCAGGACCCTTCTAATTGTGAGTCTAGATCCTCTCTTGTGAAAACCTTGCCTGAACTTTCTCTCAACCTTATCCAACCATCCTAACCATCCATGCAATCTGCTCACCCTGAAACCATTTTCATAAACCATTTCTCCACCCTTTCTAAACCCTGCAGGACCATCCTAAAGAGCAGTACTCAAAATTCAAGATTCCCAGACCTACAAAGGAGACTTTGAAAGCTGGGTGTGGGCATGGAATTTGGAATGCTGCACACAAGGTTAGCTCCCCACTTTTTTGTCAATTCCAGCAGATCTTTCCCGGGGCAGGTTTTAAGTATACGGCTCCCCCAACGGTCCTCACAATTGTGGCTGCTAGCCTCTATTGCACTCCCATTTTGAGTGATCCTTGACTGGATGGTGACTTCAGAGATGCATCTTAATTGATTGTATTTCAGAATATTCTTCCTGTGAAACACACCTGACCTAAGTGGGGAGAGGAGCCAGAAATAGTCTCAATCCCTGAAAATATTTAAAGACTAGATGATTGTGTTCCTAGGTGGTAGGCTGAAGTAAGAATCGGGAGTCATCAAAGCATGGGCTCAATTGAATTCATGACTTCATTTAATAACTTATGAAATAAGATATTTTAATAACTTCAGTCTCCAGTTCTTAAATATGATCAGACAGCTACTTCTCAAAACGTTTAAACCTTAAAATTTATGAAGCGCCTACCCTACAGTTATTTATAAATAGTTAGAGATATTTATTAAGAAACTATAGTTAAATATGAAAATGCAATTATTTTAGCATTGTGCATGATCTATTATAATGCAAGCAAAACAACTTTCACAGGAAATATTGCTTCACTACTTTCAGTAAAGCCATATATTAAAGTTAGTGACCTGCTTTGGCTTCATTTATAACAACACATTAATATTTTTTAAACGGTATGTCTGGAAGTGTTGGTTTAAATCAGCAATATAAAGACATAAGTCGAGAGTGCGATGCTGGAAAAGCACAGCAGGTCAGGCCACATCCGAGGAGCAGGAGAATCGATGTTTCTGGCATAAACCCTTCATCAGAAATGAGGCTTTTGAGCCTTGGGGGTGAAGAGATAAATGGAAGGGGAATGGGGCTGGGGGGAAGGTAGCTGGGAATCCGATAGGTAGATGAAGGTGAGGGTGGAAGTGATAGGCCGGAGGGGAGGGTGGAGCGGATAGCTGTGAAGGAAGGAAGATGGACAGGTAGGACTACTCAAGTGGATGGTGCTGAGTTGGAGGTTTGGGACTAGGATAAGCTGGCGGGGAGGGGAAACAAGGAAACGGATGAAACCCACTGATCCCATGTGGTTGCAGGGTCCCGGTCAGAAGATGAGGCGTTCTTCCTCCAGGCATCAGGTGATTAGGGTTTGGCAATGGGGGAGGCCCAGGACTTGCATGTCCTTCATGGAGTGGGAGGGGAAGTTAAAATGTTTGGTCACAGGGCAGTGGAGTTGGTTGGTGTGGGTGTCCCAGAGATGTTCTCTGAAACGATCCGCAAGTTGGCATCCTGTCTCCCCAATGTAGAGGAGGTCACATTGAGTGCAATGGATACAGTAGATCATGTATGTGGAAGCACGGGTAAATTTCTGTTGGATGTGGAAAGATTCTTTGGGGCCTTGGACGGTGGTGAGCGGAGAGGTGTGGGCACAGGTTTTGCACTTCCTGCAGTGGCAAGGATAGGTACCGGGGGTAAAAAACAATGACTGCAGATGCTGGAAACCAGATTCTGGATTAGTGGTGCTGGAAGAGCACAGCAGTTCAGGCAGCATCCAAGGAGCAGTGAAATCGATGTTTCGGGCAAAAGTCCTTCATCAGGAATACAAGGGCTTTTGCCCGAAACGTCGATTTCGCTGCTCCTTAGGTACGGAGGGTGTGCTGGAGGTGGGGGGTGTGGATCTGACAAAGGATCCGGAATGCAGATGGGATGGGGAGGGAAACATATCCCTAGTTGTGGGATCTGTTTGCAGGTGGCATAGGTAACGGAGGATGATGCAATGTATGTGGATGATGGTGGGGTGGAAAGTGAGGACCAGATGGCTGCTGTCCGTGTTGCAATTGGAGGGGTGGGGGTTCAAGGAGCAGGAAGTGGAGGAGATGCATCCAACAGGGAAACCCCACCCCTCCAATAAAAACAGGGACCAATCCTCCACCCTTGAACCCCACCCCTCCAATTGCAACAGGGACAGAACCCCCATGGTCCTCACCTTCCATCCGATCAATCTCCAGAAATATCACATCTTCCTCTGCCACTTCCGCCACCTACAAACAGACCCCACCTCTGGGAATATATTTCCCTCCCCACCTCTATCTGCGTTTCAGAGAGACTATTCCCTCCACGACTCCTTAGTCAGATCCACACCCTCCACCAGCCCAATCCCACACCCTGTACTTCCCCTGCCATTGCAGGAAGTGCAAAACCTGAGCCCACACCACTCCCCTCACCTCCTTCCAAGGCCCCAAAGGATCGTTCCACATCTGACAGAAATTTACCTGTGCTTCCACACACATCATCTACTGTATCTGTTGCACCCAAAGTGGTCTCCTCTACATCAGGGAGACAAGATGTCAACTTGCAGATCGTTTCAGAGAACATCTTTGGGACACCCACACCAACCAACCCCACAGCCTCATGGCCGAACATTTTAACTCCCCCTCCCACTCCATCAAGGAAATGCAGGTCATAGGCCTCTTCCATTGCCAAACCCTAACCATCCGACGCCTGGAGGAAGAACGCCTCATTTTCCATCTTTGGACCCTGCAACCACCCGGATTCAAGTGGATTTCGCCAGTTTCCCCATTCCCCCTCCTCCCCCCCCACCTTATCTTAGTCCCAAGGCTCCAACTTGGCACCGTCCCCTTGATCGGTCCAACCTGTCCATCTACCTTCCTTTCCATCTATCCGCTCCAGCCTCCCTTCTGACCTACCACGTCCACCTGCACCTTCATCTACCTCTCACATTCCCAACTACCTTCACCACCCCCCCCACCCCGCCCCAGCCCTTCTACATTCCCGTTTATCTCTCAGCTCCTCCCAACCCACAAGCCTCATTCCTGATGAAGGGCTTATGCCTGAAACCTCGATTCTCCTGCTCCTTGGATTCTGCCTGACCCGCTGTGCTTTTCCAGCATCACACTCTCAACTCTGATCCTCCAGCAACTGCAGTCCTCACTTTCATTTAATATAAAGACATAAGCCAATTTCACTTGAACAGGCAGTGTTCAGTTATAAATGGAAAGTATTGTTTAGTCAAATGGGATTCGTCTCCCAATAAATGTTTTAATTGGTATTTAGGAAAATTCAACATCACTTATTTCATTAAAGCTGTGTTTTGAATAGAGATGTTCAGAGACAATGCAGATTAGCAAGAATCGTATTACTATATCACAAGTGAGTCAGCAGGCATACATGTGAATGCAATGATGAATGGGTTTCTTCTGTTGTGACTGTGCTCTAACTCACATTTACAGAATATAAACAGAATTGCCAAAGGCAATATCTGTTGATGTTTCACAATCTTACCAGGCTTGTATGCAGTAATTAATTGATAACTGTTTTTCCTGGTTTACAGATCTGTTAGTGTGCTACTGCAACCTTTATAAAACTACTAACAAAATTAAGGGACATTTTTCTGTCTGTAGAAGTGACCATCAACAGACAACTAAATTTCCACTAGGACAATATACGTAAATAGATTTCTTTTCACATCTGATTAGGAACTATTTAGGGTGGTGACCACCTTTGCCATGTTGCAATTTATAGTCGGGTGTTCTAGATTCTGCATGTTGAATGAGGAAACACAACCTCAAAGGAATCATAAATTTGCTTTTTCGTAAATGAATGATTTCTCAAAGGAGAGAATAAATACAGGAGCAACAATTGGGCAATTGATGTATAAAGGTAGGTAAAAACAAAGACTGCAGATGCTGGAAACCAGATTCTGGATCAGTGGTGCTGGAAGAGCACAGCAGTTCAGGCAGCATCCAAAGTGCAGCGAAATCGACGTTTCGGGCAAAAGCCCTTCATCAGGAATAAAGGCAGTGAGCCTGAAGCGTGGAGAGATAAGCTAGAGGAGGGTGGGGTTGGGGAGAAAGTAGCATAGAGTACAATGGATTGGTCAGGGAGGAGAGATTCCTACTCAGGGAGTCCCTCTCCCACTGCAACTCTCAGGTCATTTCCTCTGCCCTGAAGCTCTTCAACCATGTCGTGCCACCTATCCACTCTACCCTCTCCTCCCTGACCTATCACCTTCATCCCCTCCCCCACTCACCCATTATACTCTATGCTACTTTCTTCCCACCCCCACCCTCCACTAGCTTATCTCTCCACCCTTCAGGCTCACTGCCTTTATTCCTGATGAAGGGCTTTTGCCCGAAATGTCGATGTCGCTGCTCCTTGGATGCTGCCTGAACTGCTGTGCTCTTCCAGCACCACTAATCCAGAAATTGATGTATAAAAGCAACTTGTTATATAATTAGGAAGTGTGGGTGTTTTGTAGTGTTGGTACAGAAATTAATGCTTCGCCATCAGTCTCCCAGATTGGTCTGTATGACCCCAATTAATGACGCTATCAATTTCAACATTATTTCAGGATCATTCTTTAAGGAACAGCGGCCCAAAACTCTCTTCTTACTAAATTATACCTTCTCCATCACAGAATTTAAGATTTTACAATCACCATGGGGATTTTGCCAGTCGTGTGTATTAACTCCAGGGGGAGAATGGTGATGCCTTTCAGTCAACAGCACGGATGCAGCTGCCGTAGGTTTCTGTTATTTTCAGGATTGCTGGTTGAATTAAGTCCCTTCTTACTCTTCCAGACAATTGTAGGTACCAATCCACCCTCTCCAACCTTTCTTCATAACACAATCTACCCATTCCAGGTATTAGCCTGGTTAACATTCTAAAGCAATAATGCTTCCAGAGTATTAATGATTCCTTCAATAAGGTGACTGATATTGTGCACAGTACTCCAGATATGGTATCATCAGTGCCTCTCTAACTGAAGAATAACCTCCTTCCTTTTGTATTCAATTCCCTTCGTGATAAGTGATAACATTTTATTAGATTTCCTAATTACATGCTGCACCAGCATATTTGCAATTAAGACACCCAAATCCCTCTCCAAAATCTCACACCACCCAGATACTATGTTTTGTCTTTCTTCTTTCTGCCAAAATGGACAATTTCATATTTTCCAACATTATATTCCATTTGCCAGATCTTTGCCCACACACAAAATCTATTTATATCAGGATTTTATCCTCCTTATATCCTCTTCAGAACTTATTTTTTGATCTATTTTTGTGTCATTAGCAGATTTGGCAACCATACCTTGCATTTCTTCATCCATGTCATTTATATAAATTATGAACAGTTGAAGTCCCAGAACTGATCCCTTGTGACACAGCACTTGCTACATCTTGTCAGCCAGAAAAGGACACCTTGCTGCCTACTTTATGCTTTCTCTTATCCAGTCAATCGTTTATTAGTTAGGTTTGGTGGAGTGGTAGCATTCTCATCCCTGACATTGAAAGCTGTTGGTTCAAATTCTATGCTGGAGACTTGAAAATGAATTTGAATCAGCTACTCCAGTGCAGTACCAAAGGACTGCAGGACTGTCAGAGTTGTTTCTCTTCAATGGCATCACTAGATAAGTGGCTTCACTGAGGGGGAAAGTCAGGTATGGTGCAAATAGAACTATCAATTTGTTATTTCCTGCTTTCCACCAGACGCGAATAAAAATTTCACACCATTGTCAGATAAAACACTAAACTGCGACCATTTCTGCTTCCTCAAGTGGGTGTAAAATCTCCCATGGCATTCACAAAAGAGCCAAACTAAGATTTGTTATTTATAAATTGATTACATTTAACAAGTAGGACATTAGTCTGAGATATGCGAGTTGCCCTGGGAACAGGGAATGTTCTACATGGATTATTGTAAACCAGGTGTATCAGAATATCTTGGGTTGAATATTTTCCTCCTTCAGGGAGGGATGAGTTATCTGCGTGATTATGTACGTTAAGTCTATGGCTGTATGTATTGATATGTGAGTAAACTGCCAAGTGGCCAGCAGACAGGATGGTCTGGCCCCACTGAGATATTCCAAGCTTCAATATCCCAGTGCCATATTTAACAAACACAACTTCACTCTGTATGACACGGGCATCATTCATCCTCTGCTCATCATCCCACACAGCCCTGAAGATGTCAGGGAGCAGTAGTAAGAGAGCCCCATGCTTTACTGATACCTCTCTGGGTTTCCTCCTCCAGACTATCCACGGATTTGCTGTTTCTCAGGGATGGTAATAGGAAGCCATCGCAACTGACCAAGACGGCCTAGTTGGAGGTAGTTGTGGTGGTCACTGCCCATTGCAACCAGAAGAGAGATGGGATACATTGCCACAAGAGGATGTAAAATCTCTTTGACAATGTCACTGTCTACTCAATGTTTAATTCCCCTAACAATGTGAGGTAGCAATGTAAGCCTGCCACTGCACAGAACTGTCATCATAAGATTAGGTGCCAGGCACCTCCATCAAGTACCTCAGGTGCAATCAATGGTTGCTGCAATGAAGTGACAGGTAATGTAGACCAACTAGCACCCCAGTGTGCCTGCCTCTCTCCCCTCTGCCAAGGGTCATATTTCGAAAATTAAAAGAGTGACAACATTCAGCAGCTCACACGTCACAAACTCATTGATCTTTTATGAGAACTGCAGAACCTACACATTTCATAGCTTCTTACCAAAGATTTGCATAAGGACACAGCCACAAAAGATGGCTTTGGGATGGACACCATATTAAATGCGTGAATTTCCATCAGCTATAATTGTTTGACTACACTGAACAACCTTTCATTTAGAGGCTTTCATACTTTCTCCTATTCCACATGATGCTTCTCAGTAAACTGCACATATCATCACAGCCCTGGAGATACCTGTGCATCTGTGCAGCCCCTTTACCTCTTTCTGATAGGTGAATGCTCCTGACAAACTAAGCGTTTTGGCATTCCCATCCATGCAGTCCCAGGTATGCCTGCCGAACTCCATATTGATGCTCATGGTCAGCGAAATGAATGGATAGCTGATGGTACAAAGGGAAAAAATAATGTACATTGAATGACAAACAGAATATCTTAGAGTTTGACAGACTTGAAACAAGCATTCCCTTGAGTGCAGGAATGCCCCTGCATTGTAATTGGCTCTTGTTTCTGCGTCAAAAAGCATGGTACTGGAAAAGCACAGCCATTCAGGCAGCATCTGAGGAGCAGGAAAGTTGACGTTTTGAGCATAAGATCTTCATCTTGTTTCTGAGTGTCCATAAATCATAGAATGCTTACGGGGTAGAAACAGGCCACTTGGCCCAATAAATCCATACCAACCCTCCAAAGAGTAACCCACCCAGACCCATTGCCTTACTCTATTATCTATATTTCCCCTAATTAATGCACCCAGCCTACATATCCCTGAACACTATGAACAATTTAGCATGGCCAATTCACATAAATTGTACATCTTTGGACTGTAGGAAGAAACTGGAGCATTCGGGGGAAACCCACACAGACTTGGGGAGAATGTGCAAACTCCACACAGTCACTTAAGGCTAGAATCGAACCCGGGTCCCTGACGCTGTGAGGCAGCAGTGCGAACCACTGAGCCACTATTCATTCTCAAACCCAGCTCTATCAGGTTCTCATGGGCCTGTCTGCCTTATCTCAGAATCGTCCTGTTTTCCTTCGCATCCTCAGCATCAGCAGTGGCTCCCTCAACATCTCTATCAGATTCCTCTTCTTTCTTGGAGACAGAGGCTGCTCCATTTCCCCCTCTTCTAAGTTCTCACTCTGCTTGGTTGTGCAGTAATCAATGACTATTCTTGAGACCAAGTGCCGACAAGTACTGGAGTATACCTCCTGAGCGGTCCAGGCAATGGAAGTTGGTCTTCAATCAGCAAGTGTTTAATGATAGCTGTAACAGGTACATGTACTGCACTTAACTCTGTTTGACAATAGCTGGAGGGTCTAGTACTGGGGTCATTAATGATGGAATCGGGGGTACTCCTTGGCATCCAGTAGCAAGCCCTTGAAATGATGCAGGAAAGAGTTTATTCGAGTAGCCTGGGAACTTTGCAGTGTAACTGTCCTAACATCACTCTGGGTGTATCTACAGATTGCAGCTGTTAAAGAGAACAGTTCACCACCATCTTCTCAAGGGTAACTAGAAATGGGCAATAATTGATGGCCCATATCCCATAAACAGATTTTAAATAAAAACATGAATGGGCAACATCTGAAATGCATGAATGATGTCAAAATAGATCAGGAAGAGTTTCAGGACAAGGCAGGCAAGTGGCTTTATATGTCTGCAGAATATATACAAAGAGATTTTATTTCAAACTAAATTATAAAAATAAGACAAGGAGGTACATGCTTTAGCTAATTAAACCAAGGAATCACAGAGCTGGTCCAGGACGGAAGAGGCCATTTGGCCTGTGATGTCTGCCCTTTTTTTTGGTCGGAGTAATTTACCCAGTGCCACTTCCCTGTCTTCTCTTTTTTTTGCTCTCCACGTTCTTCCTGTTCAAGTGACAGTATAAGGTATATTTAGGATTGTTGTGAACTTTTTTTTCATGTACTGGAGAACGAATATGGAGAATAAAATTGACCTGCATTTCTTCAAGATGGCTACCGAAGGGGCCAGAATTTGCTGTACAAGTGCTTTGTGAGCAAGAAGATACTAGAGCAATGGAGTACCAAGCCAGAGAGATGGCTCCTCAGATCATAGATGCAGCGCTGAGAGGCAAAGTTCAGGAGAAAGAGGAAAAGAAATTGACTTTCCACATTGATTCAGGATGTCCTCCAGAAGACTGTCAAATAGCTAGCCACTGAGGTTAGTGCCATGAATCTGATCATATTCAACCCAAAAAATTAACTCTGTTTCTGTCTCCACAGTTGCAGTCCAACATGCTGAGCATTTCCAGTACTTTCTGCTTTTATACCATCTACCCTGATAGACCTAACCACCACAACAGCTTGCCAACCACACTTCACAACTTCCACGTACATCCAGCTATTCAGCTATGAAAGGCACATCACCCAAACACATTGCAACACTCTCACTGACACTCTTCCCTCCCTCTTGCAGTACATTATTTAGCAGCCACCAGGTTTTGGTGAATGGAGGAGACTGCTGTGGACAGGGAGTTTGTACTGCTAGCTTCCTCCCAGGCAGTGGACTCATTGCTTCATGACAGCCTGTTTCATGACAATTTATAGCTGTAGCATGGCTCTCATTGTGGGACCACTGTCTATCCATAAGACCTTGTGACCATAAGATTTCGGAACAGAATTAGACCACCCCATCATTGAGTCTGCACTGTCATTCAATAATGGCTGATATGTTTTGTAACCCCATTCTCCTGCCGACTCCCCATAACCCTTGATAGTCTTTTGAATCAACACACATAACCCAGAATATTCTCTGTTAGGCAGTTGCCTCATGCGAACTATGAAAGCTCCAAGTTACCTGTGCTCACTCTTAGAAGAAGGCCTGCTAGATCTTCTGGCCATCCAGGCACCTGTGTGGTCACCTGTGAATATTCCCCTCAGATGTGGATCCTGGGACATCTTGTCCACATGTAACCTACAGCCAATAAAGGGCACTCAGTAATACCACAGTAGAGACAGGGACTGCTGTAGGACCCTATCAGTTGTATTGCATGGAGCTGAAAAAGATGCTACAAAGTAGCCTTTAAGTTTTCTTTTGCCCACTTAAGGGACATAGGGGAGGTAGAGTGGGACGTTGCCCAAAGGCCTTCCTACCTGGATCTTACTTGAGAGGATGCAAGGTATTGGTCCTGACAGTAGCCCACCTAATTTTCCAGACTTCCCACCTCCTTTCTCACCTCCGCTGCGTCCTGAAATGTCCCCCCATTGTTGGGTTGTTGAGGGGAATCATCAGAAATGTTTACCACAGCCAATCCTTGCTACTGAGAAGTCTCTGATTAGAACCAAATTTCAAAAGTCATTAGAAAGACTGAGTGGTGCAAAGTTGAATGCATTGTAAAAGTTACATTTGCTGAAGTCATGAGGGGCATAGATAACGTGAATAGCCAAGGTCTTTTCCCCAGGGTAGGGAGCCCAAAACAAGAGGACATAGAATATGGTGCCAGAGAAAGTGGTGGGTACAATTACAACATTTAAAAGACATTTGGACAGGGACATGAATAGGAAAGGTTTACAGGGATATGAGCCAAACGCAAGCAAAGATACTAGTTCAGATTAGGAAACTGGTCAGCCTGCATGAGTTGAGCCAAAGGTTTCCATGCTGTGTACCTCGATGATCCTATGACTCTTTGACTCTAAAACGTGTAGACTGTGCAGAGTGCACTTTATTAGTGGAGGAAATAAATCAGCAATGAGGATTTTTGAGCTAATCATCCAATATTCTTTATGGTTTAAATTTAATTTTCAGTAAACAACCAGATCCTGTGGTCCATCCTCCATCAAAACCTTATAGAAGAAATTATTTATGTGCAAGAGAAGAATATTTTATATTTACAGGAAAATAGCATACTATATAATTTATTGGCTATAGAATTTTTCTGTAATTAACTGCATATTATTCATGTCTATCTTAGTGGTAATCGGGCCCCAAAATCTTGGCTATCCTTCAGGAACCATCTTAGGATCCTGGAGGTCTACGCTACATTAAAACACCATTTAGTTTATTGCGTATCTTTGGTTTCAACACCCAATCCCAAATCATGTTCACTCACTAACCCTGTGTTTTTCTCTGAGGAGAAACTGAAGATTGCAGATGCTGGAGATCAGTGTTGACAAGTGTGGCGCTGGAAAAGCACAGCCGGTCAGGCAGCATCCGAGGAGCAGGAGAGTCGAGGTTTCGGGCCTAGGCCCTTCCTGGTGATGTGTTTTTCTCTGTTTATTTCTGTTGTACTGTTACTAGACCTATAAAGGCTAAAAAAACATGGTTCTGTCAGTTTTCTTTGTATCACTATTAACAATAATATAAAAATAATTATATTCCACTCAGATAACTTTTTTTTAAAGTTGAGTGGCAATAGGTCTTAAGTCAGAACGTTTTAAGTTAGGTCAGAATGCTTTAACTGCATATTATTCATGTCTATCTTAGTGGTAATCGGGCCCCAAAATCTTGGCTATCCTTCAGGAACCATCTTAGGATCCTGGAGATCTACACTGCAGGTGCTGCGTCTCAGCTTTCCTAAATAGAGGACAACAATTCATCTAAAGGAAAGGGTGACAACAGGCAAACAAGTTGTATGTTGCACAACTTGCAGCATGTGGGAAATCTTAGACACACCTGGCACCTAGATGACCACACCCGTAGCAAGCACCATCGGTTTAATCTATATGAGGGCTTTGGAGCTTGAACGTCGGCTGGAAGCACAGTACATCTGCCAGGCTGAGCGTTACGTGGACAGTATGTTTTTAGCTGTAGCCACCATACAGCTTAAAGAAGTGTAGTCAGGGAAGCTAATGGGTGACCATCAGTCAGAGGAAAGGTTGCAGGCATGTGCTCAGGAAAGCCCCAAGAATGCATCTCACTTAAGAACAGATTTTATGTGTTGTGTGAGTCGTGGTTCCTCTGAAGGTGTTGGTTTGTGGGGTGGGGGCGGGGGGCGGCGATGGGGGTGGAACAGAAAGTGAGAAGAACAGTAGTGATAGGAGATTCAGTAGTGTGAGATATAAACAGACATTTCTGCAGCTGCAGGATAGTGTGTTGCTTCCCTGAGGTCAGGGTCAAGGGTGTCACTGAATAAAGAAGGGCATTTTGATGTTGGTTCACATTGGGACCAATAATATAAATCAAAAGAGGGATAAGGCCTTGCAACAAAGAACTTTCGGATTAGGTAGCAGATTGAATAGCAGGACCTCAAAGGTTATAATATCTCCTTGTGCCACACACTAGTGAGTATCGGAATAGGTGATTCGGTCAAATTAATGCGTGGTTGACAAGTTTGAGCAAAAGGGATATATTTCTGGGGAAGGTGGGAATTTGTACAAGTGCACTTGAACAACAAAAGGACCACCACCTTTGTTTAGTTTTGTTGGTGGGAAATTAAACTGATTTGAGAGCAATGGGATACAGAATGGAGGTACAATAGTGCACAGTCAAATGTGGAAGGAAAGCCAAGTCAGTCTGGCAGGTAAAATATATACTGTATTGTCAAATTAAGGCAGAAGTAAGCTTAGCAAAGTTGGATGGCATTGTTTTAATGCAATGAGTCTTGCTATTAAGGCAGATAGCAGCCAAACATTCGGGGGTATAGAATCTTCAGGAGAGATGGGGAGAGGGTAAAAAGAGGAAGAGATGTTGCAACATTGATCAAAACGGTAATTATTGCAATAAAGCAGGCTGATATCTTGGAAGGTTCCTCAACTGAGTCTATATAGGTGGAACTTAAAAACAATAAGGGGGTAATCACATTGCAAGGATGTATTATAGACCCTGTAAACAACCAGAGGGATAAAAAAGTGGATATGAAGGCAACTTTCAGAGAAGTGTAAAAGTAATTGGGGAATCATAGTAGGGAATTTCAACATCCCCAATCTAACTTGATATGGAAAAGGACAATGATGGTCCTGAAATCAAAATCTTCAATTAGGGGAGGCTAATTTTAAAAAGATTAGATATGATTTTGCCAGAGTGGACTGGCAGCAAATACTTTGAAGTAAATCTGTCTCAGAACAATGGGATGCAATCAAGAAGGAACTATGGAGTGTACAAAGCTAATATATTCCATTAAGTGAAGAGGTGGAACTGTCAAATCATGTGTGTCATATCAAAGGATAGACATCATCAGATTAAGAGAAAAGGGAGGCTTATTGCTGAGTGTTAAAAGCAGCAGAAGCCCTAGAGGAGTACAGAATGTGCAAAACTGAATTAAAAAAAATTAGGAGAGCTAAAAGAGGATTTGAAAAGATACTAGCAAGTAAAGAAAAATCCTAAATTGTTTATAGGTACCTTACAGATAAAAAGGGTAAAGAGGGAAAGGTCATGCCCATTAAGGACCACAACGCTGGAGGACAGACAATAAGATACTATTATTCAAGAAAGAAGCAAAGGATAAACCAGGGTATTAAAGCATGATAAGTCTAATCTTGGTGGTGGCAAAACTATTGGAAGCAATTCTGAGGGACAGAATTAATCTGCAATCAGAGAGGCAGGGATTAGTCAAGGATAGTCAACGTGGTTTTGTCATGTCTGACCAACTTGATTGAATTTTTCTAAGAGGTGATTGGGCCTGTAGATGAGGGTAATGCTTTTGATGTAGCATACTCAGATTTCAGCAAGGTTTTTCATAAGGTCCCATATGGGAGACTGATGGGAAAGGTAAAAGCCTATGGAACCCAAGGAACTTTGACAAATTGGATCCACAATTATCTGAATGGCAGGAAGCAGAGAGCGATGGTTGAGGGATATCTTTCTGACTGGAAGTTTGTGTCGAGTGAGTTCCCACAAGGGTCAGTGTTGGGGCCTTTGCTGTTTGTGGTTTATATGAATAATTTACAGTTGAATGTAGGAGCAGTAAGTTCACAGATGATACAAAATTGATTGGGTGGTGAATATTGAAGAGGATAGCATAAGGAGGATGGGCTGGTCAGCGGCAAATAGAATTCAATCTGGATAAATGTGAGGTGACAAACTGGGGCAGGCCAAAAAAGGCAAGGGAATACACGACGAATGGGAGCACTCTGGGAAGCACCGAGAATCAGAGGGACCTTGATGTGCAAATACAGGACAGGGAGCATAAAATGCTTAAGAAGGTACATAGTATACTTGCCTTTATTAGTCAAGGCATAGGGTTTAAGAGTAGTGGGGTTGGAACTGTATAAAGCATTGGTTAGGCCACAGCTAGAGTATTGTGCAGCTCTGGAATCCAGATTATGAGGGGTATGATAGCAGTGGCGAGGGTGCAGAGGAGATTTATCAGGTTATTGTCTAGACTGGAGAGTGTCACTGATGAAGAGAGATTGTACAGACTGGGGTTGTTTTCTTTCGAACAGAGGAGATCGACAGGAGTCATGATTGAGATAAATACAATTATGATGGGTACAGTTGGGGTAGACAGGTAGAAACACTTACCCTGATGGAGGGGTCAATGACTAGGCAGCAGAGATTTAAGGTAAGGAGCAGAAGATTTTGACAAGATGTGAGGAAAAGCATTTTTACCCGGAGGATGTTTGAAACCTGGAACTCTCTGCCTGTAGGGGTAAGGCAGAAACTCTCAAAATTTCGAAGAAGCATTTAGATGTGCAGTTGCAAGCCAACATATACAAGGCTATGGATCAACTGTCGGAAAACGGGATTAGAATAGTTAAGTGGCTGTTTTTGACTTGACTGGATGGATGTGATCAGCCAAAGGGTCTTTTGCAATCCTATAGGTTTCTATGACCCTAAATCTTGAGTAGAAAGACTTATGGAGGGTGGAATTCTTAAAATGCACCTATGAGATCTTTTTACACCATCGAATGGAAAGTCTGACAAGATTTGGGACTGTTCCTGACCTAATTTTAGGGAACAAAGTGATAGAAGTGTCAGTGCCAGATTATTTCAGTGATAGGGATCATAACTCAATAAGATTGTCATGGAAAAGGACAAAAATGGATGAGAAGTAAATGTTTTGAACTGGGTGAGGCCAACGTTAACATAATAAGACAGGATCTGGCCAAAGTGGATCGGGAGCAGCCAGTTGCAGAAAAGTCCATATCAGAGAACTGGGAGACATTCAAAAAGGTGAAAGTAAAAGTGCAGAGTCAGCATTTTCTGTAAATGGGCTCAGGAAATAAAAGTTGCTGACAGATACCAAGGGCTCAGAATACTGGTAGTTCTCGAGGTGTACAGAAAGTGCAGGACATTACTTGGAAAAGAGAATTGGAAGGCAAAGAGGGAGCATGAGAAAACACTGTCAGATAAATGAAAGGAAAATCCAAAAGCATGTTTCAAGTATATTAGGGACAAGAGAATAAACAGGGAAAGAGTGGGATCCTTGAGGGACCTCAGTTGCAAACTATGCTTGGGGCCAGAAGACCCAGGTGACATTGGAATTGTTATTAGAGTTATGGGAAAGATTTCTGATGGACAGAATTAATAGCCACTTGGAGATTCAGGGATTTACCAAAACAGCCAGCATGGCTTTGCAAAGGGAAGATCATATCTGACAGATATGATTGAGTCTGTCGAGGAGAGCACTAGGTCTGTGGATGAAGAAAGTGAAGTGGATGTGGTCTACGTGGACTTCAGAAAGGCTTTTGACAAAGTCTTAAATAGGAAACTGGTCAAGGAGATAGCCTCAGAGTTGGAAGTCACACGACACCAGGTTATGGTCCAACAGGTTTATTTGAAATCACAAGCATTTGGAGCATTGCTCCTCTGGTGCATGAACTGCCTGACAAAGGAGTAGTGCTCCAAACGTTTGTGATTTCAAATAAACTTGTTGGACTGCAACCTGGTGTCATTGTGATTTTGTCCGTCCCAGTCCAACACCAGCACCTCCACATCAAAAAGACAGGAGCACATGGGATCCAGGACAACTTGTCAAGTCGGATCAAAAATCAGCTGAGTAGCAGGAAGCAAAGGGTAATATCAAAAGGGTGTTTTTGTGACTGGAAGCCTGCGTCCAGTGGTGTACCATAGGGTTCAGTGCTGCGTCCCTTTCTGTTTCTGGTGCATATTAATTAGATTAGATTCCAATTCTAGGCTTCCAGTCACAAAAACACCCTTTTGATATTACCCTCTGCTTCCTGCTACTCAGCTGATTTCTGATCCAACTTGACAAGTTGTCCTGGATCTCATGTGCTCCTGTCTTCCTGATGTGGAGATGCTGGTGTTGGACTGGGATGGACAAAATCAGACCAATGGTAAAGTCATGAATGAAAGAGGTTTGATTAGTATGTTTGCAGAGATATGAAAATTGTTGATGTGGTAAATAGGTAAGGAAGAAAGCCTTAGACGATACAATCGTATAGGTAGGTTGGTCAGTTTGGCTAAAAGCAGAAAATGGAATTTAATCCTGAAATATGTGAAGTGATGAGTTTTGAGGCGACTTACGAGGCAAGGGAGCACATGATGAATGATAGGACCCTAATCTGTCCAGAGAATCAGAGGGATCCAGATGTGCATGTCCATAGATCCTTGAAAGCTACAGGACAGATGGATAAGGTGGATCAGAAGGCTTATGGAATACTTAGGTAACCTGTCCTACCTGCCTATCTTCCTTCCCACCTATCCACTCCACCCTCCTCTCTGACCTATCACCTTCATCCCCATCCCCATTCATCCATTGTACTCTTTGCTACCTTCCCCCACCCTCCTCTCTGACCTATCACCTCCATCCCCACCCCCATTCACCTATTGTAGTCTATGCTACTTTCTCCCCTCTCTTCCCCCCGACTCCCCCCCACCCCCCTCTCATTTATCTCTCCACCCTGCAGGCTTCCTGCCTCTATTCCTGATGAAGGGCTTTTGCCAGAAACATCAATTTTCCTGCTCCTCGGATGCTGCCTGAACTGCTGTGCTTTTCCAGCACCACTCTAATCTAGACTTATGGAATACTTACCTTTATTAGTCAAGGCATTGAACACAAGAGCTGGGAGGTTGTGTGGAAACAATAATACAACATCAGTTAGGCCATAGCTGGTTGCTAAACTATAGCAAGGATGTAATTACACCAGTGACTTTGCAGAGGAGAGTCACAAGGAGGGTGCCTGGGCTGGAGTGATTCAGATATAAGGAGAAAGTAGATAAACTGAGAGCAAATTACTGCTAATGCTGGAAACTGTCCTGGAAACAAGAAATGGTGGATGCCAAAGAGGGTCAGGCAACATCCATGGAGAGAAAGCAAGCTAATGTTTCAAGTCTAGATGACTCTTCATCACAACTGCAGTGAAGTGTGGAGGGGGCAGTATTTATGCAATAGGAGGGGGAAGCTGGAGTCCCAAAACATCAGCTTTCTTACTCTCTGTGAATGCTGCCTGAACTGCTGTGATCTCCAGCACTTTTTGTTTTCTGTAGATTCCAGCATCTGCAGTCATTTGCTCCTCCAATGTGTTTTATCGACTGCTAAGTCTCTTTGAAGAAGTCCCACCTTGAAGAAAGTTTGCTCTTCCCTCCAACAGGAATTCAGGTTGTCTCTTTCACCATGCACATCTTCATTGCGTCCCATTTCATTGCTGGTGTTCGACAAGGTGTTTGCCAAACTCGCTGAGCTATTAACGTCCTTTATCCTCCAGCACTCCAACCACCCTCCCACTATTTCATAAACGCTGCCCCTGCATACTTCATTTCAGCTCTGATGGAGAGTCATCTAGACTCAAAATGGTAGCTTGCTTTCTGTCCATGGATATTGCCTGACTCCGAGGTAAGTTGGGTTGTTTTCCTTTGAACTGAGAAGGCTGAAAGGGGACCTAAGGGACTTGTAAAGAAATAAGAGAGCACAGGTAGGGTTAATAGGAAGGATGTTTTTCAATTAGTAGAGGGATCAATAACTAGGGGTAGTAGGTCTAACTGAGGTGAAGGGCAGGAGGTTTAGAGGAGACTTAAGGAAGAATTTTTTTTCATCCAGATGGTAGTGGCTATTTGGAACTTATTGACGGAAAGGATGGTACAGGCAGGAAAATTCTCTTTCTGTCCTGAAAATCCTTTTAACTTATGATTCTAAGTCACCCCAGTAATGTTTATCCTTGTCTTTGTATCTGGATTCTGAGCAACAGTCTAGAAGCTTGGAGTTCATTGCTTGCCTGTGTAAATACAACATTAATTAAATGAAGCCAAGCTTGATCATAACATGATTGAATTTCACATGCAGTTTGGATGAGAAGTGTGGATCTAAGATTAAACTTAACAAAAGGCAATTATAAAGTTCTGAGGATGGGATTGGCTAAAATGGAAAATAGTTTAAAGGATGGGATCGTAGAAGAACAGTGATGGACATTTGAGAAGTAATTTCATAACTCATGGTGAGGATATATCCCATTGAAGAAGATTCTGAGAAGGATTCACAACCTGTAGCTATTAAGGAAGTTAAAAATTATCTCAAATTGAAAGAAAAAGTAAATAATACTGTGATGATTAATGCATAGGATGTTGGAAAGATTTTAGAAATTAGTAAAAATTGCCTGAAAAAGTAATGAGGAAAAAATTACAGAATGAAGGAAAACCTGCTAGAAGTATAATAGCTAATAATAATAGTTTCTACTTATATTTAAATGAAAAAGAGTAACTAAAGTTACTCTTTCAGCAGTAGCTAGTGGGGCAGGATCATAAGACAGAATTTATATCAAAAGATCATTGTGTCATGCAACTGATATGATATATTGAACAGGCCTAGATCACTGTTAAGTCTTTCATCTTTAAAATGGGTCGCAGGTATCTATTCATTAATATGTAAGTCACAGAACTTCCTTCAAGTCACATTCCCTAGATAACTTAAGTTTTATAAAAAAAAGTGACATATCAGCTCAGACAATGCACGAAAGGTGTGGGGTTAGAGTCTGTCTATATTCCAATCTGGAGTCAGACTGGTTCTATTTCCAAAGTAGGAATTTATAAAATGTCACATGGATTGACTACTTGCAGATTGTGTGCTTTTTGAACAAAATAGAATGTATTTGCAAATACAATTCCGCAAATGCAATTCATCCTATAGACTTCTGTGTGTGTTGGGTGGGCGGGGGGGGGGCTGCAGGAGGGAGAGAGAGAGGGAGAGAGAGAGAGAGAGAGAGTGTGCATGTGAGTGTGTACATGTGAGTGGGTGTGTGCATGCTTAGTAGAGTGTGTACATGAGTGTGATGGAGTATAAGCCTGTGAGATGGTGTGCATGTGTGTGAGAGGGTGTGCACATGCGTGAGAGTGTGTGAGAGGGTCTGCATGAGTATTTGAGCATGTAAGAATGTGTGTGTGTGTTTGTGTATAGTGTAGTGTGGTCACCCGCAGTGTGAGATTAACTCAAGGTCCCAGTTAAGGTCAAGGATCCCGAAGCCGAACGTCCCTGACTGCTGAAGTGTTCCCGACTGGGAGGGAACATCCCTGTATGGTGATTGTTGTGATCATCAACTCTAAAGGTGAATGTGGCCCTAAATTTTTTTGTAAGTGTATCTTTACAGCAAAACTATAAATGAAATCCGTAAGTTTGCTCATTGAGCTTGAAGGTTTGTTTTCAGACATTTCATCACTATACCAGACAATATTATCAGTGAGAGTCTCTGGTAAAGCACTGGTGATATGTCCCACCTCTCTATTTGACTGGGACAGTACACACATCCTAGGACAGGCAAAACAAAGACACGCATAAGAATTCTTAGAGACATGGCATTCTAACCAGAACACCATCAATAAACACATTGATTTAGATCCTATCCACCTTCCCTTGAAAAAAAGAACTGGAAATGACATCATCCACCTTAAGAAACCAAGACCTATAAATAGAGAGGCAGGACATCCTACCAGTGCTTCACCGGAGACTGTCACTGATGACATTACCTCATATGATAATGAAATCTCTGAAAACAAAACTTCAAGCTCAGTGAGCAACTTTACAAACTTATCACCAACTTGAGCTACAAACCTTTTGAAAAATCACTAAAACTATAAGTTGCTCAATGATACCTTTTGTCGTGTCATAGATGTCATTGTAGCTTTGCTCTTTTATCTTCTAAGATACTCTGACAAGTGTTAATGTCTTCACTGGTGCAATGTTCCAATGGTCTGTGCAATTCATTGAGTAACAACAAACTGCAACAGCAAGTCTGAAAGAGACAAAAGTCTCACTTCAGTGACTTTGCAAGGTTTCAGGGTGTCATTAATTGTGCTTAATGTCAACAAGGCACCAGTGGGCGAGCCCTGTGTAGTAATCAATAAAAAGGATTTTCACTCTCAAAAATCTCCAATCATATGCAACCATCTAATGAATAATACAAGTATGTGCAGGTACCCAGGCAGTATCTATGACTCACACATGTTGAGGAATTCTTACGTACCAGATTTATCCAATGGACTTGATGGTTTGGAAGAATGGCTGTTGAGGGACAAGGCCTATCCCTCAAAAATATGGCTCTTGATATTTGTTGGGCAACTTAGACAACAAGTGAATAAAGAAACAATGACAGCCTTGACATAATGAAGGCTGTGACTGAGCAATCTATAAGTCACCTAAAGATGAGATTTAGTTGGCTGGACAAATCAGGGGGAGCTCTGCAGTACACACCAGCCAGAGTGTCCCCGACGATAGTTGTAAACTGTGCTCTGTAAGCTGGCATGACAGAGTTCCTACAGCAGATATCAGATAACACTAATGAAAGTCTCCCTGTGGATGTGGACAGACCACCATGTGAAGAAATGCAGGGCTGTACTAGCGAGCACTTTGATGGCCGTGAGGCATTACGGATGCAGTGGTTTCAGTCGGGTATACAGTACACCACTTCAATCAGGGGAGAAAGTGAGCATTGCAGATGCTGGAGATCAGAGTCGAAGAGTGTGGTGCTGGGAAAGCACAACTGGTCAAGCAGCATCCCAGGAGCAGGACAATTGATGTTTCAAGCATAAGCTCTTCATCAGGAACGTTCTTGATGAAGCGCTTATGCTCGAAATGTTGATTCTCCTGCCCCTCAGATACTGCCTGACTGGCTGTGCTTTTCCAGCACCACACTCTTCGACTCTGATCTCCAGCATCTGCAATGCTCACTTTCTCCCAGTTGATTATAACCTTACTGTGAAGCCTCTTCCAAGGATGCCTAGCTCAAAGAAGTTCTCCTCCTCCCTCGACAAGGATCTCAGTGAGTCTCTCTCTCTCTCACTGCACCCCCCCCCCCCCCCCCCGGTCATCTCCTCAGCCCTGAATCACTTCAATCAACCTAGTATTTAATCTATATTCGCACCAGGGCACCACCCTATAACAGCACTTTCCATGATTAGACCATAAGATGTAGGAGTGGAAGTAAGGCCATTCGGCCCATCGAGTCCACTCCGCCATTCAATCCTGGCTGATGGGCATTTCAACTCCACTTACCAACATTCTCCCCGTAGCTCTTAATTCCTTGTGACATCAAGAATTTATCAATCTCTGCCTTGAAGACATTTAGCATCCCGGCCTCCACTGCACTCTGCGGCAATGAATTCCACAGGCCCACCACTCTCTGGCTGAAGAAATGTCTCCGCATTTCTGTTCTGAATTGACCCCCTCTAATTCTAAGGCTGTGTCCACGGGTCTTGTCTCCTCGCCTATCGGAAACAATTTCCTAGTGTCCACCCTTTCCAAGCCCTGTACTATCTTGTAAGTTTCTATTAAATCTCCCCTTAATCTTCTAAACTCCAATGAATACAATCCCTGGATCCTCAGCCGTTCCTCGTATGTTAGACCTACCATTCCAGGGATCATCTGTGGGAATCTCCGCTGGACACGCTCCAGTGCCAGTATGTCCTTCCTGAGGTGTGGGGACCAAAACTGGACACAGTACTCCAAATGGGACCTAACCAGAGCTTTATAAAGTCTCAGTAGCACAATGGTTCTTTTATATTCCAACCCTCTTGAGATAAGTGACAATATTGCATTCGCTTTCTTAATCACGGACTCAACCTGTATGTTTACCTTTAGAGAATCCTCGACCAGCACTCCCAGATCCCTTTGTACTTTGGCTTTACGAATTTTCTCACCGTTTGGAAAGTAGTCTGCGCTTTTATTCTTTTTTCCAAAGTGCAAGACCTCTCATTTGCTCACATTGAATTCCATCAGCCATTTCCTGGACCACTCTCCCAAACTGTCTAGATTCTTCTGCAGCCTCCCCACTTCCTCAGTACTACCTACCTGTCCACCTAACTTCGTATCATCGGCAAACTTCACTAGAATGCCCCAGTCCCTTCATCCAGATCATTAATATATAATGTGAACAGTTGCGGCCCCAACACTGAACCCTGCGGGACACCACTTGTCACCGGCTGCCATTCCGAGAAAGAACCTTTTATCCCAACTCTCTGCCTTCTGTCAGACAGCCAATCCTCAATCCATACCAGTAACTCACCTTGAACACCAGAGGCCCTCACCTTGCTCAGCAGCCTCCCGTGTGCCACTTTATCAAAGGCCTTTTGGAAGTCTAGATAGACCACATCCACTGGGTTTCCCTGGTCTAACCTACTTGTCACCTCTTCAAAGAATTCCAACAGGTTTGTCAGACACGACCTCCCCTTACTAAATCCATGTTGACTTGTTCTAATCCGACCCTGCTCTTCCAAGAATTTAGAAACCTCATCCTTAATGATGGATCCTAGAATTTTACCAATAACCGAGGTTAGGCTAATTGGCCTATAATTTTCCATCTTTTGTCTTGATCCCTTCTTGAACAAGGGGGTTACAACAGCGATCTTCCAACCATCCGGGACTTTCCCTGACTCCAGTGACTTTTGAAAGATCTCAACCAATGCCTCCGCTATTTCCTCAGCCACCTCTCTCAGAACTCTAGGATGTATCCCATCGGGGCCAGGAGATTTATCAATTTTAAGACCTTTTAGCTTTTCTAGCACTTTCTCTTTTGTAATGGCAACCATACTCAACTCAGCCCCTTTAATTGTTGGGATATTATTCAGGTCTTCCACTGTGAAGACTGACGCAAAGTACTTGTTAAGTTCTCCTGCTATTTCCTTATCTCCCATCACTAGGCTTCCAGCATCAGTTTGAAGTGACCCAATGTCCACTTTTGCCTGTTGTTTGTTTCTTATGTATTGAAAGAAACTTTTACGATCATTTCTAATATTACTGGCTAGCCTTCCTTCATATTTGATCCTCTCCTTCCTTAGTTCTCTCTTTGTTACCCTCTGTTAGCCTTCCCAATCTTCTGATTTCCCACTGCTCTTGGCCACTTTATAGGATCTCTCTTTTTCTTTAATACATTTCCTGACTTCCTTTGTCAGCCATGGCTATCTAATCCCTCCCCAGATAATCTTTCTTTTCTTGGAGATGAACCTCTGTACAGTGTCCTCAATTATACCCACAAACTCCTGCCATTTTTGCTCTACTATCTTCCCCGCTAGGCTCTGCTTCCAGTCTATTTTTGTCAGTTCCTCTCTCATGCCCTCATAATTACCTTTATTTAACTGTAACACCATTACATCTGATTTTGCCTTCTCTCTTTCAAACTGCAGACTGAACTCTACCATTTTATGATCGCCGCCTCCTAAGTTTTCCCTTACTTTAAGATCTTTTATTACTCAGCACAGTGCCCAAAGCAATGCCCATGAACCATCCATTCTCCATGTGAACATCATAATTGAACTGTACCTAATAAACCTCATGGAATTAATCATTTTGCTCCTTTTCCAAGTGTAAATAAAGCTCTAAACAAAAGTGGAATAGGAATGCGCCATTTACTTTGTGAAAATCCCCTAATGTGTTGAGGAAGCCAAAGAAAACATTAAACACACCATAGTGAACACACCTGCTCATCACCAGAATAATCCTTAGAAAATCATAATATTATCTAGTAGAGTCAGCATGGTCTGTTCAAGGGAAACAATGTTGGACTAGTATATTAGAGATATTTGAGGAAGTAGCAAGCAAGATGGATAAAGGGGAATCTATAAATGTGGCGTACTTATATTTCCACAATGCATTTAATAAGAACCACAACAAAGGTTACTCCATAAAAAAAGAGCTCCTGCTGAAGAGGGTGACATGTTAGTGTGAATAGAGGATGCTAAGATTAGCTAAAGGAAAGTAGACAAGCAGGAGGCTGGAGGAACAGAGCAAGCCAGGAAGCATCAAGAGGTGAAGGAGAAATAATGAAGAGGATTGATGAGGGCAGAATGGTGGACGTGATCTATATGGACTTCAGTAAGGGGCTTGACAAGGTTCCCCATGGGAGACTGGTTAGCAAGGTTGGATCTCATGAAATACAGGCAGAAATAGCCATTTGGATACAGAACTAGCTCAAAGGTAGAATACAGTGGGTGGTGGTAGAGAGTTGCTTTTCAGACTGGAGACCTGTGACCAGTGGTGTGGCACAAAGATCAGTGCTAGGTCTGCTGCTTTTCGTCATTTATATAAATGATCTGGATGTGAAAATAAGAGGTATAGTTAGTAAGTTTGCAGATGACACCAAAATTGGAGGTGTAGTGGACAGCGAAGAAGGTTACCTCAGAGTATAATGGGATCTTGATCAGATGGGCCAATGGGCTGAGAAGTGGCAGATGGAGTTTAATTTAGATAAAAGTGAGGTGCTGCATTTTGGAAAAGTAAATCAGAGCAGAACCTATACACTTAATGGTAAGGTTCTGGGGAGTGTTGCTGAACAGAGAGACCTTGAAGAGCAGGTTCATAGCTCCTTGAAATTGGAGTTGCACGTAGATAAGATAGTGAAAAAGACATTTGGTATGCTTTCCTTTGTTGGTCAGAGTATTGAGTACAGGAGTTGGGAGGTCATGTTGCGGCTGTACAGGACATTGGTTAGGCCACTTTTTGTCCGCAATTCTGGTCTCCTTTCTCTCTTGAAAAGGTTCGGAAAAGATTTACAAGGATGTTGCTAGGCTTGGAGGATTTGAGCTCTACAGATAGGCTGAATAGGCTGGGGCTGTTTTCCCTGGAGCATCGGAGGCTGAGGGGTGATCTTATAGAGGTTTATAAAATCATGAGGGACATGGATAGGACAAATAGACAAGGTCTTATCCCTGGGTTGGGGGAGTCCAGAACTAGAAGGCATAGGTTAAGATGAGGGCAAAGGGATCTAAGGGGCAACTTTTTGACACAGAGTGTGGTGCACGTATGGAATGAGCTGCCAGAGGAAGTGGTGGAGGCTGGTACAATTGCAACATTTAAAAGGCATCTGGGTGGGTATATGAATAGGAAGGGATAATAGAGATATGGGTTAAGTACTGGCAACTGGGACTAGATTAACTTAGGACATCGGGTTGGTGTGGATGAGTTGGACCGAAGGGTCTGTTTCTGTACTTTACATCTCTATGATTCTGTGACTCTAAGTCAACATTTCAGGTGTAATCCTTCTTCAGGAGTCCTGAAATGTTAACTTCTTCACCTTGTGATGCTGCCTGGCTTGCTGTATTCTTCCAGCCTCCTGCTTGTCTGGTTTGGATTCCAGCATCGACAGTTTTTTTTCTTTCTCAGTAAGATTAGCTAAAACTTGACCTACTCTTGGGAAATAAAGCAGGGCAGGTGACTGAGGTGTCAGTGGGGGAGCACTTTTGGGCCAGCAACCATAATTCTATTAGATTTAAAATAATGATGGAAAAGGATAGACCAGATCTAAAAGTTGAAGTTCTAAATTGGAGAAAGGCCAATTTTGACAGTATTAGGCAAGAACTTTCGAAAACTGTTTGGGGGCAGATGTTCGCAAGTAAAGAGACAGCTGGAAAATGGGAAGCCTTCAGAAATGAGATAACAAGAATCCAGAGAAAGTATATTCCTGTTAGGGTGAAAGAAAAGGCTGGTAGGTATAGGGAATGCTGGATGACTAAAGAAATTGAGGGTTTGGTTAAGAAAGAGAAGGTAGCATATGTAAGGTATAGACAGGATAGATTGAGTGAATCCTTAGAAGAGTACAAAGAAAGTAGGAGTATACTTAAGTGGGAAATCAGGAAGGCAAAAAGGGGACATGAGATAACATTAGCAAGCAGAATTAAGGAGAATCCATAGAGTTTTTACAAATACTTTAAGGACAAAAGGGTAACTAGGGAGAGGATAGGGCCCCTCAAGGATCAGCAAGGCGGCCTTTGTTGGGAGCCACAGAAAATGGGGAAGATACTAAATGAATATTTTGCATCAGTATTTACTGTGGAAAAGGATATGCAAGATATAGACTGTAGGGAAGTAAATGGTGACATCTTGCAAACTGTCCATATTACAGAGGAGGAAGTACTGGATGTCTTGGTGGATAACTCGCCAGGACCTGATTAGGTGGACCCTAGAACTCTGTGGGAAGCTAGAGAATTGATTGCTGGGCCTCTTGATGAGATATTTGTATCAATAGTCACAGGTGAGGTGCCGGAAGACTGGAGGTTGGCTAATGTGGTGCCACTGTTTAAGAAGGTGGTAAGGACAAGCCAGGGAACTATAGACCAGTGAGCCTGACCTCGGCGGTGGGCAAGTTGTTGGAGGGAATCCTGACGGACAGGATGTACATGTATGTGGAAAGGCAAGAGCTGATTAGGGATAGTCAACATGGCTTTGTGCATGGGAAATCATATCTCACAAACTTGATTGAGTTTTTTGAGGAAGTAACAAAGAGGATTGATGAGGGCAGAGTGGTAGATGTGATTTATATGGACTTCAGTAAGGCATTCGACAAGGTTGCCCATGAGAGACTGATTAGCAAGGTTAGATCTCACAGGATACAGGGAGAACTAGCCATTTGGATACAGAACTGGCTCAAAGGTAGAAAACAGTGTGGTGGTGGAAGGTTGATTTTCAGACTGGAGGCCTGTGACCAGTGGAGTGACACAAGGATCGGTGCTAGGTCCTCTACTTTTGTCATTTACATAAATGATTTGGATGCGAGCATAAGAGGTACAGTTAGTAAGTTTGCAGATGACACCAAAATTGGAGGTGTAGTGGACAGCAAAGAGGGTTACCTCAGATTATAACAGGATCTGGACCAAATAGGCCAATGGGTTGAGAAATGGCAGATGGAGTTTCAGATAAATGCGAGGTGATTTTGGGAAAGCAAATCTTAGCAGGACTTATCCACTTAATGGTAAGGTCCTAGGGAGTGTTGGTGAACAAAGAGATCTTGGAGTGCAGGTTCATAGCTCCTTGAAAGTGGAGTTGCAGGTAGATAGGACAGTGAAGAAGGCGTTTGGTATGCTTTCCTTTATTGGTCACAGTATTGAGTACAGGAGTTGGGAGGTCATGTTGCGGCTGTACAGGACATTGGTTAGGCCATTGTTGGAATATTGTGTGCAATTCTGGTCTCCTTCCTATTGGAAAGATGTTGTGAAACTTGAAAGGGTTCAGAAAAGATTTGCAAGGATGCTGCCAGGGTTGGAGGATCTGAGCTACAGGGAGAGGCTGAACAGGCTGGGGCTGTTTTCCCTGGAGCGTCAAAGACTGAGGAGTAACTTTATAGAGGTTTACAAAATTATGACGGGCATAGATTGGGTCAATAGGCTAAGTCTTTTCCCTGGGGTGGGGGAGTCCAGACCTAGAGGCATAGGTTTAGGGTGAGAGGGGAAAGATATAAAAGAGACCTAAGGGGCAACTTTTTCACGCAGAGGGTGGTACATGTATGGAATGAGCTGCCAGAGAAAGTGATGGAGGCTGGTACAATTGCAACATTTAAGATGCTTTTGGACGGGCAGATGAATAGGAAGGGTTTGGAGGGAAATGGGCCAAGTGCTGGCAGGTAGGACTAGATTGGGTTGGGATATCTGGCCGGCATGGACGGGTTGAACCGAAGGGTCTGTTTCCATGCTGTATATCTCTATGACACTATGACTCAGCCAGTAGGGATAAATGGATACTTTTTCAATGTTAAAGTGTTAATAGTGGTGGAATCTCAATGAATTACAATCAATATCATTGACATGGATTGTCAATGAGGCACAGAATGTATGGTAGCGCAATATGCTGATGACACAAAGCTAGGTAGGAAAGTAAGTTGTCAAAAGAGCTCATAGTGTCTAAAAAGATATAGAGAGTGATTTAAAATTTTGTTAAATTTAAGAATTGAATGCAGTATTCCAAAAGTGGCCTAACCAATGTCCTGTACAGCTGCAACATGACCTCCCAGCTACTATACTCAATGTACTGACCAATAAAGGCAAGTATGCCAAATGCCTTTTTCACTACCCTGTCTGTGTGTGATTTCACTTTCAAGGAAATATGAGCCTCCACTCCAAGGTCTCTTTGGCAACACTTCTCAGGATCTTACCATTAAGTCCTGCCCTGATTTGCCCGACCAAAATCTAACATTTGGGTCAGGTGAATTGGTCATGCTAAATTGCCCGTAGTGTTAGGTAAGGGGTAAATGTAGGGGTATGGGTGGGTTGCGCTTCGGCGGGTCGGTATTGGACTTGTTGGGCCGAAGGGCCTGTTTCCACACTGTAAGTAATCTAATTTCACATGTACCTAGATTAAACTCCATCTGCCACTCCTTGTCCCATTTGATCAAGTCCCACTGTAGTCTGACGTAACCTTCTTCACTGTCCACTACA
Organism: Hemiscyllium ocellatum; assembly: GCF_020745735.1. Classification (NCBI taxonomy): domain Eukaryota; kingdom Metazoa; phylum Chordata; class Chondrichthyes; order Orectolobiformes; family Hemiscylliidae; genus Hemiscyllium; species Hemiscyllium ocellatum. Next base: position 159,184,473 of record NC_083401.1, on the reverse strand, counting down.
TCATAAATTTTGGTGTCAGCTGCAGACTTACTAACCATCCCTCCTAAATTCTCATCCAATCATTTATATAAATGATGAAAAGCACGGTACTAGTAAACCAAGGAAGAAGAGAAGCTAATTAGGTGATAATGGCGTTTGTGAGTAGTTGAAAATGGGTTGGCTGTATTGAAAGCAACTCATTTCATGACAGGACTTGTGGTTGTGGGGGTGGGTGATATACATGGAAGGAGGTGGTCATGCTTAAACATTGTTAGATTCAATATTGAGACCTGAGGGTAAAGTCTCCATGCGGAAAATAAGGCGTTGTTCTGTCTTAAGCCTGTTAGTGCAGGCCTGAAACAGAAATTTTGGCATAGGAACACAGTGGTGTTGAAATGGCAGGCAACTAGAAGCTTGAGGTAATCTTTTTCTGCAGAACATAGGTATTCTGCAAAGTCGTCACCCAGTCTGCATTTCATTTCCCCAAATTGGAAAAAGATTATCACAGAAATCTTACAGCACAGAAAGCGGCCTTGTGCCTGCATGAGCTCTTCAAACAAGCATCAATACCTATTGCTGATCTCCTGCCTTTTCTCTACACATTTGTACATTATTTTCATCCAAATAGTCATCTAATGCCTCCTTGAATGCCTCAGTTATACCTGGCACATTTTCAGACACAGTAGACCATACCCTAACTACTCACTGAATAAAAGGTATTTTTCTCATATCTCCCTTTCTTCTTTTGCAAATAATTTTAAATTTATAATCTATGCCCTGTTATTCTTGTTCCTTTCATAAGTGTAAACAGTTTCTCCTTGTCTACTCTATCCAGCTCTCGTGATTTTGGAACCTTCTACCAGATCTCCTCTTAGCCTTCTTCTCTCCAAGTTGACTCTTTATAAAACGTCTTGAGCGAGTGGATAAATAATTAGCCAATGAAGTACTATTTGGATAAATGTGTGCTATCCACTTTGAAAGCAATAACAGGAAGTCATTTGATTATTTGAATAGCTATAAATTGAGAGAGGGGAACGTGTAATGGGACCTGGGTGTCCTCATACAGCAGGTGGTAAAGAAAACAAATCATATGTTGTCCTTCATAGTGAAAGAAGTTCATGTGCAGGAGCAGGGATGTCTTGCTGCAATTAAACAGGGCCTTCGAAGGATGTTCTTGCTATAGAGAGAATGCAATAAAGGTTTACTAGACTGATTCTTGGGATGCTGGGATTGATGTATGAGGAAAGTTTGAATTGGTTAGAATTATACTCGCTGGAATTCAGAAGAATAAAGGGAAATCTCATAGAAGGCTATAAAATTCTAACAGGACTAGACAGAGTAGTTGCAGCAAGGATATTCTTGATGACTGGGGAGTCCAGAAAAGAGTCACAGTCTAAAGATACAGGATAAACTATTTAGGATTGAGGTGAGGAGAAATTTCTCTGCACAAACAGTGGAGAGCCTGTGGAATTCACTAGGTCAGAAAGCAGTCAAGGCAAAACTTGGCATGATTTCAAGAAGATAAAGTACTTTGGGCTAAAGGATCAAAGGAAAAAAGGTTAAAGCAGGAACAGGCTATTATAATGAGCCGTGATCATAATGAATGGCAGAGCTGACTCACAGGGCCAAATGGCCTACTCCTGATCCTATTCTCCATGTTTCCTTGGAAGTCACTTCTCCATTCTCTCCAACGTGTTCGCAGTCTTCTTATAGTGTCTCTCTCAGAACTGTACTCAATACTCCAGCTGAGATCTCATAAGTGTCTTATACAAGTCCAACCTCACCTCCTTGGTCCTGTATGCTTCTGTTAATAAAGCTGAGGATACTTCTGCATTACTAACTGCTTTCCTGTCACCTTCAATCATACACATGTACACCCAGAATCCTCTACTCCGACACCCTATTTTTCAATGTTCTTCTTACAAAATACATCACTTCACATTTCTCTATATTGAAATTCATCTGTCACCTATCTGTCCACTCCACCAACTTTGTCAATGTCATTTTGGTGTTTTACATTTTCACAGTTTACAATTATTCCAGTTTTGTGTCATATGCAAACTTTGAAATTCTCCTCTGGGCACCAATTAATATAGATCAGGAAAAGGAAGGGTCCCAATACCCATTCCTGAGGAACTCCACGACAAATTCTATTTCAGCCCAGAAGTCTCTAAAAAGGGTTCTGGCCTAAAGCAGTCCCTGCTCTGGGTACAGCAACAATATTGTTGATGCTGTCTCGCTGACACCATCAAGAGTCCCTGCTCTGGGCAACACCACTGCCAAGAGTCCAGGTTCAGGGCCTATTGAAGCCGGGAATCCTTGCTCTGGGAACTGCCATCACTAAGAGTGTAGGCTCCGGGTCTACCACTGACAGGATTCCTAGCTCCTGACATTGCTGCTGCAATGATGAAAAGGAGAGCGAGAAAGGATGCCGGTTATTTAAGTAATTTCTTTTTATCTTTCTGTAATTCAAAATGACATCAGATTGTGATTACAAAATAGTTTCACTATATCTTCCTAGATATGTGACAGTAAAATTATTTATTCATTCAAAATATTTCCTTATCATTAACCTCTGTTCCCTATCAATCAGCCAATTTTTGTATCAGTGTAATTACTGACGATTTTATTCCATGACCGATAACTTCCTTCACAGGCCTGTTTGTGGCACTGTATCTAACTTTCTCATAGAGTCATACAGCATAGAAACAGACCCTTCAATCCTACCAGTCCATGCTGACCATAATATCAAACTAAACTCGTCCCACCTGCCTGCATTTGGCCCATTTCACTCCTGACTTTTCATATTGATATACTTATCCAAAATATAAATGTGCCCATACCTACCACTTCTTCACAAAGTTCATTCCACAAACAAAGCGCTTATTTAAAAATGACATGAGGAGCAGGTTTTTCTCACTTTCTCTTCTCATCTTAAAAATATGCCCCCGAGTCTTGAAATTCCCCACCTTTGGGAAAACTGATCTATACCGCTCATGATTTTATAAACACTATAAGGTCACCTCTCAACCTCTTGTGCTCGAGTGTAAAAAGTCTCATCCTTTCCTTACAACTTAAACCATTTAATCATTATTGCTTAAAAATATTCACTACTTGTGACAGCTTGCTGTGCACAGATTGGCTGCTACGTTTCCTACATTAAAACAGTAATTATAGTCCAAAATAAACTAACTGGGTGTAAAATAAGTTTGGGACATCCTAAGATTGTGAAAGGCACCATGTTACTGCAGGTCTTTATGATTAACAAGAATGAAAGTGATAAAGCTGTTGAAGTTATGCCAGACTGAGCCAGTCGATCTTTGGCGGAGAGATACTCGGTCAGTTCTATCCGGCTGCACGGGGCCATCATCTCGGTTTGAATTTTCTCCAGCTTGTAAACTGGATTCTTCACCTCCCCAAATGTTAAAGACCATCAACAACCTTACCATCATTGAACCATTCCGCTACCTCTTCGAAATAACTCCAGCAAGTTAAACATGATTTACCCTTTCGAAATCCATGCTGACTCTTAATCAATCTACCTTTTTTGTTGTTACTACTAATTCTATCCGGAATAATTATTTACCTGATTATTCACTGGGGAGTTTTATAATGTGCAACCGTATTTGCCTTTATAAGGTGCAGATCAAAAGGAATCTATCGGTTGCATCGCAAATTTGTTCTGAGGCTGTGAACCAATACTACAGATATGTACATTCTTTCTTTTCCATGCTTATCTTTTAATCTTTGCCAAACATTCTTTTGTTATTTACAATCCTGATTTTTATTGGCTCTTATTTCTAAAGACGGCAACTGTGAGACTCAACATAATTCTTGAGAGCAGCTTTAAAAATGCAAAGAGGTTGAAAGAAATTGTAGATTAATTACTGAATAGACAACAATTGCATTGCAGATCAGATTTGTTTAAAGAGGGTTTTAAATGCATCATAACTCTTGGAATCATTTAAATTGGAGTCTCCACAAATGCTTACATCAGTGAATCAAACTGGAACTGATTGCTTTAATAATGATTTTCATACTTGAAAGTTACAGGATCTTATTAGAACAGCTCTGCTTGTAAGGTTCAAAATGGGAGAGACTCTGGTAATAATAAACAAAAGAACTCCAGATGTTGGAAATCAGAAACTAACACAAATTTCTGGAAAAACTCAGATGGTCTGGCAGCGTCCCTAAAGAGGAGAGACAAAAAAAAACTACAAATGCTGAAAGCCAAAATAGACAGGCAGGAGGCTAGAAGAACTCAGCAAACCAGGCAGCATCAGGAGGTGGAGAAGTCGACTTTTTGGGTTTAACTCCTGTTCAGGTCCTGAGGAAGGGCTACAGCTGAAACGCTGACTTCTTCACCTCCTGATGCTGCCTGGCTTGCTGTGTTCTTCCTGTAAAGAGAAACCAGAGTTAACTTCTCGGCTCCATCGACCTTCCTTCAGAACGGGTTCTCTGGTAACAATATCTTACATGCAGTGAGGAATTAACTCTTGCAGAAATGAAAAAAAATGAAAATACATCAAAGAAATCGCAAAAGTGGGGAAAGAAAAAGTAAAATAAGGAGCCGGTATAAATACCTACTGAATGAACTTAAAATAAAAGATGAATAAGGTTAGAGGAGGAAAACATAAGAATTTGAGTGAAGGGTCTAAAGAGTTGAACAGCTTGACTCTGCTGTTGGAAGAGGTTGGGGAAATAGTGCGGCTGGTCCGGCGGGCTGATCCATAGGCGCGGTGAGCAGTCGCAGCCTGCCTGACGCCGGGGCTCGCGCTCTATGTGTGTGTGATGCGGCTGTTGAAAGTGCGACCGATGGAGCGCGAGCGGCAGGAGCTGGCGGCGGCGGCTGAGGGCGAGCGGGTGGCGTTCAGGTAGGAACACCGCCAACCGGTCACTGCGGCAGGCGTCGTCAGCCCTCTTCGACGACCGCTCGCCTCTCGAGCGGCGTGGGACGGGAGGCGCGGTTTTGTTTTTGGACAGAGGGAAAGTTATCGCCATGATCCCCCCCCCCCCCCCCTTGAGGAGTACTTTTTTTTTAGGACAACATGGCGTCACCGGGGTAAGAGAGAGAGAGAAAGCGGAGCGGGTCCGCCCGACGGTCAACTCACCAACCACCGGGGGGGGGAAAACTTCGACGGAGTTTTTTTTATTGTTTAAATGTTGTTGTTGAGTCTTAGTTTCTTGAACTCGCCTCGGGGGTGAATCTTTCTTCTTGTGGGGGGGGGGGGGGTTTGGCTGAAACTGCAGCGCCGTGTGGTGATCCGCTGCGAAAAGTTTTCCTCCCCTCCTCTTTTTATATGTTTACAAAAGTGCGGCGGATCTGCCTTGCTCTCCTTCGCGGCCTCGTCCCGGCGACGGGATAACGTCCCCCCCCTTCCTCACTGAGGTTTGCACCGAGGCGAAGATGGTTTTAATAATTTTGGTGTGCGCGAGCGCCATAAGCTTTTAAGTTAACGGAGCTTTAAAATTCTTGGAGCGGTGGTTTTGTTTTTCTCTCTCGTGTCGTGATAGTTGATTAAGAGTCCGTGGACGTGATTTAATTTGTTTTTAAAAATCCGACTATTTTTTCTGGTGCGAATCTCTTGGAACCACCGTCTCTCTCTCTCTTTCTCTCCCCCTCCCACCTCCATCTTCTTGAATCCTCGACTTCCACTTCCATTTGAAGGTCTCCAAATGTGCCGCGTTTCTTCTCCTTCCTCACCCATCACCACCGGGTGAACCGAGGAAGGTCTCAAATGTGGCCGCGTTTCACTCTCTCTTCCCTCCCCCCACGTACTGAAATCGAGCTAATTCTGACCAGCGACTCTTCAGAAAAACAGAAACGCCGAGATTAAAATTGTACGAACACTCGGGTCGAGCTAGGAAGCTTCAGTACGAACGATGCTGTGTTGAAAGTGTTTGATTGTTTAGTTAAAATACTGGTTCAGAAAATATCGAAGTAGCTGCTCTGCTCACGTTCTAAGGGGGAATCGTTAGTATTTGCTTGGGTGTAAAGGAGATATCTTCTAAAGTTAGCTTGCCAAGAGCTTTTTGCCCTGGATCAGTTTCATGTGTCCTGTTTAGTAATCTGCTGTAAATGACAGGTACTCTTGGACGTGGCTGAAATGCCCTCTGTGGGTTAGCATATTTTGATAAATGTAATGTGTGCAGTATGTTTCTTTTATCTGTGCAACATTTTTCTCTGTGCTGGTGCATTATCTGCCATACATCCTTCTTGGCATTTTGACAAGAATCAGTTCAACGCAGGGATTGAGTTACCAAAAGGACAAAAAAGGTCCTTGTCTGGATGTTTTAAAAGAAATGTTAATATTCAATTACTTTTTACCACCATTACAAACTTTGCACCAATGGTTTTGTTTTCCTGTTGTCAGGAAATTAGTGTCCTGAAAGTTTTTAAAAAAAATTAAGACCATTTTTGTCATTAATGTCAGCCCTTTGAACGATACCTCAAGTTAGATTTCATATGTTTGTATGTGGCAGTGGGTTATTGTTTGCTTTAAAAACATCTTAAGATTTAAATTCAGAACAGAAATTAGAGTTTTCATTTGGAGAACACATTTTAATATATTCTGCAATAGTTTCCCATGAATATTTGAGATTTAAATCGGAACTGAAATTGCCTGTTCAATGGCTAAAGCACAGGAAAGAAAACTCAGCTTTGCAAACAGTGCAATCGTACTTTAATAGTTTCTACGTCTCTTTGCTTATGTAATTATTTGATTCCTGTAGATTTAGGATTATGACAACTGTTGGTTTAATTTTTTCACTCACTTCTATTTAAGGGTGTGTTAGATGAACTTTCATTTGCAGAAATAATCTAACTAATTTACATTAAATTATATCAGAATTGAATTCTGCAAGTGTGTTGACTATAGCTGATTGGTAATAACACTAATCTAGAGAATATTATTTCAAACAAATTATAATGTGCATTATTCACCTTCTGAATATCGCACCACTTTGGGAAAACATCTTAAGAAATAATTTACAATGAGGCCTAAGTTATAAACCAGAATTAAATTCTGTTCCCTTTATTCTAAATGTAAGTATTCTTGCACATTCTGACTGCCCTTGTTTCCATTTAAAGTTTTTATGTTAATATAACGCACAGCTGGAAATAATAGTACAAGTTAGTCTATAGTTTTTGAGGAACAAAGGAACCAGATAGTCCAGGTGGGAAATTGAAAGAAATTACTCAAATAAGATAAGCACTATTAAGACCCTGTTCCTCGTCTGTGACGCTGCTTAATGGTTGGAAAAACTCTTGTACTGAGCTTGGCGCACCACATCTGAACCAAGAGACCCAGGTTCAAGTCCCACCTTGATGATAATATCTCTGGGCAGGTCAATTTAGAAAACAGAGGTTCAAAACTTTCACTCAGACAAGCTAAGTCAAATGTTGACCAGCCACACTACCTGCATATTTAAATGAATAGAATACAATAACCTTTTGTTGCCACATGTACTCAATGAGTATAGTGAAAAGTTTATACATTGCCAATTAGATATAAAAGTACCTAGGCACAGCTTCCTTAGCTATGAGGTTTAGTCAATACTGATATAAAATGCCCAGCACAACAGAAATAAAAGTTCAGTGCAGCAAACCAGGCTGGCAGCTAGCTTCCAGTCTGCAGTGGTCCTGGCTCCACACAGTGCTGGTGTTATACTGTGCTGGCGATATACTATGCCGGAAGGTCGCCACACCAAATTGGGAGGTCACTGCTAGAGAAGGCTGGGAATCGTTGTTCACCAGAGCCTGGGGATCATCGTTGGAGGCTAAGAGTCGAAGAGGAGGAGAAAAAGAATAACATCAGAAAAGCACTGAGTAAAAAAAATAAGAGAAGGGTGGAGCATATGGGCTTGGGTTGGAGCGTCCTACTCTGCCACCATCTTGTACAAGGATTTTGATTTTAATTTTAACAAACATTTTCTTTTTAATCTTTGTTTGAAATGAAAGCATCCTCCAGTTCTATATCATGTATGTTCCAACCTGTCTCAATAAATGCTTTTATATTTTTAAGATTCTGAATTCCACTTTCTGGAGAAAATACTGCTGTCCTTCTAAGCATTATTGTCAGCAGTATTTGAGTATGATTTGAAGTTGGATAGAACACTTTGAGTCTCATTCATTAGTGATTATCGGGCAGCTTCTTGTGCTGAATAGTACAGTCAGCTCGGTCTTTATAAATACAACACTAATGACCTGTCATTGTAAAACTGGCAGGAATAGCTGCACGAGTGACATTGAAATCTTATTTCTGTCACATCTTAGTGATTAGATAATGCAGAGTTGGCTGTAGTAATAAACCATACAGATCAGGAATAACCTGGGTTAGGTTCGTATTTTGATTACAATGGCTTATCCACAGCATTTGGTCGAGCTATGCCTCGACTAGAAAGGGTACATTCCAGTTGGAATTGCAGCTCTAACTATTGTATTTTTGCTGTTAGAAATGTGTATTTTGTTTGAAAATGGAATCAACTCAGCTTTGATGTTCTAAAGTGCTGACAAAGTCCACTGATGCCTTTGTACCGTTCATGAAGAATAGAACTTCAAGATATGGTAAATTGGTTTGCAATACATAGTGTTACGTACTACTTTGTGTTGTAAACTTGAAATTTTATGTGTATCCTTGCCATACCCTATTACCAATAAAAGGAAAGATACATTTGATCATTTGTTTGTTATTGTATAGTGCATGGGCACGTACCCTTTTACAGTTTTATGGTCAGTTAATAGGACTGGTGGCAAGCCACCTTCCTCCTCTTTGCTCTTTTGCTGTATATGGCCTAGCAATGAAGGTAAAAAACTTTCCTTGCTGTTATTGTACTGATTTTGGAAGAGAGTGAAATTGTTGGAGCTAGTGCTGCATAAGCCCTTTTCATGATCACATCATCTACCAGCCAATCAGGTTCTTACAAAATGTAGTTAAATGTTTGAAATCTAGATAATTTCTGTATTGCCAGCACCCACAAACATCAATGTGATAAAGACCAGATAATTTATTTTTACTGTTTTGATAGTTAAATGTTTGAAATATAGTAGTGCCGTGGGATTTGTTTCTACACTTGTCTGAGGGTCCTTGGTTTAATATTTCATCGTAAAGGTGCAGCACTCCTTTGAAAGTCAGCTTAAAATTTGACCTGGTGATCTTCGAGTGGAACTTGAACCCATGCTCTTTTGAGTTGTGCTAGCCTTCTCTACTGAACCATACCTGACCTGTGTTGGGTATTGATCATCTTCATTTGTTTGGAACGTAGGATTAGACTGTTCAGCTTTGGTCTAGCATTCTTAATTGTGGCTGATCATTTTCTGAAACATAATTTTGTTGCACTATGTACCTTGATATCATTAATATCTAGAACTCCATGAATCTGTCTTGAATGTACTTAATTACTGACTTCCACAACCCTTTAGGGCAGGGAATTCTAAAATTTTGCTACCCTATGAATGAAGCAATAAGGGACAAACATTGGGACTGAGATGTTAAGGTTTATCCCTTATTTTGAGAGTATTAAATGTTTCTTTTGTCAATGGAGTAGTAGGTACTGTAACACATGATGTGAAACTCAGCCATACAAATGAGGAAGGTTTGAATTTTCATTCTTCAAGTGATCTCACCTCTGATATTTATGAGACGTTATGATTGGTTGTAGTGTTTGTGTTAAGGGAAGAATCAGCCATGTGCTATTCATGATTGCTGTCCCTTGATCTTTGCATGTGACCAGGTGTGGTTATTTTCAGCTATGATTCTGCAGTTTAAAGATTGTTTACATTCCCTGGCAACTTGTATAAGGGAGAAATACGAAAGATTGTGAGCATCTGTGGAGCTATACCTATAAGATTCAGATTTAGTTTGTACCCCCGCATTACATATATTGAATAATAATTTTTTTACCCTGTTTTACTCTGTCTAATGAAGTAGCTCCTGTTTATGTGTAGCAATACCTAGATGTCATTCAGATTTAGTCTTTATAAATGTGGCCACAAGTCTGGGAATTACTATCTCCAAATAGAGAATGTAACTATCAACCCTTGAAGTTCAATGGCATTAATATTGAATTCTCCACCATCTGTATCTTGGGGAGGAGGGGGGGGATTCATTTAACAGAAACTGAACTGTAACAAGCCATGTAAATACTGTGATGACAAGAACAGCCGAGGCTTGGGCTTTCATGGTGACTGACTCCTGGGTCCCCATACATGGTCACCATATTCAAGGCACAAATCAGGAGTATGTTAGAATACTTGCCTAGATGAATAAAGCTTCAAAAACACTCTAAGAACTAACCAGGACAAAGCAATCTGCTTGAATGGCACTCTATCCATCACCTTTCAAGATTTGCTCCCTTCACTACAATGCATAATAGTACCACTTTGCACCATCTACAAGATTCAGTGCAGTAACTCAGCAGGGCTTCTTAGATTACAGCTTCCCAAGTCTCAACCTATACAGCCTGGAAGGACAAGGGAGCACCACCTAAAAATTTTCTTCCAAATGCTCATCATTCTGACTAGACCTTTTATTACTGTTCCTTCTCAATTGCCCAGGTTGAAATCATGGAAGTGCCTTCCTATCAACAATTGGGTGTCTACACTGCAGTGCTTCAAGAAGGCAGGTCACCACCATCATTTTCCAGAGTAATTACGAGAGACAGTAAATGCTAGCCTGGCCAGCTTCATCCTCATTCTTTGAATTTTTAAATAAAGGGGAAAAACCTGCATCTGGAACCATCTGCAGCGGGACAAAATGTTTTAGTCACTAGGGCTGCTTTTATTTTGTGGTCAAATCTGATTTTGAGTTTCGTTGCAGTTTATGCATTGGCTAGCAATATGAATGTATTTAAAATGTAGAGGATTTTGTTGTTGGCAGATTTGTAAGTCACATTCTAAATAGATTGAAAGTAGTCAAACAGATTTAAGAAACTGTTGCTGCGAAATTACTTCATTTGAGTAATAAATAACTTTCAAGAACCCTGGAACCATGCTATAATTCAAAACCAAATACTAGAAATTACTAATTTTCAGCAGCTGCTTTGTCTTCCTCACTTTGATTGAGTTTCCTGCTATATACTCCAGCTTCATGTGCACCATTACCATAAAGACTGTTTTATAAACTCCAGAAATAAGTTTGAATTTATAAATGAGGAGTATGCCCTAGAATACTGTATCTGTACCCTGTCAAGACGGTTTTGACTTCTGAAATTTATAGTTTTTGGTGGAATAAAAGTTGGAGATGTGGTAACTAAGCTGAGCTTGGACTATTTATCAATTAATTTGGAATATCTGACTGTCTTTGCATGTTTGTGAAACATTGATAACATTTTTAGTTGTTATTCTGTGACAAATCTATTTGATTTTTCAAATCACTTTCTAATTGACCTTCGTCGTAGCTCTGCAACTTTGTGGATTCTTGGCAGGAATTAACTTTTCTTAATGTTAAAAAATCACGCAAGACCAGGTTATAGTCCAACAGGTTTAATTGGCTTTCAGAGTGTTGTTCCTTCATCAGGTGTAGTGGAGGGCTCAATCCTAACATACAAAATTTATAGCAAAAATTTGCAGTTTGATGTAACTGAAATTATACATTGAAAAATTGATTGCCTGTTAAGCTTTTCATCTGTTAGAATACCGTGATAGTTACACATGAAAGAAGTGAAACTATCACGGTATTCTAACAGATGAAAGGCTTAATAGACAATCAATTTTTCAATGTATAATTTCAGTTACATCATACTGCAAATTTTTGCTATAAATTCTGTTAGGATTGAGCCCTCCACTACCACCTGATGAAGGAGCGACGCTCCGAAAGCTAGTGTGCTTCCAATTTAAACCTGTTGTGTGATTTTTAACTTTGTGCCCCCAGTCCAACACCGGCATCTCCAAATCACTCTTCTTAATAGTTCAGTTGATCCCTTTGTCAAAAGATGGCGTGAGAGAGCCCTATTCATGGATTTAAAAATAGCCGTAATCCATTGTAATGCAGGAATGATGGTATGCTGTGTTCTTAGGAGATCCAGTTTGAATAAACTATTGTAATAGTCAGAGCAGTGAAAGTTTTCTCGCTATCGTTAGAAGTAGACAATTAGTGGTACTTTATAATTGTTGGTGCAGTCTTGAAAGAAACATTTGAGTTCACGCAGATCGCTTGAATTGTACTATAAAGCTTTTGTTTATTGAGCTTAAAAGCTTTAATGGGCACACAGCTAGTCTTTATAAATAATGTACATTCTTTGTAAAATGGAATCCCAAGAGACCGCACCGAAAGCGTCATTATCAGACTCTTCAACCTTCTTTGAAATCCTCAATTGATTTACAGCTGAGAAATTGTGCAAAATGATACTCCAGTCTACATCAGGTCAGTCAGTGAAATTCAGGATGTGAGCCCATTATCCCAGATGCAGTAATTAACCCATTCGATTGAATGTGAAATCAAATTGCCCCATTCAGTCTTTTTAGTCTGGAGTGTTGAGTAGACTATAGATTTTATTATATAAGTTTTATTAAATATTCAAGATTATACAATCTTAACAAATCTGAATAAAAATTCCTTGATCTGTTTAAAAAAAAATTGACTTCAGATTTCTTGACTGAAATCATGATAATTGAGTTCTTAGTATTTCCCATATTACACCATTGACTTTCCTGTGCAGGCGCTATCACTTCGTGACCTATTCCAGTTCAGTTAAAGAAAGGGTCAAATGGTATGCTCATGCTATTGTGCCATGTATCTATATTCTGTGTAGGGTAACAAATGTCTGGTGGTGAGTTACAAGACTGTAATTCAGTTGAGCTATTCTCATGCTGTAAATTGAGTGAACATCAGATCTGCAAGATTGAATTACTGTCTTAAACTCACTGGCAGTCTTATTAGGCAGCTGGAAGGCAGCAGTGTCATTACAAAAAATGAGGAATCCTCCCTGCTTTGCTATGGAATCACATGGGTCCCTGATTCTAGACTTGGACAGCTTGATATTGGTGCAAAGCAAAATTATTTTGGACTGATGTTCATGAGCTTGTCAGCCTTGGAATTGAGGTTATGCCCATATTGGCACTACTTGGTTTTTCAGAACAAAACATTGGAACATATTAATTCAGATTGGAATGCCTTAATTTGCTGAATAGGGAAGACCAAATGATGTGACCGCCAAACACTTTAGGGTATAAATTCAGTTCTCACACATTGGATTGAATAACTTCTTTCTTTTATGGATTCACTGCTTCCCTACATCATCGAACTCTTTAAAAAGAGAAGAAATCAAACAAAAAAACATGTCTGGTCTTTGAACAGTGCTGATTTTGAGTGTGGATCTACAGTAGTAGTCTCTAGTTGTATTAACCATTATGCCATATTTACATTAGCTTTTGTTTGAAAGGATACTGCAAAGAATTTGTTCTCGCTTCTAGTTATATAAACTCCAAATGTAACTTTTGTGCAAGATTAAAAATTTTGCTTGGTATTTTGGAGATGAAAGTAAATTCCTCTGACTTTATGCTAACTTCAGTTTATCCATCCAAGAGAACCTTGCCACCCCTGCTGTTGTAGCATCCACTAACCTCTAACTTTTTTTTTGAGTGTTCCACTGTGGTGTGGTGATCAGTCTTGTGAAGAGATTCATTTCTTCACATTGTCTTAAATTTGCTATTTCATAATTTGAACCTATATGGTTGTATCCTACTGTTGTAGTTTGCTTTGGCCAATTCCTGCTCCAGATTTGTATGTAAAAAAATTTGTATATTTTGGGCATTCTGTCAGTTGTCACAGTAATGGAAATGTATGATTTACAAAGTTAAAAATCTCACAACACCAGGTTACAGTCCAACAGGTTTATTTGAAGTACTAGCTTTTGGAGCACTCCTCCATACCTGACAAAAGAGCAGCGCTTCAAAAGTTAGTACTTCCGAATAAACCTGTTGGACTATAATCTGGTGGTGTGATTTTTAACTTTGTCCACCTCAGTCTAACATTGGCACCTCCTTATTATGATTTACAAGGCTAACAAGATACTTGTTTTTCTCTTGATATTTCTGTTTATTTCACATCTTCACTACCTCAGATGTATGAGCTCTTGTGGGTGGGTGATAGGAATTTAGAGTAATTTGCAGTTCTTGTGAACAGTATAACTTAATCATCTAAGAGAACGTGAATATATTTTATCTATGACATTCCTGTCAAGCTGAGGTTCTGATAGGAGCAGTTTTGATCGATCAGCAACACAAACAGTGGTTCTATTGGTATGAGATTGAGAGATGGAAAATATGAAGAAAATAGCTTTCATGTAAATGTGAAAATAATGTCTATTGGTTAGGAAGATAATTTGCATATATTACCATGACAGAATCATAAGGTACGAAGTTTGAACACTTTCAAATAGTCGAATTACTTTGCATGTCAATCTTCCTGTAAAGCCTAGCTCATGATCAGTAAAATATGCAATTCAGAACCTTTTTTTTTTAAAAAGCAGTTCTAATTTGATGCTTGTGGAGCAGATCTGCAACACTTAGGTTCAGTGATAGGTTGTAAGATTCACTAACCATTTAGAAATATGGTAAAGTTTCACAAACAGATTTTCATCTTTATCTTGTTGCAAATGTATAGACCACTGTACTGTGCTTTGAATAGGTAAAATTGGAACTCTTTAAATGACAAAAATACATCAATATCTAAATGTACCCGAAACATCGACTTCACCACCACCCAACGCTGCCTGGCTTGCTGTGTTCTTCTAGCCTGCTGTCTATCTGTGATTTTAAATTTGGTGTTTTGACCTTTTTACTTGATCTGTATATTTTGGTTGTTTCTTTTAGTCTTTAAGTGCTTGAGTTCCCTCTATTAGCAACTGATGCTTGATTACTTATGGAAGAAAAAATGTTTCTGTTAAAGTAAAAATGGGGACTTTGAAGTACTGCATGTAGTTGCAAAGTTGCACTTAGATATGGTCATCCATGCTGAATTGATTTTTCTGTCTCTTTCCCCTTTATCCCCCTATGTGATAAATATGACACCTTTCTGTGGAGTTCTTACAGGAACATATGTGTCATCTAAGATTAATTTTGTTTTAGGTTTATAATGGGTGCAGGGTGCTCACTCCAGTTGGCAAGAAAGATCATGGTCCTGGAGGATATTTGAGTCAGCGTAATTTGATGTGGTATTTGGCTCTGCAGTTCACCTTCAGCTGTATTGTTGCCAGTTTGACCAGCATTAATTTTGCATGTTTTAAAAGTTGGTATTCAAGTGGATGGATGATGTTTAGTTTAATGTGACCTCATGAAATTGGGTATTGTTGATTTACAAACAAAATGCCTGAACTTCAGAAATTCCCATTGGGGGAATTGAAAATTATATGATATCTAAGCAAAACACATTATTAATGAACGTTTTAGTCTTTGGTAGCATATAATTTTGTGCTAAGCTACTTTAATCTTTTATTTCCTTATTCCATCTTCCTTTAAGATACTTAAGGTTTAATTGAGCTTCAGAAACGATCTGTCAGACAATGGGACTTAAATTTCTGAAATACATCTGAAAGCATGACTTTGCTTCATGTAATTTGTATTTATAATGTAGCATATATTGACTGTTGGCCCTGCCTGCAAAAGTACTCCTATTCCCAATGGAACTAAAACTTAGTGACTTTCATGATTTTTATTTGCCAGTTTGTGACCATCGGGTTCTTTGCAAATTAAATTTTCATAGGTTAACAGCACCTGTAAACATATTTAAAAGTTGTTTAAATATTACTGTGCACTTTTCAGCCAAATAGATAATATTTATAACAAAACTTTTGTTATAACCAGTCCTCTTGATAAACTGCTAAAAATTATCTCCAATGCCATGGTTTACTGTATTGTTCAGACCAATTATAGATTTTAATTTATTTACCTCAATGTAACTATACTCTCGGTTGTTATGTTGCCATAGTCTTACCAGATCACAGGGGCTATACTCATTAGAGAGAAACGACTGATGGTGATTTAACCTGAGGGCCACCAGATGGCCAGACAAAATATCAACAGTTGATTCAGTTTCTCTTCAAATGCCTCAATCTGCTACAATTTCAAGTAGTCAGTTGAGGGTGTAAGAAAGAATGTTCTTTGCTGCTAATTTTTATTTTAGGCAAGGTTACATTAGTATTTAAGTAATTTATGGTATATGTACAGTATACCTCTTGCTATGTTTCTATTACTTGATATGTGTTTTTACATGTGGACCTCTTGATTATCTATCTGGAATATTTGATCAACTGTGATACAACTGATGAGATTAATGCTCATTAGTTTCTTTCAACGCAACATTTTAGAAAAATAGAAATGACAGTTCAGTTTCTTTATAATCCAGAATAAAAATGAAACACCTTTCGACTTTTTTTTTGAAGTGCAAGCAAGTAGCTTTAACTCAATTGTTACATAGATCAGTTACAAGCAATACCTCACCAAAATTGCAAAGAAACATGCCGTTCTTTTGTTTTTCCAGAAAAAGAGTTGGATGGAGCTCTTCAGGATAATGGAATCAAGGGTTATGGGAATAAGGCAGGAACAAGATACTGATTGAGGATGATCAGCCATGATCATAATGAATGGTGGTGCTGGCTCGAAGGGCAGAATGACCTACTCCTGCATCTATTGTCTATCAATGTTTTACATTTTTACTCAGGTTATATGAAGGTAGGAAAAAAACTGGTCATGGAAAGATCCAAATTAGTCCTCCTTCCTTGCTGTAGTATCTTCAGATTATTTTTACTTATTCATGGGATGAGGGCATTGCAGGTTTGGCCAGCATTTATTGCCCATCCAAGAGGGTAGTTAGGAGTCAACCTATCACCCATAAGCCAGACCACACAAGGATGGCAGTTTCCTTCTCTAAAGAACCTTAGTGAACCAGTTGGGGTTTTCTGACAATTGCAGTGGATTCATAGTGGTCATTAGACTTTTAATTCCAGATTCCCATGGTAGGATTCAAACCCTGGAACAATACCTGGGTCTCTGGATTAACAGTCCAGCGATGATACCACCTCTCATTTAGGATTTTGAGAAGTGGTGGATAATTGAATGTTAAGCTGAAGTATGCAGCTGCTGCTTAACTTATGAAACCAGCTTAAAATACATCAGTCACTGGAGAATGGTACTTGTTGCAAACGTACTAAAAATGGGTGAAAGGTGACTGAATTTTAAAGGAACTAGTTGGATAAATTCCAATGCATCTGGATGTTTGCCTGAAGGCTATATGTAGAGTTAGAAGATTGCTCATAATTTTTTACTTTTGGCAAGCTTATTTAAAATGTTATGAAACTTTGATATTGTAGTGCATCTGCACTATTGCTAAGGTCTCACCTGCAAGCAGTTAATAAATCATCCTAAATGTGTTATGACTTGCAAAGAATTTAACAAAATCTTATTAGAGCATTTGACTTGATGAAGCCCAGTTAAAGGAGTGATTTGTGTCTTTATAAAGTTAGTATTTTGAAGAGTTTTCTGTTTGATCCCAGGTTTCTACAGCTAAATGAGGATGTAAAATTGAAATGAATTTTTCTCTTTTTGGAGAAAACCAAAAGCTGTAGGTTTTGAACTTCGACTGAGTTTTGAGTTAGTTATTATCAAGATTACATTTTCATTTGAAAAGAAAATGTGTTTGGGAGCCCTTTTAATTTCATAGTTAATTTCAGATGAATCTGATTTTTGTATTTTGTTAAAATTCAGTACTTTGTCCACAACTTTGATTTGTGGTAAAATAGAATGTGCTAGTCTGCAAAACTTGGTTGAAGTCAATTCTTTACTCCAGACTCTGTTGGTTTGTTTCGACAACAGGTGGAACCTTGCTCCTATGCGTGCGCGCGCTCTCTTGCTCCTGCACGCACGCTGTGGAACACAGTATTCCAAAAGTGGCCTAACCAGTTTTCAATTCTGATTTCCTCCCATCAGAAGGATGCTGTTGAAAGGGTTCAGGAAAGATTTATAACTCAAATCGTCCAAACCTGACAATATCATTGTAAAACCTTTTTGAAACCTTCCACGCTCTCAACTTTCTGATAGCGGGAAGACCAGAATTGAACAAAATATTCCAAAAGTGGCCTAACCAATGTCCTGTACGGCCCCTACCTCCGGTACTCAATGCTGTTATCTTTTCCATCTATACTTCGACTGAAATTTGATTGTTAGATTTTGAATCATACATTGAAATATATGATTGAAATTGGCAATTGTGGCAGAGCTGTTGATGCCATTGTCAGTTTGTACGCCATATCAT
Source organism: Hemiscyllium ocellatum (assembly GCF_020745735.1). Lineage (NCBI taxonomy): Eukaryota > Metazoa > Chordata > Chondrichthyes > Orectolobiformes > Hemiscylliidae > Hemiscyllium > Hemiscyllium ocellatum. Next base: position 159,166,246 of record NC_083401.1, on the reverse strand, counting down.
ATGCATGCTAAAATTCTTCTACTGGCAATGGGAGAGTATGAATGATAAGTATTTTTTAAAAAAGTAAACTTTTTGAGGGTTCTGCAGCAATTGACAAACTGTATGGGACAACACAATTTCAATTTTTTTCTATTAATTAACTTTTGCTGTTAACAATGAAAGTAGAAGTTGGTGGCTATGTTGGAAAGTTCTTAGATGACCATATATAGCTTGTAGGGTTTGAAACATTTTCTTTCTTTCCTACAGATCATAGTTTCCTTATCACTAGTTTCCTTATTTACAATGAAAAGGAGCTCTCTTGTGGCATAGTGGTAGTGTCCCTGCTTCAAGTCCCATCTGCTCCAGAGGTCTGTTATTAAATCTTTACCTAGTTTTCAAATCAAACTATTCAGTGTAGGTAAGATTGTCATTTTGTGTTTTAGTTATCTGTTAATTGCAATTCTGTGGCCTGAGGGTTGTTTTGATAATCAGTTATTATTTAAGCTTATGGTGCAAAATAAATCAAAATCTCAAGTGTTTATCCTAAAGCCAATAAAGTACTGAAGAAAAAGCAATAAACTTCTTACCGTGTTGCTGAAGTGTTGCATGTTTTCTAATTAATGTTTTTCTGTGAAGTCTTTACTTTTCAAATATAAGAAATACTATATTTTGAGGCCTTGTAATAACTTAACAAATTTATCTTCTGGTTAATTCACATATTAGGAAGGTCCCTGCTTTTATTCCTGGGTTGACGACAGTTGGTAAGAGCTTCAGTCAACCTTATGTTGTAGATGTCCCAGGTCTTGTTAATTTTTAGACTTACCCTTTTTAATTCTTGAAACGTATTTCTCTGATTACTACTGATTTCCTTTTTCTCCTCTATTTCCTGCCTTCCTAGCATTTGTATGGTGCTTTTAAAGTTGTAAAGAATCTCTTGGCGGCTTAGTATGGTATCAAGAAAAATATGGCCTGCATATGGAAGGTTAGAAAAAATTAACAAAACGAAAAGTTCAATTTTAAATTGCTAAAGTATTTTTCGGTGTTTGAGTGATCGTGATCTGTGTGGCATAACTGCCACAGACTTAAACAATTGCATCATTAACGGAGATCTTTAATTTGATTAGATTCATCACATGTACTCAATTCTGCTTCTTTCAACCAGTTCATATAGAAATGTTGCATTAGTTTAAAGTCAAAGTAAAATAATAAGATTCATTGCATCACACCTGAAACCTCTCTGATTGAGATACCAAAATTTCTTTTTAGTTAAAAGATAAATGAGATTAAAGAACAAACTGCTGAAATAATTTATTATGGTAGCTCCTGATACTTATTTTGATAAGTCATAACTGAGGAATTTTCAGCTAAAATTTTGACTTGTGGGTTACAGTAATGGATGCTACTCCTCATCCTGCAGGAATACTGTTGACAAAAAACAGCTTAGTTTGAAATAACAGTAATTCTTGGTGATAGTTATGTTTTATTTTTATCAACTCTCATTCTATAACTAATCTGACTTAAAGTCTCCATTATTATGTCTGTTTTGGCATAATTATCTGATGGGAGTTGGGCATAGATTTAGGCTTCTTTTTAGATCATGAATATTTTATCAGCAAATGTAGTTGGTTGGGGCAGAATTGCTTTGTGATGACCTGAATGTAGACAAGTACATTTCCAGGCGAAAGTATTGCAGCTGGGTATCCCATTCCCTTGTAGATTATAGTTGACTTGCTTTCTGCAGCTGCATGCAGATGATCCTTTATTAGGAGTGTTTTAAAGGAGAACTCAACTTCTGCAACTGAAGAATTAGGTTTTTTAAAAAATTTAAATCTCCTGTTATGAGCTCTCAAAAGTTATCTTGCACTTGATGACTCTTTTTCTCTTTCCCATTCCCTCTGAGTGTGCAGGGAAATAGAAAGGAAGAAATACTGGTCCAGGTTTGTACTGGTAATGAAGATGAAACGGTCATTCACTAACAATATGTGGGAAATGTAGTACCTCTAGTCATTGTACGTGTGCAATCGAACATTGAAATCTGGAAGTTTCTATCAGTGAGCTTCCTGTTCTCATTTCAGAATTATTGAGCTTGTACATTAATTCCTTGAATGTGTTTCAATTTTAGTGTTTATTTTTTCTAAAATTAGAAAAAGTGAATGCTAAGATCTGTTAGCCCTGGTTTGTTGGCTCTGAGAACTTTTCAGTGTGATTGGCCTCTTCAACTACTTGATGACCAACATCCTCTGCGGCTAGTGTCTGAATAAAGTTCATGTCAAAAAAGTGAAAATCTGGCATTTACCTTGTGAGCTTTATGTACAAGTTTCTTCTAAGGCAGCAAAAATGCTGTCATTTTATTCAGAATGCAAAATCCAGGCCATAATTTCATCAGTGCCAGAATTACCAGTATCCTTCATTCAGAACTGTAACCTTCATCTCTTCCTGTCCCAGTAAAATGACCACAGCATTCTGGCAGGTATTCAGAATGATATTCATCTTGCACCCTTTCATTATTTGAAAAGATTTTTTGGAAAAAGGAGAATATTAGTTGTGATTTTTCTTCTCACCACCCAGCCCCCCCCCCCCCCCCCCCCCCCAAAGCCAAATCCCTTGCTGCTCTTGAATAAAAACGTTTCATCGTGTGCTATATTATTCTCAGGGGCAGAAGCTCTGGGGTTTTCTGTTGTGTTCTTTGTATTTTAATAATATTTATCGTGCCTATTCAAAAATAAATCTGATGTATGTCATATGTGTGCAAAAAGTATACCTTAGTAAATACAATATATCTTGCCATTTCCAACTCCATATTGCTTTGTGGAAATTTGATGCTGTTACATTTTTTGTATTAATTCTGAAGCCACTTCTTTTTGTAAGATTTCCCATCTTTGTCTATGGGTGCTGACTGAGCTGCAGTTTATGTCTATTGTTTGTTATTTTGGTTTATGTTACTTGAATTCGACTCTAAGCAGCTCCCCTCCCTTCCCCTCTCAACATGAGAGGAATGGTGCTTCTATCTCTGCCCACCAACAAATCTTACCTTGGAGGGTTGGAGAGCTTAGGCTTTGAATTTCTGGTAGGGAAATCTATTTCCAATAATTATGCCTGAAATGTCTAATACTGTGTGCCATCAGGGGGGAACCACAATGAAGGGAATTACAGAAGTCTGGATAATCCTTTTTAGTCTGCAACAAAGCATTGTCATTTTTTTTCAGATTAGCTTTGCAAATCCTTAATTGGTTCCTAAAGAGATGCATAATATAAATGCCAAAGCAATGGAGCATCCTGAGTTTCTGGTTCAGGATAGTGATTCCACTTCACAAGTGGTGCATACAGTGGAGAGTAGTTTGGGTTTGATCCAGCCACTGTCTGATCTGACCATAAATGAAAGCATTGATTTGCATGGTTAGCATTTGAGTTTGGAAATTTATCAAGAGGAACAATAATCACAGTGCAGTCAAGTTCATTTTAGAAGAATCAGAGTAAGAACCCAATCCATTCCAATTATCACACTTGTTTACAAAACTTTTTTTGCATTTCTTTACCAGTGTTTGAATGCAACCTTTTTAAAGTTAGAAGTTCTGATGGGCACAGTGCTCCTGGCAGCCATTCACTGTCCCTAAGTTTGTCCAGATGTAAGCATGCACTGTGCTCCATAACTTCTGCAACAACTAAGCACAAGCTGTGCTCAACATTAGTCGCTGTTTGTACTGTTCTTTAAATGTGTGTATTGCAGCAGACCAGGGTGGTATCCAACAGCAACTGGTCTGCTTGAAGTTCTTTTTGCTGCTGAAGTGGTGCTTGAAAGTTAATTCAGCCTATGATGCCCTTTCTTAAAAACGTTTAAGCTGCCTCAAATTATTGATGAGGGGATCTTTATCCTGGGGAGAATTTTTTTTCTAGAAATAGACTTGTCCTATGCCACTGGGCATCCTTTAATAGACTTTTACTATATTGATTTAATTCTAGTGTAATAGCATCTGGGAATCTAATTTGTAAAGTGTTCAGCCTCTGTTGCTGTCTTGGAGTTATTTCACTTTAAGCCCTTGAAACCACTGCTGCAGATAGAAATCTAAAGTGCTGCATTTTAGAATCTTTTTAATAAAAAGGGGAAGAAAGCATTTGTACAGCACAGAAATGGATCCTTCGGTCCAACCCTGTCCGTGCCGACCAGTTATCCCAACCCCAATCTAGTCCCATCTGCCAGTACCTGGCCCATATCCCTCCAAACCCTTCCTATTCATATACCCAAGCAAATGCCTCTTAAATGTTGCAGTTATACCAGCCTCCACCACATCCTCTGGCAGCTCATTCCATACATGTGCCCCGCTCTGTGTATAAAAGTTGCCCCTTTCGGTCCCTTTTCTATCTTTCCCCACTCGCCCTAAACCTCTGCCCTCTAATTCTGGACTCCCTAACTCAGGGAAAAGCCTGTCCATTTATTCTATCCATGCCTCTTTTATAATTTTGTAAATCTCTATAAGGTCACCCCTCAGCCTCCGATGCTCTCGGGAAAACAGCCCCAGCCTATTCAACCTCTCCCTGTAGCTCAAATCCTCCAACCCTAGCAACACCCTTGTAAATCTTTTCTGAACCCTTTCAAGTTTCATAACATCTTTCCGATAGGAAGGAGACCAGAATTGCAGCAATATTCCAACAGTGGCCTAACCAATGTCCTGTACAGCTGCAACATGACCTCCCAACTCCTGTGTTCAATACTCTGACCGATTAAAGGAAAGCATACCAAATGCTGCCTTCCCTATCCTATCTACCTGCGACTCCGCTTTCAAGGAGCTATGAACCTGCACTCCAAGGTCTCTTTGTTCAGCAACATTCCCTAGGACTTGACCATTAAGTGTACGAGTCCTTGCTAAGATTTGTTTTCCCAAAATGCAGCACCTCTCATTTATCTGAATTAAACTCCATCTGCCACTTCTCAGCCCATTGTGTTTTTCAATGACTCTCCAAATTGCTAACAGTTAATGGCTTCACTGAAAAGTACATAACTATTGTCATATAAGAAATCCTGGTATCAATAATAATATGATTATTGCTACCGAAAGTACTTGACATTTTGCTCCAGAATACTGCAGTCATATTGTCAAGTGGAATGATTAGTGCAACAAGTCAGCTTCCCTTTTGCTTTGTTCCCCTTTGATTAGTTTGATGGAAGTAATTTTAGCAAATCCTTCCTGGCTCAGGCTGTTCTGACTTGAACTTTTGATAATTTTCTTGTCTTGGAATATAATTTAGTTAACACGGAGAGATAAGTTGTTTGTCAAAACTAGTTTACAGACAAATGTTTTTTTTAGAGAGACCAAGTAACTTTTTAAAAAAAATGGTAGTGTTAATTTAGTACTAACTGCATATCCTCTTGCTTGATGGATGGTATTAACTAAGTGGGAATTGGAGGAGAGTAAGAAAGTCAGCATTGATTCAGAATCGACTATGTTATCACTGCTTTTCAGCCAAGGTCAAAATATTTTTTGTTTTTTTGTGAAAAACGTTTGGGAATAGATCTGAATCCTGATTCATCTGTCACGTTGGGCTGTAAAAATACCCTTTCCTAAATCTGGATACTTTTGCTTAAATTTTCACACTTTAGTAGGAATATTGCAAGTTTAAAATGTTATTTGTACTTTATTCAGAAGCAGACATGAAAGAATAACAAAGTACTGTACATGAAATTGGATTGAATCTGCATGTAACCATTAGATGTATGTGTCTGACCAGCTATTTTGACTTTGAAACTCTTAGATGACACTAATGTGTTTCTAAATAAAATCATGAATAGACTTTCACAATTCATTTACCATGAAACCAAAATGGAATTTGAAGCTGGTTAATTTATACAAGGTGAATCTTGCAATTCTAATATCTAAATTGCTAACTGCAGTTCTAGCTTGTTAGCAATAATGCTTGTAAACACTAAGTGCCAGACTTAGTGTCCCCCAAATTTTCTTTTTACACAGTACCTTCAGAAGGCATTGAAAGGGTTTGGAGTATTTAGATAATTTTAATTATTGCTGTAAATAAAAATCAGATAATATTGAACAAGATTTTCTCAGACTAACTTTTCAATCTCTTGTTTTCTCTTTAGATACAGAAGAAAAATATCTGAACACATTCCATCACACAACTAAGACTCTCTCTGCCTTCGGATTTTTTTCAAACAAGTACTTTGGGACATTCCAAATAAAAGTGCACAGAATTTCATAATCTCCAGTGGATTTGATGCTTAAAATAGTACTCTTAGAAACCATTTGTTCAGAATTTCTGTTCATTTCTTATACACAATAGCATACTTGCTATTGGCTTCAAAAACTGGTCAGGATGACGATGGCAAGTTTGTTCTCATTTACCAGCCCAGCTGTGAAACGCCTACTGGGCTGGAAGCAAGGCGATGAGGAAGAAAAGTGGGCAGAAAAAGCTGTTGATGCACTAGTCAAAAAACTTAAGAAGAAGAAAGGAGCTATGGAGGAGTTGGAGAAGGCACTAAGCAGTCCAGGCCAGCCCAGTAATTGTGTCACTATTCCCCGCTCTCTAGATGGTCGACTTCAAGTATCACATCGTAAAGGACTACCGCATGTAATTTATTGTCGGGTGTGGCGATGGCCAGATCTTCAAAGTCATCATGAACTGAAACCACTAGAGTGTTGTGAATTTCCATTTGGCTCAAAACAGAAAGAGGTCTGCATTAATCCATACCACTACAAACGAGTTGAAAGCCCTGGTAGGTCATTTGGTTAATCTATGTGTGATAGAATATTAATTACTGAATATATATGCCGAAGGCAAAATGTCTGGAGGTGGACAGAATTTTCCTTGAGTTAATAAGTAGCTGAATGTATGTCCATGTCTTTGATTTTTTTTGTCAGACTTTCCTAATGGATATTTAATCAAGCTGATTCTTGGATACTTCCAAATCTGCTCTATCCAATAGAGTAGATTTATGGTTTGAAACTTTTAATGTGAACGTGGTTTTAATTATCACTTCACCTCGCTTCCATAGTATTGAGCATAAGCACAGAAACTTGCATTTGTTTAGCTTTGGAGGAAGCCCTGTGTCAACCCTGAAATATAGGGTTTCCATGGCACAACCGCCTGAGTGTACTGCATACAGTTTAAATCTCCTTATTTAAGTAGGCATCTTCATATATTAAAGACGGACAGGTTAGAAAAGATTCACGTGGTGAACTTATTGAAACGTCAAGAATTTGAGAGAGTTTCTTGTGTGGCATTCAAAATAAATGATCACCCATTTAAGATGGGGATGAAAAGAGAAAATTCTTCTCTTATGTTAGGCCATCTTGGGAATTTCTGTATTCCAGTGTAGTCTAGGCTGTGTCATTGAATATTAGATGGATTTGTAATTGGCATAAATGGAGGGTTATGGGGACAGGCTCAACTTAAGGTAATTATTAATTCAGTTGTGACTTTTTCGGATGGTGGGGTAAGTCTAAGGAACCATATAGATTACACGCCTTATGGCACAGTGTGGTGTTCCTATCTTTGGGCCAGAAGACCTGGGATTAAATCCTACCTGTCCCAGTCATGTATTGTAACTTGCCTGGACAGCTTGGTTAAAAATATCTACTCTTCCAACTTTTGGCTCTTCGAAGTTTAGGTAATTGGAAGAATGTTGGCTATTATGATGCAAAATAAATTGAACAGACCACCCAAGGTTTTGCCAATTTCAAATTATAATCCCCAGTTTAAAAACTAATATTGCACTATTTATTGGCTAAAAGTTTTTACATTTTGGAGCTTCCCTACTTGTGCTCACCATGAAAGACAGTTTTTATTGACAGATTGAGCTTCCTCTCAACCAAAATTTAAATTTAATGTGCATGCTTTACAGCATGCCTTAGGACCAGCAGTTTATCTGCTGTATTATACTGGAAATATGAGGGAAATTTTCAAGTATTTAATGTGAAATGGAGCTAGTTAATACTCAAAGGACAAGAACGACACAGGTGGTGTATGGCAAAGAAGTGTAATGAGTAATGCCAATGAAGGAAAGCGGTATAGCGGAGTCCGTTCCGCGCCCCCCCCCCCCTTCTTCTGGAGACTGACTTCTCTCTTGATTTTCATTGTGTTAAAAAATATCAAAAGGGAATACTGAATTTTCTAACCTACTCTGAAGTCCCGAGCACACCATAGCATTATCTGCAAAGTTTCTGCTTACTTCCTTTAAAACCTTAGGACAAGGCTGTTTCAACCCTGAGTATTTGCTATTTATGACCATATTAATTTTGGTTAGTTCCTATCTTTGATTCAATATTAGTTTCCTTGGTACTTCTGACACACTGATCTGCTGCTCCATTTGTAATAGTGAAACAAAACAATTGTTTATTATTTTCATTGATTACAGTGATTTGAGAGAAGGGAGTGGCAAGAGGTGGTGGGAAGGCTTATGCTGTGCGGAGCTGTGTAGTGTGTTTAAAATGAAAAATCTTGCTGTAGTAGTTGTGACCAAATCACTGAAGTTCTTTCCACAGATTTGTTGCTATGTTTGTAGTGTGAAAATCTGAACCATCAAATACTCAGCTACTTGCCCACTTACCACGTTCTTAAAGGAAAAATGTCTTCCTCCTAGCCTCCACTGGAAATGAACATTTCACTTAACCAGTGTAGTTCAGTAATTAATTCGTTAAAGATGCCCAACTTTTTTTTGAGATGTAAGCCTCTTTTAAATTGTGAGTACTGCAGGTTTCTTATCTATCCATGGGCAAGATGACAACTGATATAAACACTGACAGCTTACTCAAGCCATGGAAATAAGACATGTATTTCAAAGTGATACCTGCTGCACCACATTCTGGCAGGCACAGATGACACATCATAATTTTTGGGCAGAATTTTATAGGCAGAAATAGATCAAGGGTAATGTTGACTTTGCATATATTTGATGCAAAGAAAGTAAATATACATGGAAGGCCTTCAAAGGAGAGATGATTTGTGTATAAACATGACATTATATTGAGAAGGAGAGAAATTCAATAATAGAACAGATTTTAAGATTTTGTATCTAAACGCACAAAGCCTTCAAAATAAGGTGGACAAACTGATGGCACAAATTGAGGATAAATTAATATGATCTCATTAACCATGTTTCTGTAATGACTACAAGGAGATCAAAAGTGGTAACTTAACATTTTAGGGATGTTTTGACCTTTTTGGACAGAGGGAAGTCCATAAGAAATGAAATGAGAACAGTTGTGAGAAAAGATATAGGCTCAGGTAATGTAGAATTCATTTGAGTGGAGATTTTAAAGTAGCAAAGTAAAGAAGACATTGGTCGAAGCAGTGTACAGTCCTCCAAATGGTAGCCAGTCTGGGAAAATAAATCATCAAGTAAAAGGTGCATGTAAAAAGAATAGAGCAACAATTATGGTTGACTTTAAACTTGTTGATTGAGTGAATCAAATTGGTAAAGGGATGTTTGATAACAAGTTTGAGTGCATTTGCAATATTTTCCTAGAGCAATGTCATGGAGCCCACCAGAAAGCAGGCTATCTTGGATCTGGTTATTGGAAATCAGGCTGGTTTAATGACCTTGGAGTGAAATTTCCCAAGGAAGTAGTGACCATTGTGTGACATAATTTAATGTGCAGTTTGATAGTAAGAAACTTGGGTGTAAACAACTGTGTTTAAGTTAAAGGGAATTTTTGGTCATATGGTGGCTCAGTGATTAGCACAACCGCCTCACGTACCAGGAACCCAGGCTCAATTCCAGCCTGTAGTGTCTCTGTGTGGAGTTTACGCATTCTCCCCATGTCTGCGTGGGTTTCCTCTGGGTGCTCCCAGTTTCCTCCCACAGTCCAAAGATGAGCAGGTTAGGTGAATTGGCCAAGCTAAATTCCCATGGTGTTCAGAGATTGTCGGTTAGGTGCACTTGTCAGGGAAATGAAAGTAATAGGGTAGGGGAATGGATCTGGCTGAGATGCTCTTCAGAGGATTGGTGTGGACTTGTTGGGCCAAATGGCCTGTTTCCATAGTGTAGGGATTCTATGATATATTCTGGATTAGTGGTGCTGGAAGAGCACAGCAGTTCAGGCAGCATTTGAGGAGCAGTATATTCTATGTTTCGGGCAAAAGCCCTTCATCAGGAATACAGGCAGAGAGCCTTATCTCTTCACTCAGGCTCTCTGCCTGTATTCCTGATGAAGGGCTTTTGCCCGAAACGCCAATTTTACTTCTCCTTGGATGCTGCCTGAACTGCTGTGCCCTTCCAGCACCACTAATCCAGAATCTGGTTTCCAGCATCTGCAGTCATTGTTTTTACCTATTCTGATATATGATGAGCTAGCTAAAATGAACTGGGCAGATAAATGAGCAGGAATGACATCAAGCAAATAATAGCAGACATTTTAAGGAGCTAATTCCTGATTCTCAGCACAAACACATCTAATAGGGGGGAATGAGAAGGATAAATCAACCATGGCCAACCGCGAATGTTAAGGAGAGTATAAAGTTGAAAGGAAAAACAGAGTCCAAGATCAGTGATAACTTCAAAGACTGGGATAAATTCAGAATCCAGTAAAAGAGAAGTTTCAGGATAATAAAGACAGGAAAATAAAAAGTGAGAGATCAAAATAAACATAGGCCCCTTAGAAAATGAATCTGGGGAAATGATTTTAGGGAACAAGAAATGGCAGAGAAGTTGAATAGATATTTTGCATCAGTCTTTATGGTTGATGATACTTTGAACATCTCATTAGTGCTAAAAAAAAAGTACTGGGGAGGAATGAAGTACCATCACCATCATCTAAATAAATAGTATTAAACAAACTAATGGAGTGAAAGACATAAGTCCCCTGTCCCTGGTGGCTTGTATTCTAAAACAGGTAGCAAACGAGATAGTGGACGTATTAATTGTTTTCCAAAAATCGTTGGATTCTAGAGAAGTTCTAGAGACCAGGAAAACTGCTAATATAACATCAGTTTTCAAAAAAAGGAGGGGTTGGGAGCCAGAAGTAGGTAACTATTGGCCAGTTAGCCTAACACCTGTTGTAGGAAAGTATTTGAATTGAATATTAAGGAGATAATGCAGAACATAATGAACTTGAAAATTAAGAGGCAACAATGAGGGGGTAACTAAATAATCACCATCACTATGGGACAGTTGTTGGGAAAATGTCAAAATTTGCATTTAAACAAGTCCCACAGCCAGATGACGTGCATCCCAGGATCTTCAAGTAAAGTGGTTGCAGACATAATAGTATGGAAACAGACCCTTTGGTCCAACTCGTCCATGCCGACCATATACAGAGGAATCTTGATTATGGGTGGGCTCTATTTCGTTCGGATAATTGATTATTCGGTTAATTTATTCAATGCCTTTCCTCTGGAGTTCGGAAATTTCTGTAAAGTCTGCTCCCTGTTCAGAAGACGAGGCAGCAACGCAGCGCGCGCGCGAGCCCCTGTCCCCAATCCTGTCCAACGCTGCCCTCGCCCCCTGCCCTCCCCCCAAACCCCGTCCAACACCACCCCCCCATCTGCCCTCCAATGAGGACCCTTGCCCATACCCAGCACCGCCCCCGGCCACCCCTCAAATCCTGTCCAGCACTGCCTCCCTGCCCCCCCACCACGCTGTCCAACACCGACCCCGCCCATCCTCCCAACCCCATGCAACACCACTTCCCGCTCCCTGCCCACCCGTCCAATACCACCCGTCTGCCATCCAATCCTGTCCAACACCGTCCCCAACACCATACCCTGCCCACCCCCTTCAAATGGAAACCAGTCTGGGAAAATAAACTGTCCCTTCAGAGATTATCTGGGGAAGGAGGGTTTTGGGGACACCGCTGTGTAGAACTCCAGGGAAAGTGTGGGGACAGGGGGGGGTGGGAGGTCAGTCATTTAGAGACCGTGCTTGTGCTCCCATCAGTCCAGGACTGTTCAGGGCAGCACTTTTGATCACTTTAAACAAAAGTCACGATCAAGTGTTGGAAGCACATCTTTGATGTAATGTTTATGTCGGGACCTCGAGATCTCCTTCGGAGAATCTGATTTTCGGATAATTGATATTCGGATGATCGAGGTTCCCCTGTATTCTAAATTATTTATAGTCCTATTTGCCAGCATTCAGCCCATATCCCTCTGAACCTTTCCTATTTGTACACCCATCCAGATGTCTTTGTGGTGTAACTGTACCAGCCGCCACCACTTCCTCTGGCAGCTCATTCCATATATGCACCACCCTCTGTGTCGAAAAGTTGCCCGTAAGGTCCTTTTTAAATCTTTCCCATCACACCTTAAACACTGTGCTGTCTAGATTTGGTCTCCCTTACCCTGGGGAAGGGACCTTTTGGCTATTCATCCTACCAATGCCCCTCATTTTATAAACTTCTAAGATCATCCCTTAGCATCTGGCAAGCAAGGAAAAATAGCCTCAGCCTCTTCAGTGTCGCCCTATAGTTGAAACTCTCCAACCCTGGCGACATCGTTGTAAATCTTTCCTCAACCCTTTCAAGTTTCACCACATCTTGCCTGTAGCAGGGAGACCAGAATTGAACACACTATTCCAAAATTGGCCGAAACAATTTCCTGTGCAGCCACAAAATGACCTCCCAGTTCTTATACTCAATGCATTGACAAAAAAGGCAAGCATACCAATGCTTTCTTCTCTATCCTGCCTACCTGTGACTTCACTGTCGAGGCACTGTGAACCTGCACTCTTAAGGTCTCTTAAAGTAGTATTTGGACAAATGCCAAAAGGCCTGATCAAAAACTTTAAGGATCACCTTATCAAAGGAAAAAAAATAAGGAAATTCCCAAACTACTCTATCATGACATTGCTGTCTCAGAGCTCAACACCAAAGTTGAAATTCTCCCTATTTGTGAAGTCCAGCTTTACTTCCTGCTGAAAACTAGCTAAACCCTCATAATGACACACAAATGAAAAAAGGTCAGGTCAAATTTCAATGATTGTTGGCAAACAAAGCTTTTGAATTGTAATCTGCAAGACAGGATCTTAAAGATTTGCTAACCTCGCCCAATGAGCTCTTAAACTGTATTTACAGCTACTCTGTCAAACAAGCCCATCAGTTCCCAGATGTTGATCACAAATCGGGCAGACTCTGAATTCTTGCAGTTTAGATCAGAGTGGTGCTGGTAAAGCACAGCAGGTCAGGCAGCATCCGAGGAGCAGGAAAATCGACGTTTCGGGCAAAAGCCATTCATCAGGAATAGAGGCAGGAAACCTCCAGAGCAGAGAGATAAATGGAAGGGGCTGGGGAGAAAGTAGCAACGAGTACGATAGATGAATGGGGGTGAGGATGGAGGTGATCTTCAGGGCAGAGGAGACGACCTGGGGGTTGCAGTGTGAGAGAGACTCAGATTCTTGTGGAGAGAAGAGAACTTCTTCAAGGTAGGCATCCTTGCAAGAGGATTCGCAGTGAATTCTTGCAATCCACTTTCAACTCTACTTCCTAGTATCTGCTCCTGGATGGGCTTTCTTCCAAGTTAAATACAACTATGCATCAACGGTTGAACCATTAGTCCTCCCTTTACAATGAGTGAACTGCTCTTTTTCCATTTTGTATGTCATTTTATGTTTTCCACCTACTATTTGCTAATATCTTGCTAATTCTCCTGGTAAAGCCTCCTATGCTACTTTGTTGAGTCTGTGGGCTACAGACTTGATCGTACGAGATCCACAATTAGTTTGACAATGCACGAATTTGACTGGGACACCAGGCACTATCAGGCTCCGTGATCTCTGCCAAAACACATTACTGTGAAAGATCCCTTTCCCCCAATTGTCTGAAGTGTTAAATCTCTTTTCCTTGTCCATCTGTTCACCCCCTAACAGCTAACGCTTTGTCACTGTTGAAGTCACTCATTTGGTTGCTTCCCTTTGCAAGCTGATCAGTTCACAAGGCTTCACTTGCAACAGCATCTTTATCTAGTCCAGCACTTGCCGGACTGTAGTTTGCTAGCCTCCTCTCTTCTGAAGCTCTGATGGTTCCTGGCAAACCCATGTTCTGTTTTAGTCCCTCCCTGAAGCATGACATTGTAAGGGAAATGAATAAACTTGGCAGGTGAGCAAGGAGCTCTATAAACGTGTATGCTGGTCACATTTGCAACATGTTTTCTCCTGTTTGGCCTGGGTTCCCACCTGCTATCTTTACAAGGGTGCTCTATGTTATGGCACCTGCATAACAATCCTGGGCCAAGAATCTGGAGTGGACCTTCAGCGAGCCTTCACTCTGAGAATATGGAGTGCTTGACTGAAACCTTTGTAAATACATGAAATAACTGCTGTACAAAGATTCAAATACTGATTTCATTTGCATGTGATAGATTATTACATAATGCATCGTGCAAACCCAGTTACTGAATAATACTGTGCTGCTTTAATGCAGTTTTGATTTTGTTGACGTCTGGGGTCACGCACAACTTAAAATAGTATAGGAAACACAGCTAAGGTTCCTATCCCATCTTTGCATATGCCGTTCCTGAGCTCATGTCACCTGCGACCTCTTGCCTTGATTGCATGCATATTAAATTGTCATTCATTGTTTTCCAACCTGATGCTAATGTTAAAGAGCTTTCTCTTTTTGACCATTTGCCCCTCAACTGCCACGATGAGCCACCTTAAACTTACCCTTGATTCTTCTGTCTTCAAAAATACCCACAAAATTCAATCTCTTACCTCTGCTCCTTTAACATATTACCTCCTGCATCTTTGCTTATCTTATTACTTAGATTAGGATGAGTGTATCTGGTGTATAAATTGTTTAGCATTAGACTTCAAATCTGGCTGAGTAACGGCAAACAGAATTGCTGGCTACTCTAATATCCTGTAAAGTAAAGGTGAGTATTGGATTTTTATTCTCTCAGCCGGTACGGAATATGCCCCAGTCAAAGATGTATCATCCTCTTTGTCCAGTACGTCCATCTCTCTCGGCACTTGAAACTTTCTTTCATGCCTTTCTCGCCTCAGCAAACGTCATTCAAACTGACATCCGAGACAATTTCTCATCTTTTATCCTTGGATCATTCAAAATTCTGCTGGCCCTATCCTACCTTGGTTCAAGTCCTGCTTACCTGTTGCTCCTGCACCTGCTGTACTGTGTTGTCTTCCACCTGTGCCTCAACCTACAGGTCTCTGCTCATGTTAATTGTCTTTATTATTATACTCCTTTACTGTCTCTCCCTTCTAAATAAATTATTTCCAGCCTTACATTCCTCGAAGAATACTACATTTCACTCTTGCCTTTTATCAGTCTGTCCTCCCTTTGTCTTTCAATTGGTGACCATGCCATCCAGGCCCTTTTGGTCTCTAATTATATCCTTTAGCTTCTCCATTTCCTCCTTTTCATTTTTAGATCCTCCTTTAAAATGACTTATTTGACTGAAGCTTTAGTTACTTTATGATCCTTACCTAGCTTGACATCCTTTTGTATCTGGTTACTTCCATCAAGCACCTTGTGATGGTTTTTTTACATTGTGTTGTATTAGCTTAGTTTTTATGGTTGTTAAATTGCTGTTTTTGGGCAAGAAAGGCCAATTTTGAAATGATTGTATTAACAATGCAGTTAGAGTTCCTTGTTTGCTCATAGGATCAGATTGGGTGGTTTACATAACAAGGTATGCAGGGTAAAAAGGTAGTGAGATTTTAAACATAAACTGTTAGGTATTTTTTGAAACTGAGAGTATCATTGCTATTAATTGATCTTTGTTCAGTTGGTATTTTGCATAAACTAATGTTTTGTTTGCATCCTGTCAAAAGTCACTTATTCTGGGTACTGCATGTTTTTAATAGCATCTGAAATGGATCCTTGAGGTATGCTCATTTCCACGTATACTCCTGCCTATGCCACATTATTCTTAGTTATGTTTCAGAGTAACTACTGAATATGGTATCTGTACTAAAGTAAAAATCTGAAACATGTATTAATCAGCTTCAACTAACCCTAAAATGTTTTGGACTGTGACTCCTATTTTAACACTTGAAAAATTGATGTGACCATCAGAAGCCAATAAAAATAAAGCAGCATAGTAACACTCTGTATTTAGAAGTTTGCATGTCCTAAATCAACTTGCTGCATACATAAGAATCTGTGTTTTAATGTTTTGTCAAAGTTTTATTATTTCATTTACGTACTTAGACTTCAGCCAAGATCTCCATTGACAAGATGACTAAAAAACGGCCCTTTTCTCGAGATTTTTGGCTCAGGATGGCTGCAACTACACAATCTGGGCACTCAAGCCTGCTCCATCATTTAATAAGATCTTTGTTGATCTGCTTGTGTTTTCAATTCCACATTCGTAACAAATACTGATAATCCTATATTTCCCCTGCCCATCAAGAATCTATTGACTTCTCTCTTAAAAAATATTCACGACTCCGCCACCATTGCTTTCTCGACAAAAGTGTTACAAAATTGTACAACCCTCAGAAAATTTCTCATCCTCTTCTGTCTTGAAAGGATGACCTGTGTTTTTGGATGAGCCCACAAGAGAATATATCATTTTCACTTCCAATTTATCAAAACCTTTTGAGAATCTTCAATCTGGTCATCCTCACTCCAGTGGAAACAAGCAGAGCCTATTTGACCTATCCTTTTTAAGACAACCTGCTCCTTCCAGGTGTCAATCTAATAAACCTCCACTGAACTGCCTCAAATGTGTTTACATCCATACTTGAGTAAGGACACCAAAAGTGCATACTCTATTCATGATTGATCTCACTTTTATATCTTTCCCCTCTCGCTCTAAACCTATGCCCTCTACTTTTGGGCTCTCCCACACCAGGGAAAAGACTTTGTCTATTTATCCTATCCATGACCCTGATGATTTTGTAAATCTCCATCAGGTTACTTACAACTGCACTTTCAAGGAGCTATGAACCTGCACTCCAAAGTCTCTTTGTTCAGCAACACTCCCTAGGACCTTAAGTGTATAAGTCCTGCTCTTTTTGAAAAATTTTTAAAAGTTTTTTAAAAATTACTTACCGGTAGCGTTTTCCCCTTGACAGCAGGAGCGGGAGCAGCAGAGGACCAGAGGGGCAGCCGGGAACGAAAGCAGTGACCATATATATATCAGCAAGAACAAGAGTAGGGAAGTAATTCTGGAACTTTTTGAAACATTGGTTAGACCACAGCTATAATACTGTGTGTAGTTCTGAAATCCACATTACAGGGGTGATGTGATAGCACTGGAGATGAGAGTTAAGGTTAGAGAGCTTCAGTTATGAAAGAGATTGGTCAGGCTAGGGCTGTTTGTCCTCAAGCACCATGTTAGCCAATCTCCAGTCTACCGGCATCTCACCTGTGACTATTGATGATACAGATATTTCAGTAAGAGGCCCAGCAATCACTGCCCTAGCTTCCCACAGAATTCTAAGGTACACCTGATCAGGTTCTGGGAATTTATCCACCTCTATGTGTTTCAAGTTGTCCAGCACTTCCTCCTCTGTAATATCAACATTTTTTAAGATGTCACCATCTATTTCCCTACATTCTGCATCTTCCATGTCCTTTTCCACAGTAAGTACTGATGCAAAATGCTCGTTTAGTATCTCCCTCATCTCCGGCTCAATACAAAGGCTGCCTTGCTGATCTTTGAGGGGGCCCTATTCTCTCCCTAATTACCCTTTTGTCCTTAATATATTTGTAAAAACCCTTTGGATTCTCCTTAATTCCATTTGTCAAAGCTATCTCATGTCCCCTTTTTGCCCTCCTGATTTCTCTCTCAAGTATACTCCTACTGCCTTTATACTTTTCTAAGGATTCACTCCATCTGTCCTGTCTTACCGCTGACATATGCTTCCTTCTTTTTCTTAACCAAACCCTCAATTACTTAAGTCATCCAACATTCCCTATTCCTACCAGCCTTTCCTTTCACTCTAACAGGAATATACTTTCTCTGCACTCTCACTTCTGAAGGCTTACCATTTTCCAGCTGTCCTTTTATCTACTAACATTTGCCCCCAATCAGCTTTTGATAGTTCTTGCCTAATACCATCAAAATTGGCCTTTATTCAATTTAGAACTTTTAAATCTGGTCTATCATTTTCCATCACTATTTTAAAGCTAATAAAATTATAGTTGCTGGCCCCAAAGTGCTCTCCCACTGACACATCAGTCATCTGCCCTGCCTTATTTCCCAAAAGGAGGTCAAATGTTGCACCTTGTCTAGTAGGTACATCCACATACTGACTCAGAAAATTTTCTTGTGTACACTTGACAAATTCCTCTCCATCTGAACCCTTAACACTGTGGCAGTCCCAGTCTATGTTTGGAAAGTTGAAGTCCCTGACCATAACCACCCTATTATTCTTATAGATAGCGGAGATCTCCTTACAAATTTGTTTCTCAATTTCCCTCTGATTATTAGGGGGTCTATAATACGATCCCAATAAAGTGATCATCCCTTTCTTATATCTCAGTTCCACCCAGATAACTTCCCTGGATGTATTTCCACGGATATCCTCCCTCAGTACAGCTGTAGTGCTATCCTTTATCAAAAATGCCACTCCTGCCTCCCTTTCTATCCTTCCTATAGCGTTTGTATCCTGGAACATTAAGCTGCCAGTCCTGCTCATTCCTGAGCAATGTTTCTGTAATTGGTATGATATCCCATTCCCATGTTCCTAACCATGCCCTGAGCTCATCTGTCTTCCCTGTTAGGCCCCTTGCATTGAAATAAATGCAGTTTAATTTATTAGTCCTATCTTGATCTCTGCTTTCTCCCTGCCTGCCCTGACTGTTTGTCTCACTTCTGTTCTCAACTGTACTAGTCTCAGATTGATCTCTTTCCTCAGTATCTCCCTGCGTCCCCCCATCTTCTAATTTCAATCCTCCTGAGCAGCTCTAGCAAATCTCCTTGCCACTATACTAGTCCCCTTCCAATTCAGGTGCAATCTGTTCTTCTTGTACAGGTCATTTCTTCTCCAGCAGTCATTCCAGTGATCCAAAAATGTGAATCCTTCTCCCATACACCAACTCCTCAGCCGTGCATTCATCTGCTCTATCCTTCTATTCCTATTCCTGCTCTCTCCTAGCTCGTAGCACCAGGAGTAATCCAGATATTACTACTCCCGAGGACCTCCTTTTTAAATTCCTGCCTAAGTCTCTGTAATCTCCCTTCAGAATCTCAACCTTTTCCCTTCCAAGTCATTGATTCCAGTGTGTAAAATGACCTCTTGCTGGCCCCATGAGAACATTCTGTACCCTTTCTGAGACATCCTTGATCCTGGCACCAGGGAAGCAGCACACTATTCTGATTTTTCGCTGCTGGCCACAAATATCAGTTTGTACCCCAAATTAGAGAATCCCCTAACACAATTCCAGGAATTCCTGTGCATGTCTCTGTTTGGCTTGTCCAAGGATGGATACATTGTCCCAGTCAAATTGGTGTCCTTCACTGTCTGTGTGTATGGATATCATGTCTCTTGGTGGCTAGTTGGTGGTCATGTACCCTAGTGGCTAATTATTTTCCTCTTTGCCCTATGTAGTGCTTTTGGTAGTCTTTGCATGGTATTGTTTACAACATTGGTCCTGTTGGTTGTGGGTATGGAATCCTTGATACTTATTTAATAGCTTCGCAGTGTGGTTGGTGTGTGGGCTACCATGACACTCGGGTTAGCGTAGTCTCGTGGTCGTTTATGATATGTCCTTCGTGTATGAGAGTGTGTCCGGATGTGGTTTGTCTTCCTGTTGTGGTCTGTTGCGTACATGTTGGTGGACTACGCTTTTCAGGTACCCGTTGTGTAGATGTACAGGAAGACCACCCACATAGACCAAGTGCTCCACTACTACAACAGCAAGCGTCCCAACATCCAGAAACTGAGCTGCATCAGAACATTGTTCAAATGAGCAATTGTGTAATTGGAGTTGTGTAAAGCAGAAGAAGAACATCCACACAATGTCTTGAGAAACAACAGGTACCCAAAATGCATAATCCGCTGATACCTACATGACAGACCACAACAGGAAGAGACAACCTGTCCGGATGCACTGCTATACATTAAGGACATATTAGAAATGACCATCTGACTACTCTGACTCCTGAGTATCATGGTAGTCCACACACCAACCACACTGCGACAGCTACAAACAAGTGTAAAGGATCCCATACCCACAACCACCAGGATCAATTTATCTGCAAAATATCATGTAAAGACTACCAATGTACTACATATGGCCAAGAGGAAGGAAATCAGCCACTGGGGTACATGAACACCAAGTAGCCACCAATGACATGATGAGTTGTCACTCATTGTCCATGTGTGGATATCAAGGACACCAATTTGACTGGGACAGTGTATCTATTCTAGGACAGGCCAAACAGAGACATGCATGGGAATTCCTGGAAGCCTGCCACTCAACCCAGAACTCCATTAATACGCATGTAGAATTGGACCCCATATGCCAATCACCAAGAAACAGAACCAAGCAACAAAACTGGAAATGATATCACCAACCCCAACAACACCAGATTAATAAATTGTAAGCAGGACATAACATCCACGCTTCGCTGGAGGTTCACTGATAATGTTACCTAGATGTTCAAAGTTTGTGAGAAGATTCATAGCTCGGGTGCTCGTTGTTGTGGTTCTGTTTGCCAAGCTGGGAATTTGTGTTGCAGACATTTCGTCCCCTGTCTAGGTGACATCCTCCATGCTTGGGAGCCTCCTGTGAAGCGCTTCTGCGATCTTTCCTCCGGCATTCATAGTGGTTTGAATCAGCCGCTTCCGGTTGTCAGTTCCAGCTGTCCGTTGCAGTGGCTGGTATATTGGGTCCAGATCGATGTGCTTATTGATTGAATCACACTCATCCACAGATTCAATCAATAAGCACATCGATCTGGACCCAATATACCAGCCACTGCAACGGACAGCTGGAACTGACAACCGGAAGCGGCAGATTCAAACCACTATGAATGCCGGAGGAAAGATCGCAGAAGCGCTTCACAGGAGGCTCCCAAGCATGGAGGTTGTCACCTAGACAGGGGACGAAATGTCTGCAACACAAATTCCCAGCTCGGCGAACAGAACCGCAACAATGTTACCTAGAATAGTGACAAAACACCTGCGAACAAATTTACCAGCTCAGCAAGCAAGTCAACAATGTCTTAATTCAAATTGTAAGCCATTTAGGCCCCAGTACAGATCCCTGAAGGACTCCACTAGTCACTTTCTGCCAATAAGACAAGGGCCCCCATTTGTGTATACTGTCTATTCTGTCAGTTAGCCAATCCTGCTGTAGGTGCTGCTTCCTAGGAATTCCTTAATGAGATCATTAATTAATCCTGTCGTATTACATGATACCAAATGTAAGCTGCTCTCTGATCAGTTGCAATATGTGCTCCTGTAAGAAAAGCATTCTTTGAACTGCATTTCCAGGTTACTACTTCCAATCTGATTTTTGCAGTTTGTTTATATTTAAGTTGTCCACAAATATTGCTGCCTTTATCGCAAGAACCCAAAATTTCTTGGTGTTACTTTGTCCAACATTATTGTTATTGTTAAGGCACTTGTAGATTTCTTTCCCCTACTATTCCTCATCTCCACTTAAAACCGATTTGTACATGTGGATCTCCTGAACAAAGGCCATGTTCATTTATTGCACAAAGGTCATCCTCGATTAGCAGTGGTACTCCTTCCACCTTTTACCCATTCTCCTGTTTTGATTTTCTCATACCTATCCATATTCAGCACCCGGTCCTTGAAGCCTTGAATCTGTAATGCCTATCAGCTCAAAGTTATTTGTCTCATGGTGTGCTGTCAGTTCATTTACTTTATGAATGCTATGTGCATTCAGATTTAGAGCTTTTATTTTTGTTTTTGTTGTCTTTCTAGCATCTAGTCTTGATTAATCTACTGCTGTATGTTTTGCTTTGGCTGTTTTTGCCATTCTCTAATTAATACTTTCTATATTGCTCCTTTTTCTGTCTTGTGTCTGCTCTTTGACCTGCCAGACCTTTCAGCATTTGATCACTGTCCACTCTCTTCTTTTCCCCCCAAAGATACTACACACTGTCTCCAATAAAGATGGTGGCTAGTTCCCCCAACCTATCACCAGAAGAAACCTTGCAACGACCATTCCATTGAGTGCAAACGTGGGTACAGCAACTTCTTATTCATTAAGATATTTACCAAGGCACCCTGTTCAACCAACAAGTCAAGTGCTCTTTTTTTGCTATGCCTTGCAGAGAGACTGAGAAGATGAGGGTAAAATTAACTGGATGCTACGTGAGCCTCAGTGCAATGGGGAGCTTGTGATTCCACATGGTTTGATGACCTACTGGAGGTTGCATGGTGTGTGAACTGTCTAGGGTAATAAAAGCTCTAGCTCATGAGATAAAGATGGATTGGTTTTGATCTTGCAGAATTTCTTTGAATTCAGAGGCTAGGAATTTTGCAACAAATAACTTAACTCCTGTTTCCCCAGTACTTTTTCCCCATGTAAAAGGAAGAAGTCAGATGTGATGTAACACTCTATTTGCCTGGATGCTGCTAGATGCAATGTGACATGAGTTGTTCAAACATTCAAGACTGCAGTACTTGCACCATCTTCTGTGGTGACACCCTTCATTATTGATGCACGGAGCAGTATTGTGTACTATCTACATGATGCACGATAACAACCCTCAAAGGGCCCCTTCAGCAGCACCTTCCAAATCCCTGACCTCCATCAATGAAGAATCGAGACATCAGCTATGAGAACGCAACCTGTCAATTCCCTTCCAAAGTGCACACTGTCATGATTTGGAACCATATTGTCACATTGTGTGTTTTTGTTGTGTTCACCAAGCAGCTTTACTATATTCCTAGCTCCCAAAAACTGCATTGGTTCAAGAAGGTAGTTCACCACAATCTATTCTAGGGTAATTAGGAGTGAGCAATGAGCCTGCATCCTTAAATAAGACAAACCAAGTCACTGAACCCTATAATTTGGAATGGAGGGATAGGGAACTGTGAGCCATTTGTAGGAACAGGGCAGTCTGAGTCAATACTGATTTATTAAACTGAAATTGTGTTCAACATGTTAGCTTATTAAGATTGTAGCCAAAGGACAATGTAGTACATTTTGTGCTTTTGGATTCTGAGAGAATTCTCTCGGATGCCTTGAGAAATTTGAGACCAATGGCACTAAACAGGAAATATTAACGTGAATTGATTATGGACTGATTTAAGTGAACATTGAACATGTAACAGTACAGCACAATAACAGGTCCTTCGCTCCACTTTGTCAGCTATGATGCCATTCTAAACTAATCCTGCCTGTCTGCCTGCACACGGTCCATATCATCTTCCTGACCTGTTGACACCCTTGTCTACATGCCTCTGAGACATGGCTGTTGTATCTGCTTCTGTCACCTTCTCTGGCAATGTGTTCCAGATACCTACCACCTTCTTTTTCCTCTTTTTCTTGAAAAAAAATTTGCCTCTGACATCTCCTTTAAACTTTCACCTTAAGCTTACTCCCCTAGTATTTAACATTTCCACTCTGGGTAGAAAAGTCTAACAATCCACCGTATCCATGCCCCTCATATTTTAGACACTTCCATCATGTAGTCTCCTCAGCCTCTGAAGCTGTAGCAAGAATAATCCTAGCTATTTTTCACTGAAGTGTAGGAGTTTGAGGGGTAATCGTATAGAGGTTTATAAAATCATAACATGGGTCAAGTTAATGGTCAGTGTTTTTTTCCCTTTCAATAGGGGATTTCAAGACTAGGAGACATATTTTTAAGGTGAGAGGAGAGGGTGGGTCATGTATGGAATGAACTCGCTGAGGAAGTGGTGGATGCAGGCACAAGTATAACATTTGGAAAAGAACAGAGGGATATGGGCCAGGAGCAGGCAGGTGGGACCCTAGTTTAGTTTGGGATTATGTTCCGCTTGGACTGAAAGGTCTGTTTCAATGCTATATGACTTTATGTCCAGTCCCTCCTTATAGCTAATACTCTCCAATCTTGGTCAGTCTTTCGCACCTTCCAAAGCCTTCACTTTGTGCCAGCCATGATGCCATTCTAAACTAATGCTTGCACATGGTCCATAACCTCTTCCCTACCTGTTCATACGCATGTCTGTAGTGTGGTAATCTGAACTGCACTCAATAGTCCAAATGTTGCCTAACTGTAGTAAAACACACACAATTCAGATTGGCAAGCTATAACTAAACAGAATGGTACAAGGATTGGTACTTGGACCTCAGCCATTTATGTACTATATCAATGACTTAGATAAGGGGACTGTGTAATATATTCAGGTTTACTGGTGATACAATGTTAAGTGGGATGGTATTGTTTGAGGAGCATATGATATTGTGAAAAGCTAATGATAAAATGAGCAGGTCATATAGCTTGGTAAATGTGTAGAGAAAAGTGAAGTTGTTTACTTTTCAAGGTAAAGTAGATAATTTTAAAGAAATCGTTGCAAGTTCTCTTCCAGGTCATGCACAATCTAATTTTGAATTATATTGCCATTCCTTTTTGATGTTTGGTTCTAAATCCTGGAGCTCCCTTTCTGCCAGTTCTACTGTTGTCCTACAGCCCAAAGGCAGCAGCTCACTACAGTGATGTGCAGCACAATTAATATGTGCAGTGATGTCCATGTCCCATGAACAAATATTGAAAGGTGAACCACTGAGAAGTGTCTGTATTCCAGAGGGATCTGGGTACACTTTGATGCCAGTTGCAAGCATGAAAATGCAGCAAGCTGTTAGAAAAGCAAATTAATGTTATGTGGACCTTTTTATTACAGTGGAATTGGAATACAAGCATAACGGGATTGGAATAACATATAAATAAATATTAGAATTAAATCGTATGTTAAAGAAAAACCATCCATGCATTATCATCTAAAGTTTTTTGGTCTCCTTACCACAGAGTATATTTACCTTGGAAGGAGTGCAGTGAATGGCAGAGACTGATCACTGGGGTGAAGGGTCTGTTCCAAGAAGAGAGATCGAGTTGCTTAGACATATATTCACTGGACTTCAAAAGCTGCCAGCTTTTATTCATCAATAAAATGTAACAAAGTATGTGCTGGGAGGGTATTTTCCTTGGCTAGAATTAGAGGGTTGAGTCTCAATATGAGGTTGGCCATTTAGGACTGACATGAGAAATTTTGTCATGCGGCTATGGAGTTTTGGAGTTATTTGCCCCAGAGAGAGTCAATTAAACTGAAAGTCCGAGATTGATTTGTTGCTCAAGATGACTAAAGAAATTGAAGTGCGTAGGGATAGTGCAGGAAGATGTAGCTGAGTTATTGGATTAGTATGCTCTTAATTAATAGCAGAGCAGACTTAAATGATGGAAGTGTGTGAAATCCTGCTCCTAGTTTAATGTTTACAAAGTAGCAGATTGTGATGAGGTGTTTGAAATTAGCAGAGCATGAAAATTGGAATTCAATGGTGAGACATGTGAGACAGTGCACTTTGAGACGACTAATTGGCTGCAACATTGGCGCAGGTAACATTGTGAGGTAGGCCCAGTAGCAAAAGATTGGTGCCTGAGGAGTGGCAACATGGTTGGGTCCAGCGCTGGCAGCAGCGAAGCAATGGGGCAAGGGTTGTAGACTCTCAAACTATATCTTTTTATTTTTAAATTATTCTTAAACTGTTCAAAATGGTGCCAGATTGTGGCGACAGTGGAAGCATTTTACTGTATTTGTTCACTAAAATCATGTGACAGTAAAATCATTCACTTAATTTGAAGGGCAGTATTTTCTAAATGGTTTTAATTTGAAGAGTGTAGGTAGGTGGACATTTCTTGTTGTAGGACAAATTGATTTGGTAATCAAAAACAAACTGCTGGAGGAACTCCATAGGCCTGACAGTATCTGTGGAGACAATAGGTGGTTGATGTTTCCTTTAGGCGGACAGGTAACAATCCTGGTATAGTCAATAGTTTCCTCTACCACAAATGTGTTAGGACCTTATTAATTAAACATAGAATCCCTACAGTGTGGAAACAGGATGTTTGGCTCAAGTCCACACCGACCTTCTGAAGAGTACCCACCCAGACCCATACCCTAATGCTATCAATCTACACTTACCCCTGCCTAATGCACCTAGCCTACACATCCCTGAACACTGGACAATTTAGTATGGCCAATACACCTAACCTGCACATCTTTGAATTGTGGGAGGAAACCGGAGTACCCAGAGGAAATCCACACAGACATGGGAAGAATTTGCAAACTCCAAACAGACCATCGCTCAAGGCTGGAATTGAACCTGGGTTCCTGGGCTGTGAGGCAGCAGTGCTAACTACTGAGCCAGCATGCCTCCCAGAAATATTGAATAGGCCACTCCGTTCAGTTCACATGGTTTTATGGATTTTAATTAGGTCTAAAATATCTTAAGACGACGAATTATACATATATAAGACCTTGCTATAGCATCACAGTTAGGTTAAATGCTAATGTTATACAAGATATATTCTATCTAATGTGAAGCTGAAAGTAAAGATATTGTGGTTTCATTGGAATGCTACCTAGCATGAGGCAGCACACCTGTAGCAAAAGAGGACTTGAAAAGTGTAGATAGGTCTAGCAAATCATTCTGTTGGAAGAGATGAGTAATAGTTATGTAAAAATATTAAATGGTGGGGCAAGATCAATAGAAATAGTCTGCTTCCATGAATTCAAGAGTGAAGATCCTGAAGCAAACTATTTAGGACCGAGCCGGAGAATGTATAAAGCTGTTGCAGTGCAGTCCTTCTGAAACAGTACGTGGTGGTTGGTGATTCAAAATAAAGCCATACCAGCACCTCATGATCTGGTACTCTGAATAAAGCAGCAAAATTTCTATATCTCAAATACTGCAAAGTTTACTGTATTATTATTTCCAATTAATAAAGTTTCTTAATTTATTTGCCTCTGTGTAAATAAACTCGTTCAAACGAATGGCCACATGAAATATTAACAATTGATTCACTTGAATCAATTTCTGCTCAGGTGTTACAATGTCTGGGTAGTCACTTGAAGGTGCACATGAGAAGGTTCTCTGTGCTAAGCCTTATTTAAGACGAAGTTTCATTATTATTTTAATGATTTGTGCTGTAAATAAAAATAAGTGGTTATACTCTTATTATATGTTTTTATATTTATTATGTGGACTACTTGATTATCTGGAATATTTGATCAATTGGTCCTATAGGTGCCAGTTAAGAAAAGGCAGTTTAGGAATAGTTTAGGCAGGTAATTGAAGGAGAACCTAGACGTAGAAACTTGGAGGGTACATGAGATTAGAGCTGCTATTTATGTAAACGATGAATAACAATGGATTGTCTGAACTTGACAATGTGCAGAAAAGATTATAAGAATGTTGCAGGACTGGCAGGTTTGAGATATAGGGAGAGGCTGAATAGGTTGGGACTTTTTTCCCGAGACACTCTGAGGCTGAGGGATGCCCAGATGGAGGCTTGCAAGATCATGAAGGGCAGCGATAGGATGAATAGCCGAGGTCTTTTTTTCCCCCCAGGGTAAGGGAGTTCAAAATTTGAGAGAGCATAGGCTTAAGGTGAGAGGGGAAAGATTTTAAAAGGGACTGAAGGGCAATTTTATCTCCGGGTGATGCATGAGTGTATAGCATGAGCTGCTAGAGGACGTGATGGAGGCAGGGACAGTGGCAGCATTTAAAAAGCATCTGAATGGGTATGTGATTAAGAAGGATTTTAGAGGGATATGTGCCAAATGCTATCAAATGGGACTAGATCAGGTTAGGATATCTGGTTGGCACGGATGAGTGGGACTGAACATTTTTTTTTCCATGCTGTAATACACCCCGACTCTTTTGATTGAAAACTAGTACAATTAAGCTTCCATTTGGGCAAAGCTTTTGTTCATCTGGCAAAATTATTATTGGTTTAATTATTAGTTTTATAATATTTTTGTGAAGAGCCGTGGGTCATTAAATATAAATACAAATTATTCTAAGTTGATGCTTGTAGGTGTTTCCTGAAATGAGAATGCTAGCCTAGATTCACTTGTATGATTTTTGTGCAACCTACTGTATTTAACTTATTTTTGGAGATGCTGGTGTTGGACTGGGGTGTACAAAGTTAAAAATCGCACAACACCAGGTTATAGCCCAACAGGTTTAATTGGAAGTGCACTAGCTTTCAGAGCAACGCTCCTTCATCAGGTGGTAGTGGAGCCCTCCACTACCACCTGATGAAGGAGCGTCGCTCCGAAAGCTAGTGTGCTTCCAATTTAAACCTGTTGGACTACAACCTGGTGTTGTGATTTTTAACTTAGTCAGCAAAAATAGCAATAAGTTGCTATTTTTCCTCAGTCATAGAGATGTACAGCACGGAAACAGACTCCGTCCAATTTATCCAGGTCAACCAGATATCCTAACCTAATCTAGTTCCACTTGCCAGCATCCAGCTTGTATCTCTCCAAACCCTTTCTATTCATATACACATCCAGATGCCTTTTTAAATGTTGCAATTGTATTAGTCTTCACCACTTCCTCTGGCAGCTCATTCCATGCAACGTACCACACTCTGCATGAAACAGTTGCCCCTTAGGTATCTTTTATATCTCCTCCTCTCTCCCCCCCCCCCCCCCCCCCCCACCCTAAACCTATGCCCTCTAGTTCTGGACACCCCCACCCCAGGGAAAAGACTGTCTCTATTTATCCTATCCATGCCCCACATGGTTTTATAAACTTCGATCAGGTCAGCCTCAGACGCTCCAAGGAAAACAATCCCAGCCTATTCAGCCTGTCTCTATAGTCCAAATCCTCCAACCCTGGCAACATCCTTGTAAATCTTTTCTGAACCCTTGCAAGTTTCACAGTATCCTTCTGACAGGAGGGAGACCAGGTTTCCATGCAATATTTCAACAGTGCCCTAACCAATGTTGCTGTGCAGCCGCAACATGGCCTCCCAACTCTGTACTCCATACTTTGACTAATAAAGGAAAGCATACCAAACACCACCTTCACTATCCTATAAACCTGCGACTCCACTTTCAAGGAGCTATGAACCTGCTGTCCAAGGTTCCTTTGTTCAGCAGCACTCCCTAGGACCTAACCATGAATTGTATAAGTCCTGCTAAGATTTGCTTTCCCAAAATGCAGCACCTCTCATTTATCTGAATTAAACTCCATCTGCCACTTCTCAGCCCATTGGCCCATCTGATCAAGATCCTGTTGTAATCTGAGGTAACCTTCTTTGCTGTCCACTACACCTCCAATTATTAAATCTTTGGGACTTGCCAGTGTGTTAATATTATCATGCACTGGATGTATATGTGTGTATGTTACCTTTTTTAAGAAGTTGCTTCACTGGTTGAGAGGAGTGCTATTTGTAGTTTTATTTCTTGTGCTCCATTCAGACTGAGACTTTTCAAATAAAATCCTAAGTCAAATGAAGTATCAACTCCACTGTCAGCTGATAAACTCAACAGCTTGGCCCTAGGCTAAGCCATTTGTAAGATACACACTCTATTTTTTAAGTCCTGTTAGACCATTGAAAGCTGTTAATCCAACCCAGGGGAATGGATCAAAAATCCTCACCCTTGTAACCAATTACCTCTACTAAATTTTTGATAGAATGTGCCCATTTCTCCTGTATCAGATTTGTGCCTTTCCTGCTGTATTAAAAAAAGCCTAACTCAAATCACATCATAACCCAGAGATATTGCTTTCCTACAGTTTTAATTTCACCTGAAAATCTGTGATGCCATGTTGGTCTGCTTTCTTTTGCTTGCTTCTACTTAACTAATCATGCCTAGATCATCTCAACTGTAGCTTCTTTCTGTCTCAGCACCATCCCCTCAGAACCCCTAAAGATTCTTAAGATTATGTTTTATCATTGTGTACTCAGTGCCCCTCAGTGGCACAATATTCCAATATGGCGTAAGCTTCTATCCCACCTCATGTTCAGTGTTGCTTCCTTGTTCTCTCCCTTGCCACATCCCATTTGCACACCTGAACCTGTTATCAGACAACTCGACTGTCATTCTGATGAATTGGATGAATATAGATTTTCAACAGCGAAGTTTATTGGGAAGACCAATGCCATCATCCCGTGTCATGATAAACTCTTTAACCTTGCCACAAACTCCATTACTTCCAAGGTGAGCCAGGCTTCACAACCTTGTCTAATTTATCCCCAAGCTGATTGTGCAGCATGTTCTCCTCTTGGTGAAGACAGCATCCACTCTTGAGTGTCATTTAGACCCTTCTGTGAGCAAACAAAAATGTTTGTCAAAGAACCTACATGGCTGAGGAAACCTGTCCCAGTTGTGATGCCTGTGGACAACTCCTAAACTGTTTTACCATGTCACTTTGGAGAGGCTAGAGATGACATCCAAGGTCAGTGTTGTCTGATACCTTATTCAAACAAAAGATGTGTCTCTTTTTTAAAATCTCTTTGAAATACAAGTTACGTGTATGGCCTCTCGTCAGGAAGTTCTTTATTATAGGGAACGGTTATAAGTTGGCAAAGTATATCTCATACACGAGAGAATTTTAACTGTATTGATAAGCTTTGTACTATGAAGCTTGATTTCTTGCAGACCAATAAATTTGAAAATGGCCTTTTAATACTTTGAACCCACACTGTTCAATCTCACAATCAGAACAAAGAAAATAAAAGCACAGGAACAGGCTCTTTAGCCCTCCAAGGTTACGTGATCCAGATCTATCTAAATCTGTCACCTGTTTTCTAAGGGTCTGTATCCCTTTGCACCCTGCCCATTCATGTACCTGTCTAGTGTCATCTTAAATGATGCTATAGGGCACGCCTCTACCACCTCTGCTGGCAAAGCGTTCCAGGCACCCACCATCCTCTGTAAAGAGTTTTGCAAGTATCTCTCCCCTAAACTTTTCCCCTACCAATTTGAACTTGTGACCCCATGTAGTTGAGCCCTTCATTCTGGGGGTAAACGCTTCTTGCTTTCTACCCTGTTGACACTTCTTATTTTGTAGACCTCAATCAGATTCCCCCCAACCTTTATCTTTCTAATGAAAATAATCCTAATCTACTCAACCTCTCTTCATAGCTAGCAGCCTCCATACCAGGCAATATTTTAGTGAACCTCCTCTACACCCTCTCCAAAGTATCCACATCCTTTTGGTAATGTGGCAACCAGAACTGTACGCTGTATTCCAAATGTGGCCAAACCAAAGTCTTATACAACTGTAACCTGCTTTTTCACCTCGTCAACCCACTATTCTTGCCTCCAGCACCTCATTATTTACTGCAAGTTTTTAACTGATCCAAGTCCTGCTAGCTGAGTCTTTGTCCCACACAACACAACACAACTCTTTCCCTACCTGCTCATACCTTTACAGACTTTCTCATTCCCTCCTTTTATCATTGCATGATAACTGATGGCATTACCAGCTTTCATAAGTTTCTGGCAGCCAGTACTTAAGTTATTGATGCACAACATCCAGTGATTATAACAACAAAAATTACCAGTCCTTTACAGTAAATCAAATTTCAAGGATCCTCCAATGTGGAAAAAATTCACCAGTAAAGTTCTTAAATCCACAGTCCTTAGTGACCATTCCATCCCCGCCAACACAAGTGGAAATGAGCCAGTGTCCAAAATCATCTTCAGTAAAGTCCAACCTGAAAACAAAATTCAGTTTGT
Source organism: Hemiscyllium ocellatum (assembly GCF_020745735.1). Classification (NCBI taxonomy): domain Eukaryota; kingdom Metazoa; phylum Chordata; class Chondrichthyes; order Orectolobiformes; family Hemiscylliidae; genus Hemiscyllium; species Hemiscyllium ocellatum. The sequence continues at coordinate 159,134,697 of NC_083401.1, read as the reverse complement.
CCTTGTGCATCTCTTCACGGAGAAATGTGAATTCTTAGAAGAGGGCAGTTAAATACTTAACAAAATAGATGAGAATTATCCTTCCAGAGATGCTTGAGATGGAGGATACTGGCACAGCTGCGCATGCTGCAGCTACTGCAACAGGTGAGGTGAATGCTATGTCCAGAATTCTCTAAAGGTTAACTTGCAGGTTGAGTCTGTGGGTAAGAAAGCGAGTGTGATGTTGTAATTTATCTTGAGGGTTGGAATATAAAAGCAGCAATGTGCTACTGAGACTTTATAAAGCTCCAGTTAGGCCCATTTGGAATAACAATTTTGGGCACCACACCTCAGGAAGGACATACTGGCACTTGTATGTCCAGCAGCAATTCACATGGATGATTCCTGGAATGGTAGGCCTAACCTATGATGAATGGCTGAGGATCCTGGGATTGTATTCATTAGAGTTTAGAAGGTTTAGGGCAAATCTAATAAAAACTTAGAAGATAATGCATGTCTTAGAAAGGGTCGATGCTGAGAAGTTGTTTCTGTTTGATGGGGAGTGTAGGACCTGTGGGCACTGCCTTAGAATTAGAGCGGGTCAATTTAGAACGGAATGAGACATTTCTTCAGCCAGAGTGGTGGGCCTGTGGAATTCATTGTCCACGGAGAGCAGTGGACGCTGGGATGTCCAATGTCTTCAGGGTAGAAATTGATAATTCCTTGTGAGATCAAGAATTTAAGGGCTATGGGGAGAGTACGGGTAAGTGGAGTTTAATGGCAGAATGGACTTGATGGGCCTTACTTCCATCCTATGTCTTATGGTCTTGTGGACAAGCATACGCATGGTGTTTACAACTGCCTGCAGATATTAAGTGAGTTTACATGGCAGTTCGTCATCATCAGAAATCTACATTAAGGTTATACCTCCATGTTCTGGACTTTGGGTAGGAAATATGATTGACAATGAAAATCTAAAATCTTTTCAACTTAAAACCTCAAATTTATCTTTCCCCATCTCGATCAACATAAGCTTTCTGAGGTGAGGTGTCCTGAACTAACACATTACACCACTGATGGAAAAGACATAAAAAGCATTATAGTTAATTTAGAAATTGATATGTAGTTGCATTGCCAGAATTAGTGGAACATCAGTAATTTGTTTCAGATTAAGTCTGATAAATTTGAAAACTCATTTACTGTTCAGTTTTCTATAACTTGTTATTCAACAGATGAAAAAAAGTCACCTAGCTTCTACAATGGTTGGTGAACTTTGTATCAATCTGAGAATTATAATGCAAGCTTAAAGCGCTAAGATCTGTGCTAACGCAGTGGTTGAGATTTTAATATCCATTAATCATATGTTAATGAATTTTTTTCTTTACCCCTGAAGATATTAACCTTAGCTTTATTGTGATATGTTGTCCATGTCCTTTCAGTTTGAAATGTATGACATTTGCATGAAGGAAGGGAGGAAGGTTGATATGTAGTCTGCTAGTCTACTGCTGATTGGAGTGCATTGTCGTGTCATTAATCAGCATTACTCATCCACTTTCATACTAATTTCTGTATTGATATTTTATTATGTTAGCTGCTGTTCCTTGCACAGACTCCATATTGATTTTTCTAACTGTCTGTGGTTGAGAAATGACAGACTGATTGCAATAGGTGAGATGACCATCAGCTTGATTAGCTCATATCAAGGTTCTCTTGCAGACTCATACACAAAGGATGATACAGATTTACTGAGTAATGCAGTCATGGGTACTTTGTAATCCTGTACTGTCAATCAGAGGATAAAGGACATTTATAGTTGTGAACAGTCAGCTGTTTTGATGCGTTCAAAGATTAAAATGCATCCTGTTATTGTACAAGGACATGCCATGACATCAATTTTGTTTCAATGGCTCCAATACTTTATTTTCTGTACATGTCTCTTGAAAAGCAGACGGTTAACAAAAAAAGTATTTTATTCAATATGTTAAACTATTTAATGTTTATTGCAGATTTGGAAAATGATGGGAGATATGTTTTTAGGTTACTCTTCCTGTTCTTGTTTTTATTTTTCTTCTTATGGAATGTTTGTTTTCAGTCTACCTACCCTGTCAGGTAATTATGTTGCATAGCATTAAAGAATTCTACGAAAATTAAGAAATGCTATGGATGAGATTTTCTCTCAATGCTAAGTTTGACGAACATGCTTTGTTTCAGAATGCGTGATACACTGGTTCATTTGCTGTGCAAAATGTAATTTTCAAAATAGGGGGTAAAGCACTCCCAAGAAATTAAATCCAAGAGTTGCCATTGAATCTTAGTGTAACTTTGCTGCTAGTGTTCCATATCAGACCCAGGCCAAAGAGAAACAGTTGCCTATTTGGATCTCCCCATGAGCCCTTCTGAGACAGCAATTAATGATCCATCATTAATTACCCTGATTCTGCCCGTCTCCCACTGCCAGAAATGGCCTGCGTTTTTGGTTCTGAAATCGAATTTTCTGTCTTGCATTGAGATTGATGCTACCACCAATTGGATAATAGTCTTATAAAGTGAGATTGTACAACAATTTTGAGTCTGCCAGGACTAATCATCACTCTTCTTTCATGAAGTAGAAACATTGACTTCCCCTTAAATTGGTATTCTTGTGAATTGTCCTGATGAATGCAAAGCGGAAAACTTCAACATTTGTTTTGGGAATTCAAGTATTGATGACCTTACTCAATGAACTTTCAAATTGCTTGATATATTTTGTGTGTCAGTGTTTTGTCAGTATCTTGTTAGAGTAATCTTGTTAGATTACTCACAGTGTGGAAACAGGCCCTTCGGTCCAACAAGTCCACATTGACCCACCGAAGTGCGACCCGCCGAAGCGCAACCCACCCATACCCCTTACCTAACACTACGGGCAATTTAGCATGGCCAATTCACCTGACCTGCACATCTATGGACTGTGGGAGGAAACTGGAGCACCCAGAGGAAACCCATGCAGACACGGGGAGAACATGCAAACTCCACACTGGTTCATTTGCTGTGCAAAATGTAATTTTTGAAATGTGGGATAAAACTCTCCCAAGAAATGAAATCCAAGAGTTGCCATTGAATCTTAGTGTAACTTTGCTACTAGTGTTCCATATCAGACCCACACAGCCTGAGGTGGGAATTGAACCCATGTCTCTGGTGCTGTGAGGCAGCAGTGCGAACCACTATGCCACTCTGTTGCCCACTTGTTAGTGGAGATTACAACTCATATTACCACTACATAGCATTATGACCCAAACTATAAGTGACCAAAGCAACTCAGTACTTGAGATATATATGCAATGTGGTTGTGAAGAGAAGAAAGCAGGTTTTTTTTTTCAAAACATAACCACATCTTTATGTCGGAGCATGTCAAGTATAAAAAGCCTATATGTGCTGCAAGTTTTTAAAAAAGTCAACTGGTCAGACTCTTGTCTGGTTTTGCAGGTGGGTTTTTTTTTTGGAGTGGGGGCGGGGACGCGGGTCCAGTTTGCTGAGTTGGCTGGATGGGTGGTTTGCAGTGCAGTCTGATTTCTCTTCCCCCCCCCCCCCCCCCCCCCCCCCACCCCACCCCACTGGAGCACAGATTTCTTTTTCACACCAGCTGAGGTTACTGTAAAGGTCCTGCCTACTCTGCATTGTCCCTTGTCAGCTGCTTAAATTCATCACCAGCTGTGTGTCTCCAGAGACGGTGCAGCCTTGTGGTCCTCTGGAACTTCTCTTCTGGTGCATTCTAAGTTGTGACAGTTTGAAATCCTTGCATTCGGCCTGAAGTGTGCTAGATGAAAAGTTTGGCAACCTGTCTCTTTTCAACAATGCTATAAATTCAGATCTCTTTCTTCAGTTTACCATGGGTGTCATGTGTGTAACAAACATAGAAAATGCTGGCGAACCTCAGCAGGTCCTGCAGCATCTATGGAGAAAGAAGCAGTTAACGCCTGAAGGCAGAATGCAAGCTTTCAGAGTGCTGCTCCTTTGTCAGGTAGGGAGTTGGCCGCACTAACTACCTGATGAAAGGGCAGTACTCTGATAGCTTGTACTTCCAAATAAATCTGTTGGACTATAACCTGGTTTCGCGTGATTTTTAATTTTGTCCACCCCAGTCCAACACTGGCACCTCCACATCAAGTCAGAAATGACAATGCTGCAGAACCAAAGTTACATTGAACTCAAAACACTAACTCCGCTTCTCTGTCCACTGATACTATCAGACCTGCTGAGTTTTTCCAGCATTGTTTGTTTCATATTTCCAGCATCCATTTTTTTTTGATTTTGAGTCATTTGTGTCTTTTAAATGTTAAATATCCACCAGTTATGGAGTAGTTGGAATGGACATAATGGTAGATTTAAAAATATGTACCATCAGAGATATTTGTTTATACTCTGCACTTTATTTGCTAATTAACTGCAGGTTTAAAAGACTTTTTGTTGGAGAATATTTCATTTTTTTAACCTTCCCTTTTGTTCCAGTTCTTCCTCCAGTGTTGGTTCCAAGACACAGTGAATTTAACCCACAACATAGCCTACTTGCACAGTTTCGTAATTTGGGACATAACGATCCTCCTATGCCACAAAATGCTGCCTTTCCAGTTTCCTTTCAACAGCCAAACAGCCACCCGTTCCCCAACTCTCCCAACAGAAGTTATCCCAGCTCCCCAGGAAGTAGTACATATCCTCATTCTCCAGCCAGTTCTGGACCAAGCAGCCCATTTCAGATACCAGGTAAGAGTCATATTGTGCTTTGATAATATTCCTTAACCATCCTTGCTATTGCCTTCATTCTTGTATTAATTACCTAAATTGGGTCTAAACAAAGTGGTTTACTTTTATATGCATCTCCTACCAACACTTTTGAACAAGAAGTGGGTGCCTTTGACATCATTGTGTGCCCACAATGCAATGGAATTGGACTCTTTGTTACAACGTGTCCCTTGCTGGCCACGTCTTGCCCATTCTTGCTGCTGATTGCCCCTATCACCCACTCTGACAGTGGCGCAATATGTGAGGTAGTGCTTGATATACTAAGCGCTCTTGAGTGGTTTTCTCATTCATTCTAGGGTTGCTGCATGAGTATGTAATCATTGTAAAAGTCTGCTGTCAGTAATATTGAAGGGGCTACAACTGTATGGGCTGTGAAAGCACTCTGAACAGTTGTGAGGACAACAAATGCTGCTTAAATGTATTGCTGAAATGCTTCCCTTCTCTAGTCCAAAACAGCTGTCTTTAGGGATTTTTAATTTTCAGCTCAATATTTGTGAAGAAGTATCAAAGGAATTGGGGTAATGGAAATGTATGAAAAATAATCAATCTGACTCCTGTGGACACAGAAATGAGTTATGACTGTCTCTTTCGAACAGTCAGTGGATGCTTGGAATTCACTGCCATAGACAGATGTACAGTAGTATAATCACATTCGAGGATAAGCTGGTCTGGTCTAATAAATGGAACATAGCATCTGATTGATTGTTACACTAAGGTTGTCAGGTACAATTGATAGCATGCTTCCTCTTGTGAAAAGAAAACAGACTGATTTGATCATGACTGCAGTCATAATGGTTTTCTTCACTGAAATTGATTCTGGGAGGGAAGGCCTGTTGTTTATAACTCTGAATAAGATAGAAGCGATGGTTATATAGGGTGAAAGATTACTGTTGATTATTTAATTTTAAAACAAATAATTGAAATTTTTAGATTAACTTGTTTAAATGTTCAATAATTAATATCTTTTTGGTGCCATGAGTCTAGAATTCTAAATTAAATTGCTGAAACTTGATCTCCTAACTTCACTGAAGAAACGAATACTTGACTAACTAAGCATAAAGTGTTAAAAGAACAACAAAGCTGAGTCACTCTGAAATTAATTTTGAGAAATCCACAACTAAAATGTATTTTAACATGAAGACTGCTAGTTTAAAATTTTGAAGCAGTTTTCTAACACATAGAGAAAAATAAACCTAACATGATGAAGCATATAATTTGGTCATTAAGCTTTTAAATCTATATTGGGCATTTGCATTTAACTTTTGGTTTTACTGTTTCTACATTCCTTTTTCAATCAAATAAGTTGTTTATCAGTTGTTAATAGAATAGATGCATACAGCCACTTTGACCCTTCTTGGTTGTCTACTCATAAAAGCTCATTGTCCGGCATCCAGTTATCAGATTATTCTGTTGTTTTTCTCACTTTTAACCAGGTAGTTCAGTTCGCATGTGAAAAACATTTTTACATCAGATTCCAACATTCCTTTGCAGTTGATCTGTTGTCTTGTTTTAATATTGTGAACTAAGTTAGTGCTGAATTTGCTTATCCCAAGTCTCCTATCTATTGGGAGAAAGTGAGGACTGCAGATGCTGGAGATCCGAGTTGAGAGTGTGGTGCTGGAAAAGCGCAGCAGGCCAGGCAGCATCTGAGGAGCAGGAGAATCAGCGTTTGGGGCATAAGTTTGAATGCAGCCTGACCTGCTGTGCTTTTAATATTGTGAACTAAGTTAGTGCTGAATTTGCTTTTCCAGAACCCCCCACACACATTCTATCTATTGGCCCTGCGTGAGACTGAAAAAGCATACATTTCCACTTTGATAAGCATGATACTTTGTCACAGTGATTAGCTTTTACATAAGTCATTTGGATTAGTTGGTCTGTTTCTGTACTCTATATTTGATGTCATTGTTCATATAATTGCACTGCTTCCACGTCTCCAATGACTTCATTTCCACCATGCTTCATATCCCACTACTTGAATCTCTCTCATGTACTCTTGTGTCTCTTAATGTTGGTACTGTCTGTTGCAGTGTTTCCATATGGCAACGAGTTCTACATTCTTGCTGTTCTCTGTGCACTGATTCTCATTTAGTGTTTTGATGTACAAAGGATCCTTGATTTATCCGGTATTCGATTACCTGAATTTTGGAATATTTTGAACAAGATCTCAAAGTCCTGATGCTTGGCTAAATTACGTTATCCAACATTCGATTATCCGAACATTTGATTACCCAAACAAAATACTCCTCACCCATGTAGTTCGGATTATCGAGGTTCCTCTGTATTAGTCATGTTCTTATTTGTCTTATGTGCTGATTAGTGCAAAACATTCTCTTAATCCTCACTATCAAGCTTATTCATTTTAAAGACTTCATCAGGCCATTACTTAATGTTCTTGAGAAAAGAGCCTTTCCTTTCTCCATCTCTCTTGATAGTTGCACTTGTTTGATTCTAATAGCTTAACATTGTTTATTTTGTCTGCTGCTTTTCACTGGTTAAGTCACACATCTAATAGTGTCTAGAAAATGTTCAATTCAAAATGTACCCATTTCATTCACATTCTTCTTATCATATAGAATGTTAGAACTTTTCCCCCATTTATACTCAAGTATGGATTGTCGTCACATGAATAGTTTGTCATATATTTTATTTGATCCATGGCTACTTCCGAGTCAGTTACTCTGCGACCCAACTACTCTCATTTGTCTCTGAGCACTGAAGTTCTGAAGACAGATCATGCTATTTTAGTTTCATAATAATACAATCCAGAGTAGGCAGTTTGGCTTGGTGAGCCTGCTCTGCCATTCATTAAGATCACGGCTGATCTATCCAGTGGATCAGAGTTCACAACACTCCACTCAATAGTCTTTCCCTATCCCAGCCACATAACGTCATTCCTCCCAAATATTCAGTGCTGTTTATCCTTTAACCACTTTGTCTGTCTTCAACTTTATCTAGAACTTTCACTACCTTGAGTTTAACTTGCAGATTTTAACATTGATATTTCCTCAATTAAGTCCTCAGATGCTTGCATTTCTGTAGTGACATATTTTCATTTATTTGGAGCCACTTAGGATTCACTGTACATAGTTGTAATTTTGTTATCTTTTGACAGCAGATACTCCCCCTCCTGCCTATATGCCACCAGATGATCAAATGACGCAAGATGGTTCACAGCCCATGGAAACGTCAAATGTTCATGTACCTACAATACCACCACATTTAACCAACAGAGCAGGTAAAGAATAGGAATTGCAAACAAAGTCTGAAAACATAGATCTTGTAATTTTGTTTGACCCAAGAGAAGTGTCTGTGGATATTGATGATAGCTGATTTATTTTGGTTGTACATATGACTCAGTTTGGAACTGTATTTTATACTGTGAATCCTTCACTTACAGGGTCTAAAGCAGCTGCTTCATGAATTTTATTTAGTTTGCATTGATGCTTCACCTTTTTACACATTTAATGCATTTTCTCTGAAGTTTTCATAATTTGACTTGGACACTTTTGGTAGTTGTTAGTTGATCTGAACTCAGCATGTTGAGGGGGGCGGTGGGGGGTAACTTTTAATTGATTACCATCTTCATGATCGAGAGTGAGGAAAAGCACCAAGCTATAGGTCCACAGTTGATCCAGTGACATCCATTTGAAATTATATAGAAAAGAGAACATTTCACTATTCTCCATTTTATTGATGCTCCATGTTTAAATTGCGTATAAAAAATGGGTGTTTGGAGACATGTCCAAGATCATATGAACATACAAGTCAGGAGCAAGTCACTTGCCCTTGAGCCTTCTCTGCCTTTTGAGAAGGCCATGCTGATCTGAATGTGGTCTTAACCCATTTCCTGTCTGTTGTGATAAATCAAGAATTTGCAAAAATTTTTGAAATATTCAATGACTTTGCCTCTACTGCTGTCTGGGGGAGAGGGCAACTCTTAATCTCCTCACTCTATCCCCTTGTTTTAATCTATTTGCTAATTCTTGTCTGTCCTACAAGGAGAAATCCTTTCAGCATCCGACTTGCTAAACCCCTTTGGAATCCAGTATGTTTCAATAAGGTTAACGATCATACTTCTAAATTCTAACCTGTCCAATTAGTCTATGTAACATAACCCCTCGTTCCAAGGTATGTGTTAAGGTTTGCAAAACAAGCTTAGGGTTGTCCATGTGCTTTTTGTTGAGCTAGAAAATTCATTGAAGTGATTACTCATCCCCAATTATATTTTCGAATGTTGAATATGAGTAGACCAAACTTATTGCCCTAATATGGTGCTAGAATGTCAGCTCTTTGAACTGGTATGTAGCCCTGTAGGGCTAATGTGCCTATAGTGAAGTGTGGAATTAAACCAGTGATGATGAGGGGTAATATATCCAGGTCAGAATAATATGGGACCTGGAGTGGCTGTTTCCACAACATTGCAGCGCTTGTTCTTTTTGGCCATCAAAGACACAGGAATAAGCTGCTGTTGAATGAAATGTAGCTAGTTGTGTTTCATCCTATAAATCATGCATACCACAAATAATGTGCAAATGGTGCCTTGGATAGATTTTGAGCTGGATGGGAAGAACGACAAACCTACTAACATGAAAAATCCGATAGAATACTTGCCACCAACACAGATGGTTGTTGCTGTAACAGGTGAAAGGTCGTGATACAGACCAGAATTTTTTTTGAAGATGAAATGTTTTGGTGAACTCAGATTACACACGTGCAGGTTTTGCAGTTTCTTAAGTTTGCTCATGCTGCAAAGTTGCAATAGTCTGTCCTATTTAGTTACTGGCTTGAATTCAAAAGAGAAAATGCTGGAAAATCTCAGCAGGTTTGGCAGCATCTGTAAGGCGAGAAAAGAGCTGACGTTTCGAGTCTAACTGACCCTTTATCAAAGCTAAGCATTTTAGCTTTGACAAAGGGTCAGTTAGACTTGAAACGTCAGCTCTTTTCTCTCCTTTCAGATGCTGCCAAACCTGCTGAGATTTTCCAGCATTTTCTCTTTTGGTTTCAGATTCCAGCATCTGCAGTAATTTACTTTTAACTGGCCTGAATTAATGCCTTAGTATTGGGAGTTTGAAGACACTTCACAAAGAAGTGTTGAAGAATTGGGAAATAGCTGGTCTTTGACTCTGTGACTGTACTCTTGCAGAGATTGTTCTAACAGGCACTTGCATGGTATTGATGTTATCTGTCTTTTGTTATCCAAAGCCTAGCTGTTTTTGCAAATGTATACACTAAAATCCTCAGTAAACAGCCAGGCTGGTCTTTGAAAATAGTTAAACTCCAGATGCTTTCCTGCAAAACACCTGTTAGTTTGTGTTGAAAGGATGAAATGAATATCCATTGAGAAGCATGACCATGATGTTGGTTAAATATGATTTCAGCCACTGCAGTATTTTTCTTTGACTCCAATTAAGATGACTTATTTTAGGCCTGTTGATGTCTTTTCTTAAATGCCATAAAATTGAGGACAAGTATTCTTGCCTCTGCTCTAGGGTTCAGTTCTCCTGTCCATGACTGATGCTTGGAGATGAGCAGTTCTGACATTATCCAGATTGTACATTAGAACATAGAACAATACAGCACAGAACAGGCCCTTCAGCCCTCTATGGTTGTGTCGATTTGTGAACTATTCTCAGCTCATCCCCCTGCACTATCCCATCTTCATCCATGTGCTTATCCAAGGATTGTTTAAATCTCCCTAATATGGCTGAGTTAACTACATTGGCAGGTAGGACATTCCACGCCCTTGCCATTTTCTGCATAAAGAACCTGCCTCTGACATCTGTCTTAAATCAATCACTCCTCAATTTGTAGTTATGCCCCATCGTACAAGCTGACGTCATCATCCTAGGAAAAAGACTTTCGCTGTCTACCCTATCTAATCCTCTGATTATCTTGTATGCCTCTATCAAATCCCCTTTAAGCTGCTGCCTTCTTGCCAATGAGAACAGACCCAAGTCTCTCAGCCTTTCCTTGTAAGACCTTCCCTCCAGACTAGGCAACATCCTGGTAAATCTGCACCTTTTCCAGTGCTTCCACATCCCTCCCAAAATATGGCTACCAAAACTACATAATATTCCAAGTGTGGCCGCACTAGCGTTTTGTTTAGTTGCAGCATGATATTGCGGCTCCGGAACTCAATCCCTCTGCCAATGAAACATAACACACTGTATGCCTTCTTAACAGCCTGATCAACCTGGGTGGCAACTTTCAGGGATCTATGTACATGGACACCAAGATCCCTCTGCACATCCACACTACCAAGAATCTTTCCATTGACCCAGTATTCTGCCTTCCTGTTATTCTTCCCAAAGTGCATCACCTCACATATTTATCTGCATTGAACTCCATTTGCCACCCCTCAGCCCAATTCTGCAGTTTATCCAAATCCCCCTGCAACCTGTAACATTCTTCCAAACTGTCAACTACTCCACTGACTTTAGTGTCGCCTGCAAATTTACTAATTCATCCACCTATGCCTGCGTCTGAGTCATTTATAAAAATGACAAACAGCACTGGTTCCAGAACAGATCCTTGTGGCACACCACTAGTAACCGGACTCCAGACTGAATATTTTCCATCAACCACCACTCACCTCCTTTCAGAAAGCCAGTTTCTAATCCAAACTGCTAAATCACCTTCAATCCCATGCCACTGCATTTTCTCCAACAGCCTACCATTTTGAACTTTATCAAAGGCTTTACTGAAGCCCATGTATATCACGTCAACTGCCCTACCCTCATCCACATGCTTGGTCACCTTCTCAAAAAACTCAGAGGTTTGTGAGACACGACCTGCCCTTGACGAAACCATGTTGACTATCTGAAATCAAATTGTTGCTTACTAGATGATCCTTTCCAAAATCTTTCCTACAACAGAAGTAAGGCTCACTGGTCTATCAAGTATTAATCAAGTATTGTTTAATCACAATATTGACCAATTTCAGTGAAGTTTTGGAAGGAGTTGGTTGATAAGCGGTTCATAAAGCAGTAATTATCTATGTTAGACTTTTCTGTATTAGATTTTAACTTGTGGAAACAACGACGATTTAAACTAGTAAGGCGGCGGGGGGGTGCGTGGGACCCAGGGAGATAGTGAAGAAAGAGATCGAACTGAGATGGGTACAGCTGAGAACAGAAGTAAGTCAAATAGTCAGGGCAGGCAGGGACAAGGTAGGACTAATAAATTGAACTGCATTTATTTCAATGCAAGGGGCCTAACAGGGAAAGCAGATGAACGCAGGGCATGGTTAGGAACATGGGACTGGGATATCATAGCAATTACGGAAACATGGCTCAGGGATGGGCAGGACTAGCAGCTTAATGTTCCGGGATACAAGTGCCATAGAAAAGATAGAAGGGGAGGCAAGAGAGGAGGGAGAGTGGAATTTTTGATAAGGGATAACATTACAGCTGTGCTGAGGGAGGATATTCCTGGAAATACATCCAGGGAAGTTGTTTGGGTGGAACTGAGAAATAAGAAAGGAATGATCACCTTATTGGGATTGTATTATAGACCCCCCCCAATAGTCAGAGGGAAATTGAGAAACAAACTTGTAAGGAGATCTCAGCTATCTGTAAGAATAATAGGGTAGTTATGGATTTTAACTTTCCAAACATCGACTGGGACTGCCATAGTGTTAAAGGTTTAGATGGAGAGGAATTTCTTGCGTACAAGACAATTTTCTGATTCAGTATGTTGATGTACCTACTAGAGAAGGTGCAAAACTTGACCTACTCTTGAGAAATAAGGCAGGGCAGGTGACTGAGGTGTCAGTGGGGAAGCACTTTGGGGCCAGCAACTATAATTCTATTAGATTTAAAATAGTGATGGAAAAGAATAGACCAGATCTAAAAGTTGAAGTTCTAAATTGGAGAAAGTCCAATTTTGACGGTATTATGCAAGAACTTTCGAAAGTTGATTGGAGGAAGATGTTCGAAGGTAAAAGGACAGCGGCAAAATGGGAAGCCTTCAGAAGTGAGATCATAAGAATCCAGAGAAAGCATATTCCTGTCAGGGTGAAAGGGAAGGCTGCTAGGTGTAGGGAATGCTGGATGACTAAAGAAATTGAGGATTTGTTTAAGAAAAAGAAGGAAGCATATGTCCGGTATAGACAGGGTAGATCGTGTGAGTCCTTAGAGTATAAAGAAAATAGGAGTATACTTGAGAGGGAAATCAGGAGGGCAAAATGGGGACATGAGATAGTGTTGGCAAATACAATTAAGGACAATCCAAAGGGTTTTTACAAATATCTTAAGGACAAAAGGGTAACTAGAGAGAGAATAGAGCCCCTCAAAGATCAGCAAGGCAGCCTTTGTGTGGAGCCACAGAAAATGGGGGAGATACTAAATGGATATTTTGCATCAGTATTTACTATGGAAAAGGATATGGAAGATATAGCCTGTAGGGAAATAGATGGTGACATCTTGCAAAATGTCCAGATTACAGAGGAGGAAGTGTCTTGAAATGGTTAAAGGTGGATAAATCCCCAAGACCTGATCAGGTGTACCCGAGAACTGTGGGAAGCTGGAGAAGTGATTGCTGGGCCTCTTGCTGAGATATTTGTATCATCGATAGTCACAGGTGAAGTGCCGGAAGACGGGAGGTTGGCAAATGTGGTGCCACTGTTTAAGAAGGGCGGTAAAGACAAGCCAGGGAACTATCGACCGGTGAGCCTGACCTCGGTGGTGGGCAAGTTGTTGGAGGGAATTCTGAGGGACAGGATATGTATGTATTTGTAAAGGTAAGGACTGATTCAGGATAGTCAGCATGGCTTTGTGCGTGGAAAATCATGTCTCACAAACTCGATTGAGTTTTTTTGAAGAAGTAACAAAGATGATTGATGAGGGCAGAGCAGTGGATATGATCTATATGGACTTCAGTAAGGCATTCAACAAGGTTCCACGTGGGAGACTGATTAGCAAGGTTAGATCTCACGGAATACAGGGAGAACTCGCCATTTGGATACAGAACTGGCTCAAAGGTAGAAGACAGAGGGTGGTAGTGGGGGGTTGTTTTTCAGACTGGAGGCCTGTGACCAGTGGAGTGCCACAAGGATCGGTGCTGGGTCCTCTACATTTTGGTCGTTTTGTTAAAAGATTTGGATGCGAGCATAAGAGGTACAATTAGTAAGTTTGCAGATGACACCAAAATTGGAGGTGTAGTGGACAGCAAAGAGGGTTACCTCAGATTACAACAGGATCTGGACCAGATGGGCCAATGGGCTGAGAAGTGGCAGATGGAGTTTAATTCCGATAAATGCGAAGTGCTCCATTTTGGGAAAGCAAATCTTAGCAGGACTTATACACTTAATGGTAAGTTCCTAGGGAGTGTTGCTGAACAAAGAGACCTTGGAGTGCAGGTTCAAAGCTCCTTGAAAGTGGAGTCGCAGGTAGATAGGATAGTGAAGAAGGCGTTTGATATGCTTTCCTTTATTGGTCAGAGTATTGAGTACAGAAGTTGGGAGGTCATGTTGCGGCTGTACAGGACATTGGTTAGGCCACTGTTGGAATATTGCGTGCAGTTCTGTTCTCCTTCCTATCGGAAAGATGTTATGAAACTTGAAAGGGTTCAGAAAAGATTTACAAGGATGTAGCCAGGGTTGGAGGATTTGAGCTATAGGGAGAGGCTGAACAGGCTGGGGCTGTTTTCCTGGGAGCGTCGGAGGCTGAGGGGTGACCTTATAGAGGTTTACAAAATTATGAGGGGTGTAGATAGGATAAATGGGCAGTCTTTTCCCTGGTTAGGGAGTCCAGAACTAGAGGGCATAGGTTTAGGGTGAGGGGGGGAAAGATATAAAAGAGACCTAAGGGGCAACATTTTTACGCAGAGGGTGGTACGTGCATGGAATGAGCTGCCAGAGGACGTGGTGGAGGCTGGTACAATTGCAACATTTAAGAGGCATTTGGATGGGTATATGAATAGGAAGGGTTTGGAGGGATACGGGTCGGGTGCTGGCAGGTGGGACTAGATCGGGTTGGGATATCTGGTCAGCATGTATGGGTTGGACTGAAGGGTCTGTTTCCATGCTGTACATCTCTGACTATAACCTGGTGTTGTGGTTTCTGACCTGATACTCGAGTGTTAGATTGCACTGTGGTTTTTGATACCACTGTTGAAAGCATTGATGCCTCACCCGCTTGATTACCTAGCTGTACACAATCATTCTCAACTGGATGAACACTGTTGCTTGTGGAAGTGCTCACCTCTATTTATAACTTGATTTTTGGCAGAGTTCATGCTGATGTAGTAGCTTTGTATTTTATCTTAGTCTTTTTATCTTTTTGCTGTTGTAGATGTGTCCTTCTACACTTGCTCCTTTGAGCCAGGGATGGTCTGGCTAGATAGAATATGCCCTGCAGAGGTCAGGAGTAGTGGATGGATCTTGAGATTCTGTAAATGTACTCAATTTATTATTTGATTGGATTGTGGGGCAGCTGTCCAATTTGTGCACCCTGATTCATTTTATAAAAGAATCCTTTTGGAATGTGACAGCCACAACATTGTTGCTCATCCCTAGCTGTTAATCGAACTGCTGCAGTCCTATTGGTGTAAGCACACTTGCACTGCTGTGCGGAGGGAGTCAGGATTTTGACCCTTTGAAGTAACAGCAATTATTGTTCCAAGTCAATATGGTGAGAGTCTTGGAAACATACTTCCAATAGTGGCACAAACACAGAAGGCTAGCAAAATCCTGCAGATCTTGCATCATCTGTGGAGAGAGAAACAAGAGCTAATGTTTAGAGTCTGTTATGACTTCTCTTCAGAATTGACTTTTCCATATGTTGGCTAGGCCAACATTTATTTCCCATCCCAAATTGCAACAGTGCAGACATGCAGCAGTAGTGAAGTAGAGGGGGTGAATTTTTGAGGTGGTTGGAATGCTAATCAAGCAGGCTGTTTAGCCCTGGATGTCAGGGTTCTTGAGTGTTTTTGGAGTTGCACTCAGCTGGACAAATGAAAAATATTCCATGATGCATGTAAAGATAAACAAGCTTTGCTGAGACCATAAGAGCCATTTGCT
This sequence comes from Hemiscyllium ocellatum, assembly GCF_020745735.1. NCBI lineage: Eukaryota > Metazoa > Chordata > Chondrichthyes > Orectolobiformes > Hemiscylliidae > Hemiscyllium > Hemiscyllium ocellatum. The sequence continues at coordinate 159,118,919 of NC_083401.1, read as the reverse complement.
GTAGAATCTTTGCCTCTCACCTGTTTTAGTTGCATTATTTATGTCTGGTCTAGTTGAGATTAGTCAATGGTAACCCACAGGATTTTAATAATTGACAATACGATTGAATAATGAGGGAATATTCTCTTTTTTTTGTTGTCTGGAACTGGTGTAACATACGTTATGTCAGTTTCAGCTCAAACTTGAATGATGGTTAGGTCTTGCTGTATATGGACATGGATGGTTCTATTTCTGACAAATCATTTTTGATAACAAGCACTTCACAGACATCTGAAAACATCCCCATTTCTGAACTTATGATATAAGTAAAGTCATTGAAGTGGCAGCCCTTGGCTGGGGACTAGAAATTAGCCTGACAAACTCCTCCAGAGATATCCTGAGCTGAATTGGTTGATTTTTGACAGTGATGAAGCCAACCAGTGGGCATTTTTCACCTGGTTCAACTGATTTCTGTTTAACTGGGACTACTTACAACCACTTTAGTCAAAAGCTGTTGTGATGTCTAGGAAGTTATACACAATGTGTATCTTTGAATTCAGCTTTTTTTTCTATGATGGACCAAGTTTGTGATGAGATCAGGAGGTATGTGGCCCTGCTACTCTCCAGACTGAGCATCGGTGAGCTGTTTATTGCTGTGTAAATTTTAGTTTTTGAATTTTCTGATGTGACTTAGTACACTAGAGCCTTAGGACTCAGCTATTTCTGGTCAAGGGTTTGCCACATTGTGTCAGTTTAGAGTTAAAAGACCAAATAAGCGTGGCAGATTTCCTTCCCTAAAAAATACGAATGAACCTGATGAATTTTTACAGCAATCTAACAGTGATGGTGGTTTTAAAAAAAACTTTTTAATTTGGATGGACTTATTCCTTGGGTTTAAATTCTACCATTTGAGTGATGTGATTTGTATTCATGTCCCCAAAGAAATAACAGATGCTTGAGAGCATCAGTGATAACCGGGCTGAGAATACCTAAATTTTATCTTCAAAAATATGTGGATTACTGGTAAGCCCATTTATTTTGGTGACTTTGTAGTAATCCTTTTGGTGGCAGTTTTGCTAGAACACTTCAGAGGGCATTAAAAATTAACCATGTGGAAGTAAGTGAAAGCCAGATTGGCTGGGCATGAACAGCAATCTGTATTCTTCAGCAGATTGCAAAGTACTAAACATTGGAAGTTAGTATGGGCCCCATGTACACCATGATTGATATAATAATTCAAATAAAGTTTTAAAGTACACTAGGGAACCTTGATTGTGCTCAAATTGTCCAAACATTGCAAAGTAATAACCAAAAGTCAATTGCATGTTAAACCAGATAACCGAAAGACAGAATACAGTTTGGAGCAAATTGTACTAGTGACTATACATCTTGAATACTTTGTCCTTTTCTGGTCGCAGTTTGCTAATGGTTGGGTTGTCCTAGGAAGAGCCACAGTGCTGTTGCCCTGACTATGATCCATGAAAGATATCTGAAAGCTGGTTTTGGAAAAATGTTGGCAAGTTAAACTGAATGGACTGTTCTAAGGGTCTCTGGTCTACCTAAATTTATACAGGCAAATTTCTAGGACTCAGGTCGAGTATTCTTCATGCAATTGTTCATGACTTGGAATTTAGAGATCGTGGAAACTGCAATCATTAATGCACCTGCTGCTTACTGCAATATGGGTCTGTACAGTTATGGATTGGTGAGCTGTGCTAGGGTCTTCTGAGAAATGAGATCAACATTTGAAATTCTTACTTTGAGCACATCTTTGTCCAATTTAAGTTACAAGCAAGTCAAAGGTAGTTATTGATGTGTGAATCATCCATCACCAAAGAGTTTTATTTCCACACTTTGTTTCCTAGGAAATCTAGATTTATCCATTGAGCAGTAGTATTACTGACCTTAATTCCTGCAAAGTTTGACCAATGACGACAGCTATACATTTTCAGCATGTTGCCTTATACTTCACATTTTCAATAAACCTAGTTTAATATTTACAGCTAGGTAACCCATCCCTAGTGGCCTTTGAGAAAGTGACGGTGTGCTAGATTTTAGAACTTCTGCAATTTATTTGGTGTAGGTAGATCATAATGTATTTAGAACAGGTTTTTAGAATTTTAACCTAGTGACATTGAAATAATGGTGGTACATTTTCAAGTCAGGATCATGAATAGTTTGGCCTTGTCCTTCTACGATCACTACCATCTAGGATTTGGAAGGGGCTTTCTAAGGAACCGTGGTGAATTTCTGCAGTGCATCTTGTAGATGGTGTACACTGCTGCTACTGTGCATTGCCAGTGGTGTGACTGAATACTGTTGGATTTGGCACCAGTCAAACAAGTTGCTTTGTCTTGGATGATGTCAAGCTTCTTCATGTTGCTGGAGCTGCACTCAACAGGTTGGTGGGGGAGTATGTGGAAAAATGTGCCATATGGGGGAATACCTTCAGAGGTCAAGGGGCAGTGGTTAGATATCTTTTTTGTTAGGGATAGCCATAATCTGACACCGCATGAATGCTGTTGTCAGCCCAAACCTGGATATTGCTGCATTTAAGCATAGACTGCTTCAGTGACTCAGGTTACGAATTGTGTTGAACATTGTGCAAACATCAAACATCTCCACTTTGTACCTTGTGATGGAGAGAAAGACACTGATGAAGCAGATGAATTATAGTTGGATCTAGGGACATCACCTTGTGGAATTGCTAAGGGCTCTTGTGATTTAAGAGGTCCAAGTTCAACCCCCACCTGCTCCAGAGAAATGTAATCTTATCTCTATATAGGTTGATTAAATTATCTATCTTGAACTCCCAAAACACCACTACCAGCAGTTCCCAGTCGCTTCAGTTTTGCTAGGGCTACCTGATGCTCCACTTCGTCAAATGTGGCATTGATCTTAAGGACAGTGACTCTTACCTCTGAAGTGTTCAGCTGATTTGGTCATGTTTGAAGTAAGGTTGTAATGAGGTCAGGAGTTAAGGTCCCTAATGGAACCCAAACTGAGCATTACTGAGCAGATTATTGTTAAGCCTGTGATGTTTGATAGCACTATTGATGAAACCCACACCCCTTTATTGATGATTGATTTAGACAGAAGGGGTGGTTGGATTTGAACTGCTTTTTGTGTACTGGGCGTGCCTGGACAATTTTCCACATTGAGTAGATACCCGTGTTGTAGCTGTCATGAATAGGGCTTGGTGTGGGGATTGCAAATTCTGTAGCATATGTCTGCAGTATTATGTTGGAATGTTGCCTGAGCCTATATCCTGTACCATGTCGAATACTTCTGGCTGTTTCTTGAAATCGTGTAATGACTCAAATTTGCTGAAGAGTAGCATCTGTGATGCTGGAGACATCTGGAGAAGGCCAAGATGGTTCAATCAGTCAACTGATTGAGAGTTTGACAGTTAGGGTTTGCTTGACTAAGCTGTGAGACAGCTCACCCAGTTTTGGCATTTAGTTTCCAGGTATTGTGTTTATGATGCCTTAGTCAGGATCACCTGGTCCACATCTAGTTTCATTTCTTTTTCAACACTTTGCAGTGGTTAGCTTTCTAAGCCATTTCAGAGAGCAGTTAAGAGTCACATGGGAATGGACTAGTATGTAAGCCAGTCCAGGTAAGGATGGCAGTTTCCTTCTCTGAAGAGCACTAGTAAAGGAGATGGATTTCTAAGAAAACCAGTAGTGGTTTCATGGTCATTACTAGACTTCTAATTCCATACTATTGTTTTCATATTCAACCATCTGTTGTGGTGGGATTCATATCCAGGACATCAGAACACTGCTGGGTTTCTGGATTACTCGACTAGTGACAATACCGCTGTCATTCCCTTTCCATAGTCTTAAACTCTATGTAGCTCACTCAGTATCAGAAACAAGTTAGCCATATTTCCTTAATTTTACCAATTAAGAAGTAGATCCTTGTAAAAAAAAATAAAAATTTGCTTGAGCAAAGGTAGTTAATTGATTAATGCAAGGTTTAAAATGTACAATGTGTCCTTGAAAAGTCACACATGTCCACATAACACCACTACCTTTGGAGGGGAGAGCGAGCTTCACCATATTGAATGTTTCTATACAGGGAGAGCAAATTCTCAATAAATTTCTAACAAGATTCATTACATATTGTACAGAAAACATTTTCATTTTTACACTTGTATCATAATGCAAAATTATGAAAACTTAATGCAAGCAACAACATATACGCATTAAAAATAGGATTAGCAGGGTATTAATGCAATACATGGCAGCTTTTTTATTCTAATCCCTTCCTTACATTCTGCAAAGAATGTATCAGTTAAGTCCACAGTCCAATTGTTGTTCTTTTTTGTCAGCTGGAAAAGTCCTTCCATCTTTAAATTCATTTGCTGTATTCAAACATGATTAGTACTCTGTTTCAGACAGCAAGATGAAAATGGGTTCTTGGTGTGTCAGCAACTCCTTTCTTTTCCAATCAAAAGCCCCTTTTGGCTGATTTGAGAAATTTACTGACATGTTTTTATGTTCAAACAAATGTGCTGTATTCCTGTTGACATTGATCACTGATAATTTCTGGGATTTTTTTTTCTCTTGATAGTATTCTGAATAAGCTTAATTCTTTCTGAGCGATGCTTACAGATTCCTTGCCCACATAATTTTCAAATGACGTCTTTCTAATCCTGTTGGGGTTTTTCGCAATCTTTTGTGAATTGCTCATCTGCCTGGATTCCTGCTACTTTTAAAGTATGGATTTATTCTTCCATACTGTGGATCTCATAGTTTGTTCTCCGAATAACACTAGAATTGAAAAACATTCATTGCTCCTTTTGCAGTTCCAGGACATCTCTGCAGGTGTTCCTTAGGGTAGTGTCCTAGTGTCCGAGGCCCAACCATCTTCAGCTGCTTTATCAAAAACTTTCCTTCCATCATAAGGTGAGGGAATGTTCACCAATGATTGCACAGTGTTTCGTACCATTTGTTGACTACTCAGATACTGAAGCAGTCCATATCCAAATGCAACAAGATCAAGAAGTGGTAAATAACATCTGTGCCACAAAATGCCAGCTATGTCCATCGTCAATAAGAGTCCATCTAACCACTGCCCCATGACATTCTATAGTATTACCATCACTGAATCCCCTGCTATCAATTTTCTGGGCATTTTCATTGACCAGAAATTCAACAGGACTCACCACATAACTACAGTGGCTAGAAAAGCAGGGCAGAGTCCACAAATACTGCTGTGAGTAATGTACTCCTGATCCCCAAACTCTGTCCACCATCTACAAGGCACATGTTCAGAGAGTGATGGAATATTCACCACATGTCTGGATGAGTGTCGCTCCAAAAACACTCGAGAAGCTTGACACCATCCAGGACAAAGCAGCTACTGGATTGCCATTATGTACACTCCCTCCACCACCATCACTGAATAGCAGCAGTGTGTACTATCTGCAAGATGCACTGCACGAATTCACCAAAGATCCTGAGATAGTACCTTCCAAACCCATGACCACTTCCATCTACAAGGTCATAGGCAGCAGATCAATGGGAACATCACTCCACCTTCAAGTTCTTCTCCAAGCCACTTATCATCCTGATTTGGAAATATATTGCTGTTCCTTCATTGCTTGGTCAATCCTGGAAATCCCTCCCTAATGGCATTATAAGCAATCCACAGCAGATGGACAGCAGCAGTTCAAGAAGACAGCTCACCACCACCTTCTCAAGGGTAACTAAGGGCAGTCAGTGACGTCCACATCCCGCAAATGCAAAGTCCAAAAAAAGGAAGTTTCAGAGGTTCATAAGCTGTTTTTCCTTTCATTGTTGAAGGTGTTTTCCTACTTTCTTGTGGCTCGTGATACTTTAAGTTAAGTTTTAATTCAGAATCTGTCTTACTGAATTTGCATCTACAAATTTATCATTTAGCTGTTACTCGTCCTCCTTCAAGTATCTTAATTTATTGGCAGATGCTCATGCCTTCACAACTGTTTAAGATTTTCATCTATCACATACCTCTCATCATTTTTGGCACTTTTTTTCTTTATATTTGTTAATTATTGACAGTATGCTGCTTGTTGTTAGTGGCCACAGTCATTTTAGAGAGTTTGGCAAGATCAACATGGTAAGGTGCCAGGTGCAACATAATGGTCAGCATGATGCCATCTACACCAGCCAAATCATAAACCGTTGTAAAATCTACCATTTCAATAAACGCTGAATAATTTCCACTATCTTTACTCCAATTCCTAGGCTACTTTGAAACAACTTTTTATACAAGGAAACTGATTCATTAATCCAATGAATATCCACTGTTTTTCTTTAATCAAATTACCTCGAACACGAATCATTATCAGCTACCGTCAATGTCTGAGCTGCCCCAGTGTGTCTTTAAACATTAACTTGTTTTGTTGGAGGAACTTAAACCTCCATTTAAGTTGGTTCTGAGGGAACACATTTACCAGTGCCATTGCTTTAACATCTATTTGATTTTCTGGTGCATCCTCTCCTGTAGCCCCTAATATTACCACTGGCCTACAGTTTGGTTTAAACCAACTAGTTCTATCTTATGGCAATGGAAGCACATTAGCTTTTGGGCATCACTTCTACTCTTAGCATTTTGGCCTGAGGAGAGGACCCCTTGTGTTCCTAATGATTCTTGTCCTCACTGTTCCTTTCTATTACCCTCCCACTTTGTTAACAACCTGAGAAGAATACCTTGGTATCAGGGATTGTGGACAAACTTGTAATCATCAGCCATCTGGGCTGTTTGACTAGGTTTTGAAGCCTTTTGGCTCTCTATGCATGTCTTTGCAGAGATTGAGAGTATTTAAATTCTTCAATTTTCTGAGCCTTTCATAGGTGAGCTTTTAAGTGCCAGCATCCAATGGTTGATGACAAGGTGCTTCACCCTCTAAGACTCTGCAAGTCTGCTGAGGCTATGACTGGAGGTTTTGACATTTCTGCTTGTAAGTTTTTAGCACAAACTCGAGCTCTAAGGATAGCCGTTTGGTCATCTTGTGATTTGAAAAAATCTCCTCAAAGTTTTACAAACCTCAATGAACTTTGCTTGCTAACTTGTTGTACTTCCTATACATGCCATTCACTGATAGTCAGACTTTTGTAATGCTGATTGTTTTGTCAACTGTCAAGTTTCTATATCCACATTTAAATTGGAAAAAGTCCGTATAAATTCATCTCTGCATAATCTGGTCACAGGATCCTGCTGCTCTTGATGCTTTTTGAAAATGTTTTCATAAGTCATTTTATCCTTTTAATAATTTGAATTTCCAGTTTTCTGGAACTTGTAACTCCTTTGTGAGTGCAGCAAGATGGGAATGTTTGGTAAGTAAGGGGAGTCTAACAACCAGGCTTTAGAAAATTTCTGAGAGGGATAACTTATTCAGCAACCCCAAGTATCACAAGTTCAAGCAGGCAATAGAATCCCAAAGTACAGATCCTTTTAATTCACAGTTCTTGCGTATATTAAAATTCCATTACTATGGTGTTACGTTGTTTTACCTATAGTACACAAAGCTTTGAGGGGCCTCTATCCTGGGAGACAGGTGATGGGTTAACACATGTGCTACATGCTGGTTGCTACTCCTGATATGATTAAAAATGGCAGTCCGGTCTGTTTGCATAATTAAGAGGTGTTAGTAAAAGTTGCGAAATGTTAGTTTAAAAAAAATGCTACGTCTATATGCTCTAAATAAGTTAGAAATTAAGTACTTTTTTTAAAAGAATAAAGGATATTAAACTGATTACTGCAACTGGGTTGAGATATGTATGTTAATGGTAAGTTTTCTTCTGCAGATGTTCAACCAGTTGCTTATGAGGAACCAAAACACTGGTGCTCTATTGTCTATTATGAGCTGAATAACCGTGTGGGAGAAGCTTTCCAGGCTTCCTCTACTAGTGTCTTGGTGGATGGTTTTACTGATCCTTCTAACAACAAGAATAGATTCTGCCTTGGGCTTCTGTCCAATGTGAATCGTAATTCAACTATTGAAAACACCAGGAGACATATTGGCAAAGGTAATTGCTCAATTTTTAAGTTCCATGGGAGGTGTTGCATAAATAGGAGCTCCAGTTCCTGGACCCTTTCCACAAACAATTGGAATCTTCCTCAAATTTACTTTCTTACTCCAGCTATCCTTTGAATACCTCTGGGGACCAAATACTTACAAATTTCATCCTTGGGCAGGTTTGGAAGAATTACAATCTGTGGGCTGCATTTGGCCAGCAGAACCTTTGGTCAGAGGGCTCCATCTCTGTACAGAAATTTTATAGGAACAGGGCAAAAAAAGTACATAAGGGAAACAACTGTCCCAGGACATTACGGCAGGAGTTCCTCAGGGTAGTGACTTTGGCCCAAAGTCTTCAGCTACCTATTGATGATCTTCATAGAACATAGAATATTACAGTGCAGTACAGGCCCTTCGGTCCTCGATGGCTCCACAGGTCGGTGCAACAATCTGAAGCCCATCTAACCTACCCTATTCCATTTTCATCCATAATATTTACCAGTGACCATTTAAATGCCCTTAAAGTTGGCAAGTCTACTATTGTTGCAGGCAGTGTGTTCATGCCCCTACTATCTAAGTAAAGAAACTACCTCTGACCTCTGTCCTATGTTATCACTCCTCATTTTAAAACTACGTCTCCTCATGCTGGCCATCGCCATCCGAGGAAAAAGGCTCTCACTGTCTACCCTATCTAACCCTCTGATTATCTTATACGTCTCAAGTCACCTGTCAAACTCCTCTTTAGTGAAAATAGCCTCAAGTCCCTCAGCCTTTCCTCATAAGACCTTCCCTTCATACCAGGCAACATCTTAGTAAATCTCTGAACCCTTTCCAAAGCTTCCACATCCTTCCTATAATGCGGTGACAAGAACTGTACGCAATACTCCAAGTGCGGCCACATCAGAGTTTTGTACAGCTGCAACGTGATCTCATGGCTCTGAGACTCAATCCCTCTACCAATAAAAGCTAAAACACTGTATGCCACCTTAACAACCCAACCATCTGGGTGGCAACTTGCAAGGATCTATGTACATGGATATAGAGATCTCTTTGCTCAGTCACAATACCAAGAACCTTACCATTAGCCCAGTACTCTTTATTCCTGTTGCTCCTTCCAAAGTGAATCACCTCACACTTATCCCTGTAATGTAATATAAATTCTTTAAAGTCAATCGAGATATGTTTTTTCTCTTTCGTGGGGTGTGGATGTCACTGGCAAGGCCGGCATTTGCTACTTAATTGCCCTTGACTGATTTGATGGGCCATTTCAAAGGGCAGTTAAGAATCCATCACACCTAGACCAGGTAGGAATGACTGACTGATTTCCTGAAGGGAATTCTTTCTCTAAAGTATGATGAACCGATATATTGCTATTTTCCAATAATTGATAGTGACTGAAATTATCGCACTAGTTTTCAATTTAGATTTTATTAATCAAATTTAAATTTCACCAGTTGCCATGGTGAAATCCAAAAGAGTGTTTTCTTGAGTCACTGGATTACTGTTCCAGTAGTATTATCCCTAGGCCACCATAATTCCCCTCACATTTGATGTTGCTGTTGTAACTGAGGTGCATGTGCAAATTGTTTTTTTTTTGGTGGTGTTTGAATGAGAAATTTGGCTAAGATGGCTTGAGGCTGGCTAGTTTGTGCTGGAAATTTCATACCTTGGATCACTACTAATATGACTTAGTGGTCAAATTGAGCATTATGATCGTAGGTCTAGAATGGAGTGAACAGCTATTTTCCCAGCTAAAATCAGAACCAAGTTACTGTACTTCAAAACTGAAGGCAAAATAGTTTTCAAATATCAACAGGGTCATAGTCAACTTAATTTGAAAGATTTTTTTTCTGACAATGCAACATGCTGTCTATTCTGCACTGATTATCCTCAAGTTTAGACTGAAAAATGTACTTCTGATGTATCACTTAAGGACAAATGTATTGTGATGTAGCAATATCCACTGAGTACATTTGCTTGAACATGCTTTAAAAGCTGCAATTCTAATAGCCTTCCATGATTAGAGAAGTTTAGAAATGTGCATTAAAAACTCAATTTGGTGCTGTATTCACATGTTCAGACATCTCAAAGTACTTTATGATCAGCAAATTCCCTTTGGAGTTAAGTTTTTGTTAAGGAAAATGGAAGTAGTAGCTTGAAATATATGGAACACAAACCTATGCCTGTTGATTTTGTAGGTGTTCACCTTTATTATGTTGGAGGAGAGGTGTATGCCGAGTGCCTGAGTGACAGTAGTATTTTTGTACAAAGTCGCAACTGCAATTATCATCATGGCTTTCATCCAACAACTGTTTGCAAGATTCCCAGTGGATGCAGTTTAAAGATCTTCAACAATCAGGAGTTCGCCCAGCTTTTGGCCCAGTCGGTAAATCATGGTTTTGAAGCAGTTTATGAGCTTACCAAGATGTGCACCATACGCATGAGTTTTGTGAAGGTAATAAAAATTTTACAAAAGTTCTGAAGTAAAGTTATAGATGCTTTTCTAGTTTTCACCTAGTAGTAAGGGAAACTTAGAAAATGTTTGCGAGGAGAAAACAGTTGAAGGATACGTTAATGGAGGAAGGTCAAGTAAATGTTTGGGGTGAAGGAAGAAATGTGCTGATTCATCTTACATTTTGAAATTTCTTCCTAGATTCTATTGAATGTCCTGTCCTTTACTGTAAAATTCTTTCTATTTAGTATTTTCTTGCATAGGGTACCTTTCCATTTCCTAGAACTGCTGCTGTCCTTTCTCAGTTTCCCATTGACCTTGCTCTGGCTTTTTCCTTTCTTCTTCACTCCCCCATCATTGGAAAAGGTTCTGTCAAGCTATCCTCCGTTTCTTGGAAAATTCTACAAACATCTGTCAAATCACCATTTCTTCTTGTTTATTGCAAGTCCTAAGAGCCTTGTGTATATAATCTCCTCAATTGGCCTTGTTAATGTACTGATAAATCTGAGCTTCACTCCTTCCTTAAGGCTCTATACCCTTAAGTGTACAGAATTGTAAGCAGTATTCTAGATGTTATAGCCATGGTTTTATATAGCTATAGCAAGTTGTCCATCCCCAATGTCCTAGATCTCTAGTTAAGAGCTAGTAATTATGTGGCTTTTCTGGTTATTTTGTGTACCTTAGTTTTTTGTTTAGTGTTTACTTGGATCCATGATTATCTTTGAATCTCTCCTGTTTCTAGATATTCATTTATTGGTCCAAAATGGATGACCTCATGCTTGCCTGTGTTGAAATTCAGCTGCCTCAGTTAATCTACTCAAAAATTTGCCAGTTTCTTTGGAATTTTATGTTCCCATTTCCACTACTTGCCATACCAAAGTGCAAGGACAAGAGCACACATTATTAAAGTTTTCATTTCACTTTATTGTCCATACAGCAGTTTATTTTGAGTACCATGTGATTTATGTTTGCATACATGTAATTGAAAATGATAGAGAAAAGTTACTCTGTCACAGAAATCTATTCTACTTATTTAGAATAATTAGTCTGAATCTTCCCGAGTGCATATTCTCGTCTGTGTTGAGAGTGTGGTGCTGCAAAAGTGCAGCATCCGAGGAGCAGGAGAATCGACATTTTGGGCATAAGTCTTTCATCCTAGTGGAGGGCCCGGAACGTTGATTCTCTGGCTCCTCTGATACTGCCTGACGTGCTGTGCTTTTCCAGCACCACACACTCTACTCTGATCTCCTGCATCTGCAGTCCTCATTTTCTACTATATTCTCATCTGTACCTCACTCCTGTGAAATGTCCTTATAGAGAATGGCGCAAGTGATTCAACTGCTGATTTGTTCTGCATCTAAGAAATTGTAACCTTTTTTCTGAACATACCGAAGAATAATAGTGTACCAAGGGATGGTGATGATGATTCTTGGTCCTCTTTCACCAAATCTTCTTTGAGATCAGATTCCATTATGGAAGATCAGCTTATCAAATATCCTTCCTGCCTAGTTTAGTAATTTCGATACTCTTAAAGACTCTGCTTTCCTAAGAAAGCTGTAACAGGCAGCTTTTCCAGTTCAACTACACTTACATCAAATGATTTCATATTTATAACTTAATCCTATAATTATTTTAATTTTGGGGTAGTATGTTTTTTGTACATTGTTCCCTCACAAGCTGCCATTTTCCCACATGGGTACTTGTGATTAACTACTTTAATCCGATGAGAGTGTGCAGCACTATGTTAAGAGTTTTCTTCTCTTTCATGGAAAGATATAAAGGGAAAATGCGAGAGAGAACTTGTTTTCACAGCAAATGATAATGGCCTGACAACGAGGGTGATGGAAGCAGATAGGATGAGTGATTTTACAAGGAAATTAGATGGTCACTTAAAGCAAGTAAACTTTGAGATAAAGCAGGGGAATGGAATTGACTGGCAAGCTCACTAGGGCAGTGGACTGTCTGAGTCAAGTAGAATCCTATTCTACAATTACTCTGCCATTTACTATGTCTTCAAAGTTGAATGTATGGATCTTATTTGTGATATAATACATTGATAAATAGGGCCTAACATAAATCCTTGTGAAATGCTGAGAACAAAAATTTTTGGAAATTGCAGCTCTGATGAAGAGTCATCTAGACTTGAAATATTAGCTTGCTCTCTATCCACAGATGCTGCCTGACCCCCAGTGATTTCCAGCATTTTTTATTTTCAATACAGATTCCAGCATCTCCAGCAGTTTACTTCTCCTTGTGAAATGCTGCTACTTGTCAATTCAGTCTGTGTTGGATTTTACCGTTACAACTTCTACCTCCTGGCCAGATTTATAACACACCTTTGGTTCCATAAACTATAATTTAGCCTATGTCTCTTTTGTACAGTTTTGGATTCCTATTCAAAGAAGGAGAGTGCGTTGGATGTTCACCAGACCAATCCTTGGGATGGAGTGATTGTTTTATATGAAGTTGAGCAAATTGGCCCTGTATTCTCTGTAACATAACAACAACACGACGGTTGGAGGAAGAGCGCCTTATCTTCCGCCTTTAACTCTCCCTCCCACTCCACCAAGGACATGCAGGTCCTTGGACTCCTCCATCGCCAGAACATAACACGACGGTTGGAGGAAGAGTGCCTCATCTTCCGCCTGGGAACCCTCCAACCACAAGGGATGAACTCAGACTTCTCCAGTTTCCTCATTTCCTCTCCCCCCACCTTGTCTCAGTCGATTCCCTTGAACTCAGCACCGCCTTCCTAACCTGCAATTTTCTTCCTGACCTCTCCACCCCCACCCGACTCCGGCCTATCACCCTCACCTTGACCTCCTTCCACCTATCACATCTCCATCGCCCCTCCTCCCTACCTTTTATCTTAGCCTGCTGGACACACTTTCCTCGTTCCTGATGAAGGGCTTTTGCCTGAAACGTCGAATCTCCTGTTCCTTGGGTGCTGCCTGACCTCCTGCGCTTTAACCAGCAACACACTTTCAGCTCTGATCTCCAGCATCTGCAGACCTCACTTTTTACTCTGCTGTATTCTCTGTAGGTAACAATGTAAGGTATTCTCATTGCAACTTCGAAAGTTCTTTGAGGATGGATACAGATAGAATGCATAACTTCACTGATGAGCTGAGAGTCAGGGAACATAGTCTCAGAATGAGTGGTCGGCTGTTTATGTAGAACAGAGAACAATACAGCATAGTACAGTCCCTTCAGCCCTTGATGTTGTGCTGACCTTTTTATCGTACTCTAAGATCAAAATAACTTCATGTCCTTCATTTTACTATCATCTGTGTGCCTGTCCAAGAGTCGATAAAATGTCCCTAATATATCTGACTACACAACCACTACTGGCAGTGCATTCCACACACCAACCCCACTCTCTGTGTAAAGACCGCTGACATCTCCCCTAAACCTTCCTCCACTCATCTTAAAATTATGCCCCCTTGTGATAGCCATTTCTGCCCTGCAAAAAAAGTCTGACTTTTCACTCTCTCTATGCCTCTCATTATCTTGTACATCTCTATCAAGTCACCTCTCACCCTTCACTCCAATGAGAAAAGCCTTAGCTCCCTCAGCTTTACTTCATAAGGCATACCACCAGTCGAGGTAGCATCCTGGTAAATCTCCTCTGCACACTCTCTAAAGCTACCACATCCTTCCTATAATGAAGCGACCAGAGTTCTTTACAGCTGCAGCATAACCTCGCAGCTATTAAACCTAAATCCGCCGCTAATGAAAGCCAACACACCATAAGCCGTCTTAACAACCCTGGCAACTTTGAGGGATCTATGGGCATGGACCCCAAGATCCCTCTGTTCCCCCACACTGCCAAGAATCCTGCCTTTAACCCTGTATTCTGCATTCAAATTTGACTTTCCAAAATGAATCACTTCACACTTTTCCACACTTGTAAGATGGAGATGACGAATTCCTCACTCGGTAACTCTTCAGAGTTCTGTACCACGGCTGCGGAAGCTCAATGATTGAGTATTTTCAAGACAGAAGTTGATGGATTTCTTAATATTAGTGGTATCAAGGAAAATGGGGGATACCGTGAGGAAGTGACGTCGAGGTTGATAATAAGCAGTGAATTGAATGGCAGAGCAGGCTTAGCAAATTTGCTATTTCTGTGATGTTCCTAAACATTAGACCTGAAGGCATTTCCTTTGTCTATTATTTCAGTTACTTCCTCAAAAATTCACTTAAACGTTTTAACTTGTTCCCTGCCTTTTACATAGGCGCTCTAATTAGATCAAATTTCTGTGCCCCTGATTATAGATTCCAGTTGCTTCCTGTGACAGATTGAGACACTGGCTCTAATTTATTGGGTTTTCCTCTATAGCCTTTCTTTCGTAATGGAATTGCATTGAAGTGTTCTACTCTGAAGAGAATTTCAGAATTGAAAGCTATGGAAGAATATACCTAAAACATCTACAATATTCTCATCATTCTCTTTCTAAAATTCAGTGAAGATCATCAGCCCTGGGGGATTTGTCAATGTTTCGTGTCATTTTTCCCCTAAAATTATTTTCTCTGTTAACTTCAATAGTTTCCAGAATTTGGTTCACCTAGGGCTATCCACTTTCTTATTAATAAGCCTTTTGTTGATCATTATCTCTGATAAATTTCTTATCATATGTTTTTACTTTTTTTTAATCTTTGCAGTTTCAATACCTCTCCCAGTCTCTTGGAATAGCACCATTCTTTCTAGTTTTACATGCATTGTTGCTTTATGTTCCCTCATCTATTTTGTTGACATAGCAGTTTTATTTGATATGTATAATGTTCCTTTAGGTGTATATACTGTTCCTGTACTAAATGAGAAAAACATTTTGAACAGATCACACTGTTTGAACTAATCTGAAGTCTGAGCTAATCATCCGTAGATGTAATTCACACCCTGCTATGGGACTAAGAAAATTTGAATTCACTTGGTTCAGTAAATCTGGAATTTTAAAAAAAATCACGAATAAAGAAAGCACCTGTCCTTAACAGGTCTGGCTTACATGCGACTTTCAGACCTGCAGTGTAAAAGATCACTTTGGCAACCTTCTCATACAAAATCTGGGATGGTCTATAATCTTTGCTCCTGAAGATATTGCTCCAGAAAAATAAATTATGTACTTGGGAAATTTTTAATCATTTATCTCTTACCAATTAGATAGATTTATAGCAACCTTGAGATTTCTAAAACACCATCCCATCTATAGATCATAAGACAGGAGCAGAAATTAGACCATTCAGCCCATCGTCTGCTCCACCATTCAATCATGGCTCGTAAGTTTCACAACCCCCTTGACAATCAATAACCTATCTATTTCTATCTTAACTACAGGGACCTAGCCTCCACCACCTTCTGTGGCAGTGAATTCCATAGATTTACCACTCTTTGGCTGAATAGGCTTTTTCCTTATCGCTGATCTAAAAGGTTTTACCTTTACTCCAAGGCTGTGCCCTCAGGTCTTAGTCTCTCCTACCAATGGAAATATCTCCCCAATATGTACTCTGTCCAGGCCATTCAGTATTCTGCAAGTTTTGATTAGATCTCTCGCTTCTCTCTTCTCTCTCTCCTCTCTTTCCCCCCCCCCCCCCCCCAAAAAACCGGATCCCCCCCCAAAACCGGATCCCCAACGTTCTTCCCATGTTAAGCCTTCCAGGCCTGGGACCATTCTTGTGAACCTCCTCTCAACCCGCCCCAAGGCCAATACGTCCATCCTGCGATATGGAGCCCAAAACTGTGCGCAATACTCTAAATCTGGCCTGACCAGAACATTTTTAACCTTCCAAAATGCATCCCTACTTTTATATTCAGGTCCTGTCAAAATAAATGTCAACATTGCATTTGCCTTCCTAACTATTGACTCAACCTGCAGGTTGACCTTGATTGAATCCTGATCTAGAGTCGTTTTGCATTTCAGACATCTGAATTTTCTCCCATTTAGAAAATAGTCTATGCCTTTATTCTTCCTACCAAAGTCCATGACCTGTCATTTTTCCATGTTTTACTCTACTTGTCACCTCATTGCCCATTCTCCTAACCGATCCAAATCCTTCTGCAGCCTCCCCACCACCTCAATACTACCTGTCTCCTACTTATCTTTGTATCATCTGCAAACTTAGCCAGAATGTCCTCAATTCCTTCATCTAGATTATTAATGTAAAAAGTGAAAGGTTGTGGTCCCAACATTGAGCCTTGAGGAACACCACTTGTCACTGGCTGCCATCCTGAGAAATAACCTTTTATCCCCACTCTGTGCTTTTTGCCAGACAGCCAATCCAATCTTCTATCCATGCTAGCACCTTGCTTCTAACACCATGGGCCTGTATCTTAATCAGCAGCCTCCTCTGCAGTATCTTGTCAAAGGTATTTTTCAAATCCAAGTCGATAGCATCCATTGGCCCTCCTTGGTCTAACTTGCCCATTACCACCTCAAGGAATTCTAACAGATTTGTCAGGCATGATCTCCCCTTGATGAAACTTTGTTTTATTTTACCATTCACTTCTAAGTATTCAGAAATCCCACCCTTCACGATGGACTCCAAAGCCTTACCTATGACTGAGGTTAGGCTAATTGGCTTGTAATTTTCTGTCTTTTACCTTACTCCTTTTTTAAACAGGTGTCATATTAACGTTTTTCCAGTCCTCTGTGACCCTCCCTGACTACAGTGATTCCTGACAGATCACCATGCACACCTCCACTATCTCTTAGGCTATCTCTTTTAGAACTCTGGGGTGTAGTCCATATGGTCCAGGTGATTTATTCACTTTAACACTTCACAGGTTTTCTAACACCTCCTTGGTGATGGCCACCATACTCTGCTCTGCCCCTGAATCTTTTGAATTTTTGGGATATTACAAATGCCTTCCACTGTGAAGGTTGACACAAAGTAATTATTCAATTCCTCAGCCATTTCCTTGTTCCCCACTGCTATCTCTCAAGTGTCATTTTCCAGCAGTCAATGTCCACTTTAGTCTTTCTTTTGCCCTTACCGTCTTCCTTTTATGTTACAGGCTAGCTTACCCTCCTATTTAATCTTCTCCCTCCTTTTTTTTTGTTGCTGTCTGTTTGTCTTTTTAAGCTTCCCAATCCTCTGGTTTCCCACTGCCCTATACCACGTTATATACTTTCTGTTTTGCTCTTATGCTATCCCTGACTTGCCTAGTCAGTCACGGTTGCCTCATCCTCCATGTACCATACTGCTTTTTGTAAGATTGAACTTTTGCTGTGTCTCCTGAATTACTCCCAGAAACTGCTGTCATTGCTGTCCCACTGTCTTTCTTGCTAGGGTCTTCTCCCCATCAGTACTGCCCAGCTCCTCCCTTGTGCCTCTGAATAAAGTTGTTTTTATTCAGCTGTAGTACCATTACCTCTGATTCTACCTTCTCCCCCTCAATTTGCACCGTAACTTCAGTTTTGTTTTGATTACTGCCTCCTAAGGGTTCCTTCATAGTCATAAGTCTGCCTCCTTATAAAGCCAGTATTGCCTGTTCCCTAGTGGGCTCTACCAAAAAGCCGTCTCATAGACATTCCACAAATTCCTTTTCTTGCAATCCACAACCAATGTGATATTCCCAGTCCACCTGCATATTGAAATCCCCCATGGTCACTGTAACTTTGCCTTTTTTACACACTCTCTTTCTACCTGGTGAATCTTGCGCCCTACCTACTGTTGGGACCTGTACGTAACTCCAGCTTTTTTTTTTAAAACCTTTTGCGGTTCTTCAGTTCTTCCCCCACAGATTCTACACCATGTGTCTCGACTTCTCTTCTTACCATTGATTTAATTTCATTTCTTACTAATAAGGCAACTCTACTTCCTTTGCCCGCCTGCCTGTCTTTTTGATAGAATATCTTTTAATATTCAGCTTCCAATCCTGACCCTTTTGCAGCTACGTCTCCGTGATGCCCACTACATCATACCTGCCAATTTCAATCTGCGTCACAAGCTCATTACCTTATTCCTTATACTGCATATATTCAGATATAACACCTTCAGTCCTGTAATAACTGTCCCTCTTCTCATTATCATTTGCTTGTCCAGTGTGCTTGAAGTTGATTGCTGACCCTTTCCAAACACTGTCCTATTTGGAGAAAGTGAGGACAGCAGATGCTGGAGATGAGAGTAGAATGTGTTGGTCTGGAAAGACACAGCAGGTCAGGCAGCATCTGAGGAGTATGAGAATTGACGTTTCAGCATTCCCGATGAAGGGCTAATGTCCGAAACATAAATTCACCTCCTCGGATGCTGCCTGACCTGCTGTGTCTTTCCAGCACTACACTCTCGACTCTGTGTTGGAGACTTTAATAACCTCTCCTGAGTTCTCATTCCCTGTCATTCCTTTCATATTTTTCCACGCAGTTGAATCCACCCCTATAGATGTTAACCTTCTGCTTTGATTTCTGCTGGGGGATGTTGCCTCTCACCTTTCTAGTTTAAAGTCGGTTGACCAGCCCATTTACTCTTACGCTAGAACTTTGGTTGCAGCTCGTTTTGGGTGGAGACAGTCACAGCAGTGACAGAATCTTCTGTTCCAATACTGATGCCAGTGCCCCATGAAAAGAAGCCCCTTTTTCCCCACCATTCTTTTAGCCATGTGTTTATGCAGTAAAACATTCTACCACTTCGCTGCTATCAAAGACCCTGCAACCAAATCCCATTGAATTATTTGGTCCCAACTTATTCCTCAATTCTAACCATGTGTCTGTGCTGATTTGTTCTGTTACTAGTATTGTAAAAATATATTTAATTAATAAGCTACACTTCCTCCCCTTCCAATTTAAGAAATATTTTATTCCTAGTTATTACCATTTTGCAGTTATGCCTCTGTAATGGTCAAACTTTATATCTGCATGGATGTATTTGAGATTGCAATTCAATTAATTTTTATATGCTGTGCATTAATATTAAAAAATTGGACTCCAGCCTGTCATTCACCCCGATGCTGTCTTTCTCATATCCATATGTGCTTTCTCTGAGGTTGGCTAGCTCAGTTGCCTGGATGGCCAGTTTGCAATGCAGAATTATGCCAACAGTCTGGGTTTATTTCATATACTGACTGAGGTTGCCATGAAGCAGTTTCCTTTTCAACCTCTCCCTTCATCTGAGGCATGTTGACCGTCCAGTTGAACCACTACCATTCATCGGTCTTTGTTAAAAGAGCTGCTCTATGGTCTGGTAAGACCTATGGTTGCTTTACCTTATGTATTTTCCTGTATATCCTTATGTCCATTCTCAGTCCTTATACCAGGCTTTAACTGATCTGGACAGCTCTCTTCCTCTTGGTTAACATTGTAGCTGTTCTGCTTTTACTATTTCCCCTCATTGGTAGCACTGCCTTGTGCTTTACTGGATAGACCAGTCAATCAACGAGAGAGGGAACTGAGGGGAGATGGAAGAAAATGTTGTGGAGGCAGTGATATTGTCAAAATAAGTAGAACCTTCTGCGCACAGCAGGTGAGCATGGAAGTAGGAATGTGCACAGGTTGAGTGGCGGCATTCCCAAACTCTGTCACCACCTTGTGTGTGCTAGAATTAAATCTGAGCTGGTAAGGTCCATGGTTGACCTTCCTGTCCTGCTGCTAGTCAAGGCCCTTATGACCAATCAAGGCCACTTAAGGTCCTTTTGCTGCTGTTGGGATGAGCCCGCCTGCAAGTGGGACTGTTGTCATGTATTGAACCTGATGGTTCAACCTGTGTCAGCTGGTTGGAGAGGAGGAATAATCCGGGAAGGTTGGTTGATCAAAGACAATTGGTGCCTGATTTGAGGCAACTGGCAGGATGTGTTCTCTTATGCTCATTTCCCATTTATTCTGTTCCTCTCTTGTCTCCAATATATCTCATCTTGCCAAATTGATCCCTTGTCCCCATTTTTTATGTTCTAAAGTGACAATGCAGTCAGTGCCCTCTGCCTGTATGTACTTAATGAACAAGCATCTTTTAACCACTCCCAATAAATTTTCATGGTTTTCATTTTTACAAGCCACATCATTTAGCACATTCATCCCAAGCTGTAGCTTTTCGCACAGTATGTTCTGAAATATCTTGCAGTTCAGTGTATATGTCTATTCCATATTTTTTTTTGCCAATCTGTTGTCCGCATGAAATTGTATCTGCCTTGTCTGCCATTGTGTCCTCCTTGCTGTTCACTATAATTGATCATCTGAGTTGACAAATTTTGGACTAAATTTCTCTAAATCACGCAAATCATCTTGTGTATCCGAAAAAAATAGCCTCCTCACTAAATGCTGTGAGGTATCACTTGTGTTCCTTTTGCAATCTGAACTACTGCCTGCTTTTCATTTAGGAACCGTATCAGTGTTTTAACTGTTTTAATTGAGGAAATGGTAAACCTTCTGTCTCCATTAAAATCTCAGATGGATAATTTGTTGTTGTACACGTCTGCTTCTGACCTTGTAACATTAACACTGTTACGTTGTAAACATAATTAACTCCAAAACCTTTGTTCAATCAGGTTTTTATTTATCTTGTATTTAACGCAAATATGTACCACTAAAAGCAGGTTAATACCTCTAAAGCACATGAATTATGGAATTGATAAGTCTAGACCTGTATTTGTCCCATGAAGTGGTTGAGACAACTATATATTTATAAGGTTTGTGACCATGCATGAGGTCTCTTCCTCCTTCTCTTCCTCCTCCTCCTCTCCCCTCACCCCAGCCACTTCTGTACTGATTGCTTCACGAGAGGATAATGATTGCAGTGATTTCTCTTTCGAAGGAGAGTTGCACTAACAACCTAGCATCTAGAATGGGGATAATCTTAGTGAAGATTAATTATAGATCTCTCTCAAGTCGCATATTACATTTGTTTTTGTTACATTCTTGTATGAAGTGGAGGTATATCTAATGAGGTCAGCATTTCATGCCTATTCCTAATTGCTCTTGAGACAGTGGTGTTATGCCACCATCTTGAACTCCTGTAGACCACATGATGTACACCCATAGTGCTGTCAGTGTTCCAGGATTTTGCCCAAACAATTCCAGAACACTCAAGAGTGTGTACCTTTATTTGCATTGAATTTTTATTGGTCAGAGTATTGAGTACAGGAGTTCGGAGGTCATGCTGCAGCTGTATGGGACATTAGTTAGGCCACTTGGAATATTGCGTGCAATTCTGGTCACCTTCCTGTTGGAAAGATGTTGTGAAACTTGAAAGGGTTCAGAAAAGATTTACAAGGATGTTGTCAGGGTTGGAGGATTTGAGCTATAGGGAGAGGCTGAACAGGTTGGGGCTGTTTTCCCTGGAGCATCGGAGGCTGAGAGGTGACCTTATAAAGGTTTGTAAAATAATGAGGGGCAAGGATAGGGTAAATAGGCAAAGTCTTTTCCCTGGGGTCGAGGAGTCCAGAACTAAAGGGCATAGGTTTAGGGTGAGAGGGGAAGATATAACAGAGACCTAAGGGCAACCTTTTCACAGAGGGTGGTACAGGTATGGAATGAGCTGCCAGAGGAAATGGAGGCTGGTACAATTGCAACATTTAAAAGGCATTTGGGTGGGTATATGAATAGGAAGGGTTTGGAGGGATATGGGCCGGGTGCTGGCAGGTGGGACTAGATTGGGTTGGGATATCTGGTCGGCATGGACGGGTTGGACCGAAGGGTGTGTTTCCATGCTGTACATCTCCATGACTCTATGACTCTATTCCCTCCTATTCCAATCTGTGGGGACGGTTAAGAGATTAAAAGACATTTTGTGAATATTTGGTTTAATTATTGCTGTAATAGACTGAACTAGAGAATTACACTGACTTTTTATTGAATCTTGTTTGGAACTCACTTTTGAATCCGGAGTTCAGTTCTGTTCTACATATTATAAAAACAGATCTAGAGGCACTGAAGAGGATGCAGAGAAGATTTACAAGGATGATACCAGAAACAGAATTGATAGTCTGGGGTCTGGTCTCTTACTTGGGGAAGAAAAGAAGCCTAAAGTGTGGCATGATTGAAACTTTTAAAACAGTGAACGATTTTGATAGAATGGATACAGGGAGAATGTTTCCTCTTGTGAGGAGACCATATGTAGGAACATCAATATAAGGTAATCATCAATAATTTAATAGGGAATTCAGACAAAAACGTCTTTGCCACAGGAAGTGATAAAGATGTGGAATTCACTGCCACAGGGTGGAGTTGAAGCAGATAGCATGGATGAGCTGTTTTCAGGGGAAAACAGATAAGCCAGAATTTGAGAGAATGGTGTAAATGGTTATGATTAATTTGGATGAAGAATGATGGAAAGAGGCATGAGTGGAGCATAATCACTGGAATACACTTGTTATGCTGCCTGGGCTTATTTTTGTGCTGTATATCCCATGTGATTAGATGCCCTTCAGTGTGGAAACAGGTCCTTCCACCCAACAAGTCCACACTGACCTTCTGAAGAGTGACCCACCCAGACCCATTTCCTTCTGACTAATATACCTAACACTATGGGCAATTTAGCATGGCCAATTCACCTAACCTGCACATCTTTGGACTGCGGGAGGAAACCAGAGTACCCGGAGGAAACCCATGCAGACACGGGGAGAATGTGCAAACTCCACACAGTTGCCCGGGGCTGGAATTAAATCTGGGACCGTGGTGCTATAAGGCAGCAGTGCTAACCACTGAGTCACTGTGCCACCCCATGTGTTTGGTCATAAGTGTCATTATGAGCAGTAATTTTCAATTTGGTACTCTGATGTTATACAATACGATCTGTATAATGAGCAAATCACAACGAAACCTGTAAGTAATGGAATTTTACGGCACAGAAGGAAGACATTGGACCACACTACCTATGCCAGTCAACAGAATGCTATTCAGTCTCAGCCCACTATCCAGCTCATGATCTGTAATCCTAACAATTTGGCACTTCAAGCAACTTCTAAATGCAATGAGAGTTTCTACTCTCTCCAGTCTTTCAGGCAACAAGTTGCAAATCCTCACTACCTCTAGGTGGAAAGATTTCAACTCTAGCCTTTCTCCTAAATAACTTTAAACTGTGTCCCCTCATTGACTGAAATGCGAAGAAAAATTCATGTTTTAACTAGGATGTCATAGCTTTGTGCATCTCAATTATCTACTCCCCGAATCTCATCTCATCCAAAGACCAGCTTATCCAATCTTTTCTCCAGTGCTGACGACAATAATTGAAGCCCCTATCTAGTATGATGGCATACTTTTTATAATGTGATGAGAACTGGGCACAGTACTCTAGCACTAGCCCAACTAATGTTCTATACAGTTCTACTATAACCCTCCTGCAATTGAATTCAGTGGGTTGCTAAAAGAGGGATGTATCCTCTATTCTGCCATAAGCTCATCTAATCACCATGCCAACTTCAGGGATGCATTTCCTTTAGCCAGTGTTATGGTAATGAAAGTGCTTAACTCTGTTAATTGGAAGTCATGTTTGGTAGAGTTTCCTAGTGTAAAATACATTTTTCAGTGCAAATTGAAAAAATAAATGGACTTGCCCACTTATTCCTGTGGATTTGAAAATGAAAATTTCATCCAAAACCAGAAAGAACCTGGACATTTAAATCCCAGGATATTTATTTCAAGCTTGTGCTATTTATTAACAAGTGCTTGCTCTTTCAAGGCAGTTGGAGCCAACTAGGGATCAGAGGAGTGATGGTTAGATTTGCTTGTTGCAGGTGGGTTATTAGGTAGGGCTTGCGTGACAAGCATGTTACATGTCTAAGCCTGAGTCCTTGGACTCAAGCTGTGCATAACCTGCTTCAGTATCTGAAGTGTTATGAGTGGTACTAAACCTGTGTAATCATTGAACATTTAGGGTATAGCTTTGTTCGCTGAGCTATAGGTTTGATATCCAGATGTTTCATTACCTGGCTAGGTAACATCATCAGTGGCGACCTTCGGGTGAAGCAAAGCTGTTGTCTCCTGCTTTCTATTTATATCTTTCTCCTGGATGGGGTTCCTGGGGTTTGTGATGTCATTTCCTGTTTGTTTTCTGAGGGGTTGATAGATGGCATCTAGATCTATGTGTTTGTTTATGGCGTTGTGGTTGGAGTGCCAGGCCTCTAGGAATTCTCTGGCATGTCTTTGCTTAGCCTATTCCAGGATAGATGTGTTTTCCCAGTCGAAATGGTGGGTTTTTTCATCCGTGTGTAGGGCTACGAGGGAGAGAGGGTCGTGTCTTTTTGTGGCGAGCTGGTGTTCATGTATCCTGGTGGCCAACTTTCTTCCTGTTTGTCCTACGTAGTGTTTGTGGCAGTCCTTGCATGGAATTTTGTGGATGATGTTGGTTTTGTCCATGGGTTGTACTGGGTCTTTTTAAGTTTGTTAGTTTTTGTTTGAGAGTGTTGGTGGGTTTGTGTGCTACTAGGATTCCGAGGGGTCTTAGTAGTCTGGCTGTCATTTCTGAAACTTCTTTGATGTATGGTATGGTGGTTTCTGGCTGTGTTTGACCTGCTTGTTGTGGTTTGTTTTTAAAGAATCTGCACGCTGTATTTTTTGAGTATCCGTATTCAAGAAGAATGGATACTCAAAAAATACAGTCCACAGATTCCTTAAGAACAAACCACAACAAGCAGACTATGATGTTACCTAGCCAGGTAATGAAACGTCTGGATATCAAACCTACAGCTCAGCAAGCAAACCTACACCCTGAACCTCAACCTGAGCTACAAATCTTCCAACGATCATTGAACATTCCCACTTTTTAAACTTAGGGACAGCTGAAGATGGTTTATCTAGGACCTCCTGCAGCATTGACCTGGGACTGAGATGGTTGGGCACCAACAAGGACAGCCATCTAATTTTTGTACTTGGTGTGATTCCAACCAGTGGAGATTTTTCTCCCTTATTACCATTTGTTCCAGCTTTTTAGGGCTTCTAGATGCTACACAAATGTCGAAAGCTAAATGCTGTTAAATCCTAAATGAGATTCAAAGAATGTGATAATGGTAATTTATCACTTGATCTTCCTCTCGGTCTGTAGCTTTTGATAATGTATGTTGATGGAATTGGCTCACTTCAGAATCTCCATGATTTTATCATGTCAAGAAATGTTGAGGACATGCCTTGGACAATACATTTTGGAACCTGTTCAGCCTTTTTTGCTGTGCGGGCTTTGTTGACTTGGTGTTTAGTGTGCTGTTGTTTCATACACCGTCACTCAGCTTGGACGTGAAAACAGTGTAAGTGCAGATTTCAGCATTACGTGATGGATTACTGATGGCTGTGAAGCCTGACTGTGTAAAGCTATCAATAACCTCTAGTGCCACATTGTCAATGATGATTGATAGTGACGTGACAACATTTTTACAGATTTGCTGCTGATATTCTTCAGTGTAGAATGCTAGTGCAGGTTATTGACCTGAGCAACTTTTTACTGGGGACTTGGCAAACATTTGTCTTGGATCTTGATCGGAAAGGCTGATTACCTTCCTGTCAGTTCTGTGTTGTAAGTGGTACCTGCAGTAGATGACCTGAAGGCATATGACGAGGAAAAAGAAAATATGTCACTGATGGCAATATTTGACTCCATTGTGCATCTCTAAGGATTCCAATGTTGCCCTGCTGTAATTGACCTTGCCCATCATGCTTTCATGGAGAGTAGATCACACTGAACAGCTTGGTAGCAGCCAGTTTTCTTCAAAATAAATAGGCTGCCTCTGCTTCTATGGACAAATGCTTAGATGGGTTAGATGATCTGTTAAAACTAAGGAATGCATTATTTCTAGACTCAATAGTCCACTAG
Source organism: Hemiscyllium ocellatum (assembly GCF_020745735.1). Classification (NCBI taxonomy): domain Eukaryota; kingdom Metazoa; phylum Chordata; class Chondrichthyes; order Orectolobiformes; family Hemiscylliidae; genus Hemiscyllium; species Hemiscyllium ocellatum. Next base: position 159,092,751 of record NC_083401.1, on the reverse strand, counting down.
TCACAAAATATATTCAAATGTCTTTCCCAGTTACCAAACAGACCAGCTATACACTCTGATCGATCTTATTCAGAACCCACTATAGATAATCAGGCGTCATTAATAAACAGCAAATTTTTTGATTTATGTTGTGGTTCTGTTCGCCAAGCTGGGAATTTGTGTTGCAGACATTTCGTCCCCTGTCTAGGTGACATCCTCAGTGCTTGGGAGCCTCCTGTGAAGCACTCCTGTGATGTTCTCCCCCCGGCATTTATAGTGGTTTGTCTCTGCCGCTTCCGGTTGTCAGTTACAGTTCCAAAAACGGATACCTTCGCAATTTCATCAACAGATGCCTAAGGGAAAGACAACAGAATGAGGACAAGCCACAACCCAAGGACTAGCCACGTTACCATACATCAAGAACATTTCTGAACTGACAGCCAGACTACTACGACCACTAGGAGTCATAACAGCACACAAACCAACAGCCACTCTCAGACAACAACTCACCAGGACAAAGGACCCGATACCCAGCATGAGCAAAACCAACGTGGTATACAAAATCCCATGCAAGGACTGCACAAAACACTACATAGGACAAACGGGCAGACCGCTAATGACCCGTGTCCATGAACACCAACTAGCCACGAAACAACACAACCAGCTATCCTTAGTAGCCACACACGTGGATGACGAGCAACATGAGTTTGACTGGGACAACACTACTATAATAGGACAAGCCAAACAGAGAGCAGCCAGGGAATTCCTAGAGGCATGGCACTTCTCCACAGATTCTATCAACAAACACATCGACCTGGACCCAATATACCAGCCACTGCAGTGGACAGCTGGAACTAATAACCGGAAGCGGCAGAGACAAACCACTATAATGCCAGAGGAAACATCATAGGAGCACTTCACAGGAGGCTCTCAAGCACTGAAGATGTCACCTTGACGGGGCGAAATGTCTGCAACACAAATTCTCAGCTCGGCAAACAGAACCACAACAATGAGCACCCGAGCTAAAATCTTCTCTCAATTTTTGATTTATTTTGAAACTAGTTCAACAAATATGTAAGGCTAATCAGGGCTGGTTGACGTATGAATATAAAAATATTTATTCTTCTAAACAACTCAACATAGATCAGTTAATGAACACTTGTTTAGAATAGCTAGGAAGTTGTTTTTGACCAGCATGGAAGTGATGGGCTGTAGGGCCTTTTTCTGTGCTGCAGGTCTCTGACTTTATAAAAATAACAAAATCTGAGATTAACTTTGGAGAGAGAAATGACATTAGGCAAATATTTGTTGATTCTCAGAATAAAAGAAAAAAATGTGCAAAGTGACTTTTACTTTGACGTTACGATACGTACAGGTGGTGGTCATTAGTCACATGGAGTTGCCACTTGAATCTTTTCAAAAATAATACATTCAGAAGATATCAAAAGTAAGTCCTCTAGTGAAATACACCTGTTTCTGTTTTCAGTTCTGACAGGGGATCCTTTAAGAGGTTTCCCAGAAGGGTGGAAAAGGCTCAGTTCAGGGCTACAATCCAAATAAATTCCAATATCAAAATAGCCACACCTTTTAACAGCCGTAAATTCAGATATTATGTTCAGTTTCGGTTTCCTTATTTAAGAAAGGATGTGCACATATTGGAGATGGTTCAGGAGAGATTTACTAGATTGAATGCTGGAGTGAGCGACAATCCTTGAAAATTTTTAATGTCGAGTAGATTCTTGTTAGGCAAGGAAATGAGAAAGTGAGGACTGCAGATGCTGGAGACCAGAGTTGAAAAATGTGGTGCTGGAAAAACACAGCAGGCCAAGGCAGCATCCAAGGAGCAGGAGAATCGAGGTTTCGGGCATAAGCCCTTCAGGATTCCTGAAACATTGATTCTCCTGCTCCAAGGAAATAAAAGCTTATTGATGGCAGTCATGAGTGGTAAATTTAGAACATAGACATATCAGCCATGATCTTAATGGTGGAGCAAGTTTAAAGGGCTGAATAGCTTGCTTTTGCTCATAATTCATATGCTTCTCTGACATGGAAATTCCACTAAACCCTAGCAATTCCATGGTTTACAAACCTTGTCTGTTTACTTAGTTTAAATATGACTTTTAGTGAGTAGTTTTGAGAGCCTTTCAGACTGAAAAGATCCAGTACTTCACATGAAATCCAATTTTCACAATCCTTTTGACGAGCCCCAAAGAAAAATGAACAGTCGAAGCACCTTTACAACTCATGACAATGGTGTTCTTCACTCGTCTTATTTCTCTTGCAGCTTATTTGACTGAGAAAATGATTTTGATTAAGGTTTTCTCGTTCTGAAACCACACTGGCATTCAGGGTGGGGTAGATATATTTATCCTAGATCTTTTGTATTTGTTCCTGTAATGTGAATGTCACTGGCCATTCCATCATTTAATGCCATCCCTAATTGCCAATGACTCCTCCACATCATGCCTATGGGCTTGTTTGACCACTTGAAGGCAGTTGAGTTAACCACATTGCTGGAGCTCTGTCGCATCATGAGGCCAGAACCGGGTGAGGATGGCAGATTTCTTTCCCTGAAGGACATTATTTGTTCACATGAATATGTTAATGTTCTGGGTTATGAGCACAGTGAAATTGCTGAAACATCACTACCTTAACTACTATGCTGCTGCCTCCCTGATATGACATACATTGAACATATTTTATGCAAAATAATGATTTACAAACACCATTAGGTACAATATGAAAGTGGACAAAATGAGCCATGAGTTTTGACTTTAACATTTGTGGGTGTGTCCCAAAATAAGGGACACTTCGAAATACAAAAGGTTGTAACGTGGACAAATGCTATTATTATGCTCAGCAAGAAGATTACTTGATAGCGATTATATTTTCTGCAGCGACATATTGGTTCTGATGGCTCTCACTTCCTGAGGCATCTCACTCCAACAGTGACAAAGAAGTTGACACAGATGCTGTAGGAGCGCCTCTATCCTTGTTTGAGTTCAGGACGTAGTTTTATTCAACGGCATTGAATTAACTCAAACAAGATCTTGGAGCCCCTCAACTAATAATAGTTTTGCTCAGCTTCTCTATTGTAGATTGATATGCAATTCTTCAATAACAATGGTATATAGTCCATCTCCAGTAACAACACAACTCAGGGTAACGTTTCATCCATTTCTCCAGCTGTTTATTGTAGGTGATTTCCACTGCCCTTGCATCGGCCTTGTTTTCACTGGAGCTGTTTTCTTTGTTTTGACCATAGATAACTTCTGTGTCAAAGGACATATGGATAGTCTGGCAAAGCTAAACATAGATCACAACAATTTTTACAATAAATTAAAGAAAACTTGATTAAATGTGGACCAGAGAAATCTTTTTTGGAATTTACCTCCTGTTCCATGTTATACCAATGTGAATTATTAAATGGGACATTGTAAATCTGCAAGTGTTCAATCCAAATACTTTGAGAATTTGTGCTGATCATAAAAATGACTGATGCATGAAGTATAGCAATAGCATTGTAAGTCATTTGAAGTTGGGCAAGCTAATTATTAGTGCATTTAAGTGGGAAATTTTGCTTTGCATGTAATCTCAATAACTTGTTACTTGCTGTTTTAGTGAAAATGGACTTCTTGCTTTATTTTTATTTTATAAAAAAAGTAACAATTTGCTTTTTTACATTTTTAGGGTTGGGGAGCTGAATATCATCGACAGGATGTAACAAGTACCCCTTGCTGGATAGAAATACATCTACATGGTCCTCTGCAGTGGCTGGATAAAGTTCTCACCCAGATGGGTTCCCCACATAACCCTATCTCCTCTGTGTCATAACAATGCTCTAATGCTGCTTCATAGTGCTCATAGATCCTTGAGTGTTGAGTTTTCCAAGAATTTGTAATCTCACTTGAAAGACATACAGAATGGATACACTCTGGACCGTCTTGATTGGGAATTGGAAAATACTTGATTCTTTGTGACCAATTGTTGGAGAAAGATGATCAGTTTTTTAGTATACTGCTGTTCTTGTGAAAGTGTTCAGTTTACACTGGTATTCCATTTCTACCTACTCTGAAGAATTTATGTAATTATGGTTTTAGAATACAGAGATGAAAGGTGACCAAGCATAGATTTGAATGTTGCAAATGCTGTGTTTTAAGTACTAGTTTGTGGTCAAAATATAGGAGTGAAGTTGTTTTTCCAAGAGAGCACAATTGCTGCACAGTTGTTATGCTGAAGTTGAATATATTTTGCACAAATGATGACTTACAAACCCTCTACACATTAGGTCACTTGACGTCTGTAGTTTTTAAAAAGTGTGGAAGTGGACAAAATGAGCCCTGTGTGCAGCTCTGTCTTAACGTCAGTGCTGACTTTTTTTTGTAATAGTGTCAAGTTACAGCTCCATTCTTGATGGATTTCTAAGGTGTGTATAGTTTTACATGTATGTTGAGGTTTAAAATATTACTTTTGTCCTCATTTTCAATTAGGTAAGGACTTTCAATCTGCCATTAGAAGGAAGTAGGTTAAGGGGCAACGTGTTCTCCACTGTGCATTTGGTGAACTCAGTATTTTTTAACTATTGCATTTAAAATGTACTTTGTAAGAAGCTACTGTCCTCTTGTAGCCATACATCAGTTCTGAAATAGTTAATTCAATATTTTAAAAAACACTTTGCAAGCAAAATTTACCGAAAGTATTTGCTGCACCAGATGTTCTGGCTCTGTTACTTTGTGCTAATTTGTCTGTTTAAAGAATTGTTTTGAATTGATTTTCTATAAATCCTCTGAGCAACTGATTAGTGGCTACCAACAGGTTGGATGTTCATAGGTTGGTAGAGCTAGATTCTTGTGCATTTACTTCCAGCTTGATTAGTTTCGGTTGGCTGGAATCTTGCAACACGTTACAAATTTTAACTTCCCGAGTGGTTAAATCAGCTTGTTTTATATTTTTTTGTTTTTAACAGTGCTAATTTCTTTTCTACTGTTGTATATGCACTTTTACACAAGACTTTGCTGTTGTGCTGTGGAATTGGAGAAACATTTATTCCAAAGATTCTAAGTCTTTCAAAATCAACAATCTGTTCTGGCATGATTTCCTTTGACATTTTGGGAACCTGATTGTGAATTTCACCACTGCAAAGTCTATATCCCTAAAAATTCTACCTTTAGAGACTTCTTAAAAAATATTTTATTCAACTAACCCTGATTTATAACTCATTTGATCCATTTGGATCTTGTGTTTTCTGTTTACTTTTGGTGTGAGGATAAAAATCTTAGGATTTCCTAATCTAAGGTTGAAGATTTACCACCCTGTTCCCAGGCCTGTTCAAAATACTCTTAACTAGACATAGGAGAAATTACAGGCAAGAGGGGAGGGAAAGCTGAGATTTTTAAAAACATTGGGGATGGAATTAGTACAAATTTCACCGGTGCCAGCAAAGTTAGTTCATTACAATATGTTGGTAAAATTTGATCATGATGGCATACAAAAATACAAACCTCTATACGTTGTACTATTCAACATTTGTTGATGCTGTAAATATCAAGTGGTTTAGTCTTCATAAAATACAAACTTCCTGCAAACAAATGAAAACAACAGGCAGGTGGAAAAGAGATGGTTGGAAACCAGTCTGTAGCATTTTCATTTTTAGAAAAGTTTTTATTTTTCTTTTTCAGCTTTTCCGCATCCTATACGGATGAGAAGTTGTCACTTGGATCATGCAGTTCACTAAAATTTCCACATCATTGAAAAGATTTTAACTTTTAACACTATTGTAATGCAAAATTACTTCAGATAGATATCATTCAGCATCCTCACACATGATATATGATGGCTTATCTACTTATGATGTTCTGTTTTTCTTCCTCTATTCCATAATGGACCAGTCTGTAATTTACAATCACAAGAAATCTGTAGACTTGAGGGAGAAAACAAAATAAATATTTTACAGAATTGGTGTACAAAATAAACCTTTTTATTCAACAGAAAACATGGCATATTCTTGAGTACTATGTAGTGCTGTGATCAAATTGCATGAAATGTTTCAATACAAATTCTATAAATTATCAAAAGCCATTTCTTCATGTAACGTTTTGGCTTTGAGGTAATCAATATTAGTGATATGAATTGATCTCCCACACTTTGGGAAAGAAAAATTTTAAAAACGTCCTGTTTTTGCATGTGCTTTTATCTTTCATATCTTTTGTTTCTCTTTTTTATAATTCTCAGACACCAAACGTAGACCATCCTTGAACCAAAGTTTTGCACATTCATATTGGCTGTGAAATATAAATATTGTGAGATTGCACCTTCCAACTTCCACTGGCAGTAGGAGGCCTAGCCACTGTGGACATGGAAGTTCACATCAAATATATGCATTAGAATTTTGTTTATAGTTCACAATTAACTGTATAAGCTCTTATTTCAATGCTGTATTTTGAATCCTCCTTTTCATCTCAACATTGGTATCAAAACAGAGAATGCCTCTTAGCAGTTAAAATGACGTAATCCTAATCTAGTTCTATACTAACACTGTTAGAAGTGCTAACTTTCAGATGAAATTTTGAAGAGGAAAAAGGATATTCTGATCCTGGCCAAAATTTATCCCTCAACGAACAATGAAAACTAGTTATCTGGTCATTTATCTTGTGGAATCTGTGTACAGATTACCTGAAAAACTTTTGACTTTCTGAATCCTGAATCCAAAATCCATAATGAATGAGTTATCAAAAATCTCTGATGGTCTAGCATCAGGATAACATGTGAATGTAGCAAAATTTGCAAACTTTAGCTGGGTGCAGGTGAAGGAATTTGCATTTATATGGACAGCCATTTCCTTTAACATACAGTTCCTTAGGTTTAATGAAGATATAGTTAAAATTGATTTGGCCTTTGAGTTAACATTTTTAAGTCTGAGTTTTAAAATTTATATGTTATCAAGTGATTGCTAAACACAGTTATAATCGCACAGTTGTATGCTTGGCTTTGATATGCTTCTGCCAGTTTGTCTGTACTTATGGTTGCAAAATTGAACAAAATCGTAAATTCTACTGAGATCTTGTTGACAAAGTTAATGTAATCCAATAACATGACCTCAAACACTGTAGCCCTCTTGTACACTGTACAATCAGATGTAGTTCTCAAGTGAAAGAAGGTTCATCCAATTTCTGCTTCACTGTCAATGCCTGTTGACATGAAGACAAATAATATAGGTTACACACCAATCCATGCTATGGCTCCATCTGACGCACGCAGAAAATGATGCTTTGCCAATGCAGGATGAGTATCTAGAATCAAAATCTTGATTAAAAAGAAAATCAAGACCAAAGAGTTTCCAAATTAATGAGGTTATAATATTTTTGAAATGAATATTAACCTTGCTGCACCAATCCAATTAAATCACGTCTCCCATAAGAAACTCCTAATCTGCACTATTGGACCCTATGTTATAAAAGATTGAATCTGACAGCATTCTCTGGAAAATAAAGCAAAATGTATGATTTTGGTATGTGCAATTTTAAGCAGTAGCCATCCTTGCTGTTTGGTGATAATAGTAAATTTGGATAGAGAATGGCTTTGGATGTGCAAATTGTTTAGAAAATTGAAATGTTTGTTAATTCCTTAAAACTTGGTGTCAGCAATTTTAATCTGTATTTATAACTTTAAATTGTAAAACAAAAGCATACAGTGTAAAATGTGTTTGCATATCACTGCATGGAGATTTGTAGAATCTTGAGAACAAAGACTGGGCAAACCTACTTGCAGACCAGTTCAGAATTGAATTGTTCCACTAAAGACAATGTTGAAATAACCAGTAGGTGATCAAACAATGTTTTTGGAAAACCCAATTCAACTTGTATAAAAGTTTTTAAGCTTCCTTCAGTTTCCTGCATCCTTTAAGTGAAAATGTTGACTTGGAAGTACTAGTCCTAGGGGTAAGAGCACTAGAATGTATCAGTCTCACCAAATAGCTGTTCTTAAGGCTACTGATGGCAAAGCCAACTGAATATGCTCCTGTACTTGAACAATATCACAATATTGCTTAAAGTGGGGAGAACAAAATAGTCTAGTTTCCTTTCTATGTTTCTTAATATCTCTCATTTTGTTGGTATTTAACAGTTGCAAGACAAATTTAGTGTGTATGTAGACTTTTGACCCTGCTCACTTTTAAGACAGTCTCCTAGTTCTAGTCTCTTACAAGGAAAGGGTCATATTGATTCAGAATCAATTTCTAACTTGGTAAAGGAAGAGAAATAAACAAGTTACATTTCACACTTTCCTTGGAGACCTAGAATTGTCCTGATCAGTTTATTTTCTATACTTGATACTTAATTGATTTTAATTAGATTCAGAATGATTGAGACAATTTTCAGTTAATCTAAAATTCATGGCAGAGACCGAACACAGGGGACCAACACCTTCCATATGTTGTCTAGCTATCACCATTGTTCACAGCTAACCTGAGAATGCAACTTTTTTTTTAAAAAAAAGTTTTGTGATTTACACATAGAATACAGTGATAGTTTCACTTCTTTCAACAGATGAAAGGCTTAATAGACAATCGATTTTTTTTCAATGTATAATTTGTTACATCATACTAAATTTTTGCTATAAATTCTGTTAGGATCGAGCCCTCCACTACCACCTGATGAAGGAGCGACGCTCCAAAAGCTAGTACGTTTCCAATTAAACCTGTTGGACTATAACTTGTTGTGTGATTTTTAACTCGATACACCCCAGTCCTGAAAATGTGTTGCTGGTTAAAGCGCAGCAGGTCAGGCAGCATCCAAGGAACAGGAAATTCAGTCCAACACCGGCATCTCCAAATCATGACGTATTTTCTACCTATTGTATCGATTATTGGAAACACAATCACTGCAACCACCATTGCCGTTCACCTACCTCCCTCAGCAATCACGGCACTCCTCCTCTTAACACCACTCCCAACCATTCTTTCAACAATTTCGAACATAGAACAATACAGCAGAACAGGCCCTTCGGCCCACGATGTTGTGCCGAACATCTATCCTAGATTAAGCACCCATCCATGTACCTATCCAATTGCCGCTTAAAGGTCGCCAATGATTCTGACTCTACCACTCCCACGGGCAGCGCATTCCATGCCCCCACCACTCTCTGGGTAAAGAACCTACCCCTGACATTCTCTCCCCCCCCCCCCCCATACCTTCCACCCTTCACTTTAAATTTATGTCCCCTTGTAACACACTGTTGTACCCGGGGGGGGAAAGGTTTCTGACTGTCTACTCTATCTATTCCTCTGATCATCTTATAAACCTCTATCAAGTCACCCCATATCCTTCGCCGTTCCAACGAGAAAAGGCCGAGATTTCTGCCTGAGTTAATGATCTAAGTTTCCATAAAAATTCGATGCCGGGATAAAAAGTGTTGGCCAATGCGCACGCGTGAAGGGAAGTGGAGTGCGTGCCCCGGAACCGCTCACGGACAGGTCACACTGGGTTACCTTCCCTCCACCGACCTCTTGGTGTTTCATTGTTTTCCAATGTAGTGACCGACTAGGGGTTAAAGTTCAGTCGGGTTAAGATACGTGGGCCTCGTTGTTTCCCCGCACCCAAAAGTGTAAGGAAGAAATGGAAACGAAAGACCTGCTGGAGGAGGTGTAAGCCGGGAACTCGGTGGTCTCCGCCTTCCTGTGAAGGATGTTGGCGGCGCGGCTGTTGTGCAAGAGCCGTTGGAGTCTCGCGGCGCCCAGGAGTTTGAGTTCGGCGCGTGCTGGCTCCGCGTGCCTGAACCCGGTGTCCCGGATGGGCACTGCTGGGGAGCAGTCGGAGGCCGCGCGCTGGCAGCCAGCTCGAGCGCAGTGCAGGCGCCGGAGCAGCGGAGCCGTGTTGGCGGGAGAGCAGCTGCTGTTGGCCGAGACCCTCTCCGACTGGGAGAGGCAGCTGCTTGACCGGCTGCTGGACGGATTGCTGGGCGGACAGAGAGCCTGCCTGGCGGAGGCGATCACCCTGGTGGAGTCGTCTCACAAACACAAGAAGTGCTTGGCCCGGCTGCTGCTGCAGAGAATACTGACCTGTCAGAAGGAGCGAGAGCGTCCGAATGGAGGGAAGCCGCTGTCCTTCAGAGTGGGTCAGTACCGCTCTCCGCCTTTCGCTGACGGAGAATGCGAATATAAATGGGGGAAAAAAAAACTTATCACGGAGGAAGTCATTCGGCTCATTATTACTGTTTCAATAGGCGCAAACATAACGCAGCCTGAGTCTCACTTTCCAAAGCTTGGTCCCCGACTCAAGGTTATCGATTTCAGAAGTGCTTTCAAATGTGACCAGGCTTTCTGTCTTTACCAACGTGATCATGACCCTGCAGCACACTCCTTCAGTCTTCCTTTCAATTACTTTAAATCTCTGCTTCCTGGTTATTGATATTTCTCGTAACTGAAATGGGTGGACCCTCCATAGCTCCATACAGCTCAATTACCTTTCCCTTTTTAGCATCTTTATTCCACGTAGAAAGTACTGGATGAACTGTACTGTTTGCTTCAGAGCTTAAAAATCTCTTTTATTTTGTGTTTGGTAAAGTGGTGCGAAACAGGTTTCTGACCACAGTTGTCACCTCAAGTAGATTACTAGATTTCTATGAAGAGATTTTTTGAGAGTTCGATTATTAGATTAGATTCCCTACTTTAGCCCAACCAGTCCACACCGACCCTCCAAACAGTAACCCAGCCACACCTATTTCCCTCTGACTAATGCACCTAACATTGGGCAATTTAACATGGCCAATTCACCTGACCTGCACATCTTTGGACTGTGGGAGGAAACCCACGCAGACACTGGGAGAATGTGCACACTTCACACTGACAGTCGCCTGAGGTTAGAATCGAACCTGGGACCCTGATGTTGTGAGGCAGTAGTGCTAGCCACTGTGCCGACTATGTTGGGCCTTAGACAGCATCCGAGGAGCAGGAGAGTTGATGTTTTGAGCATAAGCCCTTCGTCATTCCTAATGCATGAAACATTGATTTTCCTGCTCCTCATACTGCCTGACCTGCTGTACTTTTCCAGCGCCTTACTTTTTGACTCTGATCTCCAGCATCTGCAGTCCTCACTTTCTTCTATGTGCGCTTATACTTATTTGAATTTAGAAGAATAAGAGACCTTACTGAAATAAAAAAGATTCTTTGTTTGCTTGATGAGATAGATACTGAGGTTGTTTTCTCCTTTTGAGGGAGAATCTAAACCCAGAGAGAGAACCCGAGTAAAGAGTCACCCATTGGAGATAAAAATGAAGAGGGATTTCTTGAAATTTGTGAATCTGAGGCATTCTTTACTAAATAGAGCTGTCAAGACAGAATATTTCAGTAGTGTCAAAACTGAGGTTTTAATCGAGGATTAAAGAAAAGACAGGAAAGTAGAATTGAGGATTCTCATATCAGCCATGAAGATATTAAATGACAGATCAGACTCAGTGAGCCAACTTGTCAACATTCTACATCCTTATGTTCCTGAAATAAACAGGACAGTAGTGTCACGGATACAAAATTGGCTGAATGACTGGCAACAGTGTCAAAAAGTGTGGTGCTGGAAAAGCACAGTAGGTCGGGCAGCATCTGAGGAGCAGGAGAGTCAACGTTTCAGGCATAAGCAGTTCATCAAGAATACCAGTGGTTCTTCCTATACGTTTAATGATCTAGATAACTGGTGTACATAGCATAATTTCAAAATTTGCAGATATGACAGTTGGAAGGATTATGATCAGTAAGGAGTATTTTTAAACCTTCAAAAGGACATTAACTGGTGAAATGGGTGAACTCAGTGGCAGATAAAGTTTGATGCACAGAAGTGTTAAGTGTTGCATTTTGGTCAGAGGAATGTGGATGTAAAGTACAGAGTACAATTCTAAAAGGCATACGGAAATAGAGAAACCTGGGTCGTTTGATAGTGTATCAGAATGCATTGAAAATGCTTCAGCATTCTGCACTTCATTAAAAGCGTCAGAAAGCTGTAATTAGGCTGACAATGTGTAAAATACTGGTTTGACCTTAATCAGCATGTTGTGTCCAGTTCTTAGCATCGCACTTCAGGAAAGATGTGAAGTCATTAGAATGCAGAAAAGAGTCACAAAATGGAGCCATTACTTTGACTGCTGAAGTGACCACTGACACGTACAGATGAGGCTGTTGATGTCAGCTGGTTGTAATAAGCATTGATATTTACCTGCACATATGCTGCTGTTGTCACCATGTGCAGTGACATTGGTACAAGTGCAAACTACCACACCTTTGTTTTAGATTTTTTAAAACATATGGCACTGTATTTTTATTTCTCCAGTTTCTATAAGAACATAGTACAAATTGGATCATGTAAAGGAATGATGCTACCTAGGTTACCTTTTATGTAGAATGTGGCAGTTCTGCAGTTCGACTTATAAAATAGTATCATTTATCTGATCCCAGGTTATGCATTTTGTCATTATATAAATATTATCTTGCTGGAGTCCCTGGGTGAAAGGACCAATACATTTCCATGTTTGTGATCAGTAGCTGTTGCTGGGATTCTCGTTGCAGTGCGGTTCTATCCCCGTGTGTGCATGTTTATTGCTCCATCCAGTGGTAATGATCATAATTACAGCCTTAACAGCAATGATTCCGGGGTGATGGACTTCAATTACGTAAGATGGCAGAAGTTTGGGCTATTTTCCATGGTGCAGAATGTTCAGAGGAGATTAAAGATGTATATAAAACATGTTGTGAGGGTGCAGAACAGGTAAACCAGGATGTTACTTTGGCTGTAGTGTCACAACTATGAAGAGTGAGTAGATAGACAATGCTTGTTTTCCTTGGAACAGATAAGGCTGAGATTGAAGTGTTGAAAATTATGAGAGACACTGATGGGAAGAAGCCTTCCTTTTTCTGAAGGATCAGTATCCAGGTGCATAGATTTAATGTGAGGGCCAGAATGTTGAGGGGAGTGTTGAGGGGGGTTTTGAGGAAGAAAGAAATTCACCTAGAAGATGAACATTATTTGGAATTCATTGCCAGAAAGGATGGTATAGTTGGGAACACTTGTGAAATGTTTCGGTGAATATCTGAAATGCCATAGAATTCAGGGCATGGGCCAAGTGTTAGAAAATGGAGCAGATTGTTGCTTGCTAAGCAGCATAAACATACATAGCAAGCAAGCAGGACAGAACATCAACGCTTCATCAGAGGCTCGCTGATGATGTTACCTAGTATGGTGACGAAACGTCTGAGAACAAATCCCTCTGCTCAGTTGGCAGACTTATAACATGAAGATGCTATGAGGAGAAAACCAGGGAGTGGCACCAGATATGGTTGCCTAATTGGCTTCCTGTTAGCGAGCTTTGAGAGGATTTATAGCTCAGGATGAGGTTCTGGATGTAGGTTTGTTCTCTGAGCTGGAAGGTACGTTCAAGCAGACACAACATGTCTAAAAATTCTAGCCACGCTCCCCCGACATCAAAGACATCTTGGAAAAGACTCCTCGACTACTCAGACTCCTTGGCATCATGGTAGCCCACAAACCCATCAACACACTAAAACGGCAGTTAATGAACTTGAAAGACCCTACACAGACAACAAGTAAAGCTAATGTCATTTACAAAATACCTTGCAAGAACTATAACAAACACTACATTGGACAAACAGGCAGAAAACTAGGCACCAGTTTATGTGAACATCAACTAGCCACAATAAGACATGACCCACTCTCATTAGTATCCTTACATATGGATAAGGAAGGATACCACTGGGACAACATATCCATCCTAGGACAACCAAATAGAGACACGCATGAGAATTCCTAGAAGCATGGCATTCCAACCAGAACTCTATCAACAAACATATTGACTTGGATCCCATTTACCATCCCTTGAGAAAAAGAACTGGAAAAAGCAACATCACCATAGGAAATGATGTCACACCAGGAACTGATATAACCAACCCTAGGAAACTCAAACATATAAATAGAAAGTGGGCTACACCACCAGTGCTTCATTCAGAGACTCACTGAAGATGGTGTCCTGTTTTGCAACTATTGTGATTCTGGCCAATTTTGTCATTAATATACTCAATTCTCCAGTGGTCAATGTTTTTATTTTTGAGGGCTCCTCTTGGGATTTCAGATTTTGATCTTTTAGGGACTCCTCTTTATCATTGTTGCAAACTCATTTGTTAGGTGATGTAGTCATATAGTAATGATACCTTCTGTAGTTGTGCTGATTTATAGGGGATTTGAAGTTGCTCAGGAACAGAATTAGAAGAAATTCATACTATTCCAATAAATCAATTGTCTCTTAAAGCTGCAGCACAGAATGAAAACATTAATTTCCGATATACTACAGTTTTTAAATCGGTACAAGACAGCAGATGTAACTTAACAACAAGGACTTTTAGTCAAATAGTTGATATATGGTTAAACGCAGGAAAAAAACTATCAATGTAATCATACCTTGTATAAACCAGTAAGGTCACAGCTAATTAAGTCACATTTCTTTTCCACAAAGATGGAACATTTTAAATCAGACAGACTTTTTATCATACATTGATTTAAATTTAACCACCAACAATTACAATGGGATATTTGCCTTTTATTTTTCCTAAGTGTACTTGAAAATATGCAATCTAAACTGGAGATTCCATATTTATTTGCAAGGAATTCATGATTTTAGTGATTAATTTTTTTTCTTGGAATCCAGACAGCACAGCATTCCTTTGTTCATGGGTTTAAAAAGTATTCTCTATCCATTGCAGTATCCTCTTCTCATCTTTGTAGCTCACTTATCCCTCGGCCATCTTGCAGCTTCCTCTGCCCAAGCTAGACTTATGGCAGTCAGCTCTGCTGGTGCCTGCTTAGCAGCAGCCTCTTTTCCACCCATGCCCATCTGGAGGTGGCCTCCTCCCCTCATGTGTAAGACAGCAGGATCTAGTAGCAGAAATAGGCTATTCAGCTCATCAAGTCTCCTTTGGCATTCAGTGTGAGCATGATTGATCTGATGATCCAAACTTCATCTTCCTGCCTTTTTTCGAAAACCCTTGATTCTCTTACTGATTAAAAATTTTGTCCAAATCTGTTAGTCATACAGTATAGAAACAGACCTTTCACCTCAACCAGTCCATCATAATCCCACACTAAACAGTCCCACCTGCCTGCACTTGGCCCATATCCCTCCAAACATTTCTTACTCATTTACTTTATCCAAATGCTTTTAAAAATTTATAACTGCCACATCCACTAATTTCTTTGGAAATTCATTCCACTTACAAACCACTCTGTATAAAAAGATGCTCCTTATGTATTTTTAAAATCTTTTTCCTCTCACCTTAAAAACATGACTCTTGTCTTGAAATCCCCCAGCCTAGGGAAAAGACACCTACCCATTCACTTTATCTATACCTTTCATGATTTTATAAACCTGTTGAGGTCACCCCTAAACTTCCTAAGCACCAGTGAAAAAGGTCCCAGCCTCTCCTTATAACTCAGACTCTCCCAATGCCAGTAGCATCCTAGTTATAATGTCCTGAACTCTCTCTCAACTTAATATTCTTTCTAGAACAAGATGACCAGAACTCGACACAGTACTCCAGAGGAGGCCTCACCAATGTCCTGCACAATCTCAACATAACATCCTAACTCCTATACTCCAAGATCTGAGTGAGGAAGGCAGGCGTGCTACTGTACTTTTTAACTGCCCTATCTATATGTGATGGAAACTTCAAAGAATTATGGACCTGAACCTGTAGGTCTGTCTGTTCTATAGCGTTCCCAAGGCTCTACTTTTAATTGTATAAGTCCTGTCCTTGTTTGGTTTACCAAAATGAAGTACCTTGCATTTGTCCAAATTAAACTCTATCTGCCACTTTTCAGCTCATTAACCTAACTGATCAAGATGTCTTTGTAATCTTAAATATCTACCTTCATTGACGATTATACCACCAATTTTGATGTCATCTTCAGACTTACTAACCATGCTTTCTATATTCTCATCTAAATCATTTATATGAATGACAAACAAAAGTGGAGCTAGCACAGTTCCCTGTAGAATACGGCTGATCACAGGCCTTCACCGCCACCCTGTCTCCTGCCATTAAGCCAATTTGTATCCAGTTGGCATGCTCACCCTGAATCCCATGTGATCTAACTTTACTAATTAGTCTACCATGCAGAACTTCGTCAAATGCTTTACTAAAGTCCAAGTAAATAATGTCTACTTCTCTGCCCTCATCCATTATCTTGGTTACTTAAAAAAAAATTCACTTAAGTTTGTGTGATGTAATTTCCCTTTCTCAAAACCATGTTGACTGTCTGTAATCATTCCTTGCCTCTCCAAATGCGCATAAATTCTATCTTTCAGAATTGCCACCAATACCTACCCACCACCGATGTCAGGTTCACAGGTCCATAGTTCCCAGGCTTCTCCTTTCATGCTTAAAAGCACAACATTAGCCACTCTCTAGTTCTCCAACACCTCACCCTTAGTTATAGATTATACAAATATTTCTGCAAGGGCTCTGTAATTTCTTCCTTAATTTCCTACAATATCTGGGATACTCTAGATTTGGTCCTTGAGATTTATCCACTTTTATATTTTCTAAAACACTAGGACTTGCCACTTCTGTAATGTGAACTGTTTCTAGCCTCCATTTCTTTCTCCGCAGTAAAAACAGATGTGAAATATTCATTTATTATCTCTCCCATCTTCTGAGGTTCAACACAAAGGTGACCTCTTTGATCTTTAAGAGGGCCAACTCCCTCTCTGCTCGCTCTCTCTGCTCTCTTGCTGTTAGTGTACTTACTGTAATCTTATTGGATTATCCTTAACCTTCTTTGCAAAGGCTACATCATATCCTCTCTTTGCCTTCCTGATCTCCCTCTTAAGAATTCCCCTACACTCTTTATACTTTTCTAAGAAATTAATTTGAATGTCGCTGTCTATATCTAATCTAATATTTCAATACTTTATTTGTCCATTGTTCTCTAATCCAACCAGCCTTACCTTTCACTCTAACAGGAACATAATAACTCTGAACTCTCGTTACCATACTTTTGAAAGACTCCCACTTATCAACCATCAAACAGTCTACTCCAATCAACTTTTTAATGTGCTTGTCTCATGCCATTAAATTTGCCTTACTCCAGTTAAAAGCTTTAATTTTTATTGAAGGCTTATTCTTCTCCACCACTGTTTTAAAACAAATAGAATTGATTGTGATCATTATACCCAAAGTGTTCCCCTACTATTACTTCAGTCACTTACCCTGTCTTATTAATGATCCAGCTTTTAAAGCACTTTGCAGTAAAGAATCTCTCAGATTCACGACCACTGAGAAGCAGTTCTTCCTCATGGCTATCTTAAAAGTGCAAGTCCTCGTTCTCAAATTACACTCTTCAGTTCTAAACTCTCCCAAAAGCAGAGTTTCTGCATCTACCCTGTCAAGTCCCAGTAACAATTTTGTATATTTCAATAACCCTGTCTCATTCTTCTAAATTCAAATAGGTGCAGACACAAATTGGAGGAGAAAGTGAGGACTAAAGATGCTGGCGATCAGAGCTGAAAATGTATTGCTGGAAAAGTGCAGCAGGTCAGGCAGCATCCAAGGAACAGGCGAATCGACGTTTCGGGCATAAGCCCTTCTTCAGGAATCTTGGACTTATGCTCGAAACGTCGATTCTCCTGTTCCTTGGATGCTGCCTGACCTCCTGCGCTTTTCCAGTAACACATTTTCAGCACAGATACAAATTGCTCAACTTCTTCACATTTCCTCCAAAGCTGGGATCAGTGTAACAAAACAAAAACAGAAGTTGCTGGAAAAGCTCATCGCATTTGGCAGCATCTGTGAAGAGAAATCAGTTAATGTTTTGGGTCGGGTGACCTTTCCTCAGAACAGCCTAGTGCTGGACTGCCTCCAAAGCCACTGTATCTTCACTTAGATAAATGGTCCAAAATGGTTCACTGTATTCCAACTATGATCTGCCTAGTTTTAGGAAGACCTCCTTGCTACTAAATTGAGTTTCCTTTGAATTAAAGGCCATCATGCCATTTACTTTCCTTATTGCTTGCTCTATTTGTGTGCTAGTTTATTATAATTTATGCGCAAGGACTCCCAAATCCCTCTGTGCTGTTGCTTTCTGCAGTGTTTCTCCATTTAAATATATTCAGGTCCTCAATTTTTCCTGTGTAAGTGTAGAGTTTTATGTGCCAACCTTTTGCTCATTTGGAAGAAAGTGAGGACTTCAGATGCTGGAGATCAGAGCTGAAAAATGTGTTGCTGGAAAAGCGCAGCTCTTCTTCCCTGAAACGTCGATTCTCCTGCTCCTTGGATGCTGCCTGACTTGCTGCGCTTTTCCAGCAACACATTTTTCAGTTTTGCTCATTTGCTTAACTCCGCAGACCGAGTCATCCTTACCATTTGCTTTTCCATTTATTTTTGTGTACTCCACATTCCTTATCAAAGCCACATGTTTTAAGTAAACGTGGCCTTAGCACAAATCCCTGTGGTTCTCTGTTACTTGCACTTTGCTATTCCTGATGCCCGAAACATCGACTCTCCTCCTCGGGTGCTGTCTGACCTGCTGTGTTTTTCTAGCTCCACCCTTTTCGACTCATCCTGAAAATGCCCCCCTTATCCCAACACTTATAAAATGCTTTTGAAAATTCCAATATATTCTCTTCAGTTGTTTCCACTTTTTGTATTTTGCTTGTTAGTATCTCAAAGCATTCTTCTAAATTTGTCATGCATTAATTCCCCTTTGTGAAGCCATGCTGACTGTTGACATTATGTATTTTGAAATTTCCTGCTATTAAAACTTAATATTGGGCATTTTCCCAATAACTTGGTAAGCCAGCTGGCCTATGATTGGTTGTTTATTTCCTTCAGCATCCTGTTACCCTCTCAAACCACATGCAGCAACATCATTTCCCCCTCCAGTCTGAACTTAGGCCTCTGCTGAATGTCGCCTCTGCTGAATGTCACTTCTGCTGACTCCCTCACTGCCATCATCACTTACTTTCCTTATAGTCTGCTCTATTCACTGGTTCATAATTCGCACTCTTCAGAAGTCCCATATTTAAATCTATTCCCTTCCTCCGAATATTCTCTTAAATGCAT
The DNA here is from genome assembly GCF_020745735.1 of Hemiscyllium ocellatum. Classification (NCBI taxonomy): domain Eukaryota; kingdom Metazoa; phylum Chordata; class Chondrichthyes; order Orectolobiformes; family Hemiscylliidae; genus Hemiscyllium; species Hemiscyllium ocellatum. Next base: position 159,073,664 of record NC_083401.1, on the reverse strand, counting down.
TAATTTCACTTTTCTGGATTGAAATACATTTGCCACCGTTCTAACCATCTGATTGGTACATTGCTCACTTCCTGTGGTCTATTGCTTTTTGTTGCTCACCATCATTCTTGTGGGCAATTTCCATCTAATCAATAAATATGTTCATCTTGCCCCCAACATTTATGTCCAAAGCACATCCATCTACCAAAATAAAAGGAACCCAATTCTGAACTGTATGGCATTCCACTGGAAATGACCTTCCAGTTAAGCAAAGCGTTAGTTGACTATAACTCTCCACTACCTCTTGTCACTGAGCCAATTTAAATATTAACAATTACTTGCCCTTGAATCCTTTGAACTTGTACTTCTCTGAGTGGTTAGCCATGCAGGACATTGATGAAATCTTGCTAAGGTCCATGTATGCCATACCATATTAAATGCACTGCCATCATCATCTGTTTTTGTTAGCTCCAATCCAGTTAGCTAGGTGTGACCATCCTTTATCAACTATTATGCGTGCTAACTGTCCTTAATTATTTGGGTATTGTACTGTGTTTCAGAATTTTCTTTCCAATGTTTTGTCACAGGGTTTAGGCTGAGTGATTTGTAATTGTTTGGTAATCCCTTCTCACAGTTTATTTTGTTAGCAGTCCTCTGGCACCTTGCCTATATCTCGAAAGGACTTTAAAATAATGATCAGCTTCTTTTAATTCCATGTTTTCCTTAATAACTTGAGATACATTTCACCTGGTCCTGGTGGTTTATACACCTGCAAGGTTTATTCAATTTCATTTCATTATCCTGAACTAAAATGTCTGTTTACTCGTCTTCTGTAGTAATAGAAACAAACTATTTATTACGAACACTGCCCACCTCTTCCATAAAAGTTAACCTTTGGTCTCCAATTAGCCGTACTCTTGTATTGGTTATGTTTTATCTCTATATTAATAAAACCTTATGCTTTATTTGCCAAATATTTTTTACCCCCACTCTTAATTTTTGTAATTTCTTTTTAATTTGAGTCTGACACTTTATGCTTTCTAAGTTTTGGAACTGATACAAAATTTCCTTTCCTGCCTATCCCTACTCTAAATACTCTTTAAAATCCAGGCATATCTGAAGTTGAGAGTCTTACCTGCAGGGTAGATGCAGAAAGGTTGTTTCCCCTTTTCATTGTGGGATCCTTTATGTGCTGTTTGAATATCCCCTATTATTCTGAAATGGACTTATCTTCAAGTAGCTGTTCCCAGTCCAATTTCACCACCTCATATTTCGGCTTAATAAAATTGGCCTGTCTCCGATTTAGTTTTTTTTACTATTGACCTATTTCTATCTTGTTCATAACTTTATTTAAATCTAACTGAATTATGATCACCTTTACTAAGCACTCTACTATTGATTTTCTTTTCGATCTGCCCCAAAAACAAATCCAGATCCACCCTTTCTTGTAATGAGCTTAATGTATACTGGCTGAAGATGTTCACTCCAATGTATTTTGAGATCTGCACCTTAATACCTTTTTACACAGAATTCTTCCAAGTTCGCATTGGTAATGGTGTTATGGATCTTTTGAAGCCTGAATTGCTGATGTCACGTGCACTTCTGCATATGTTATAGTCTGGAGTTACTGTGAGCATTGGTAATTAACTTTCTTTCTTTCACATGGCTAACCAGAAATATCTCCATTTGTTTGGCTGTGTAAAAGCACTTCCCCTGACTATCAAGTGCTGGGATGAGACATTCCACTTTGCTGCAGATTTTCTCCCAATTCAAATCTGTGTGATAGAGATCATCTGCTATTATGACCATTCTTTTCTACACTTCTCTGAAATTTGCTTAAATGTTTTCTGTGGTACCTCAATCTATTAGAGATCTATTCTGTATTCTCAGCAGAGTGATGGCTCTTTTTTGTTTTGTTCTTCAGTTCAAGTCAGACTCATTTCATGCTCCTTCTAGCTTATCATCTCTTCTCATATCCATGATTATTTTGATGAATTTTACCAGTTTTTTATCTTACATTTTACCACTTTTGCACATTCTGCAACAAAGATTTTTGTATTACTATTCCTGTTCTTTATTGAGCCACATTTCAACAATAGCTTTGATATATTTTAGTATCCATCCATGGCCGCATTAAAGGGCATTCTGACTTTTAAGAATCCTTGAATTGAAATATATTACTAATCACTAAAAAGCTCTCTTGTCCATTTCAAACATCGATCTTCCATGTTCAGTTGTTCATTTTGTGTTTTCTGTTCCAGCTTTGGTTCTCTTTCTTTATACACATTCAGGAGAAAGTGAGGACTGCAGATGCTGGAGATCCGAGCTTAAAAATGTGTTGCTGGAAAACGCAGCAGGTCAGGCAGCATCAAAGGAACAGGAGAATTGACATTTCGGGCATAAACCCTTCTTCAGGAATGAGGAGGGTGTGCCAAGCAGGCTAAGATAAAAGGTAGGGAGGAGGGACTTGGGGGAGGGGCATTGGGAATACAATAGGTGGAAGGTAGTTAAGGTGAGGGTGATAGGCCGGAGAGGGGGTGGGGGCGGAGAGGTTGGGAAGAAGATTGCAGGTCAAGAAGGCGGTGCTGAGTCTGAGGGTTGGGAATGAGAAAAGGTAATGGGAGGGGAAATGAGAAAGCTGGAGAAATCAGCATTCATCCCTTGTGGTTGGAGGGTTCCTATGCAGAAGATGAGGCGCTCTTCCTCCAGGCATCGTGTTGCTATGGTCTGGCGATGGAGGAGGCCAAGGACCTGCATGTCCTTGGTGGAGTGGGAGGGGGAGTTAAAGTGTTCAGGCACGGGGCGGTTGGGTTGGTTGGTGTGGATGTCCCAGAGGTGTTCTCTGAATGTTCCACAAGTAGGCAGCCATTTACTGCACCTGGAGGCCAATGACGTGTGGAGGTGCAGGTGAATTTGTGACGGATATGGAAGGATCCCTTGGGGCCTTGGAGGGAAGTGAGGGGGGAGGTGTGGGCGCAAGTTTTGCATTTCTTGCGGTTGCGGGGGAAGGTGCCGGGAGTGGAGGTTGGGTTGGTTGGGGGTGTGGATCTGACGAGGGAGTCGCGGAGGGAGTGGTCTTTCCGGAACGCTGATAGGGGTGGGGAGGGAAATATATCCCTGGTGGTGGGGTCTGTTTGTAGGTGGCGGAAATGACGAAGGATGATACGATGTATCTGTAGGTTGGTGGGGTGGTAGGTGAGGACCAGTGGGGTTCTGTCCTGGTGGCGATTGGAGGGGCGGGGTTCAAGGGTGGAGGAGCGGGAAGTGGAGGAGATGCAGTGGAGAGCGTCGACAACCACATCTGAGGGGAAATTGCGGTCTTTGAAGAAGGAGGCTATCTGGGTTATTCAAAGACCACAATTTCCTGTGGCTAAACACTTTAATTCCCCCTCCCACTCCGCCAAGGACATCCAGGTTCTTGGCCTCCTCCATCGCCAGACCATGGCAACATGACCTCTCGAGGAAGACAGCCTCATCTTCTGCCTCGGAATCCTCCAACCACAAGGGATGAATGCAGATTTCTCCAGCTTTCTCATTTCCTCTCCCCTCGCCTTTTCTCAGTCCCAACCCTCAGACTCAGCACCGCCTTCTTGACCTGCAATCTTCTTCCCGACCTCTCCGCCCCCACCCCCTCTCCGGCCTATCACCCTCACCTTAACCTCCTTCCACCTATTGTATTCCCAACGTCCCTCCCCCAAGTCCCTCCTCCCTACCTTTTATCTTCGCCTGCTTGGCACACGCTCCTCAATCCTAAAGAAGGGCTTATGTCCGAAACGTCGATTCTCCTGTTCCTTTGATGCTGCCTGACCTGCTGCGCTTTTCCAGCAACACATTTTTAAACTTTATACACATTCAGGTTTCCATTCATCCACCTGACTATCTAGTTTAAATTCTATCCAATCCACTAGAAAGTCCCTCCATCAAGATGCTGGTCTAGGCCTTTTGGAGATGCACCTGTCCAGATTGTCTGCTCCAAAACATGGGAACATAGGAGCAGTCGATAATTGAGTCCCTTGAGGCTGCTCCACGATTCTTGATAACAGATGATCATGAACACAGCATCATATCCCACACAATCACTGTATCTCTTGATGTTGTTAGTACCTAGAAATCTAGAAATGTCTATCTTGAGAGCAAATAATAATGATTGAGTTTCTACTGTCCTCTGGATGAAGAATTCCCCCTTCTCTGAGCAAAGGAATTCCTCCTCGTTTCAGTTGTCTTATTCTGAGAGACTGACCCCTGATTCTAGACGTCCCAGCTAGGGGAAATATGCTTTGTGTATCCATCCTGTCAAATCCTTTAAGTATTTAGTTTTAGTTTCTGATTTATCTATTCATGATTGTATCTGGGTGTGTCTTTTTTCTCCTAGGAACTCTTAGGTTAGAGAGAAGAAGGTTGAGAGATGACTTAATTGCAACATAAGATGATCAGAGGGTTAGATAGGCTGGACAGTGAGAGCCTCTTTCCTCAGATGGTGATAGCTAACAGAAGGGGACATAACTTTAAATTGAGGGATGATAGATATAGGACAGATGTCAAAGGTAGTTTCTTTATTCGGGGTAGTATGGGCTTGGAACACAATGCCTGCAACAATAGTAGACTTGCCAACTTTACTGGCATTTAAGTGGTCTTTGAATTGACATATGGACAAAAATGGAATAGTGTAGGTTAGATGGGCTTCAGATTGGTTTCACAGATCGATGCAACATCAAGGGCTGAAGGGCCTGTACTACGCTGTAGTGTTTTATGTTCTAAAATGCCCTGGTAAAACTAAAGCACAATATCCTCCACTTCGTATTAAATTCCTCTTTTAATACAAGGTATTATGTAGTGCAATCAAGAGCTTTTTAATTGTTTGTATTTGCATACTAACTTTTGTGAATAATATTCTAGAACATCTAGATCCTTCTATATCTTGAAATTCTGCTGTTGTTTTCCATTGAGATTTTTATTAGTCATGACACAATTTCTCATTTTCCCATCTTATGGTCCATTTGCTAGACTAATGTCTATTCAACCTGTCCTCATGTGTTGTGGTGTTCTTATATTTGGGTTCTTATACGTCACTAACAATTAGTGAATATATTCCATGTGCTAACAGTCCACAGGAAATTTTCCAGTATTAAAATCCAATTTCTCCAACATGAGGGTCTTATCTATTGTTGTTTCTGTAGTCAGATTTTCTTGGAAATTGGCAAGATTTGAATTGCCTGCCATTGTGTTTCTATTTTTTAAACTTTATATCTTGAAGTCAATTGATAATAAAAGATAATCCAGACTTGTGTGCAATCTAATTCATGTAAAAAGATTTATACAAAGTGCATACTTATCACAATTAAAGCACTTAGCCCAGCCTAAAGAGAAACAACATTTTTTTTTCCTAATTCTCCTAACGATTTTTTTTCTGGATAATGAATTAAAAGTTGTAAGGATCTTAGTTTATTTGAAAGGATTGTGCAATTTAGTTTCCAGTATATCTCTGACACATATATCAGGTATTTAGTGCTTTTTCAAGGCAATAATTTGCCTTGTACAAATTATTGTGACGTACAAGTTGTTCTTCTGTAACACTGTAGTTGCATTCCAGAAAAACTTTGCTTAAACAAAATAATAGAGCCTATGGGAAAAGTGGGGTTGGGGCAGACCGACAATAAGAATCAGTCACGATCGCTCAAAAATCACTCAAGTCTGACACAAAGTGGAGGACAGCCTGAATGAAAGTAAAAATCATATTTATCAATGAAACAAAGTAAATTTAAGATAGTACATTTAAAAAATATTGTTAATGCAGAGACAGAGGGTCATCATGGTGTGTAAGGTAGACTCCCTCACTCATGTTAAGCGACCTAAATCTCTCATTCTCTCTTTATGCTCAAAATGCTTTTCAACATCTAGCTTCTCTTCCAGTATTATAGCTTTTATTTTGCATTCACAACCTGCAATTTTATCACCAGGATGCTTCTTGCTAACATTATTGTCATTATGCCCTTCCATTTTTTTTTCAAGAAAAGGGATAATCTCACAGTAGTATACCTTTCATTGGAAGCTGATCAGTGTATCTCTCTCAGAAAGCTGCTCTCTGTAAAGTACTTCTCACAGAAAACTGCCTTGTTGGTGGCTAACATCAGCGCATGTGCAGAATGGCATCAAGACCTTTGAAATCTGGCTGAAATCGGCACATACGTGGAGAGTTTGGCATGAGCATTGGCACATGTGTAGGACAGCACCAAAACCAGCGCTGACGTCTGTACATGCGCAGAATGGCATGGAGACGTTAGTGCCAACATCAGCGCATGCGCAGAATGAAGCTTGCAGGATGCTCACTGCTGGAATTGTGCTATCACGAATAGAGGTAAACATTCTCAAAAATACCATTCCTTAATTCCTCAGCAATGTTAAAGCAAATTGCACTATCAAAACGTACGTTATCTGAGAACTACCTGTGAATGAAATCCACTTCTAATTTACTATAATTATTACCCTTCAGGCCTGTCTGGTCCACCTGGTGCTGGAAAGTCAACGTTTATTGAAACGTTTGGGAAGATGCTGACAGGGAAGGGTCATAAAGTTGCTGTTCTAGCTGTTGATCCATCTTCAAGAACCTCTGGGGGTAAGTGTGAAGTTGCATTTATTAATCTTTTGTGAATGGAATCCATTAAGTTGAAGTGTAGACTTAATAAGGCAATGCTCTTGTTGAAGATGCTGTCTGAATAATGGAATTTCTGATACTACCCAGGTCGTGGGAAGCTAATTGAAAGGTGGAGGGAAGAAATGAAAATTCATAGTTCATGTTTACTGCCTCAATAATGTTTTCAATTAAGGGGAGAGCCAGACTCATACATTAGTACTGCTTCTCACATATCACATATAATCAAGAAGGGAGAGGTATTTTCACTGGGCTAGTAATCCAGAGACCAGGTATTGTTCTGGGGGCCTCGGTTTAACTCCCACCATTATAGATGGTGAAACTTGAATTCAATAAAAATCTGAAAGTAGATGTTGTTTGTAAGATCCTATTCTGTTCACTAATGTCCTTTTACAAAATCTGCCGTCTTTACCTGTTCTAGTCTGCATGTGGCTCCAGACCCACAGCAATGAGGTTGACTCTTACCTCCAAATTTCTACATATGTACCCAGTTGTGTCTTGTACACAAAAAGCAGTTCAAATTCAGTTTGGCTAATTATCGCCTCACAGTCTACTCTTAATCTTAAGTAAGGTAATAGATGATGTTGTTAACAGTGCCTCCAAACAGCACTTGCCCTGCTCACTAATGCTCAGTTTTGGTTCTGGCAGGGCTGCTCAGCTCTTGAGTTCATTACAGCCTTATTTTAAACATGGGGAAAATGTGCTACATTTCAAAGATGAGATGAGAGTTACTGTCCGTGACATTATGGCACTTTTGACAGAGTGTGACATCAAGGAGCCATAGCAACACTGGAGTCAATGGGAATCTGGGAGAAAACTCCCTAGTTGGAGTCATACTTGGCACAAAAGAAAATGGTTGAGGTCAGTCATCTCTGCGCCATGACGTCCATACAGGAATTCCTCAAGGTGGTGTTCTCTGCCCAATTATCCTCTATTACTTTATCAATGACTTACCCTCCATTACAAGGCCAGCAGGGGAGGATGTTCACTGCAATGTTCTGCACCATTTGCAATTCCTCAGATCCTGAAGCAGTCCATGTCCAAATGCAGTGAGACATGAACACGTTTCATACTGGGACTTGACTCATGCATGCCAGGCAATGACCATTTCCATCAAGAGAATATAACGATAGCCTTTTAATGTTCAGTGGCATGACCATCGCTAAGCAATCACTGTCCATATCCTGGGATCGACATTGACCAGAAACTGAGCTAGTCTGGCCAAATAAATAAATAAGACGCTAGGAATCCTGCAGTAAGTAACTCACCTGAGTCTCCAAACTTATCTATATAAGGCACATTTCAACAGTGTGATGGAATACTCCCCACTTGCCCAGATGAATTGGATGAGTACAGCTTCAACAACACTCTACAGGCTTGATGCCATCCAGAACAAAGCAGCCCACTTGACTAGTACCACATCTACTCCTTCCATCACCCATGCTTTGTCATATCTACAAGTAAAATCTGCTAATGCACTGGAGCATCAAGGACTTTTAGGTAGCAACTTCCAATGCCATAGCTACTAACATATCTGAGCATGAGGGTAGCAGATGCATGGGAGTGCTGCCTGCAAGTTCCTCTCCTAGCCACTCACCTTCCTGACTTGTAAATACATACCGTTACTTCAGTGTTGTTGGTCAAAATCTTGGAACTTTCTTTATGATGGCATTGTAGGTCTGAAGTTCCTCAGTTCAAAAAGGTAAGTCGCCAACACCTGCTTTGGGCAGTAATTGTTAGTCCAGATAGCAGTTACTCATTTCCCATGAATGAATTTTAAAAAAATTTAGTGTAAATGGAGGTCTGACACAAGCAATCTCAGAAGTTCCACTCTAATCTTCATGCACATGAAGAAAGAAACTAACTGAAATTTTTAAAGATAAAACAACAATTTCCAGTATGCGTTCTGATTGCAGATTGATCTGTTAGGCTTACACATTGAACTCTGGGAGCTTAAACCCTACCTCCCCCCTTTTTTATAAATTGCTATACACATGCAAACAATATACAAAGAGACAAGGCACGGCCAAAGTATAATTGGTAAGGAAGGGAAAAGTCTGGCGCCACGTGGGATCTCAGATGTCATTGAATTTTCTTTCCATTCATTCTGCACTCTTTCAGTTCTTTGCTGATCAGGGAATATAGTTTGCATGTTGATACTGTTTTCCCTTCTGAGAAAGGGTCATTGAACCCAAAACGTTACCTGATTTCTCTCCACATATAGTGCCAGACCTGCCGAGCTTTTCCAGCAATTTATGTTTTTGTTACTGTTTTTCTTTCAGTCAGAATTCGCCCATTTCAGTGTCTCTGAAAGTGCTTTTCCCTTTTTTCCTTTCAATAAAGAAATTTGCAATGACAGCAGCTCATTGATAAATGACGAATTACAATCAACACCAGGAGATTTTCTTGGTCCTTACACTGGAAGGTGAGAGTGATTTAGATCCAGGGTTGGGATGCTGTTTGAAGAGTTGGTGCAGACTTGATGGGTGAATGGTCTCTTCTGCACTGTAAGAATTCTGAGATGGACTGAGTATGGGGCTGATTTGCAGTTTTCAAAGAACTGGTAGAGAGACTTGACAGGCCAAATATCATCCTCCTGTGTTAGAAGATCCTTTAGTTAATTTGTTTTTTTTCTTTGATAGCTTGCTGGTCTTTTACTAATTTTTTAATCCACTGTTGGTGTTTTTAAAATTTGTTAGTCATGAAGTCACACTGAAGTGTGGAATATTTTTCTACTGGAATAAATGATGATGTTCAAATTTGGAACATTTCAAAATTACAACACACTCTCGAATGGTGTCAAACATATTGGTATTATTATATTTCTCGGAATAATTTGATATTAATTTTGCCATTTCAACTTTCAGGATCACTCTTAGGTGACAAAACACGGATGGCTGAACTTTCAAGGGATATGAATGCTTATATCCGTCCATCACCAACTTCGGGAATGTTGGGAGGAGTAACCAGAACCACAAATGAAACTATTATTTTATGTGAAGGGGCAGGATATGATCTAGTTCTTGTAGAGACTGTAGGTAAGTTTAATACATACTGTTTTAGAAAATCTTAACATGTACTAAATGCATGTCATTTCTTCGGTAGAAACTGAATTAATCATTCTATTTAATTGGCCCCTTGCAATATCACGTTTCTATCATTAAATGTTTTGTATTTATAGTGCACCAAACCGTAAAAGTGGTACTTCATTCAGCAAATACATACATTGTGATTTTCATAAAAACATTCACGAGTTGATTATAAAATCTGGTTTAAAAATGTAAAATGTGATAATCATGTAATAGCAATGAATAGACAAGTTCAACAGTTAATTGAACTGGTGGATGGGATATTGATTGAAGTCTAATTAAAATTATATTGATTATTTCAAACCACTGCATCTTTCCTATATTGTAGGTAGATGTACATATATGTTTTATCATTTAATTATTCAATTGAGGACTCATTTAACAAATAGGGCTGCATTGGTGCCTTTGCGTCCTGCATGGAGTTGAATTTAATTGTTCTTCTGAATTGCCTTGTTTACTCAGGATGGAGGTAATCAGTTCTGAAATTGGGTAGGTTGGATGGAGACTTTCTAAACTTCATACAAGTTTTAACTTTTTCATGTCACAAAACTCAAAACCTTGTATATAAAGAGCATTGAAGTACAAGTGATACTGACACTTAAAATCAATCATAGCACTTGCATCTGTATTCTTTCAGTTTGATAGTTTGCATTTGAGAGATCAGGATATGGTCAACAAAAGGATGGGTGAAGTCAGTGTAGATCAGCAACAGCCTGGGAAAAAGAAAGATGAAGGACCTGAGAATGAGCATCTATTTATTGGTTTTGCAACCTATTTTTGTGTACTTGGTCCTCCTGCTGCAAGTTGGCCTGAAACTGTATACTGTAGACTTTTTATCTGTATCAAGGTGATTATTTTTTATTCAATAATGGCATGTGCTGGCTCAGTCAGCATTTAATGTCCATCCCAAGTTGTCCTTGAGAAGGCTGTAGTCTTGAGCAACTACAATCCATTTAGCGTAGCTAGACTCACAATGCTATTAGGAAGAGAGTTGCAGGAACTTGACCCAGTGATCATGAAGGGCAAGTTGCAAGCCATGGTGTGCCATGTATCACCACCTAGATGGTAATGGCAGTGGTTTTGGAATGTACTATCTAAGGACCCTTGGCAATTTTCTGCAGTACATCTTACAAGTGATACATATTGCTGCTACTGAGCATCAGTAATGGAGGAGTAAATGTTTGTGGAAGTGGTGACAAGTGTCTTGAGTATTGTTGGAGCTGTAGTCATCCAGGCGAGTGGGAATATTCAATGACACTTGTGACTTGTAGCTGGTGGTCATGAGGTGAGATATTTGCTGTTAGGCTCCTAACCTTTGATCTGTTCTTGTAGCTACTGCATTCATATAGCTGGTCAAATTCCATTTCTGGTCAATGGCAAAGCCCCAGGAAGACAGTGGAGGATTCAGTGATAATGCCATTAAATGTCAAGAGAAAGTTGCATTCTGTCTTGTGGAGATGGTCATTGCCTGGTACTTGAATGGCATAAATGTTAAACACCACTTATCAACCCAAACCTGGAATTGTCCAGATCTTACTGCATTTGGATATGGACTGCTTCGGTGTATTTGCCTAACTTCATATCAAGGGCATGCACTCATTTGTCAGTTTTTTTGCACGGCAGTACACTTATGAGCATTTAATTTTATGCTGTTAATCCTACTGCATTCATTAACTCTGAGTTTCAAGGATCGCACAGTCTAGAGTTAGCAACTGTCACATTGTTTGCATATTTCCAGTATTTGAGGCCAGCACAAGAAGACAAATTTGGGCCAGATTTTCCATGAAGTGGCAGTCGCTATAGTTTGACACTCCTTTTTTTTTGCAGAAGAGGAGAGCGATGCATTTAAGATCATATTCCACTTGAGTTACCCACAAAAAATGTGGACCCATCATTCCATTCTAATAAATCTTTCATTAGTGTAGAACAGTCAGAGGAAGGCAACCCACAGCCCCTTTTTGCAGGAGTCAGCTGCTGTATTTTAAAACTTAAAGGTTCCCAAAGCCACTTTGACACCTCCTGTCTTTAGGTGGGGTATTGATTCATGTCCAGTAGTACTGTGTGGGGGTTTGATCTGGTGGCCAGCATTATGGAAATCTGGTTCAGTAGCAGCAGGTGGTTTTGGGTCTGGCAGACAGGCGTGTGTCTGGTTACAGGGCAAGCATGTCCGATCTCTGGGACTGTGGTCATGTGTCTGAGTTGGGGCTGTTGGGTCCCATGGTGGAGGAGGGTGTTGGATCCTGAGGGTGATAGAGTATTGGGGAAGCAATCGTTGAAAGTTTATGGAATGATGTACCATAAATTTTAAAATGTGTGTCTGTCTGCACAAGCTGAAAGCTGCAGCTATGACTTGGGCTGCTTCCTCTGTTCAATGGAGCATTGTTAACTGTGCTGCTTATCTGTTTATGACTCGTGAAAAGTATGGGTTGAGAGATATGAGGGCTAAAAACTGTTCTGTTTTTATACTATACACAGAGGTCTGATGAGACTCCGTCAAGTGAGAGCTTGACTGCTACTCTGGTGTTGGCTCTGGAACTCTTGACAGCTAAGCTAAAATAACGAGGTTAATGAAACTTTGGTGTGGTCTGGAACTTTTTGAGTCAACAGGGGCATCCGGTCAGAGACTGGGAAATGTACACGGTCTGGGGGTGATGTAAATATTGATTTTTTTTATTTATTATTGTCACGTACCTAAGTACAGTGAAAAGTTTTTTTGTTTTGTGTGTAGCACAGGCAGATCATTACATAAAAGACATAAAGATTGTAGGGCACTTAGACAGAGCGAAGCATACAAGGTTATAGCTGTACAGGAGGTACACGAAAGCAAGATCAGCATTAGATTTGAAACTAGAGAGATCTGTTCGGCAGTCTTTTTGAACCTGTTGGTACGTGTATTTAAGCTTCTGTGTCTTCTGCCTGACGGAAGATGTTGGAGGAGAGTATAACCGGGGTGAGAGGGGTCTTTGTTGTCTGATGTTGGTTCAGTTTAAAAGTGACTCAAGAATTATACTGTGTAATTAATAGTCTAACACTTTATGATTTGTTATGGAGATTTTCAGAGGGTTCTAGGTGCAGAAAAATTACCCAGAGGAAAATTCAATTTTTTATATCTATGCTGGCATAACAGCTGTCTAGCCAGCAGACTCTTTGTCCCTATAATTTTAGAAAGGAGCATTTTGCACATGAGTCGTTATGCACATTAAGGTATTTTAAAGATGCTTACACAATAGCTGAAAGTTGGAGCTAATATTAGTACACCAAGAGCAACACTATCTGGAATCTTAATGAGTCATGGGATAACTGCGTATTTCTTTAACTGTTGAGATTTCAGGAATGATAAAGGTGCAATGTAGCAGATGAATCCAATGATTAGATTAGATTCCCTACAGTACGGAAACAGGCCCCTCAGCTCAACAAGTCCACGCTGACCCTCTGAAGAGTAACCCACCCAGACCCATTCCCCTTCCTCCAACACGACGGTTGGAGGAAGAGCACCTCATCTTCCGTCTGGGAACCATCCAACCACAAGGGATGAACTCAGATTTCACCAGTTTCCTCATTTCCCCTCCCCCCACCTTGTCTCAGTCGAATCCCTCAAACTCAGCACCGCCTTCCTAACCTGCAATCTTCTTCCTGACCTCTCCACCTCCGCCCCCACCCCACTCCGGCCTATCACCCTCACCTTGACCTCCTTTCACCTATCGCATCTCCATCGCCCTTCCCCCAAGTCCCTCCTCCCTACCTTTTATCTTAGCCTGCTGGACACACTTTCCTCATTCCTGAAGAAGGGCTTATGCCCGAAACGTCGAATCTCCTGTTCCTTGGATGCTGCCTGACCTGCGCTTTTCCAGCAACACATTTTCAGCATAGAACACTTTAGCCTTGTCTGGATGAGTGTAGCTCCAACAGCATTGAAACTTCAGTCATCCAGGGCAAATTAGCCAGTTTGATCACCAACTTATTCATGAATTTAAACCTTTACTCTGCCGAACCACATTGGCAGTAGTATGAACTGCCTCAGCCCGCTAAGGCTCCATACATATGAAATTATGAATAAGAAGTCAGAGTAAGTCAGTCAGCTCCTCTAGCCTGCTCTGCCATTTAATAAGATTATGGCTGATCTGATTGTAACCTCAAATCTGCATTCCTGCCAACCTCAACAATCTTCCAACCTTTGCTGAACAAGAATCTATTTACTTCTGCCTTCAAATTATTCAAGGATCCTGCTTCCTTTTCAGGAAGAGGGTTCCAAAGACACTGAATCCACTCAATTATTTTTCACCTACTCTCTGTTTAATGGAAGATCCTTGATTATCGAAACAGTGACCCCCCAATTCTAGATTCTTGCAGAAGAGGAAACATCCTCTCCACATTTACCTGTTATGACCCCTCAGGATTTTATCTGTTTCTGTCAAATCACTTCATACATTTCTGAACTCCACTGGACACAAGCCTGGCCTGTCCAAACTTTCCTTATAAGGCAACTCACTCATTCAAAGTAAACTTGCCCTGAATTGACTCCAAAACATTTACATATTTTCCTTAAATAAGGTAACAAATACTGTACACAGTACTCTAGTTGCAGTTTTATAATGCTCTTTATAACTGAAGCATAGCCTCCCTTTTGTATTCAATTCCTCTCTCGATAACCAATATAATTCTATTAGCCGCCTTGTTGTATCTGCATCCTAATTTTTTTGCAATTCATGCATGATGACACCCAGATCCCTGTGTTTTCCTGCATTCTTTCACCATTTAGATGGTTTGCATTTTTATCCTTCCTGCCGACATGAACAATTTCACATTTTTCCACATTAAATCCCATTTGCCAGCTTACTTAACTTGTCCACCTTTTTTTTTTAAATGTGCTTATGTCGTCTTCCACAAGTTAGTTTACAACCTATTTTTGTGTGGTCATCAAATTTTGGGTACCATTCCTTTTGTCTCTTTGTCTGTTTATCTAATTGTGAACTATTGATTTCCCAGTACTGATCACAATGGTGCACGATTTATTATATGCTGCCAACCTAAAAAAGGTCCATTTACATCATCACATAGTGTTCTATGTACACCAGCTCCCTGATTCCTGTTAAGCAAGCAAAATTCTATCTGTGCCAAATGCAGTCAATTACACCAGGTGTTGTCATTGTCTGCAATAATCTTTGATGTGACACCTTATCAAATGCCTTCTAAAGACCTAAGTGTAATATCCTCTGGTACCCTTTATCGACAGCAAATGTTACCTCCTCAAAGAACTTGAAGTAATTTGGTTCAACATGATTTTTCTTTCATAAAGCCATTTTGAATCTGCCTGATTATCTTGAATTTGTCCGTGTCCTCCTGTAGCTTTCATAATTTCTAACATCTCCCTGTATGACAGAAATTAAGCTGTCCTTTCCCACCTTCCAAGCCTAATACTCTACTATCCTGAAGATCAGTGGCATCATGTGCCACCACCTCTATGTTCTCCTTAAAGCGCACACTGTTTTTGACTCAGAACTATGTTGCTGTACCTTCACTGTCACTGGACCACAAATCTGGAAGTTCTTTCCTCACAGTGCTGCAGTTGTTTCTATACCATATGACTATAGCAGTTCAAGATGATGTCTCTCCACCAGCTTCTTGAGGGGAGTTACAGTGAGTGACAGTATTCTACAGTAGAATAAAACTTTAAATAACTCAGTTCATACTTTGCCATTATTAATGAACTTCACTTGCTCTTTAAACTGATCATTTTACTGCTTGCGTTTGTAAGATGAAAGCTGAAGACGTTGCACAATGGATTATAGCATTGAACAGGTCAGAAGAAGGCTACTAAACCAACTGTACTCCTATTTTGTTTTAGAGAGTTATCCGATTAATCCAATTCTCCGCTCATTGCCTATTCCCCACAATTTATTCCCCTTTCAAGTCTTAATTACCTCCTCAAAGAACTGGTCTCTTCATTTAAAGGAAAGATGTGGAAGCTTCAGAGAGGGTGCAGATGAGATTTCCCAGAATGCTGCCTGCACTGGAGGGCATGTCTTATGAAGAAAGGTTGAGGGAGCTAGGGCCTTTCTCATTGAAGCAAAGAAGTAAGAGAGGTGACTTGATAGAGGTGTACAAGAGGTTGAGAGGCATAGATAGAGTGGATAGCTGGAGACTTTTTGCCATGGTGGAAATGTGTCTCATGATGGGCATCATTTTAAGATAATTGGAGGAAGGTTTAGGGGAGATGGATTCTTTAATTGATGGGTGCATGGAATGCACTGCCATTGGTGTCAGTGTTAGTCAGACATATTAGGTACATTTAAGCGATGCTTGGATAGGCATGTGGATGATAGTAAAATGAAGGGTATGTAGGTTAGTCTGATCTTAGAGGGCGATAAAAGGCTGGCACAACATCGAGGGTTGAAACACCTGTACTATGTTCTATGTTTTAATTCAATCCGTATTGAAATTTAATATTTAATTTGCTTTCAGGCAGTGGCATCTAATTCGTAACATTTTCTCTGGTTCATTGAGTACTTTAGATCTGCATCTGCAGATGACCAACTCTGAGTAGAAAAAATTCACCCTTCCTTTTTTTTCTCATCCGTGCATTTATTACCTCTAGACTTGACTATTCCAATACCGTTCTGACTGGTTTTCTGTGTTGTACCTTATGTAAGCTTGAGGCTATGCAGAGCTCTTCTGGTCATGTTCTAGCTCCTACCAAATCTTGTTTTAACCATCAACAGTGTTTTCACTGGCACACATTGGTTCCTGTTTGAGCAATACCTTGATTTTACAGTTCTTGCCTTTAGATTCAATCTTATCCTTGCTTTTACTTCATTTACTCAATCTAATTGGAAACTACTTGTTCTCTGAGAACAGTGGTGATGTGCAGATGAATTTATTGGTGACAATATTAAAAGTAAAGAAAATCTGGTTTGAAATTTTGTCATAGCTTTGGAGAGCAACAAAAATGGTCTTACTGGCGCAGCTATTGATTATGTATGAACAGCAACAATTTAATATCCTGTTTAAATATGTTTTCAAAATTTGGCTGAAATAAGAACCAACAATAAAAAAAAATTGAAAACTCATAAATAATTGCAGAAATTTAAAAGAGGGAAACATGCCTGTTTTGTTACTAGTGGAAATAGAGCATTTTGTCTTAGCTGCATTGTTTGTCATGTTAGCTTTGAACATTACAAGTAATCTTGAACTGCGAGTAAATGTGAAAACCTGAAGGTGAATCCATAAATTAGGGAGACATACTACCTGTGGCCTGCTTGCCTGCCTTCGCTGCAATTTTATGAACAGTGGAGGCAACATTGGATGGGTTGCCTAGCCTACCCATGACCCAGTTTTGGCCCTTGGGAGGTCAATCAGTGTTCTCATTGCATTTTTGGTTTACTGGGCAATGAGAGAGACTGTTGCTCAGTGTGTTACACGGCACAGAGTTGATGACAGACAGATATAAGCATTCATATCCCTCGAAAGCTTAACTTTTTTAAAGTCACTCCTGGGATAATCATGGTGCCTGCTCAAGATGATTTCATCCCTGATGAAGGGCTTATGCCCAAAATTCTCCTCCTTCTCAAATGCTGCCTGACTTGCTGTGCTTTTCCAGCTTCACACTTTTTGACTCTGGTCTCCAAGATCTGCAGTATTCATTTCTTCAAGATTATTTCATGCCTTCCATCAATAATCTGAACTTGTATTTATGAACTGCCTTTAATAGGAGTAAAAGTTAGAGGTTTGAATATTTGTTTTCTGATCCTCATTGGCTACATGTGATTCTGCAGAACTGGGGTGCTTATATTGACCAGTTGCTTAGAGAGGAAGGGATGGACAGAGTAATTAGTTTGGTTTGGTGACATTGCATAAATGCCATCAAAATGCTGCATCATTCCGAGGGTAACATGTAGTTGGCGGTTCATATGGCTTCTGTCCTTGCTCTAGGTGGTAGATGTGGACTTTTAAAAGTGCTGCCATGGGAATCTTGGCAAGTTCTGCATTGTATCTTGTAGATGGTGCAATCTACAGCACTGTCGAGGAATGGATATAGTGCTAATCAAGTAGGCTAGTTTGCTCTGGAAGGTGTCATGCTGCATGTTTTGAAGCAACACTCATGTAGGTGCAAAGAAGAGTCATTTTATTTTTGTGTATTTAAAAATTGTGGTCTTCAAGGACAACTAATTGTTTAAAAACCATGAATTTGTTGGGATGGCTGCATAATTTCACAGCAAGAAATTACGTACCTGTTGTGAACTTTTTGTGACTGTGGATTCCTGCAATGTGCAGACAATGAGGAGTCAAAGACTTGGTCACAAGTGAACATGGTTGGTTCTTCGTGAACTGAGCAATTTGGGACTGGAAACAAGTTAGAGGCGTAGACACATAGAAGGATATCGAAGGTGCGAAGGGTGTACTGTTGTTCTCTACAGCAGAAGCTGTTCACTGCAACAGTTTAAAATTGAAGAAAGCCAGTTACCTGTTGTGGAAATTAACTTGACTCGACTCAAATACTAGCAAAAGCAAAGAAAAAGCTTTATTGTAACTTTTGCAGGGAACCCAACATAGCTGGCAAAACACCTCATGTAAGGGCCCTGAACAGCTTTCACATTCTCTTTATACTATACTTCGCGTATCCTTATCACACGCTCAAGGACAAAAGCTGGGAACATTTGACCTCCTTTCCACATATGGAGTTGTTTTTCTCATTCCTTTGCTGTTGATATAATTGCTTACTGCCCATATGTTTTCCCTGACTCTGCTGAATTCGACTGTTTGCAAGTCTTGCAAGGCCAGGCTGCCTGCTTGCAAAATTCAGCAAAGTCAGGCTGTCTACCTAAAGATTTAGTAAAGAATTAGATTTAGCAAAGTATTCTCTTTCAGATTTCACAGTAAATGTTAATTTTGTTAATTTTCCATTACATTTCCCCACTTTTTGTCATTGTATGACAATAAGGACAAAAAAAAATACAGAGCCAGATTAAAAAAAAATACAGAGCCAGATAGCTATACATCGGCGATCTTAACAGCTGTCTGTGTTGTTAGGAGCACTTGAAACGGTCTCAACCACCTCTTCGCCTTCCAGCTTTCCCTCCTGAAGTCTTTCACCACTATCCAGTCTCCAGGTTCTAGATCATGCAGCTTCCCTTCTGAAGGTTGGGGTAGTGCTGCTTTCACTTGATTCTGTATTTGAGACAAAAGTGTTGAGAGTTTTATACAGTAATACAACATTGCATCCTCACAGTGGTCTGTTATCTGTCTTACCTTAGGTCTTGGGCCAATTCATGTATTGGGCGGCCTACCAAACAGAATCTCAAACAGGCTAGGATTAGCTCTTCCTCTCCTCCTAGATCTCATATACATTAGCATAATCAGAAGTGCCTTTGTCCATGTCACCCCTAGTTCCTCACAACATTTTGTCAATTTATTTTTAGGGTTTCATTTTCTCTTTCCACTGCTCCACTGCTTGCTGGGTGGTAGGTACAGTGTTGTCTCATGTTTATTCCCAAGTAATCACTGATCTGCTGCAGGGCATTATTGATAAATGGTGTCCCATTGTCACTACTAAGCCTTTCAGGGATGCTCCAACTCAGATTTATTTCAGTTAGCAAAGCCTTGGCTACAGCATTGGCATCCTGTTTAGACGTGGGGAATGCTTCCACTCATTTGGAAAACATATCAACTATTACCAGACAATATCTTTTCCTTTTGCTGGGTGTTAAGTTCAATAAAATCCATCTGTAAATGTTTAAAAGGTCTTTGGGGTTGGAGGTGTGCTGCCTGACTCATCTGTATTCCCCTTGCCACATTATTAGTGGCATCATTTACAATATTTCTGGGAGTAATGAGTGTACCAGTGTTCCAAAATACTGTCATACATTTCCAGCAGCTGTTCCTGTGAGCTGTGACTTTTTGAATTGAATAATCTGACATTTTTCAAGTGAATCAGTCATTCTTTACTCCTTACAAACCAGTGGGAGCTTCCAGAAAGAGATAACTGAACACCAAGGGTATAGTTAGCTGAAATAGGATTATCTAACATCAGAGTTGGGAAGCAAACACCACAACTGACTTTCCAGTTTTTTTTTTACCTCAGCAGTAATCTATTTTCCCTAATTATTTATCTCTTTGTATTTGTAAGGGTAAGTTTATAAGGCGATTAGTGTTTTAGTTGGTATTGTTATATACCCGATAGTTTATCTCTTGTAGCTATAGTCTAATTATTTCTGACAAATAAGCAAATTCTAATAAATAACAATTTGTTGTTTAGTGCAGAAACCTTGGTCTGAAAGTCAGGTAATTTTGGGTACTCTGTTCACCTAAAAGTAAATATTATATTTAGTATGGTTCCACAGTAGGAGGGCTTAATTCATGGCAAACAATCCAGTGGATTCTAACAAAGTTAGAGGGCTTATGGTCCCTTTCCTTCAAAGGAAGACTTCAAGTACATAACTCGTCAAGGGATGCAGAGGCAACTCTGATTCTTTCTGGAGAAGGATTTAGTTTTTCTTCCAGAGAATTTGTTGAAATTCAAAATATTGATAAATGGAATAGGCTAGGCAGAGATATATCCCAGTTCTGTTGTACAGTGGATGATGACTTCTTTTCTGTGCGAGTAGTAATTAGGATTGTAAAGAAAATGCCTATAGTTGGAATTGATTTGCTATGAAGTGATGGCCTGGCAGGAGTGGAAATCATACCTTTAGTTATAATCATGGAAAACCCATTTGAGTCTAGAAATACTAACAGATTCTGGGTATTTTTTATCATATGTTGTGATCAGAGCAGTGGCTAAACAAAGTCCCTCGAGGTCACAATAATATCACAAGCAGATGCTATGGTCACTGAAGCTCTGTTTAAGGATATTCAAGAGTTTTTGGACATTCTTCATTTATTGAAGCTCCGGAAGTAGATCCAGAGTTAATTAAGTTAGGAAAGATTGCTCACACTAAAGCTGAGGCTAAAAAGGTTCCATAGTGAGGAAGTGGAGACATCCTCAAAGACTTGTGGATGAAGAATGGACTTAGTTTTTGCTTGTTCATCAAATGGTGGTATTGCCAGGAATATTGTAAAGAAATATTGTAAGAAGCATGTGGAGTTCCTACGGCAGGATGTACAAAATACAGAAACCGTAGGTATCAATCTATAGTTATTTTACATGGCCAGGACTTCATAAACATGTTTTATAGAACTGCATCACATGTTCCAAGGATGCCTCAACCCTACTGCAAAGTCCTTTCCAAGGATGCTGCTGTGCTTTTCCAGCAGCACACTGTCGACTCTGATCTCCAGCATCTGCAGTTCTCACTTGCTCCTAGTTGATTTCAACCTTCGTGCAAAGCCTCTTCCTAGGATGCCTGCCTTGAAGAAGTTCTCCTCCTCTCTCTACAATGGCCCACAAACCTCATCCCTGATGAAGGGCATATGCTCGAAACGTCAACTCACCTGCTCCTCGGATGCTGCCTGACCTGCTGTGCTTTTCCAGCACCACACTCTTGACTCTGATCTGCAGTCCTCACTTTCTCTGAGGTGGTAGGAAATCCTCCACATGTAATCATACCAACACTATTGTTTCTTAGCCAGTTTTTGAAGAACAACTTTGTGTTATTTACATGTGGGCATTACCAAAGACAAAAAAAAGGACATCAGTATATCCTTGCAATTTGTGTATGACAACTCAATACTCAGAGGACGTTTCTTTTTGATTAGCCTTTCTTCTTTCAACTCTGACATTAGCGGGGTTCAAATTATGATCCCTTGATGTAGTGGTTCTGTTCGCCGAGCTGGAAGTTTTTGTTGCAAACGTTTCGTCCCCTGGCTAGGAGACATCATCAGTGCTCTGGAGCCTCCTGCAAAGCGCTTCTTTGATGTTTCTTCCGGCATTTATAGTGGTCTGTCCTTGCCGCTTCCGGGTGTCAGTTTCAGCTGTCCGCTGTAGTGATTGGTATATTGGGTCCAGGTCGATGTGTCTGTTGATGGAGTTTGTGGATGAATGCCATGCCTCTAGGAATTCCCTGGCTGTTCTCTGTTTGGGTGCCACAGGATGCTTTCACAATCAGGGTCTTCTGAAGAATAGTTGCTTTTGTAATGAAGGGAATGTTGCAAGCAGTTTTCATTTTCCAGAATTGAAGTTGTTCCTTGTTTCTGTGCTTGTGCAAATAAACGCAAGCCCGAGAAAGTGAATGAATCTTTCTTGTCAAACTGCTTGACATTCCGATTTACCAATGCGAGTACTACCTCCGACTGAGTGCTGACTCCATTTATCAACTTCTGCAGCCAATGTTGTGAACTAATGGTGGTTCTTGACTTTTAATTTTCTATCTAATGTAAGCATAAATATAAAAGTTGCATTATTAAAAGTGTTGTGTTTAAGCTTAGATGTTAAACTGGGGTTCAGATGAATATTCAAACTTGTAAAACTCTTTGGAGGCCAAGAAATTCTACAATATCCCAGAAGACCAGAGAGTTGCTGTTTCGTTAGGGATTCACAACTAGTGGTGATTTACTTACCTCTGGAGAAGTTGAGTAGGAGAGTCCTTTATGGTAAACTAGCCATTGTAGGAATTGACTTGCTCTGCTATGCAAACTAGCTGTCTAGCTAGCTGAACTAACCAACTCCTAAAAATACAGTATGATTGGACATTCAGAAGGAATTTGATAAGGCCAACTGCAGGCAATTGATTAGTAAAATTAGATGCAATGAGGTAACGCACTAACATGGGTTACCAGTTGGCTAACTGACAAAACATAGTAGGAGTAAAAGTTATTCTTGTGTTGGCCGGCAATAGTTATTGCAGTGCTACAAGGATTTGTACTTGGGCCTCAATGGTTCAATTATAACCAATTATTTGTATATGGGATCCAATTTTGCAGATCAAGATACAAAATTATTTCATGAGCATTTGGACAGGTTTAGTGAGAGGCAAGATATCTATTTTGATAGGAACAATATTTATATGGAGTATTTCTTAAATG
The DNA here is from genome assembly GCF_020745735.1 of Hemiscyllium ocellatum. Lineage (NCBI taxonomy): Eukaryota > Metazoa > Chordata > Chondrichthyes > Orectolobiformes > Hemiscylliidae > Hemiscyllium > Hemiscyllium ocellatum. The sequence continues at coordinate 159,050,990 of NC_083401.1, read as the reverse complement.
GGGAGAGATTGAAAAGTATAGATATGCAAGGGATTTTGTGTCCTTGTCAATAAGTCACGGAAGGCTAGCATAGTAGTGCAGCAAACTATTAAGAATGCGAATAGATATTAGTCTTTGTTACAAGAAGATTTCCAAGCAGGAGTTGTAAATTTAGCTTCAGTGCCTACAGAGCTTGGTAGATTGCACCTGGTCTATTTATATTTTTGCCAGAGAGGACAGAAACAAAGTTTTGTGACAATAATGTGCCTTTAAGATGTGTTCTGTCTTGCTGCTTTCGCAGAGGGGTGTTGTCATTGATGTCAAAATGTCTCTTTCTGACAGGCAGTTGGTAAACAGCTTTGAATTCTCCATAGATATTTGTTTTTCTATATAGTAAGACAAAGAATAATGAGTGGGTGGGGTCAAGCTGTCACAGACTCAAGATTAGTTTTGCTTTCAATGGAGTAGGTTTTTGCTGACTGCTGGAGCCGAAAGTTTGAGTTCTCTGCTACTAGGGTGAGGTCTTAGACAGAGAAGCTTCCTCTTTTAAAAAAAATCAAAAAGGGCAGATTATTTCTTTCGGTGTTTCTTTTTACTTGGTTCAGGAGGTGGCACGTGAGAATAATAAATTTTGCCAAGGATATGTTTATGGCATGCTGCCTCTTTTAAAATAGTTGATTAGTGATTAAGTAACACCTTAAGTATTTCAATAGAGTAAAACTATACCAATTTTTTTGTTGTTTTTTAACAGTCTAGGAAGAATAAAATGCATTTTGATTGCAGCTTAATGTTACACCTATTTTCTCTTTATAGTTTTGAAAAATGATAGGTTATGTCATTAAAACCTACAAAATACTTAAAAGAATGGACAGGATGGATACAGGCAAGATATTTATCCTGCAGTTAATCGGGGAATGCATTTAGTACAAATGAGAGTTTCTTTACACAGTAGTGAATCTTTGGAATTCTCCACTCCAGCAGAAGCTTAGTCGTATTTAATTGGAGAGATTGATAAAATATTTGATAATCCTTAAAAAGGTTATAAATGGTGTGGATAAAAGACATTGATGTATTTGATCCACCGTGATCATTTTAAATGGCAGAGCAAGTGCAACTGGCTGAATTGCCTATCTACTCCAAATATAGTTTTGCTAGAACCTATTGAATGTTGGTGTGTTTTTATTTTACAGGCGTGGGCCAGTCAGAATTTGCCGTAGCAGACATGGTGGATATGCTGATTTTATTCATTCCACCAGTAGGAGGAGATGAATTGCAGGTAAGATGCAAGCTGTTTGTTGGATATTTTAATTAATGGTTGATGTGTGGAATTTATATCAAATAGAAACTATCTCAAATTCTTTTTTAATTTAAAGTTTTAATTTAAATTTAACCTGAATTATTACTATCAACAAATATTTCAAAATTGTTTGGGTTCATTGCATTTTAAGGGCAGAGAGCAGGAATAAACTTGAGATTTTGAGATATTGTGTTGAAAACTGTGCCAATATTGCATCAATGCCTTTTCTTTTAAGTTATGGCATCCTCCCTTGGATTGTATTGCTGTAATGTGGGCGGCACGGTGGCACAGTGATTAGCACTGTTGCCTCACAGCGCCTGAGACCCGGGTTCAATTCCCGACTCAGGCGACTGACTGTGTGGAGTTTGCACGTTCTCCCCGTGTCTGCATGGGTTTCCTCTGGGTGCTCCGGTTTCCTCCCACAGTCCAAAGATGTGCGGGTCAGGTGAATTGGCCATGCTAAATTGCCCGATAGTGTTAGGTAAGGGGTAAATGTAGGGATATGGGTGGGTTGCGCTTCGGCGGGTCAGTGTGGACTTGTTGGGCCGAAGGGCCTGTTTCCACACTGTAAGTAATCTAATGTATTTCTCCTTCTTTGAGGGATTCTGAGTCTAACTAAAATTCCTTGGTTGATACTTGGCGTGTATTGTGACTCAATCTTGCAGTATCTCAGGTTTAGTTTGAAATTAAAACCTCCCGCTTTCCAAATGACTTATTTATGTGGGGTTACTTCTTGCGTTATTTTTGTTTTAAATTTTGATTACAATCGCAACTTTTTTTTAAACCCAAGTTTTGTTGGACTGTGTGGCAGTACTTGCCTACTTGTAGAATGAATCCATGTTGACTGTATTATTTTAAACTAATAAAAATATAATTTCAGTTGCACACATTTAATTTTGATTAAATTAATTCAGTAGTAGGGTATTAATGTAAACACTTAATTTTTGTAAGACCTGTAAAATGTCAGGGCACTTGCATTCCAGAGATAGTGTGTGAACATTTTCTTTCCCCATTGACATTTACTAAATATATCACACTTGTGTTTTACTGGCTTGATTAGACTATCGCTAATATGTTTACAGAGGAAGCTCGATTATCCGGCATTCGATTATCCAAATATTGGATTATCCAGCAAGATGGCAAAGTCCCGATTCTTGGCTAAGTTATATTATCTGGCATTCGATTATCCAGAATTCGATTAACTGACAGAAATACTCCCCGCCCGTGTCCTTTTGGATTATTGCAGTAGCTCTGTAGATGATTCTTTTAAGTTATTCTAAATTTAGAAATTGGAAACAAGATGAGTAAGCTCTTCCTCTCACTTAGAATGATAATATATTATCTCCAAGATATTGTGTGTAAAGTTATTTGGCCATTAGGCTGACAGGCAATAAGACAGGCTTTGAAGAAATTCTCTGGTTGTCTTTGGAAAATGGCAAATTGTTTCGAATTCTGGGGAAAGAGTAGAGGGCATATATAGTGTAAAATCAGCCTTGCCCTAAAGAGACAAATCTGTTAGGAAGGAACACAGCAGTGTTTGACAGACTAGAGCAATTCTCAGGCAAGAGAATTACATACCCTCCTGGAAATTGGGTGTGGTAGGGAAACAAAGAAAGGAAAATATTGAAACTTTAAATTTGAAGCTTCCAAAAACTTTACACTTTGTGTCAGAGCCTCAGACATTCTGCTGTTGTTTGGTTGCATGTCATTGAGGAATAGCTTTGCTTCCAAATTTGAGTTTAAGCGACTTCTGTATGTTCCTAAGTGACTTAAAATGATTCTGAGTAAATTAGCCTTTAAATTAGCATATCTTACCTGATATGATGTGAAAAACAAAAGTTGTGCCCAATTTGGTGAGAGGAAAGTTGGTCAATATTCCCATCAGTAGTTGCAACTCAGAATTGCACGTGTCAGTATCAATTATGTGTCTTCTATAAAGCATGAGCCATGCATCTTCAGCTATAATGTCTCATCTAGTTGAGTAGCCTGCCAGTCCCACTGCCCAAGCTCTCAAATAATTAATAGCTAAAAATGTATGCTATAGGTGGATTATATTTAAGAATGTTCCTTCAAAAGACAGGCATAGAGAAAAATCATTAAACAATAGGATTGGACTTTAAAAATATATCAGTATTCTCTGCAGTGAAGTTTGTTATACCAAAGTAATTTTTTTTTGTTCCTTTAGGGTATTAAACGTGGTATAATAGAGGTGGCAGATTTAGTTGTTATCACAAAAGCTGATGGAGACTTCCTTGTTCCTGCTAGAAGGATGCAAGCTGAATACACAAGTGCACTAAAATTGCTGCGTAATCGGTCAAAGAACTGGAAACCAAAGGTGATGTGTGCTAAATGTGGACAATACATACCTTCCTAGACTTGCTCTTGAACCACTTTAATGCTTTTTACTGACAGGAAAACATAATTTCTGTCCCATAAAATAGCAGCTACCAGATAAATGTTTAGTTTTCTTCAAATGGTAGTTCTATACCGAAGGCACATTTTACTATCTCTTTAATGCGCCTGTGCTCCAGAGATCTATCTTCGGGACATGAGAGAGACCACTTCTACCTAAGCCTCTGCAAATGCAAATCTAAATTTAGTTTTACTTCTTTGAAAAAATAGTGCTTTTCAAAATTTGGTATACATTCTGTTCACCCATGACATTTTGTTAGAAAATAGAAGATACATGTATTCCATATTTTGAACATGTGAACGGACCTTTGCTATGCACTTAACGCATTTATCCCTTCATTGTGTAAACATCATTCAATTAGATCGACACATGCAGGCATCAAAAACTGATTCTGTGGTAGAAAGATTTACTTTTTTCTAATATAACAATCCACCTTGCACAAACTTAGTTAATGTATCTTGTACGGTGGTTTGCATTACAACTCCTTTATTCGTGATTAGGTGTTTCAAAGTCAAAGTCATTGAAGTTTGGATTGTCCAAATTCATAAGTTAGTTATTTTTTCCTACAATTGAGAGTTGCCATACTAAGTTTTTTCCGTTTATTGATGGTGCAATTGTTTTCTTGTGTGCAGTTTTTTTTTGTCATTCAGGATTCCTTTGAAATATACCGAGCAACAGAATTTTTTTCTGTAACTGACTGTGAATCTTAAATCACATTGCTGAATAAATGGTTTTCAACTGAACCTATCAATGACTTTGATTTAGAAGAGGTACTGTAGTCAAGGGAAGAAAGGGAAGTATACTTGTTCTCTCGTTGTGATACCATGCAGAACTGCTCTATTGTTTCTGAAGAGATTTTCCTTTACAATCTCACCAGTTGTCTCCAGGTGCCTAGTCACAACTGCATTGAAAATCTTGAACTGTTAATCTTTAAGTGTCAGAGGTTAGGGCAGTAAACTGCTGGGCCTTAATGTTGGGCATCTTGCGACTTGCATTTATCCTTTTTTAACCCTGGTGTTAATGCCAGCTATTTTGGCATTGACACAAATGTGCTACTTCTATTCTCTATCTACCTCTTAACTTTGAAGGAGATTACTGGGAGGCAATGATGATGAACCATCTCCACCATCATCATTTCTCTCACTGTCAGCTGCCTGTTGCTGATGATCAAAGATCTGTGTGTGTCTCACCAGTGGAAAACTGACAGTAAAGTTCCCTTGTTACCTCTATCGTGAGCCCTTTTTAGGTTGAAGCCCAGATCATCATCATTGGTGTGTACAATAGATGTGCAAAACAGCATCTGCATTTGAGCTATCGCTCCTTGGCTCCCCACAGGTTACCCTGGAGTTATTCTTTCCAGTGTTCTGCAAAATTATAATTCAGCCCTGCAAGCACATTAGAGTTGCACTTACACAGGTTCTCTCCTATTTGATGCAAGGAGTAGGGAAGATTTTTTATGAACTGATGTTGATTAATCAGTTAGGTCAGTAAGTAGTATTTGAGAGTTTCCCAGCGTACAAAGAAAATTGAAAAGCATTGGCTGAAACAGGCACCTTGTGATGAATGCATAACTTCCACAATGGCTCCCACACCAATTATTTGGTGGGTTGCTCATGCAAGTTCAGATGTAAAAGGGTAGCTGATCATATAATTTGAGGCTTACTGCAGAACTTTGTGGATAGGCTTGTTCTCGGAGAGAGGTATTTTCAAGATTAGCATAAGACTTACGGTACAACTCTATTTCTAGCATCCATTCCATTTAGTATCAGAGGCTGAATAGTTTTGAAAATTTTTAGTGAAAAATTCTGCTAGTGTTTTGCGATAAAAGAAGCCTTTGCCTTTTCTGCTCGTGATTTGAAGCTACAGTTTCATCGGTATGCTGGTCAGGATGCTGCATAATTTGGAAGTTTTGGGATAAATATCTTTTCCACAAATCAGAGAAATTAATGTTTCTCGGTGCTAATAACTTGTAGACTTCTAAACCAACTCTCTTGTTTGGAAGTTTTACAAAATAAACTCTTGTCTGAACTGCTCTAAAAAGTTAGTCAACTTACTAGGAAGGAGTAAAAAATGAGGTCTGCAGATGCTGGAGATCACAGTTGAAAATGTGTTGCTGGTTAAAGCACAGCAGGTTAGGCAGCATCCAAAGAATAGGAAATTTGACGTTTCGGGCATAAGCCCTGATTCATCATTCCTGATGAAGGGCTTATGCCCGAAACGTCGAATTTCCTATTCCTTGGATGCTGCCTAACCTGCTGTGCTTTAACCCGCAACACATTTTCAACTTACTAGGAAGGAGACTAAACATCTAAACTCAACACGTTAATGTGAACTGAATAGGAAAAACTTGTTTCTGAACTGAACTTCAATTTTTAAAAAAAGTTTGCTTGTCTTACATTCTTCTGAACAAAGACAAACTAGCTCTACTCTAACTTTCCTAGCATAACTGCATAAACATCGTTTCATTAACACCACAGGTTTGTAATCAATTGCTGTCTTGACAAACACTGGATTAGGTCATTGTTCCGTAAGGCACTGTGACTGTTTTGTTTAAAGAAAATCCTTCACAGAAATAACTAACGTTCATCTGCATCTATTTTGAAATCTAAATTCCAAAATTAAAGCATATTTAAAATATATGGTTTTCGTCACCATGTGCTGTGCGGCAAAGAATAAATAGATTCACAACTCTCAGAAAAAATTCTTCTTGTCTGTCATGTGGGCAACTCCTTACTCTGATTTTATGCATTCTTGCTCGAAGTCTCCCACAAGGGGAAACAGCCTCTCTGCATCTCCCCTGTCTAGCCCCCTGACAATCTTTTGTTTCAACAAGACCTCTCTTTCTGTTAACTCCACTAATTTGTACAAGCCTAATCTATTCAACCTCTGCTGATAACAAAATCACTCCATGTCCAGGATTAACACAGTGAAACTTTCGGGACTGTGTCCAATTCCAGTATATCCCTTAAATAAAAGGACAAGATTTTTTACAGTTTGACTTGTGCCTTTGTATAGTTTTAGCAAAACTCCCTTTCTTTTTTCCTCTTCCATTCCCTTTGAAATAAAGGTCAGCAGTCTTATTACTTTGTCTATTATGAGCTGAACGTGGATGCCAACTTTGTGATTTATGGACCAGGACTACTAAGTCCCACAGACTGGAACTTTCTGCAGTATTTCCCCATTTAAATAATACTCAGTTTTTCTATTTTTTCTTACCACAGAGCACATTTTCCCACATATTATATCTGCCAAGTGTTTGCCCACTCACTTAACCTATCTATATTCCTCTGTCGACTCCTTGAGTCATCCTCACTAATTGCCTTCCCACCTATTTTTGTCATCCACAAATGTGGCTATAGTATATTCACCTGTCATCAAATCATTGATTTATATTGTAACTGATTGTGGTCCAGCACTGATCGATTAGTTACAAATTGCCATCATGCTGAACTTCTCTCCCAGTCCTCTCCACCCAATTCTCCCTTCTTCATTTGTAATTCTCGTTATTTAAGTTTAATCAGTTGTTTCCAACCCAAGTTACTTGCTGTCAAACTGAATGCTATATTCTACCATGTTATGGTCTCTGTTCTCTGGGGGTCTTTTACTCTGAGATCGTTTATTAGGCTTGCCTCATTGCGTATGATCATATCCAAAGTAACCTGATCCCTGATCTGATCCACAATACATTGTTCTGGGAAACTGCCCCAAATGCAGTCTGAATTCTTCCTTGTAGCTACTTCTGCCAATTAGATTTTGCCAATCTATATTATGATTAAAGTCACTAATGATTAATGAGTTTTGTACATGTCTTCATTATCTTCTGATTTATTCTGCCTTTTTTTTGCTCATTTTGTGGGATGTTGGTGTTGTTGGCTGACCAGCATTTATTGGTCGTCCCTAGTTGCCTTGAGAAGGTGGAGGTGAACTGCTGCAGTCCACCTGCTGTGGATTGACCCACAATGCCATTAGGGAGGGAATTCCAGGATTTTGACCCTGTGACAGTGAAGGAATAGCGACGTATTTCCAGGTCAGGATGGAGAGTGGCCTGGAGGAGAACTTGAATGAGTTTTGAGGGAGCGGATGCTTGTAGATATAGTGCCAGTCAAGCAAGCTGCTTTCTCCTGGATGGTGTCAAGCTTGTTGAGTGTTACAGCAGCACTTATCCAGGCAAGTGGGAGAGTATTCCATCACATTCCTGACTTGTGCCTTGTTAATGGTGGATAGACTTTGAGGAGTAGGGACGTGAGTTATTCACTGCAATATTCCCAGCCTCTGACTTGCTTGTGTAGCCACTGTGTTTAAGTGGTAAGTCCAGTTGAGTTTCTGGTCAATGATCACCCCCAGGGTGATAATAGTGGAAGATTCAGTGATAGTTACACCATTGAATGCCAAGGGACAATGGTTCGATTGTCTGTCTCTTATTGATGATGGTCATAGTATGGCATTTTTGTCGTGGGAACGTTACTTGGCACCTATCAGCCGAAGCCTGGATATGAACGTGGACTGTTCAGTATCTGAGAAGTCACGAATGGTGCTGAACATTGTGCGATCATCGGTGAACATCTTCACTTCTGACCTTATATAATGGAGAGTTGTTCATTGATGAAGCAGCTGAAGATGGTTGGGCCTCGGACGCTACTCTGAGGAACTCATTTAAAGATGTCCTGGAGCTGAGATGACTGCCTTAAGGACCGTGACCATTTTCCTATGTGTCAGGTGTGACTCCATTCACTGGAGAGTTTGGCCCCTGATACCCATTGATTCCAGTTTTGGTAGGGCTCCTTAATACCACACTTGGTCAAATATAGCCTAGATGTCTAGGGCTGTCACTCTCGTCTCACCTCTGGAGTTCATCTACAGAATAGCTATCTTTTTAAGGGGCCTATCCACAACACCAACTAGTATTGTCTTCCCCTTGATATTTCTTGACTCCACCCACATGGATTCTACATCATCCGAAACAGGATCATTTCTTGCTAAAGTATTATTGCCTCTCACACCAATAAAGCCACCACAACCCTTCCCTTCCTGCTTGCCCTTTTGAAGGTTCAATTCCCAACTTCGATTTCCTTCTTGCTGTGTCTCCATAATGGCTATTGACCTCTGTGTATGCTTTTTTTAAATCTTATTTTGATGCTATGCACATTCAAGTAAAAATTTATTACCTTTTGTTCCCCCTTTGTATCTATTTGCCATTGTTCCTTATGTTTTTATACTCTGCCCTTTCCTATTCCACTTTGGATATCATTGTCAAAATAGCTACCCTGCAATGTTGGGTTATACTTTTGATTTGTAAGCCTATGTTTTCTCTCTTCTTGACCTACCACTCTGCTGTAATTAGTTTAAAGACCTTTCTAGAGCCTTAGTTATTAGTTTTGCCAGGAACTGGTCTCGGCATGATTCAAGTAAAGCCCCTCTGACTGGAACAGCTGCTTTCTACCCAGTACTATTGCTTCATGATCTGAAATCCATTCCTCCCACACCAATCTTTCTGTCACACATTTCACTCCTTTATTTATTCTGTGTCAATTTGTCCATGGCTCTAGTAGTAATCCTGAGATCATAACCTTGGAGGTTTTCTTTAACTCCTAACTGTTCAAGACCTTTCAGTAAAAGCTTCTCTCTTGTCCTGTTATTGTTGTTCATGCCAATGTGGATGACAACTATTTCAATACATCAAATCATCAGCTACTCAATACAACTTAGCCACCTCCAAAGCCTCCCTCCCTCCGTGTTCCTATCCAGCCCATAGATAATATCTTTAACCCTTGCTCCAGCAATGAATACAGCCTTCAGAACTCATGCCCATGGCTGCAGAGAAGAGTATCCCTAATTGTACTGTCTTCTACCTTGAATATATTCCTATTTCCTCACTCCACTTGAAAGGCTCCCTGTATCGTGGTCAGGTTACTTATCCTCCCTGTAGTCCCCACTAGTCATAGAAATCGCAAGAACGCACTACTGTTGTACAATTGCAGGGATTGATGCTCCTTGAGAGCTGCCCGTTAGTCCACATACCTATCTTGTCCACAATTACACCATACTGTCCTTAATCACAGACCAACCTTGAATGACTAATTTCAAGGAGTGTGGCTACCTGCTGAAGTAAAATGTCCAGGCAGCTTCCCCCTTTCTGATGCAGCACAATGTCTACAGCTCAGAATCCAGATCCTCAAAATTGTTCAAGTTGGAAACATTCACTTACAGATATGATCACCTTGGTATTCAGAAACCCCCACATATTGCAGTTGCAGCACATTATCCAACCTCCTAAGTTAATCGTAGTTAATCAAGTTATTGATTCAAATCATTTTAGTATCCCTGCTTTTTACACTTTATTATTTTTATCTTTTTAATATCAATGTCAGCATTAATTTTAATCTTATACCTGAAATGTTATTTGTGAGAGGAGAAAAAAATTGGAGACCTTGGCACAAATATCAGTTTTACTTTCACATTTAAAGACTAGAATACTCACCAATCAGCTGCTTTTTTTTTTGTTGAGGCGAAAGTCAACCAAGCACTTGTGTTCTTTCTCCACTGAACCCCTTGAGATGTTTAATTTCTGCACTCTGTAACACAGCGCCTGTCTCACTCAGTAAATGCAGTTACAGTTTCAACCAATTTTTAATTAGGCTGCTCTCACAGTGCACCCTTGAAAATAAGCCTACTCAAAAGCCTTCAAATGCAGAATTTAAAAACTTGATATCTCTTTAAACAAATGAGAAGTTACAATCTAAATTAGTTTAGTACAAATGACTATTTAGATACGTACTTAATACAGCAAATGCATGCACACCATGAGTACAATATATAATCAAAAAGACTATTGGGAAATTGAAATTGAACATAAAGATGATGTTCTTCGGTTCAGCAGGGCTTTAATGAGACCACCTTTCAAATACTGTTTGCATTCTTGGTCTCCTCTTTTAAAGAAAGATGTAAAAGCATTGGTAGTGGTTCAGAGGAGGTTTAATGTACTGATGCCTGGAGTAAGTGAGTTGTCTTATGAAGTTATGCGGGACAAATTAATCTTGTCTCCTTTTGTGGGTCAGTGAAGAACTGGGGCCGCTGTTATAAAGTTAGGTCTGCCTTTTCAGGACAACTAAAGCAAACTTTCTTCTGAAATATTGTAGCCCTTTGTCAATGATCTTGCCTCAACGATCATCTGAGACAAGAGATGGATAACTTCTTGTCAAGCAGCAAAATCAAGGGTTCTTGGTGGTATATATGAATATAGAATTTGATACATGAAATGTTCATATGATTTGCTCAACCTGACCTCTAACAGGACTTGGCGGGGGGGGGGGGGTCATACTGTGTTCAGATTCTCATTTCAAGTAAATGATCTCAGTATTTGATCATTTCAGCACCTCATCTGCTCCCAGCTACTTCAATTTGAAACACTGAAATATTATCTCTAACATAGCTTAAAATGGGAGCTGTGCTTCAGTCCAAGATTAGGCCTTCCTAGCTCTCAGCCTTAATCGGACATTTCCTCCTTCAGTGGTCCCACATTCATCACATCTATTTGTTCTGTGTTCTGTACAACAGTTCCAGCTGTTTCCATTCAATATACCATCAATACTAATGAACCCCACTTTACTCCTTTTTGTTTCAACTATTTTGTGGGCTGAGTGTATTGCTGACAAGGTCAGCATTTGTTGCTCATCCCTAAATGCATTTTCTTTTGAGAAATAAAAATAGAAAATGCTAGAGGAAGTCAGTAAACCTGGCAGGTGTCTTTGGAAAGAGAAACAGGATTAATATTTTGAGTCTGATATGTGACTCATCATGAAACATCGTTCTCCAGTGTTCATGGTAGATTATGGCAGGACTGCAGAGCTTTGATCTGACCTATTGTAGGGTTACTCTGCTTTTCTTGCTGCATTCTGTCTCCGCTTGGTATGCACATAACCCTGTGTTCTTACTTCAGGTTGGCATCTAATTTTTAGATATAGTTATACTATACCTGGCATAATCTTCTGCATTCCTCTTTGAACCAAATTTCATCTCCTGGCTTGATGCTACTAGCAAACTACGATACGTGCCAGCCGATGTGATTGCAGACTATAGTTGAATTCAGACCTTCTGTTGTTGCTGATGGTATAATGTACCTCGTGGAGATCTGTTTTGAGCTGCTAGAACTGTTCTGCATGTTTCCCATTTATCATAGTCATTGTGCCATGCAGCATTCTGGATCTCATTGTGAAGGCAAGATTTCTTCTCCACAAGTTTTCTTACTAGCAAAATTGTGGACAGGTTAATTGGCGAAGGTGAGGTCAAGTAAGATTTTTTTTCCTCTTGGTTCCCTCATCACTATCTGCAGGCCCAGTAGGGAAGATGTGTGCTTCAGGATTCAGTAACCTTTTGTCAGTAGTGGTTCTGTTGAACTACTCTTAGTGATGAATACTGAAAACCTCCATGTTGAGCACATTCTGTACCCTTGTTACCCTCAATGCTTTCAAGTGACATTCAGTATAGAGGGATACTCTCAACAGCTGAGGGAACTTTTCAAGTGATGGTGAGGAGTTTGCCTTGCTGTTGTTTTCCCTGATACCTTGAGACATTACAGGGTTTAGAGTTGACGTTCAGGTCTCCAGGATCAGTTCCCTCATGATCATACAGTACTTCGTCACCACCTCTAACGTGTCAGTCCTTTTGACTGAAATTCCCAGGGATTGTAATGGAGGTATCTGTAATTATCTATCTTTATCAGTATTTGACAATTTCATGAGTATGACTGTCATCTTTGGCATAAGTCCCTAGATGTTGTTAGCAAGGGGGTCTTTATAGTACAAGTATTGGTGTGCCACTGCTCCTTCCGGTGCTTTGCTGGATGCCAAGTCATCCACCCAGTTTTATTCCTTTTTAATGGTTCTATAACAGTTAGGTTCAGGAGATCCTTGCGATACCTTTTGACTGGGTATGTGAGAGTCAACAACCTTATATGCATTGGGTGAAATGTAGGCTAAACTAGCTAAAGACAACAGACATCTTTCCCTAAGAGACTTTAGTGAATGAAATAGAGAGTGGTTTTCACAAGAGTCAAATTAGTTTCTTGTTCACTAGTCCTGTCTGCCCTTGCCATAAATAATCTTAATCTCTTCTTTCTGGCCACAGCTGCTTCACCCTTTGCTCTCCCTTACCTGAACCCCATGCTTTTCTTGTATCATCTTTCTGACCAATTCATGCATGTTTCCCATTTTCTTGCATTCCTAAATCTTAGAGATGTGGTAGAATAACACTTAGGTTTGAGAGAGAACGGAGACCTCCAGAGTGAATAAGACAAACAACGAGAAAAAAGATTATCACAAAGATGATCAGAATAGATTGAAAAAAATTCAGTCAAAATCAGGATGGGCCTGGTCTGTATAGATAGGTGAATCTATTCCCACTCCTTAAAGGATAGAGGACAATAGAGTGCAGAATTGAGGTAGGTTGCAGTAGAAGCAAATGTGCCATGAGAATCAATATTTTCACACAGCATGTAGTTAGGTAAAGATTTTCCAAGTGGGATTATAAGCTCTGAGACAGCAGTGCCCAACCTGCCCCTTCCCTCCTTTTTTCTTTATAAGTCTTCTCGTGAATTTGGATTTCCAGAAAACATTCAATAAGGTGCTATGTAAAAAATGGGCAGAATTCAGGAACACATGATGTTGAGGGTAATTATCATGGATTAATGAAGACAGGCTTTGAACTAATGAGTCTTAAGGTTGGAAATATGTAACTAGTGGACTACTTCACTGTCTGTATTAATGGCTTTGAAATGGGGCAGAGTTTAAATTATCAAAATTTCCTCCTAATGCTAAAATTGGGGGAACAGGTATATTGTAATAACAACACAAGGAATCTAGAAGGGGATGTAAAGCAATTGAGGCAAAAACTTGGCAGATGGAGTTTAAATTTAGGAAAATGAGGTCATGCTTTGGAAGGAACTGTCAAAAGGCAGACTGTTGTTTAAATGGAAAGGGGCTCCAGAAAGTACAGCAGAGGGATCACAATGTTCTCATGCATGGAACACAAAAGTAAAGTGTGCCAGTACAGCAAGTAATTAGGAGGACAAATTGAATTTTGACTATCATTGCTAGGGGCTTGATGTTTAAAAATGGAGGCAGTCTCGTCACAACTATATGCAGTGTTGTTGAAGCCACATCTGGACTACTGTTTTTTGTCCCTATATTTAAGACCAGATATGTTGGCAGTGGAGGCAGTTCAAAAATGATTCACCAGGCTAATTCCTGGGATGAAGGAGTCGACTTATGAATGGCTAAATAGATTAGGCCTTCATTCGTTAGAGTTTAGAAGAATGAAAATAACCTTATTGTAACATACAAGATTCTGAGGGTGCTTGACAGGGTAGATGTTGGGATGTTTCCACTAGAAAATAAACCTTTAACAAATGAGTGTCTCCTTGTTCTGTAATGGGTTTGCAAAATAATTTCTGCTTAAAATAATGAATGTTTAGAATTTTCTTACCTCCGTTAAGCTAGATCACTGAAAGTATTTAAAGAGAAAGTAGGAGTTGAGGGCTGTGAGGAAATGGCATAAAAGAGTAGTTGAGGCCTGGGCAAGTCAATTGTGATCTTCCAGAATGGCAGGGCAATCTCAAGGGGGTAAATAGCCTACTGCCTCTATTTCTTATGTACGTACTTTGTTCTTTTTAGGTGACCCGTATATCTTCAAAAACTGGGCAAGGAATTCCTGAACTCTGGGAGGAAATTGAAAAATTCAAGGCCACATTATTAGAAAGTGGTGAGTTGCAAACAAAAAGACGAAAACAACAAAAAGTGTGGATGTGGAGTCTGATTAAAGAAAATATTACTGAATACTTCTGTGACCATCCATCTGTCAGAGATCAAATTCCAAGTTTAGAAGATAAGGTTGTCAATGGTGATATAACTCCTGGTTTGGCTGCAGACATCCTTCTGAAGGCATTTTCGACAAAGGAGTAAATACCTTGTACTCAATTAAACATTGCAAATCTGTTATTGATTGTGAATTTGGAAATGATCATAATGTTTTCACAGACAAACTTTAATAATTCAAATGTTTTAAAGGAACATTCCTTGCTGGCTCAATGGGATTTCCATATGGAAGCACTTTAATGAAGATTCTAACATTAGTTTATGCACATTTAAAATTTTAATATGTTTGTGCAGATTATTTCCTGGATGAGCATAGCAGTGTGGACCATTTGAATTTCATGAAGCTGATTTTGCCATGATTCACTAAATATTTTGTCACATGGACTAAATGGTCAGTTTTTGTGAAATAAAATTATATGAAATATATTTTGTTTCACTGTAGTTATTATGGCAAATTATTTTGACCAGGTGATGAAAAGGATAGACAAAATCTTAAAAAATTGAAGTTCTAAATTGTAGGAAGGCTAATTTTGATGATTTTGGCAAGAACTTTCAAAAGTTGATTCACAGGTAAAGGGACAGCTGGAAAATGGGAAACCATCAGAATTGAGATAATGAGAGTCCAGAGACAGTATATTCCTGTTAGAGTAAAAGGAAAGACTGGTAAGTGCAAAGAATGCTGGATGACTAGAGGAATTGAGGTTTTGGCTAAGAAAAAGAAGGAAGTATATGTCAGGTATAGACAGCAGAGATTGAGTGATTCCTTAGAATCTAAAGTAGGAATATACTTGAGAGAAATCAGGAGGGCTAAATGGGGACATGAGAGAGTTTTGGCCAGTTGGAGTAAGGAGAATCCAAAGGGATTTTATAAATACATTAAGTACAAAAGGGTAACTAGGGAGAGAATAAGATCCTCAAAGATCAGCAAGGCAGCCTATGTGTGGAACTGCAGAAGATAGAGGAGATACTAAATGAGTATTTTGTATCAGTGTTTACTGTGGAGAAGGACATGGAAGATATAGAATGTAGGGAAATAGATGGTGACACTGAAAAATGTCCATATTACCGAGGAGGTGGTGCTGGATGTCTTAAAACACAAAAGTGGATCAAGTGTACCCTAGAATTCTGTGGGAAGCTAGGGAAGTGATTGCTGGGCCCCTTGCTAAGATACTTGGATCATCAATCGTCACAGTTGAGGTGCCGGAAGACTGGCTAATGTGGTGCCACTATTTAAGAAAGGTGGTAAGGAAAAACCAGGAGAACTACAGACCTGTGAACCTGACATCAGTGGTAGGCAAGTTGTTGGAGAGAATCCTGATTGACAGGATTTAAATGTATTTGGAAAGGCAAGAACTGATTAGGGATAGTCAGCACGGCTTTGTGCGTGGGAAATCATGTCTCATGAAGTTGGTTGAGCTTTTTAAAGAAGTAACAAAGAAGATTGATGAGGGCAGAGCGGTAGATGTGATCTTATATGGACTTCAGTAAGGCATTCAACAAGGTTCTCATGGAAGACTTGTGAGCAAGGTTAGATCTCATGGAATTCAGGAGGAACTAGCCATTTGGATGCAGAACTGGCTCAAAGGTAGAAGACAGAGGGTGGTGGTGGAGGGTTGCTTTTCAGACTGGATGCCTGTGATCAGTGTCATGCCACAAGGATCAATGCTGAGTCCATTGCTTTTCGTTGTCTATATAAATGATTTGGATGTGAGCATAAGAGGTATAGTTAGTAAGTTGGTAGATGACAGCAAAATTGGAGGTCTAGTGGACAGCGAAGAAGATTACTTCCATAGTACAACGGGATCTTGATCAGATAGGCCAGTGGGCTGAGGAGTGGCAGATGGGGTTTAATTCAGATAAATGTGAGGCACTGCATTTTGGAAAAGCAAATCAGAGCAGGTTTTATACACTTAATGGGAATGTCTTGGGAAGTGTTGCCGGACAAAGAGACATTGGAGTGCATGTGTATAATCCCCTTGCAGTAGAGTCACAGGTAAATAGGATAGTGAAGAAGGCATTTGGTATGCTTTCCTTTATTCGTTAGAGCTTGGAGTATAGGAGGTCATGTTGTGGCTGTACAGGACATTGGTTAGGCCACTTTTGGAATATTGTATGGAATTCTGGCCTCCTTCCTGTCGGAAGGGTGTTGTGAAACTTGAAAGGGTTTAGAAAAGATTTACAAAGACGTTGCTAGGTTTGGAGAATTTCAGCTATAGGGAGAGCTAAATAGGCCCGGGCTGTTTTCCCTGGAGAATCAGAGGCTGAGGGGTGAGCTCATAAAATTATGAGGAGCATGGATAGGATAAATAGCCAATGTATTTTCTCTGGATGAGGGAGTCCAGAGCTAGAGGGCATGCGTTTAGGGTGAGAGGGGAAAGATTTAAAAGGAACCAAAAGGGCAAATTTTTCAGAGGGTGGTGCCTGTATGGAACGAGCTGCCAGAGGAAATGGTGAAGGCTAGTCTAATTACAGCATCTGAAAGGCATCTGGATGGGTACATAAATAGGAAGGGATTCGAGGGATATGGGCCAGGTGCTGGCAAATAGGACTTGATTAGGTTAGGATATCTGGTTGGTATGGATGAGCTGGACTGAACGGTTTGTTTCCGTGTTGTATATCTGACTCTATATAGACTATTGCACTTTCCGACTTGCTGCTTATTGGCTCACTGCTGAACCTACCAGTGACAAGTGAGTGATTAGACTGAGATGGAGTAGAAATGTCTGCAAAAAAGGAGAGACTGACAGCAAAAATAGTCAGAAATGATTTCAGATAATCCTAATTGCTTGACTCATGATTTTCTAATGGGTATTTCCAGCAGGGACTACTGCGAGTGTACACTAGATTATTCATGACTCTAGTTGCAGTCTGTAGACACTGCAGGCCTTATACATTTGGCAAATGTTACAATCATCCAGTTCCTATCACATGATCAAGTTGTGTTTCTTTAACATAGGGTAAAGATGTATTTCACTTTTTAAGTATTGATTATAACAATTAGCCTTGGATTGGTCTTTTTAGCTTGTCATCATTTACAGTCTTGTTTCTGGATGATTTGATCAACAAGCTACATGTGATTCCCATCTTATCGGTGATAGATCAGACCTTAACTATAACTTCTCAGTTTGCTGTTACTAACATTAATGGTCTTTAAGGAAAATATAATTAGGGAAAAAGTCAGAGGCATTTAATGCTATCTGTTACCCTTTCCTACTTTTTTTTAAAACTCCTTTCAGGATTGACTTTTTTTTTACTTTATCACACATTAATGCTGAAGCGACCCTGAATATTATGTTAAAAATTGATAAATTCAAGAAAGTTCTGAGAATGTTGTAGTCATGGGAGCTTTGCTTAAGTGGCTATTCTTATGTAAGCTTAGAAATCTCAAGCTTTTTCCAGCATGAGTCACATGCTAGTAATTTTCAGGATCAAGCGCTCAATTTATGGGCAAAGTCACCCCCCCAAAGTAGCCAAAAAAATCATTGGTGAGCAATCTGGAAAGTTACCAAGAAATAGAACCAATAAATTTTGAAAAGTTACTCCTTCAATCACAGACTGGTGGCTCAAGGATGAACCTACTGGCAGCAAGTGAAAGAAGGAAACCGCTGATATTGAAAGAGTAGTGAAAGGCAAGTTTCAATTGTGAACAAAGTTGATGAGGGAGTTAGGGCAGGTCTACTGGGCAAGGTGACAGTGTTTAGAAATGTCTGCAAAACGAGAGGGGATGAACCCAGTGACTGCAAAGGGAGAAAGCAGGAGAGTAGCAAGTGATTTGCAGAAGGAGAGGGAGGTGAAGGAGGGATGGCTACAAAGGAGAGTGAAGGTGCCTGCCAAAGTAGTTTGTCAACAAAGGAATACCTAGCTAATTGAGAGCTAAGGAAACCAAATTTTCTACTTTTTATGAAGTGTGTCAGTCATTGAAAAAAAATTCTTTCCAACTTATAACTGTCTTATGTTACTTTAAATACTGGAAATTTTAAATTCTCCTTGTGGCTTTAAGTGCAGAGTTGACGATGATTGGGGATTGTCACAGACAAAGTTGAAATGGGCGTGTTTTAAATTGATTCCTTTTTCCTATCCTAAGCCTGAGACAGCAATACATTGATTTACTCCTTTCCCTTTTTTATTTCTGATCTTTACTGAAGGTAGGCTGAAGGATGTTTCCTCAATGCTGGTTTTTATTTCCAATTATTTGAAAATAAATCTATAACAAAAGCTTTTTGATCAAAAACCATGTGATCAGACACAGTCATTTTGAGTTCAGCAAGATTGGCTTATTTTTTAAAAAGAAAAGTTAAACCTGCAAATATAGAGAATGTGATTTTCTTTATGCCCTCTGGCCATGATGCTTGATAAAAAAAAATTCTAATTTTTAAAAACCTATTTCAGGAAAAGAGAAAATTAAAGAGTTACACCATCCTTGTCAT
The DNA here is from genome assembly GCF_020745735.1 of Hemiscyllium ocellatum. NCBI lineage: Eukaryota > Metazoa > Chordata > Chondrichthyes > Orectolobiformes > Hemiscylliidae > Hemiscyllium > Hemiscyllium ocellatum. The sequence continues at coordinate 159,032,006 of NC_083401.1, read as the reverse complement.
TTTCTAAAGTAAAGAAACAAAACAAAAGGAAGAATGTCTTGCAGATTGTTGCAGTGAAGCGCTCTGGGAAGATTGTCATCCAGTGTGCATTGTAATGAAGCCATCCAGAAAGAGTGTCCTGCAGTCAGTCTTGCTGATCAAAACAACTGACATCACAGAAATTCTTAACTTAATTGACCGGTAAGAAACTGCTGTTGGGCAGGTGCAATATGATAAAGATGGAGGACAGGAAAAATTTCGAACTGTAACAGGCTACTCCTTTTTCTTTGAGGTATTTTAGTGTTGGAGGTGATTTTGTCGAATTTCTGTTTTATATGCTTTTGCATTGTTTTGGAACTTTGTAGAAAATATGTTAAAACAACAGCACTTTTAAAAGACAAACAGACAAAGACAGCACATGGTCGGTCAGTGCAGGAGAGAGAGAGAAAGAAATGCACAGCTAACTGACACTGCAGTGAACATGCGCAGTTACCACCTTTGCTGTTTGCATTCATGTATGGTTGGACATCTGAGTGTGTCTGGGAAAATAAACAAACAATAAAATTCCAAACTAATCTTGGAGGAACCTGTTTGGGAGAGCTCACAGCACAGAAACAGATAAGTGAATAGTTTCAAGTATGGCCTTAATGTAAGTCTGCAGCAGTGAGTAGATGGGTTCTGGATTGTGTTTTATTGAGATATGTTTCTTGATTAAACTTAAAAATATAAGCCATATGTATTAAGTTAGCCTGGAACAGTGTTTTGTAGAGGAATAAGACAGTGCTATATTCTGGGTCTGAGATTGAAAGAAGCAAAAATGGCCTTTAGTAGAGTGATGTGCTCTTCTTGTTGGATGTGGGAGTTTAGGGAGACTTTACGTGCTACTGAGGTTTATGTCTGCAATAAATGCTGTTGGTTGTGAGTGGATTGGTTGGAGAGACAGTTAGAGGCAGTGAGGAATTTACAAGAGCAAGGGGGTGTGATGTGTGGCAGTTGTAAGAAGGGAGAAAAGTCACAGGTACAGTCACTCCAGAAAAGGTAAGAGAGATAGTCAGGTAGTGCAGGTATCTTCTGTGGCTATCCCCATTTCAAACAAGTTTTGGAAAATGTAGCGGGTGATGGAGTCTCTGGGAGTGTAGCATGAATAGCCAAGTTTCTGGTATTGGGACTGGCTTTAATGCAATGAGGGGTCCATCGAGAGTTCCAAGAGATCAATTGTGTTAAGGGACTCTCTAGTCCAAGGCACAGACATACGTTTCTGTGGCTAGCAGCGAAAAATCATAATGGTATGTTGCCTCCCTGGTGCCAGGATCAAGGATATCTCAGAAACAGTGCAGAATGTTCTCAAGGGGGAGAGGGCCCAGCAGGAGATCATTGTACACATTGGAACCAACAATGTAGGAAGGGAAAAGGATAAGATTGCGAAGGGATAAGATAGATAGTTTGGCAGGAATTTAAAAAGGAGGCCCTCAAAATAGTAACGCTAGGATTAATCCAGATGTTACGAACTAATGAGGGTAGGAATAGAAGGATCGAGCAGATGAATGCATGGCTGAGAAGCTGGTGTATGGGAGAAGGATTCACATTTTTGGATCATTGGAATCTCTTTTGGGGTAGAAGTAACCTGTACAAGAAGGATGGGTTGCACTTGAATTGGAAGAGGACTAATAAACTGGCAGGGGGATTTGCTAGAGCTGCTCGGGAGGATTTAAACTAGTGTGGTGGTGGTGTTTTGGAGGGTGAGGTGGTGGTGGTGGGGGGAGTGCAGAGCCCAGGGAAATAGTGAGGAAAGAGATTAATCTGAGATGGGTACAGTTGAGATAAGAAGCAAGCCAAACACTCAGTACAGGTAAGGACAAAGCAGAGAACAAGGTAGGACTGATAAATTAAACTGCATTTATTTCAATGCAAGTGGCCTAACAGGGAAGGCTGATGAACTCAGGGCATGGTTAGGCACATGGGACTGGAATCTCATAGCAATTTCAAAAACTTGGCGCAGGGATGGACAGGACTGGCAGCTTAATGTTCCAGGATACAGGAAAGACAGAAAGGGAGGCGAGAGAGGAAGGGGAAGTGGCGTTTTTGATAAGGGATAGCAATACAGCTGTACTTAGGAAGGATATTCCTGGAAATACATCCAGGGAAGTTATTTGGGGATAATTAAATTGTTGTAGATCATACAAAAGTTCAAATCTGTATAAATCGAGGACAGTGTAAGATTCAAAAGGACATAGCATAGACAATTGGTGGAGTGAGCAGATGGGTAACAGATGAAGGTCAATGTAGGAAGTGAGGTGATTCATTTTAGTTGGAAGAGCATGGGCAAACAAGATAAATTAATGGATTTTTTGTTAAGGGGATGCAGGAGCAAAAGGACCTGAGTATAGTTGTGCGTAGATTATTCATAGGCGGTGGGACAGATAGAAAAAGAAATTAAAGTATACATTATCCTGGACTTGTACTGTTCGCCCCATTAATACTATATAAGAGCAAGGAAGTTGTGTTGAACTTGTATTTTAAAAAACAGCTTGATGGTCCTCCACTGAAATTGTGTACAGTTCTAAATGCAACTCTATGAGAAGAAGGTGAATGTATGGGAGGGTGCAGAAGAGGCTTCCAAAAATGATTCCAGGGCTGAGGAATATCAGTTAGATTGAGAATTGGTCATGTTTTTTTAAAAAGGTGAGAAGTTCTGACAGATTTTCAAAATAATGAGGGTTTGGATACAGTAGATAGAGAGAAACTGTCTCTGCTTGTAAAATGTTCGAGAACATGTGGGCATAATGTGTTTTGCAAAATTAGCAAATGTGATGCAAGAAAAAGTCTTTTTCTCACAATTGGTGATTTTGGTCTGTAATGCACTGCTGAGGGGTGTGTTCAATTGGAGCACTTAATGATTATTTGAATCAAAACAGTGTTCAAGAGTATGGGGAAAAGACAGGACAATAAAACTAAGTCTCAATGCTCATTTGGAAAGCTGGTGTAGATACTGAGGAGCTTAAGCTCATTTAGGGTTAAAGCTTTTGTCATATTGTGAGTAACAGCAAACAAGTGGAAACCACTGGTGTACAAAGAATGGATAATAAATTAGACAAAGGCAAGACCAGCAGTAACAGGATAGTGTCAGCCTTGGTTTGAATACAGACAATGCTGGTGTAAACTGTGGGAAAACAGTAGAAACGTGGGAATTGTAATACATATGTTGTAATGGTTTGTATAAAGTTGGAAGGTGATTATAACAGCCCAGAGTTTAGTCTTTACATTTCATGGTAATAAGACTGGCTCGTGCTGCATATTCATGAAATAAACTATAATTAACCTGATTTCCTGTGTCCTGTCATCAATTTGTTGAGCTCTGTGATATCAGACATGAGCCAAATGTGCTGCTTCTACACTGTTATGCTTGTGGTTCTGTGAATTGCCACTTCTCCTTTCCTCTTCCTGTTAACTAAACTGCTTATATCCTTACCTGGCAGTGTGTTGCTGGGAAAGCACAACAGGTCAGGCAGCATCCGAAGAGCAGGAGAATCGACATTTCCGGCATATGTCTCTAGACTCTGGTCTCCAGCATCTATAGTCCTCACTTTCTCCTTACCTGGCTCTCCCTGCCTCCGTGCACCTGCTGTTGTAGCCCTCATCCATGTCTTTGTTTCTCTATACTTGATCATTTATATTGCATTTCTGGCATGTCCCATTCAATCCTTTGTAACCTTGAGTGACCAAAGTTCTGCTGTCTGTGTGTTAAGTCATGCCACATTCCATTCTCCAAGACAGCTCTGCTTGCCAAGACACATTGGCTCCTTGTAAAGTAACACTTCAACTTATAAAAAAAAACTTATTGTTTACAAATCCCTGTACGACGGTACGTCTCTGTAACCTCTTCCAGTTCCACAACTCTCCAAAATCTGCATTCCTAATTCTGGGCATTTAATCATCCCTGATATTAAATACCATATTAATCCTCTGGTGGTGGTCATATCTTCAGCCACCAATGCCTGAAGCTCTGAAAGCCTTTCTACCTTTTTCCTTTAAAGTCACTCCTTAAAACTTGCCTTTGAACATGCTTTTGTTTGTCAGCCCTACTCTCTCTTAGTGTGGTTTGGTGCCACATTTTGTTTTATAATGCCACTTTTGGATGGCTTGGTTCATTTTATTACATCTTGGCGTGGTTTGTTTTAATTGTCCTATGGGACATGGGTGTTACCGTCTGGGCCAGCATTTATTGCCTGTCCTTCAATGACCTTGAGAAGGTGGTGGTGAGCTTCGTACCAAAGCACATTATTTCACATATGTTCATTTAGCTTGAAATGTGTTGCTGGAAAAGCGCAGCAGGTCAGGCAGCATCCAAGGAACAGGAGATTCGACGTTTCAGGCATAAGCCCTTCTTCAGGAATCCTGAAGAAGGGCTTATGCCCGAAACGTCGAATCTCCTGTTCCTTGGATGCTGCCTGACCTGCGCTTTTCCAGCAACACATTTTCAGCTCTGATCTCCAGCATCTGCAGACCTCACTTTCTCCTATTCATTTAGCTTATCAATATCTTTTTGCAACCCGTCTATATCCTCTTTTCAAGTAGCTTTCTTACCTATTTTACTGACATCAGCAAATCTGTTCAGTGTACCTTCCATCACTTATCTAAGCCATGATTAACAGTTGAGGTCCCTGTGACACACTACATGTTACATCTTGTGAAATGGAAAAACACTCAAACATCTATTATCATCTTCCTGTTAGCAAGCCAATCTTTTATCCACGCAACTCCCTACACATTAATCTTTGCACATCCTCAAATGTGTTTTGGAAGCACAAGTGTATTGTATCTCCCAATTTCCTCTTTATCCACGATATGTGTTACCTCCTCAAAGGACTCCAATAGATTGGTCTCATGATCTACTTTCCACAAAATCGCGTTGACTTCATCTGATTACCTTGAACTTTTATAAGTGCCCTGCTATACCATTTTTATTAATAGCTTTGAACATTTTCTTTATGACCCATTAAACTGACTAGTCTGTAGTTTCTTGCTTTCTGTCTGTTTTTGAATTAAGGAATTACATTTGCTATCTTCCAAACTAACTCATTCATGCCCTGATCAAGGGAATTTTGGACAGTTAAAATTTGAATGAATTATCTTACTTGCCATTTATTTTCAGACCCATAGGATGAAGACCGTCAAAACCCACAGTTCTAACAATTTACTCATTTACAATATTTATTAATGACTTGGATGAGAAAGGTGAATGTACTACTCACATCTATGAAGGCTGAGTATGCCTTTTCACTGTTTTATATTGAGTACACATTACAACAAAAGATTCAGTTCCATATTGCCATATTTACAGATGACAGAAAAATAAGTGGGATGACAAGTGGTGAGGCTGACTGAGCCTACAAAAGGAGTATATAGACAGGTGAAGTAAGTGGGCAAAATCTTGGCAGATGGAATACACTGTGGGAAAATGAGAGGTTATGTACTTCGGCAGGATGAATAGAGGAGCCACATATTACTTAAATGGAGAAAGACTGAAAAAAAGCTGCAGTACAGAGGGATTTCAGGTTGTCATAAATGAAAATGAAAGTTAGCATCAAAGATCAGTAAAATAGAATCATAAAGATGTACAGCATGGAAACAGACCCTTCGGTCCAATCCATCCATGCCGACCAGATTTCCCAACTCAATCTAGTCCCACCTGCCAGCACCTGGCCCATATCCATCCAAACCCTTCCTATTCATATACCCATCCAAATGCCTCTTAAATGTTGCAATTGTACCAGCCTCCACCACTTCCTCTGGCAGCTCATTCCATACACGTACCACCCTCTGCGTGAAAAAGTTGCCCCTTGGGTCCCTTTTATGCTCTCATCCAAATCATTTATGTAAATGACAAAAAGTAAAGGACCCAGCATCGATCTTTGTGGCACTCCACTGGTCACAGGCCTCCAGTCTGAAGAACAACCCTCTACCACCACCCTCTGTCTTCTACCTTTGAATCAGTTCTGTATCCAAATGGCTAGTTCACCCTGTATTCCGTGAGACCGAACCTTACTAATCAGTCTCCCATGGGGAACCTTGTTGAATGCCTTGCTGAAATCCATATAGATCACATCTGCTGCTCTGCCATCATCAATCCTCTTTGTTATTTCCTCAAAAAACTCAAATCAAGTTTGTGAGACATGATTTCCCATGCGCAAAGCCATGTTGACTATCCCTAATCAGTCCTTGCCTTTCCAAATATAAGTACATCCTGTCCCTCAGGATTCCTGCCAACAACTTGTCTACCACCAACGTCACGCTCACTGGTCTATCGTTCTCTGGCTTGTTCTTACCACCCTTCTTAAATAGTCGCACCACGTTAGCCACCCTCCAGTTTTCCGACACCTCACCTGTGATTATCGATGATACAAATACCTCCGTAAGAGGCCCAGCAATCACTCCTCCAGCTTCTCACAGAGTTCCAGGCTACACCTGATTAGGCCCTGGGGATTTATCCACCTTTATCCGTTTCAAGACATCCAGCACTTCCTCCTCTGTAATGTGGACATTTTGCAAGGCGTCACCATCTATTTCCCTACAGTCTATATCTTCTATGTCTTTTTCCACAGTAAATACTAATACAAAATACTCGTTTAGTATCTCCCCCATTTTCTGCATTTCTGCATAAAGGCAGCCTTGCTAATCTTTGAGGGGCCCTATTCTCTCCCTGATTACCCTTTTGTTCTTTATGTATTTGTAAAAACCCTTTGGATTCTCCTTAATTCTATTTGCCAAAGCTATCTCATGTCCCCTTTTTACCCTCCTGATTTCCCTCTTAAGTACACACCTACTTCCTTTATACTCTTCTAAGGATTCACTCGATCTATCCTGTCTATACCTTACATATGCTTCCTTTTTCTGAACCAAGCCCTCAATTTCTTTAGTCATCCAGCATTCCCTATGCCTACCAGCCTTTTCTTTCACCCTAACAGGAATATACTTTCTCTGGATTCTTGTTATTTCGTTTCTGAAGGCTTCCCATTTTCCAGCCGTCCTTGTGAACATCTGCCCCAATCAGCTTTCGAAGGTTCTTGCCTGATACCATCAAAATTGGCCTTTCTCCAATTAGAACTTCAACTTTTAGATCTTGTCTATCCTTTTCCATCATTATTTTAGATAATCTAATAGAATTATGGTCGCTGACCCAAAGTGCTCCCCCACTGACACTTCAGTCACCTGCCCTGCCTTATTTCCAAAGAGTAGGTCACGTTTTGCACCTTCTCTAGTAGGTACATCCACATATTGACTCAGAAAATTGTCTTGTACACACTTGACAAATTCCTCTCCATCTAAACCCATAGCACTATGAAAGTCCCAGTCCAAGTTTGGAAAGGTGAAATCCCTGACCATAACCATCCTATTATTCTTACAGATAGCTAAGATCTCCTTACAAGTTTGTTTCTCAATTTCCCTCTGACTATTAGGGGTCTATAATACAATCCCAATAATGTTATCATCCCTTTCTTATTTCTCAGTTCCACCCAAATAAATTCCCTGGATGTATTTCTGGGAATATCCTCCCTCAGCACAGCTGTAATGCTATACCTTATCAAAAATGCCACCCTCCCCCTCCTCTCTTGCCTCCCTTTCTATCCTTCCTGTAGCATTTGTATCCTGGAACATTAAGCTGCCAGTCCTGCCCATCCCTGAGTCCATCTGCCTTCCCTGTTAGGCCCCTTGCATTGCAATAAATGCAGTTTAATTTATTAGTCCTACCTTGTCCCTGCCTGCCCTGACTATTTGACTCACTTCTGTTCTCAACTGTACCAATCTCAGATTGATCTCTTTCCTCACTATCTCCTGGGTCCCACTGCACACCCCCTTTACTAGTTTAAATCCTCCCGAACAGCTCTAGCAAATCCCCCTGCCAGTATATTAGTCCCCTTTCAATTTAGGTACAATCCGTCCTTCTTGTACATGTCACTTCTACCCCAAGAGATTCCAATGACCCAAAAATGTAAATCCTTCTCCCATACACCAGCTCCTCAGCTATGAATTTATCTGCTCTATCCTCCTATTCCTGCCCTCACTAGCTCGTAGCACTGGGAGTAATCCAGATATTACTACGCTCGAGGACCTCCTTTTAAAATTCCTGCCTAACTCCCTGTAATCTCCCTTCAGAATCTCACCCTTTTCCCTTCCTATGTTGCTGGTTCCAATGTGAACAATGGCTTCTTGCTGGCCCCTCTCCCCCGTGAGAACATTCTGCACCCTCTGACATCCCTGATCCTGGCACCAGGGAAGCAACACACCATTCTGCTTTTTCATTGCTGGCCACAGAAACGTCTGTCTGTACCTCGGACTAGAGAATCCCCTAACACAATTGATCTCTTGGAACCTGACGTAGTCCTCGTTGCATTAGAGCCAGTCTCAATACCAGAAACTTGGCTGTTCATGCGCATTCCCCTGAGAATCCATCACCCCCTACATTTTCTAAAACAGCATACCTGTTTGAAATGGCTATATCCACAAAAGACTCCTGCACTAGCTGCCTACCTCTCTTACCTTTCCTCGAGTTAACCCATCTATGTGACTGTATCTGAGACTTCCCCCCCCCCCCCCCCCCCCCCTTCCTATAACTACCATCCATCACATACTGTTGCTGTTACAAATTCCTCATTGCTTCTAACTGTCTCTCCAACCAATCTATTCGATCTGATAAGATTTGCATCCAACAGCATTTATGGCAGATATAATCCGCAGTAACCCTTAAACTCTCTTTAAACTCCCACATCTGACAAGGAGTACATATCACTCCATTAAAGTCCATTTTTGCTCCTTCACAATCCACAAACCCAGAAATTAACACCGTCTTATTCCTCTACAATTACTGCCCGGGTTAAAATTAATAGTTACGGCTTATATTTTAAGTTTAATCAAGAGACATCTCTCCAAAAACATATAAAAACAAAAGAAACCACTCGACTCACTACTGCAGATTCTCTGTAGGCCATACTTAAAACAATGATTAAGTTATCTGATTCTGTGCTGTGAACTTTGCCCAACAGTTTCTCCAAGATCAGTTGTGAATTTCACTGTTTGTTAATTTTCCCAGATGCACTCCGATGTCCAACGATACATGAGTTCTCTCTCCCTCGCTCTCTCTCTCTCTCTGTCTCTCTCTCTCTCTCTCTCCGTCTCTCTCGCTCTCTCTCTCTGTCTCTCTCTCTCTCTCTCGCTCTCTCTCTCTGTCTCTCTCTCCCTCTCTCCCCCTGAAGATAGAGACAATTGGTAATGGGTTAACCTGAGGGTCACTGTGCCTCAGGTGAGGGAGGAGAAACGTTGAGAAGGCAAATTCTTCCTTCACATTAACCTCCACAATTGTGCGAACTGATCCATGCTGTTGAGATCACACTGCATTGCAAGCCAGCCATCCAGCCAACTAAGAGAGGAGATTTTTGAAAGTTTGAGCATGTACTCATTGAGGTTTAGAAGAATGAGAGGCAACCTTATTGAAACTTGCAAGATATTTAAGGAACCAAAACAGAAACTGCAGGAGACACTCAGTATGTCTGGCAGCTTTCTATGGGAAGAAAGCAGAGTTAACATTTTGATTCCAGTGACTCTTCATCAGAACTCAAGTAAACTCAGAGTCACCGGACTTGAAACAGTTCTTCTCACAAATGCTTCCAGACTTGTTGAATTTCTGCAGCAATTTCTGTCAGATCACCAACATCCACAGTTCTTTGTTTTATTTAAGATTTTTAAGGTTCTTTACCATTTGGATGCAAAGATGTTGTTTCACTTTAATGGTTGAGTTTAGCACCAGAGATCATAATTCTGGAGTAAGAGGTCATCCTTGAAGACTGAGATGAGGAATGTATTCTCTGAGAGAGTAATGAATTTGTGGGATTCTTTACCACAAAGGAGTGTAGAACCTGGTCATTGTTCATATTAAGACTGAGATAGACAGATTTTTTTAATTCCAGTAATGAAATTGAGGGTTATGGGAAAAGGCTTAAAAATGGAGTTAAGGACCAACACTGATCTCATTGAAGGGTAGCGCAATCTTATGAATGGCCTATTTCTGTTCGTATATCTTATGGTCTGAGACATACACCATTCTAACTTATGGTTACGCTGCTCCTTTACTGCTACTGGGTCAAAATCCCACCCTAAATAGCATTATGGGTACTCCTACATTCCAAGGAATACAGCTGTTTGAGAAGGTAGCTCACTAGGCAGTTAGGAATAGGCAACAAATGCTGGCCTAGCCAGTGTTATCCACATCTCATGACACATTTTTAATAAGTTTACACAATCTGCTAATAGTATAGTCATGTTTTGTTGCACCATTTCTGATCTCTGAATCTTCTGTATTGCTTAATACTGCTGAATGATGCTGGAATTTTATTTCTTAAGTCTCTTTTGTATAGTTAAACTTTTCAAAATCTTGCTTGGTTTTATAATGCTTAAGTTATGTCTTAAAGAAAGTGTGAGTTTTTTTTCTGTGGCTTGCTGTGAGAATCAATCACAGACTCCTGCTTGAATTTCTGCAGGTTATTAACTGGAATTTTCACTGTTGGTTTAGTCCAAATTGGACTTAAGTCTCATTCTCCTTGGATATCTTTTCACTAGCAGCTTCCAGTTGTGAACTGTCTTGTGGTAGGCTGCTTCTTGAGTTTCACTTTTTTTTAGATACATAAAGTTAATGTTTTGGGTTTTTTTGCTTAAGCTGTACACTTATTTTGCATACAGTTGATTTCTTCCAATAGAGGTTAAGTCCTGAGAAATTTTATAGCTGTGAATATGAAAACCAAAAGTGTAGATACTAATTGATGTAAACATCAGAGTTTAGCGATGTTCCCTCATTTGGGTTAGAGTTCAGGGGTGTCCAGAAGGCTAAAGAGAGGGTTTTGCAGAATCCCTTTAAAGTTGGATGACGTAGCAGGATAATTCTTATAGACCGAATTACAGGATTCTTTTTGGAATTAGATTTTGGGGAGTCTTGGACTTGAGGTAGGTTTAACTGTTGACCTAGAGTATGCTTGTTGTCCTCTATTCTGATGTCAGAAGAAGACTCTGAGTCATGCAGCACAGAAACAGACAGTTTGATCCAACTTGTCCGCACCAACCACACATCCCTATCTGACTTAGTCCCATTTGCTAGCATTTGGCCCATATCCCTCGAAACACTTCCCATTCATATACCCATCCAGATGCCTCTTAAATGTTGTAATTGTACCCACCTCCACCACTTACTTTGGCAGCTTGCTCTATACAAGCACCACCCTCTGCATGTAAAATTTACCCTCAGGTCCTTTTGAATCTTTCCCCTCTCACCTTAAACCCTATGCCCTGTAGTTTTGGACTCATCCCACCCTTGGGGGGAAAAGACCTTGGCTATTCACCCTATCCATATCCTTCATGATTTTATACTCATTTAAGGGTTCAACATATTTAATCATGTGATTGTCCAATTAAGGAATCAGTTTCAACTTATCATTTAGTTTCTATTCCTCTGGTTGAGATCCATTGTTCGCATAGAGATTGATAGGACTCATCCTTTCTTATTAGTTCAGGTATGAAGAGTTTCCAGAACTGTACCAATCTGTGAATGTGGTCTGTAAGCAGCCGCTTTAGACTAGCAAAGTCTATTTTTAAAACTAAACCAATGAATTTTTATTTAAATAATAACTTATCTTTTTCATATGTCTCATCAACATGAGACAATGCTCTTTTGGGATATTTTAATTTGCTAAAGTAAATACTCATGTTCTGTACTACCAAACAACTACAATATTTATGAAGATTATTGTTTGCCAGTACCTGTACTTGTAGGATATGAGTCATCCAGATTGAGAGAGGCTGGTGCTCAACCAGCTTTGTTGCTTAGCAAAAGATGTCAACAACGCTAGCTCCAACTCTGTTCTTTGTTATGATCAACAGCTTTGTTAGATTCACTCGTGAATGTAGGAGTATTTCAAAATATCTGAAAACAAAACTGCTGTAGTAAATGTGGTAGTAATTAATAACATGGCATGCAGTTCTGCACTGTCAGCTGCTTACTGTCCTCCAATCCAGCATCTGAAGAAAAGTTCTGCTAAAATGCAAATTGCACACTTTCAAATGCCTTTCAAACCTCTCGATCCTAGGGAGTTGGACAAAATCAGGCAGAAAGCAAGCACTGCCTGGACTGAAGAACACGAGCATCGATTAAGAAGCATTACCACCTATTCAGCAGAACACAGAATAAAACAATTGGATGAACCAACCCAAGGTCGGGTCCGACCAAACTCCCCAACTAGACTGCACAGACCCCATCCACCAAAGTAAGGCGTAGTTTCACTTAGCTTCTTATGTATAACGTGCATTTTTTGTCAATATTCTGAATGTCTGTAAAAGTTTCTGGAAATAGAATATTGCATCATAAATAACAGAAAATGTCAAATTTAATATCACTTTTGGATAATACACGAGTTAAAAAATGTTATTAATTCTCAAAATGCTAAGGCGGTGTTGAAATGAGTTCACCACATTTGCACTGTTGGTAAAATGGGACCAAGGAATTTCAATCTTTCACTTTCCAGCATCGGCATGACCAAACGTATTGTGGACAAACGTTTGTGGATTTTTTTTTCTAAGTCTTAAAATGCGCCAGGGGCACCCCTTTGCCTTGCCAGTGAAGCCAACATCCAGTGAATAAATAAAACTGGCTGCTATAGGACTTAAATAATGCCATGTGTAATAGTCTTGATGATGGTCTTGTGAGATTCAAAAAGACCATGGACTTTATTTCCCACAGCAGTATTTCATCAATGGAACTACTTGGAGGAAAGAGAGAGGAGCAATACAAAGAAGGAGAGTAGGAGATTGTTTAGGAAAACTTGAGGCAGTGAAAATGAAGGAAAGGATAGGAAATGAAAACTGCTTGGGGGAATTAAGGAAATAGCATTCAAGAGTTGGAGCGTATCAGCATTGACTGAGGAAAGTGATGAAAGATACCACCATGCTGTGTGCATGGAAGAGAGACTGGGCAGGGGCTGAGTGAGAAGAATGGAGGGGGAAGAGTTTTATCATCATGAAGAAGAAGAGTTTTATCATCATGGAGGAGAAGAGTTTGAAGAGAAGAGGGTTGAAAGAAGAGAGTATATGTATTTTGAGAGGTGGGTAAAGGGAGGAAATGTGCATATTATTTAAGTGGGTAGAGAACAAAAGTGCAATGGGAACAGTTTTACTCCATATAATCTGCTCAAACCCTTTAGTTTCTGAACATTTTTATGTTATCTCTTCTCAACGTTCTCTTCACTAAGACCAATAACTATTCAGTTATTCCAAATCTAGATATGCAACTGAGGTCTCTCATCCCTGGAGTCTTCTCAAATCTCTTCTAATCTAATTAGATTAGATTAGATTAGATTGCTTACAGTGTGGAAACAGGCCCTTCGGCCCAACAAGTCCGCACCGATCCGCTGAAGTGCAACCCACCCATACATTTACTCCTTACCTAACACTACGGGCAATTTAGCATGGCCAATTCACCTGACCTGCACATCTTTGTGACTGTGGGAGGAAACCGGAGCACCCGGAGGAAACCCACGCAGACATGGGGAGAATGTGCAAACTCCACACAGTCAGTCACCTGAGGCAGGGATTGAACCCGGGTCTCTGGCGCTGTGAGGCAGCAGTGCTAACCACTGTGCCACTGTGCCACCATGCCACCCACTATCTGATGCCTTTCTATCCTTCCTATAATGCAGTACACAGAATGGACCCACCAGCCAGTTGAGGCTGATCTAGTGTTTAATGAACCATCAGCATCAATTCCTTATATTTGAATCCCTTGTCTCTATTTATAAAGGCGAAGATATCCCATACCTTATTAATTACTTTCTCAATCTGCCCTGCTACTTTCAATAACTGGCACAAATTTGCATAAATTTATGATTCTATCTCCCATTCTACCTTTACTATATAGCTGGGAGATCAACCCTGGTTAAATGAGGAGTGCAGAGAGGAGGCACCAGACAGACCTCACCGACTCCATACGGACAACTATTTCAAATCCACTGACACCCACAGCTGCCTTGACTACACCTCCTCCCATCCTTGCCCCCTATAAAAATGTGATCCCTTACTCTCAATTCCTCCACCTCTGCCACATCTGCTCTCTGTAGGAGCAGTTCCACTCCAGGACATCCCAGATGGCCTGCTATTTCAAGGACTGAAATTTCCCCTCCCATGTGATCAACAATGCCCCTCATCATATCTCCTCCACTTCCCACACCTCTGCCCTTGAACCCTCCCCCCCCGAACAGCAACAAAGATAGAACCCCCAGTCCTCATATTACACCCCATGATTCTCCAGATACAGCGCATTATCCTCCACCATTTTCGCCACCTTCAATCAGACCCCACAACTAAACATATATTTCCCTCCCAACCACTATCTGTATTCCACAGAGACCATTCCCTCCATGACTGCCTCATTAGGTGCACACTCCCCACCAACCCACCCTCTGCATCCAGCACCTTCCTTTGTCTTCGCACGAGGTGCAAAGCCTATGCTCACACCTTCCGCCCCTCACCTCCGTCTAAAGCTCTAAAGGAACGTTTCAAATCTGGCAGAGATTTTTCTGCACATCCATCCACTTAATTTACTGCATCCGTTGTGGTATCTTCTACATCAGGGAGATCAAGCGCTCACTGGCGGAGTGGTTCAGGGAACATCTCTGGTCTGCGCACACCAAACAACCCTACCACCCTGTGGTCAACCACTTCAACTCCCCCATGGATATGCACATCCTGACCCTCCACCAGCAAATCAAAGCCACCTGCCAACTGGAGGAAAAAGACCTCACCTTCTGCCTCGGGACCCTACAACCATATGGCATCAACTTTGACTTCATCAATTTCCACATCTCCTCTTCCCCCCCACATCCTCGATCCAATCCTTCAACTAGGCAATGCCCTCTTGACCTGTCCTACCTGTCCATCTTCCTTCCTGCCTAGCCACTCCACCGTCCCCGCTGACCTATCATAATCATCTCCCACTTGCATCCACCTATTGCCATCCCACTGACCTCCCCCCCCCCCCCCCCCCCCCCCTCTACATTTATCTCTCAGCTCCGTTTCCCCTCCACATTCCTGATGAAGGGCCTATGCCCAAAATGTTAAGTCTTCTGCTCTTTGGATGCTGCCTGACCTGCTGTGCTTTTTCCAGCACCACAATTTTTGACTCTTAAAAACATGGTACCAACCTGAAGTTACAACGCAGCACTACTTGCAAACAGACAGTATGAAACAGTCCCAAAATCAATTAATCAGATATGAGCTTTGCATTCCTGTCAGATTCAGTCATGAATGCTGTTGGACAATTAAACAGCTAACAGGAGGAGCAGGCTGCTCAAGTGCACAAGTATCCCAGTCTTTAATGGCCAAACAAATCAGTGCAAAAATGAAAGGCTGATGTATTTGCATCCATCTACAGCCAGAAGTCCTGATTAGATAATCCATGTCAGCCTCCTCCAAAGGTCCACAGTGTCACAGATGCTAGACTTCAACCTATTCAATTCACTCCATATAATATAAAGAAACAACTGAAGACACTAGGTATGGTAAAAGCTATGGGCCCTGACATCATTCTGGCAGTAGTACCTGAAGACTTATGTTCCAGAATTAGCCACGCCTCTGGTGTAGCTGTTCTAGTTCAATTACAACACAGGCATCTACCTGGAAATATGGAAAATTGCTTATGTGTGTCCTGAGCACGAAAAGCAGAAAATCTCTGGATACTGTCTCAGGGTACACCAATTAGATCATTGAAATGAGAGAAAAAGTTCTTCGTTCAAAGGGTAGTGAACTTATGGAAGGCTGTGGCGATCAAATTACTGAATATATTCAAGAAAGAGATAGAAACATTTTTAGATTTTGAAGGCATCAGAGAATATGGGGAAACAAACAGGAATATGGTATTGAGATAGAAGATCAACTAAAACTCATATTGACTGATGGTGCAGGCTCAAAGGGCTGAATAGCCTATTCCTGTTCCTAATTTATTTGTTTCTATGTCCAAATGTAGAAGAAGAGCTAAACCTCAGAGGTGAAGTGAGAGTTACTGCCCTTAATGCCCTTGGGGTGACATGGTGGCTCAGTGATTAGCACTGCTGCCTCACAGCACCAGAGTGTCCAAGGAACAGGAGAATCGACGTTTCGGGCATAAGCCCTTCTTCAGGAATTCCTGAAGAAGGGCTTATGACCGAAATGTCGATTCTCCTGTTCCTTGGATGCTGCCTGACCTGCTGCGCTTTTCCAGCAACACATTTTCAGCTCTGATCTCCAGCATCTGCAGTCCTCACTTTCTCCTCACAGCACCAGAGTCCCAGGATCAATTCCACCCTCGGGAGACTGTGCAAACTCCACACAGACATTCTCCCAGTGTCTGTGTGATTTTCCTTCGGGTGCTCCCGTTTCCTCCCACAGTCCAAAGATGTGCAGGTCAGGTGAATTGGCTGTGGTAAATTGCCCATAGTGTTAGATGCATCAGTCAGAGGGAAATGGGTCTGGGTGGGTTACTCTTCAAAGACTGGTTGGGCCGAAGGACCTGTTTCCGCACTGTAGGTAATCTAATCTAATGTCAAGACAGCATTTGACTGCTTGTGGCATCAATGAGCCCTGGTAAAACTGGATTCAATGGTTGAAGCCATACCTGTAGCACAAAATAAATGATTACTGAAATTATTGAACGTTAATCATGTCAGTCACAGTGCAGGAGTAGTATCCTAGGCCAATTTATGTTCAGTTGCTTCACCAAAGACCTTCCCTCGTATAACAACGGAACAGGATTAGGTCGCTTAGGCCTTGAAGGGTGCTCTATTATTAAGATTATGGTTGATCTGAATTTAATCTCAGCTCTACATTCCTGCATATACTGATAACCTTTTGTTCTCTTGGTAACCGAGAAACTCTCTACCTCTGCCTTAAAAATATTTAGTGACTCTGCATTCACTGTTTTTTGCTGAAGAGAATTCAAAAACTCACAACCCTTGGAGATAAAAACATTTCTTTATCTCTTTATCTTAAATGGGAGATCCCTTACTTTTAAATTGAGACCTGTAGTCCTAGATCGTCCCACAAAAAAAACTCTGTATCTAAATCCACCCAGTCAAGTTTCCTCATGATCTTAATTAAGTCACTTTTGACTTTTCTAAACTCTGGAGTTTGTCTAGCTTTTCCTCGCAAGCAGTCTGTTTATTCTAGATATTAGTTTAATAAATCTTTCCCAAACTCCCTCCATCATTAGGTAAGAAATAGGAATGTTTGCTGACTGTTCAATGTTCCCCACTATACTTGACTCTTCAGCTACTGCAGCAGTCTGTGTGCTCGGACTCCGACAACATATAAGCTTGGGCAGATAAGTGGCGAGCAAAATCCCACATGCGCAAGGCAATAATCATCCCCAACAAGTATGAATTTAGCAAACTCTTGATATTTAATGGCAATACCATCACTGACTCCCCCATTCCCAACATCCTTGTGATTACCATTGAACAAAAACTGAACTGGAACAGGCATATACAGAGGAATCTCAATTATCCGAACAAGATGGGCAGGCACTATTTTGATTGGATAATTGATCATTCGGATAATCGATTTTAGCTTGAACAAGGGAAGTCATACTGATTTAATGCTGTGCTCTGCCGGAGAAGTTGTTTAAATCTATAATTTTAGTGAGTCTGCCATTTAACCAAACTAGCCTTTGCAGTCTGCAAATTACAGGTTAATATGAGAAGAACTAAACCATTACCATGAAACCCCAGCGCTAAACAAGGTCCTGAACAGCTTCTACGATTGCAAGGCCATTTACAACATCAGTTTCTGGGAACTCAGTCTCGCGATAGAAAGGTGGAAGCCCTGCCTCACCAATAGGTTTATGTTCGCGGCCGTTTTTTAAATAAACAGTCCAGTAAAGTGATGGGAATACTTTACCTGTACTGTAAAACACCCATGTTTGCAAAGGGCTGTGTAACAGTGCTTACCTAAAAAAAAGTCCAGTCGCTCATACTTGAACTGCTTGTGTTTCTTTGTTTTTGCCAGCATTTTCACATCTTCTTCAGTACAGATAATCTGAACACATTTACCTCATTGAAACAGGACCTTGAAATCATCTTCAGATAATCCGATATTCGGATAATCAATGACCTTTGTAAATAGATTGACTTCAAGACCAGGTCAAAGGCTGGGAATTCTGTGACTCATCCCCCTCAAAACCTGCCTGCTATTGCCAAGATACAACCGAGGAGTATGATGAAAGAGTCTCCAATAGCACCCCTTTTTTTAACAGCATTGTTTGCCAATCCTTATTGCACAGAAACACTTAAGAGTCAACCACGTTGCTGTCACAAAGACTGTGCCAGTTAAAGGTAGCTCACCACCACTTCTCAAAGGTAATTAGTGATGGATAATAAATGCTTGCTTAGCCAACAATGCCTGCATCCCAAGAAAATGCAAAACAAATCTAGGTCCATCTGCTGTTGCACATTTTTAGGGTTGCATCCTTTATTTTATGTTTCCCTAAATTAGCTCCTACCAAAATGTTTCACTTTGAGTTAAATATAATTTACCACATATCTGCCTGTTCTACCACTCTATGCTATCTTGAAGTTATCATTATCTTCCTCACAGTTCCAAATCAACAACAAATTTGGAAGTTGTATCATGTATCTGCATCAATATAGATTCAAGAGAGCAGTGATCCTAATGCCAGAACCTAGCGCATTCAATGTGTATCTTCCTCCAGTTTGTAAAACTATTGTTCATAAATTCTCTGTTCAATCAATACAGTAATACAATGAAGCACTCAAGTTCAAGTTCTCTTCTCAAGTTTGTCATCTGAAACCTTGAAATATTCTGTGCTACATTTGCAGTCACCATTTATTGTCATCTATTGAAAGTATATATTTTTTATTCTCCCTGTTTAGGGTATGATATCTAAACTGACATCCTGTTAAAATATTCCCATAAGCAGAATGCTTACCACAACAGACCATATCAGGTGAATGTATGCTATTATAATATTGGTATACAGATGCTGCAGGACTTGGTCACTGTTGTTAACGTTTTATTGTATTATCCTGAAAAATAGTTAATTAGCATTTTTGTTTCATTTTTCAGAATATTTTTGGTGACCCATCTCCATGCAATCCCAGGACACAACAATTCTTCAAAAAATACATCCAATTTGCCACTAAGAGGTAAATAGGTGATATGTAAATTATTGTGAAAATAGACTGAAGGATGTGGTGACTTGCAAAAATTGTGGCAACCTTTGTGTTTACTAAGATCTCATTACCTTACCCTAATATAGTTCATATCATTATATTGAAGATCGCTCTATACATTCAATGCAGTGTTTAGAAAGTGGAAGTTGCCTTGCTCATTTTTGGAGTGCTAACAGAGCACCAAAACCTCTAATAGGGCTGGAAACAAATAGTGTCTGCAAATTGGAAATGTGAACAAAACAATAGGTTTCCAGACTCTGGTTTTGATGTTTAAATAATGGGATTAACACCTGATTGATGCTGCTTGTTCTGTATTGCCTTGCTCTGGCCCCAGAAGTGTTCAGGTATACCAGCTGTACTGCAACTCGAAAGAGGATCCTTAAAAAGGCCACTGCAGATTGCAACCAACAAAGTATCTGTTTGAAATATCTTTAGCTAAATGTGGAGCCAGGTAGAATATTTTTTCCAACCAGACCAGGAGAGATATCATAGGTTCTCCTGTTTCCAGTTTAATAAAATATTGCAGCAGAGGAGGAGGCGATCCAGCTTTTCCAAAGAAAAGTACAGTAAGTCCCCCCATACACTCTGGAACACCCGCACCAACCAACCCCACCACCCCGTGGCCAAATGCTTCAACTCCTCCTCCCACTCCACCAAGGACATGCAGGTCCTGAGTCTCCTCCATCGCCAAACTTTAACCACCCGACACCTGGAGGAAGAACGCCTCATCTTCTGCCTTGGGACTCTTCAACCACATGGGATCAATGCGGATCTCACCAGTTTCCTGGTTCCCCCCCCCCACCTTATCCCAGATCCAACCTTCCAACGCAGCACCGCCCTCATGTCCATCTTCCTTCCCACCTATCTGCTCCACCCTCTTCTCCAACTTATCACCATTACCCCCAGCTCCATCCACCTATCTCACTCTCAGCTACCTTCTCCCCAGCCCCACCCCACTCTCATCTCTCTCTCCACTCCCTTGGCTGACAAGCCTCAAACATGATGAAGGGCTTTTGCCCAAAACGTTGATTGCCCTACCCTCGGATGCTGCCTGACTTGCTGTGCATCACACTCTCGACCCCTAGCATACACTCTCCCATCCATTTTTATTTTGCCTACACTTTATCTATAGGTATTTATCCAATTTCCCTTTGAACATTAATTTGAATCTGTTTTCAATATCAGGGAGGAAGTATATTCCAAATCCTAACCACTCGTTGTGTGAATAATTTTTCCTCACGCTACCTCTGATTCTTTATCAAACAACTTAAAGTAAGCTAAATTTGGGTCACCTGGTTTGCGATCCTTAATCAAGTAGAAACAGTTTCTGTTTATTCTATCTACCCTTTTTTTGACTTTCATCAAATCCTCTCAGGTGTCTTAGCTATGAGGCGAAGAACCCAACTTCTCTGAAATCCCTCATTTTCAGAAATGTTCTTTTAAATCTCTTCTAAACTCTCTTCTGAATTCCGGTACCCAGATTTGGAAACAGTAAATTTGTGCTGTGTTGTGTAGGTCTAGTAAAACTTCTTCACTCATGTACTATTCCATTACAACATAGGTTTGGAAGCCAAACTAAATTGGCCTCACTATTCATTGGATTTGCGACACAGTGAACTTAAGACATTCAATGACCCTTAAAATTGCTCAATTTTTCTTAACCAGACTTTACAAATATTAAGTTTATAACTTAAACAAAAATGAACAATTTATTCTAAATAATGCACATAATATTCCAGATGTGGTCTAACCAAAGCAATACATAACTTGTATTCTAGCCCTCTTGAAATGAATGCTCACATTGCATTTGCCTTCCTAACTGCCAACTTAACCTTAATTTTAACCCTCAGAGAATTCTGAACCAGGATGCCCAAATCCCCTTGTGCTTCAGATTTTCAAAGCCTTTCCCTGTTTAGAAAATAGTCTGTGCCTCTATTCTTCCCATCTCACTCATTCCCATATTGTATTCCACCTGCCACTTCTTTGCCAACTCTCCTAGCCTGTCAAGTCCTCCTGCAAAGTCTCCGCTTCCTCAACACTACCTGCACTTCCACCTATCTTTGTGTCATCTGCAACTTAGCAACAAAGCCTTCAGTTCCTGTGTCCAAATCATTAATGTATGATAATGAATAATTGTGGTCCCAGCACAGACTCCTGTATCACTCCACTAGTATTAGCTGCCATCTTGAAAAAAACCCTTTTATTCCTACACTCTGCTGTCTGCCAGTCAGCCAATCTTCTATTCATGCCAGTAGTTTGCCCTTCTAAAATCTATAAATGGACTCTAAAATCTTACCAACAACCAAGGTCAGGTCTTATAATGTCTTGTATTTGGCCTCCATCCCTTCTTACACAGGAGTACTACATTAGCCATTTTCTAGTCCTCTGGGACTCTTTCTGACTCCAGTGATCCATGAAAGATCACCAACAATTACTCCACATTCTCCTCAGGTTAACAGTCAGCCCGAGCCCTAACCTGCAATCCTACCTTCCCTTTTACCTTTGATTTTCTATTTTTCATTTTTATTTCCTAATGGTATTTTAGTTTTTAATCTGCAATATGTTTCTTCTATACGCCTTTTAATCTGAAAGCAATTTACAATAGGTATTCAGATTACCAGCTATTAACAACCAATGGTATCACTGTTTCCTGTGATGCCACTGTTTGCTATTTGCTGTGACCCTGATCCTGTGCTTCAGTTTATCCTATTTAAAAAGACCTTGCAAACAATAAACCAGGAAAATAAAAGGCACACCTTCCCCTCTGGACTGAATGCCCACACTGCTTCAAAACCCAGAAATATATGCTCACTCCAGATGAGCTATCTCCTTCCCAATCATACTAAACTTATGGGTCATATATAATTCAGTCAGAGATATTATGCAACCAACCATCTCTTTGAACATGCTTCTTCTGTTATTTCTGATCATGTCTTGAACTTGACTTGAACTTCACGTGCCCACAAACAATAAGCCCACGTACAACACAGAATATCACAGAGACATTTTAATCAGAACGTGACTCTGGGTTTAATTCACAAGTTTAAAATTGGCAAAACCTTTCAGTAAATTATCATCAACAAATTCATTAGCTCCAATCTATTCAGTCTACCCACACGATTGGCTTTAACAGAAAAAAAATCTGTCCATAGTTCACCAATTGAGCTAACCTGTTTAGATACAAGGCCGTCCATTTCATTTAATTTTCTAGACCAAGGATATTTTTTTAAAAGCTCTATTAGGAAATATTCAACATTGTGTGTTAAACTCTGCATTCATAAATTTAGAAGAAGTCAGAGTTTCTTTTTAAATGACTGTTATTCCTTTGACAGACAAGTGGAAAAAATCTCCCAGTCAAACATTTGGATGCTATAAACCTAATATGCTTTCACAGTCAACCATGAATTCTGACGAAATCAGAAAGGTATTTTAAAAATTTAATTTAATGATTGATATTGTTTAGGCTGTCAAATAAGTTGGCGTAAACAGTGGAAGCAATTATACACAATAATAGAAAGTGCTCAAATTTTTGATGGTAAATACTTTGTGCTGAGTATATAGTCATTGTTGGCATTATCCTATTAAATAAATGCATATATATCTGGCTTTACAATAAGTAAAGAAGAAGGGCTTCTGAAGAAGGGCTCATGCCCGAAACATCGATTCTCCTGCTCCTTGGATGCTGCCTGACCTGCTGCGCTTTTCCAGCAACACATTTTCAGCTCTGATCTCCAGCATCTGCAGTCCTCACTTTCTCCTCCTTTACAATAAGTAATACTGGTACAATTTTTGTTTAAAATACAGGCAAGAACAACTACACAACTTTATATCACTTATCAGCAAATCTCCCACTTCATTATTCACTGACTCCAGGCAATCTTTCTCTGAAATAGGGTGTTTATGCCATTGAAGTTATGTGACCTTTTTTTGAATAAAGTTCTGGGATCTATTTATTTCATATTGAATGTTTCTATTTCATATTGAAAGCTGATAATATGCATCAAGATGTATTAGCAACTGCTAGAGACATGAAGCAGCGCAGAAAGTGCTGGAAATATGCAGCAAGTCATTTGGCATCTGTGGAGGCAGCAAACAAATTGCAGGATTACATATAACTCTTTCTCCGAATTGAGAAGTAATAAACTCAGGACAGTTAAATAGGAAGAAAACATACAAGAGAAAACAGCTGAAATTTTATCTGGACTCTCTACAAATGTTCATTGGCGTACATTATTTATTCTTATTGTTATTCCTGGAGGTCAGAGCCAATTTCCAGGAAGCTAGAAATTCGAGTACCTTATAATAACAAATTATTAATTATATTTCATTTTCACTGTTATTTTCTAGTAGTTATTTGGTTTGCCAACAGCCCCACCATCAAAAATATATTTCCTTCCCCACCTCTATCGCATTCTGTAGAGACTGTTCCCTCTGTGACTCCCTCGTTGGGTTTACACTCGCCACCGACCAACCTGATCCACCCGGCACCCTCCCTGCCTTCACACGAAGTGCAGAACCTACTCCAACACCATCCCCCCCTCACCTCCATCCATGGACCCAAAGGGTCATTCCACATCCAGCAGAGATTTGCTTGCATATCCTCAAACCTCATTTACTGCATCCACTGCTCTCGATGTGGTCTCCTCTACATTGAGGAGACTGAACGCAAACTCGCGGAACGGTTCAGGGAACATCTCTGGTCCGTAACCAACCTCACCTCCTGTAGCCATCCATTTTAACTTTCTTTGCCACCACTCCCACACCGGCCCATGACCTATCCACTCTGGGTCTCCTCCACTGCCTAAATAAGGCCACCCACAAACAGGAGGAACACCTCATCTTCTGCCTTGGGAGCCTACAACCACATGGCCATGGCCTCAACATTGAATTCACCAGTTTCTAAATCTCCTCACCCACCCCATCCCAGATTCAACCCTTCGACTTGGCTCTACCCTCTTGACCCGACCACCTTCCTTCACACCTATCCACTCCACACTTCCCACCGTCCTATCACATCACCTCCTACCTTCGCCCACTTTTTGCCATCCCAACTACCTTTCCCCTAGCCCCACACCCCCCATTTATTTCTCAGCTCCCTTACCCTCGCCAGTCCTGATGAAGGATTAAGCCCGAAACGTCGACTCTTTTGCTCCTCAGATGCTGCCTGACATGCTGTGCTTTTTCCAGTGCCACACTTTATCAACTTTGCCGTCAGTTTTGCATATGTAAAATTGTTGCAATTAAGAGACAAATTAGTAAAATTTTTACTAAATGTGACTGAATCATGTGAAGTGTTTAAATAAATCATTTATAGTATTGCAAAGACTCCTCATTAAGTTCACTGAGCATAGCGTGTGAAGAGCTGCACTGTACAAATTGATGGTGTTTGATGAAAGGAAAGCAGCAATGTAGTGGCAATGTCACTGGGCTAGTAATCCAGAAGTAATATTCTGGGGCATGGGTTAGCATCCCATCATGGCAGATGGTGAAATTTGATTTCAGGAAAAATCTGGACGGAAACAGAGAGTCCTTATGGCAACCATGTAGCCACTGTCAATTAATGGGACAGCCGATCTGGTTCACTAATGTCCTTTAGGAAAGGAAATCTGTTATTCTCATCTGGTCTGCCTTACATTTGACTCTAGAGCCACTGTAATGTGGTTGCCTCTTAACTACCCTCTGGAATGTCTCTACCATGCCACTTAGGTGAAGGGGCAATTAGCAATAGGCAATAAATGCTGACCTGGCCAGCAACATTCATATCCCATGAATGAATGTGGCAAACACACTGCATCTGCAGCAAGTAAGCAACCACATCTCAAAGTTTTAGTGAAATCCACAGATGCACCCATCAGTAAGGGGGTCCACCACAGTAAATCAAGGACAGTGACCCACACCAGTCCATAGACTTGGCTATAGTCGGACATCTGGTCAGCGTGTTCATGGTCAGGGGTCTGTGTCTCTACAGTCTACAGAGTGGGTCAGAGTCTGTCTATTTGCTTGGTAATGACAAGTCTGTGGGGATTGTCTAATGGGCTGCATGGTGGCTCAGTGGTTAGCACTGCTGCCTCACAGCACTACGGACCTGGGGTCAATTCCAGCCCCGGGCGACTGTGCAAGCTCTGCACAGACATTTTCCCCGTGTCTGTGTGGGTTTCCTCCAGATGCTCCAATTTCCTCCCACAATCCAAAGGTGTGCAGATTAGGTGAATTGACCATGCTAAAATGCCCATAGTCTTCAGGAACATGTAGGTTAGATGAATTAGTCAGAGGTAAATGTAGAGTATTAGGGTGGGGGAATAGGTCTGGGTAGGTTACTCTTCAGAAGGTCAGTGTGGACTCGTTGGGCTGAAGGGCCTGTTTCCACACTGTAGGGATTCTGTAATTCTATGATCCATTTACTCATCAAGTGTGAAGCCTGTCAGGTTAGTAGGTTGGGCTACTAGGAAGGGGCTCACTGGCACATTCAGTTTGAGGCTGGAAACCACAGTTTATTCTGATTTCTGACTTTGGCAATTTCCTCACCATAGATACCTGTATTCTTTATTGTTAGGGATTGAAAGCTGTCTGGTTTATAGTTCTCAGGCTTTTTCCATTGCGCACTTATTTTACGGAACATTTTATGTATACACTGGGCAATCTTCTGTCCAATTTCCTTGAGCGTGACATACCATACTAACGTGTTTTTATCTTTAATTTTTCCTTACTAGCTTGCAAAATATTTTCATCTTCAGTGCAAAGAAATTTAGATTTTCTGCCATTTTTCATCACCGCCGAGTCTATTTTGCTGATCTTTTAATGGCTCTTTGCCAACTTTAATGTTCCTTAAATTATTTTACATAATTTTACACATTTTAACATAATTTTATACTCTTTGTTAAATTGTTTTTGAATAGTCTTTGCCTCCTAATAATTCTTTTTAATCAACTTCTTTTCAAAGATTTGGGTATTCCCTTTATCCTTCCATTTGATATATAAATATTTCTTATATTTTTTTCTTAACGTTAAGCTTTCCCTTAAGCTGTTCTTATTTAAGGTGCTCTTAATGTACCCCTCCAAACCAGTCATCACCCTGACTTGGAAATATATTGCTGTTCCTTCATTGTCACTGGTTCAAAATCCTTGAATTCGCTCTTAAGGGCATTGTGTGTCTACTGGCAGCACGTGGACTGCTGGAGTTCAAGAAGGCAGCTCACCACCACGTTCACAAGGGCAGGGTGTGCTGGGAAATAAATGCTGGCCACCTGGTGATGCCCACATCCAATGAGTCAATTTTTTAAAAATGCATTTCGGAGCTATATATTTGTTCTGAGATACACATATTGGAGTTATTCAGTAAGCTTGCTTATATCTCTGTTCAGCACAACTTTTTTATTCCTATCCGAAATAAATAAACATGAATGATGCAATCTGCTCTAGTCACTTCAGGCAATATTCAATGATTCAAAGGCAGCCTGGGCAGCAGAAAGTTGGATGAAGCTTGCCAGTGAAAAAGGTAAACAACTCGCGAACTAATAACTACTGTCTGCTGTTTTGGAAAATCCTTCATGGCATTTCCACGTTAAAAGGTTGACAGAAGTTATGACAGTATGAATTATCTTGGTTCTTCAGATCGCCAGGCCGTGAAAAAGATGATAGACTACATCCGCAGTTTTTCAGGGAAGATAGCAAGGAAAGATACTACAGGACAAAGTTATATCAGTCAAGTAAGTACCTGGCATAGCAGACTGAGAGAAATTTATATTTACCAGAAAAGTTACACAATTTCTTTATGTAGGTAAGCAATAATCACAAATAACAATTTCTTCAACTTCTGGTGCTTTTATTGGGTTGTGACAAATAATATTATTACTGTAATGTGAAAAGTAGTGGTGGATTGTGACGAAGAAGCTCTGGAAGTATAATTTCATAATTAATTATTTGACATTTGACCCTTCAAATATTAGCAAGTAATGCTGAACATGTTCACTATTTGCGTACTGTTTAATCGAGGCTTTATAATTTAAAGTTTCTGCTGAAAAAGCTTATCACGATCTGTTAAGTGTTTGCATGCTTTACTTGTATTTGAAATTCTTTTGCTTGTTGTTTTTCAAAGAGATGAGTTTCAAAGCAAATGGCACCGTGGAATTTAGCACAAATCAGCACAAAACACACCACCTGATATGATGCTGCCTTATTGTTCACTATTTACAACACTTTAACTATTCCTTGAATGTGTCTTGTCAAATATCTTTGTTCTATGATGTTTTTCATCCAATGTTCGATCCAACTGCATGAACAAAATCCAAAGATTAAAAAGGAAGGCCAAGTTGTTTTTGAATGCTCAGTTTCTGTCAGTGTATATAGTGACAAGTGATCATAAATGCAGTTGTTGGTCAAGAGATTGTGATTGCTTTGTTGAAGAAAACAACTGTCAGATGCAAGGTAGTTATGATTGTGAAGGGAAGGATCTGAAAGGGAAGATGACCATTGATACTCTCCAGGTAATGGCATATACAAAAGGATTAAAAGAAAGAACGTAGGAGTTAGGAGAAGAAGTATGCTATTAAGCCCTTGAAGCTTGTACTGCCATTCAATATGATGGGTAACCTGTTGTTGTTCTAAACCTCACATTTCCATCTATCTCGAACAACCTTTGAGTTCCTTGCCTGATGAGAAACTATCTACTTCAACCTTAACAAAAATTCAATGATCCCATCCGTACATCCTTCTGAAGTACGGAGATCCATTGTCACAAATTGGAGATGGTCATTGCCTGGCATTTGCACAGTATGAATGTTACTTGGCCACTTGCCAGCCCAAGCCTGGATATTGTCCAGATCATGTTGCGTTCCAATATGGTGTATCTTTTAGACGGTATTTTCTACTTAATACTAAAAAGGACTGTGATGTCTAACTTTTAACTCCAGTTTTTCATTTTTCTTCTTTATATCAAGAGACATTGTAATGTTTAAATTTTAACTTTGTTTCTTTATTCTTTTCCTTTGTATCAAAGATTTGTATCTAGGTGCCTTTGCAACTAAGATGGCACTAGAAATGAGAACTTGTACACATTTTACTCTGCTCATGTACTTCTGTACTTGACTACACGTAACAATAAAATCTAACTCTAATTCGAATACTGCTGCCACCTTGCCTCAGTGGTGGAGAGTAGAAATGCTTAAGGTGGTAAATGGAATACTAATCAAGTGAGCTGTCTTGGACCCTGTCGAAGCTACTTGAGTGTTCCAAGAGCTGCACCTATCCATGCAAATGGTGATTATTCTGTATGCAAACACAACAAAATATATCAGGCGTATTGCATGGGATATGCCTGGGATAAGATAGCATATGTCTTCTGAATCTTGCACCTCCCAATACTCAAAAAAAACTCCCAAATATGAAAAATAGTCTTCCTTTAACTTAGTAATTATATACTGGATTGGCTCACTATTCCCTAGATTGATTCCGGAGGTGAGTGGTCTTACTTAGGAAGAGAGATTGAGCAGTTTGGACCTATACTTTCTGGAGTTTAGAATAGCGAGAGGAAATCTAATTGAGCTACATAAGACACTAAAGGGATTTGAGAAAATAGATGTGGAGAGGATAGGAAAACCTGCAAGAGTCATAGTTTTAGGATAAGGGGTAGCAATTTAAAATAAAGATATGGGGAAATTACCTCTTCTGAAGGATCGTGAAACTATGGAATTCACCACCTCAGAATGCAGTGGATGCCAGGTGATTGAGTGAGTTGAGGGAGGAGATAGACAGATTTTTAATTCGTAATGGGTTGAAGGGATATGGACAGCAGGTAGGAACGTGGGGTTGAGGCCAAGATAAGGTCAGCCATGAGTATATCAAATGGCAAAACATTTCGAGGGGCTGAATTGCCTGTTATTGCTCCTAGTTCTTATGTCTTCCTTGAAAGAATCACACTTTAAATACCAGATAACAGTAACAGGGCTGTAATATTGTTAAGCTAAAAATCGCTAATCAGCCTTGGCTACACTCCCTCCAGCAAATTACAGAGCATTAATGCAAGAGTACTGGGAGCAAGTCATCATGAGCAGGCATATCCGATGGACAGGAAATTAAAGAATTTTAGAAAATAGACACAGTGATTGGAATTTGAAGTCAGATATGGACCTGTTGAGAATATGTAAGTTACAGGACCCAGATGTTCCTGGAATAACAGGAGATTACCTATACCTTGGATGAAATTATTCAAGTAGAAGCAATGATTGCAATGGCCAGTCCACAACAATTCATCCTTCTGCTTTTAGAATATTACAGCATCCATTTAATTTATTATTAAAAGAATCAGGTTTGTGCTTTTAACAAAATGAACTGCAGCATTCTGACAGCTCCTAATGTCTAGGAGATGAAAGTGGTCACCACAAGATAGATATCACTGCACACAAACTCCAGCTAATGATCAAGCACATTCAACTAAATAGAAGATTGTTGCAGTCATTAGCCAGATGATAGTCATCAGGAAAAAAATGTTCCCATTCTTCTAAAACTTAACATCATTCCTTCAGTGTCAGTAGGTCAAGATCCTGGAGTTCCCTCTCATGGCATTGTGGGTCTACCTATAGCACATGGACTGCAGCAGTTCAAGATGTCAGCTCACTATCACCTTATCAAGGGCAACTATGGATGGGCAATAAATGATAGCTAACCTGCAACAGCCACATCCCACACGTGAATAAAAATAATCTATTTCCATGAAAATATTCCTTCTTGGAGACCTGTAACCAATTTTAACATGGAGACACAAAGAAGATATAGAGATAAAAATCCCATAAAATGTTAGAAATCTCAAATCTGAACCAACTTGGCCATTAATTAAGTCATTTCTTGTTATAACAAATGCACTTTGGCAGGCAGCTGGCACTTGGAGGATATTATAATATAGTTGTATGGCTCAGATTTAATCATCGGTTTAAAGTGAGGTGTGGGTTATTGAATTAGCAGATAAATATGTTTCCCATTTATGTAAATATACATAAATATGAGATCCAGTTTACCTGCTTCCCTCTATCTGGAACCATATAATTGGTCACTGACCCAAGCCAAGGTCGCCCAGTTACCTCTAATCTTTCTAATTTCTCCACTCTCTGCACCCCATTATAGTGTCTCTATGTCATTGCATACTCCTTTACCCATACCCAATGGCTCCTCATATCCCCAGTATGTCCCTACATCAACTCCCAGTGGTCCCTGATACATTCCATGTTACCTCCAATCTTTCTAATTTCTCCACCCTCTGCACTCGATGATGGAAGTGTCTGATCACTTTGAAACATTTCACCATTCTTCCAATCTCACATAGTGCCCCATCCAACCCTGTGATCTCTCTAGCCCACTCTCGACATTCTGACCAACCCCCCCCCCCCACCTCACCCCCACTTCCCTGCACCTATCACCTCTGGTGCCGACCTTTGTAATATGCTCATCAAGTCCCCTGAACTTTTGCCAAGTCAGCCTCTGATTCAGCTCCCAGGATTGGTTCTTACCTTTCAAATAGCAGGCGGGACTCAATTCCAGGATTCCCAATGTCATTCCTGATGTCACCAATTTTCAGCAGCACAGCAGAAAAGATCAGGCACTTCCAGATCTGACTGCCTTCAATGCAGGGTATTTATTTCCTATCTCTCTAAACTATCAAAAAATCAGGCTAGCTTCCTGAGGACTCACTGTTTACAGCTTCTCAGAGAACTTGTGAACTATAGTTTGGATGAGGGAAATTTTGAAATGTAGGTTCAAACTGTTCTACCCATGTTTCCATGCCAACCATCCAAAACCAGTGGCCACTCAGATCCACCATAGCAATCCATTACTCTTAATCCAGTCGCAATGGCCCATCATGCCTCCATTCATATGAGCATACAAACAAAGAGCAGGAAGAGACCATTCAGCCCTTAAAACCTGATCCTCCATTCAATACAATCACAGCTGATCTGATTGCAACTTCATATTGACATTCTCGTCTATCTCTGATAACCTTTCATCTACTTGCTTAACAAGAACCTGTCTACCTCTTCCTCAAAATATTCAAGGACCCTGATTTTGTCATCTTCTCAGGAAGAAAGTTTCAAAGACTCTACCTCTGAGAGAAAATTAATTTGCTTCATTTCTGTTTAAATGGATGATCTCTGATTTGTAAACAGTGGCCCTTAGTTCTAGTTTTTTCTGTCTTCATGTATCTTGTTTAGACCCCTCAGAACCTTTTTATATTTACATCAGGTCACCTCTTGCTCTTCTAAATGCCAGGGATATAAGCCTAGCTTGTCCAACCTTCCTCACAAGACAACTGTCCCATTCCAAACATTTAACATTCTCTGAACTGCTTCCTATAATTTTACATCCCTCCTTAAGTAAAGTAATTCAATACTATTTACAGTACTCTAGATCCAGAGCCACCAGTGCCCTGTCTAACTGAAACATAACCTCCCCTTGTATTCAGCTCTCCTCACAATAAATGGTCACATTCTCGTAGCATTTCTAATTACTTGTCATTCCTTTTATACTAACCTTTTGTGTTTTATGCCCAAGGACACCCAGATCCTTCTGCATCTGAGTTCTGCAATCTCTAGCTATTTAGACAATAATATTAACCATGATAGTGTCACTATGTCATTGCATACTCCTTTACCCACACCCAATGGCTCCTCATACCCCCGATATGTCCCTTCACCAACTCCCAGTGGTTCCTGATACTTTCCATATCAGCCTATGCCTTTTTATCCTGCCATGAATGCAAAATGAGATTCGATTGGGAGCCCAGACTTCTATTAGTCTGTTAAATCAGGTAGAATCAAGGGAAAACTTTGCTTGTGAGGTTTTGCTCTTAAATCTGTTTTGTCAATGGCTTGATTTTTATTTAGATAAGATACAGAGCTGTAGTTTCTGCCATTGATACTTTAAAGTTCTGGTTGCTTGACACTTTTATAGGTTACAGCAATGGCAGTTTGCTATGATGGCACAATCTTTCTGATACATGCCATTGTTACTGCTAGGCTTATTATACCTTGACAAAGTGTATACAGAGTGAATGGACATTCCAACCTCTCTTTCACACTTTATCTTCACTGCTGTGATTGACTGTGAAGATTTATTCAGCCAGCAGTCAGTCAGTCTCTTAGATTTACTGGCTGTAGTCAGGAAATGCACTCAAAAAGTATTAGCAAGTCCTGCCTTTGAAGTCAGCAGTTTTGTTGGAAACTCAATTGTGAAATGAAATACACCTCCAACCAAACCCTCAACAGCTACTCACTCCCAAACAAATGTTATGGCTAGTCACAAACCCTGCTTTGATACACAGAGGAACCTTGAATATCCAGTGTATTGGGACTATTCAGAAATCCTGATGCAGCTGACTCCTGGGGAATTGCCCCAGAAACTGAAAATTCCATTTGGAACCTTCCAAAAAAAAATCCCTTAAAATTGGAGAATTTGGCTCAGCTCAAACAATATTAATTAGGCTGTGTTAGAGGATTATAAACCTCATCTAACTCCTGATTAAATATTAAACTGAACACCCCCTGTCAGACTGGACCTGACATGCTCAGCAATCCTCTTCCACACTGCCTGGTCCTAACAGCAGCAACCCCTCCCAATACACCTCCAACCTGAAAATTAGACCCTAGTCCATAGGCTGTAGGTCGGCCCACAATGCTATTAAGGAGGGAGCTCCAGCAACGGTGAAGGAGCAACGATATATTTTCCAAGTTGGGATGGTGAGTGACTTGGAGGGGAACCTACAGCTAGTGTTTTTCCCATGTATCTGCTGCCCTTGTCTTTCTAGATGGAAATAGTCATGGGTTTGGAAGGTGCTATCTAAAAGAGCCTTGGTGAATTTTTGCAGTGCATCTTGTGGATAGTCTATCCTGCTGCTCCTGAGCACTGGTGGTGAGGGGTCTGAATGTTTGCGAATGTGGTGCCAATTAAGAGGGTTGCTTTGTTCTGGATGTTGTCCAGCTTCTTGAGTGTTATTGGAGCCGCAGTCATCCAGGCAAGTGAGGAATATAACATCACATTCCTGTCATGCACCTTGTAGATGGTGAACAGACTTTGGGAAGTCAGGAGACGGGTTACTCTCAGCAAGACTCCAGCCTTTGTCCTGCTTTTGTAGCCACAGTACATTTATGACAGTTCAGTTTTTGGCCAATGGTAACCCCAAGGATGTTATAGTCCAACAGGTTTAATTGGAAGCACACTAGCTTTCGGAGCGACGCTCCTTCATCAGGTGGTAAGCCTGGTGTTGTGTGATTTTTAACTTTGTACACCCCAGTCCAACACCTGCATCCTCAGGATGTTGGTAGGGGTGGATTAAGTGATAATGGTGCCATAGAATGTCAAGGCACAGAAATTAGATTCTCTTTTTTTTTGGAGATGATCGTTGCCTGGCACTTGTATGGTACAAATGTTACTTGCCGCTTGTCAGTCCAAGCTTGGATCTTGTTTGCTGGATTTGAACATGGACTGTTTCGTACCTGAGAACTCGTGAATGATGCTGAACATTGTGTAGTTATCAGTGAACATACCCACTCCTGATCTTATGACAGAGAGAAGGTCATTGATGAAAAAGCTTCACCTTGGCTATTACCCTGAGGAACTCCTGCAGAGATGTCTGGACTGTAGATAACTGACCTCCACTGATCACAACCATCTTTCTGTGTGCCAGGTCTGACTCCAACCAGTGCAGGGTTTGTCCCCTGACACCCATTGATTCCAGTTTTGCCAAGGGTCCTTGATGCTAAATGGAATCAAATGCACCCTTGATGTAAAGAGCTGTAACTATCACCACACCTCCTAACTTTCTGAATGAGCCTACCGTGGGGAACCTTATAAAATGCCTTACTGAAATCTATATACACCACATCCATTGTTCGACCTTTGTCAGCTTGTCCCGTCACATCCTCAAAGAACTCAGTAAGGCTTGTGAGGCATGACCTGCCCCTCACAAAGCCATGCTTACTATCTTTAATCCAAATAGTCATTCATCCTATTTCTCAGAATCCTTCCTACTACCTGGCTTACTATAGACGTAAGACTGACTGGTTTGTAATTCCCAGGAATTTCCCTATTCCCTTTCTTGAATAGAGGAACAACATTTGCCTCCTTCCAATCATCCGGTGCTACTCCCGTGGAGAGTGAGGATACAAAGATCATCGACAGAGGCGCAGGATTCTCATTCCTCGCTTCCTGTAGTAACCTTGGATATATCAGGTCTGGTCCTGGCAACTTATCTATTTTGATGCTTCCCAGAATTTCCAACTCATCCACTTTTCCAACCCATCAATCTGTTCAAGCCTATTAGTCTGGTCCACGGTGTTCTCACTATCAACAAAGTCCCTGTCTCGAGTGAATACTGCAGCAAATTACTCATTTAGGGCCTCCCCTACCTCTTCAGATTCCTGGCACAAGTTCCCTTCACTATCCCTGATTGGCCCTACAGACTCTCTGATCATTCTCTCATTCCTCATCTAAGTGTAGAATGTCTTTGGGTTTTCCTTAATCCTTCCTGCCAAGGCTTTTTCATGCCCCCCTCCTAGCTCTCCTCAGCCATTTTTGAGTTCTTCCCAAGCTACCCTGTAATCCTCTAAAACTCTGCGAGATCCTTGCTTCCTCAACCTTAAGTGAGCTTCCTTCTTCCTCTTGACGAGAAGCTTCTCTCCTCTTGTCATCCTTCACCTTACCTGGCTCATTGGGACAAAGTTATCGAACATTTGCAACAATTGCTCCTTAAACAACCTCCACATTTCTGTTGTGCATTTCCTGTAGAACAATTGTTCCCAATTTATAGTTCACAACTCCTGTCTAATAGCTGTATGATTTCCTCTCCCTCAATTAAATACTTTCCCATACTGTCTGTTCCTATCCCTCTCCATGGCTATAGTAAAGTTGAGGCAGTTGTGGTCACTGTCACTGAAATGCTCTCCCACCGAGAGATCTGACACTTGGCCTGGCTTGTTGCCTAGCACCAAATCCAATATGGCCTACCCCCTAGTTGGTCTACCTACATATTGAGTCAGGAATCCTTTTTGGACACATTTGACAAAATCAGCTCCATCCAGACCATCTGCACTAAGGAAGTTCCAGTCAAAAAGGGGAAGTTGAAGTCACCCACATGGTAATGGTAGAATAGAGGATATGCCAGGCCATGAGGTTATAGATTACGTTGGAGTACAATGCTGCTGCTGTTTTTGGCCTATACTGTCTCATAGAAGTCCAATCTTGAATTGCTATACCACTTAGCACAGCGGTAGTGCCAGACAATGGGATGGAGAGTATGTTAATGCTAGGACATCCTCTCCACAAGAACTGTACGGTGATCACTCTTACTGATACTATCATGGACAGGTGCATCTTTAACCAGCAAATTGGCAAGGATAAGATTAGTTATGTTTTTCTTTCTCATTGGTTCTCTCATCACCTGCCATAGACCCAGTCTAGCAGCTTTATCCTTTGGGACCTGGCCAGCTTGATCAGTAGCGCTGCTGCTGAGTCACCCTTGGTGGTGAGATCCCCATCCAGAGTACATTTCGTACCCTTGCCACTCTCAGTACCTCTTCCAAATGTTGCTCAACATGGAAGAGCACTGAATCATCAGTTGAGGAAGGACAGTATGTTGTAATCAGCAGAATGTTTCCTTGCCCATGTTTGATCTGATGAATGAGACTTCAAGGTCAGGAGACAATTTTGAAGACTCCTAGGGCAACTTCTTCCCCTCCTGACAAAATGCCACTGTATCGCCAGTTCTGCTAGTGGGATGGGTCATACCCAGGGAGGCTGATAGTTTTGTCTTGGATGTTGTGTTTAAGGTATGATTCAGTGAGTATGACTATATGAGTATGAGTCTGGTTTGACTAGTCTGTTAAATAGCTCCCCCAACTTTGGCATGCGTCCCCAGATGTTAGTAAGGAGGACACTGCAGAGCCGACAGGGCTGTGTTTGCTGTTGGCAGTTCTGTATTGTTGATGCCAGGTGGTCTATCCCATTTAATTTTCAAAACTTTTCCAGCAGTCTATAATACTGAGTGGTTTGCTACACCATTTCAATGTCAACCACATGGCTGTGGGTCTGGAGTCACATGTAGGCCAGACCATATTCCCTAACTCACATTATTGAACCAAATTGGTTGTTATAACACCACGACAGTGGCTTCATGTTTACCATTAGAATTTTAATTCCAAATTTTTTTTTAGTGAGATTCAAATTTTACTGATGCCATGGTGGGGTTTGAACCCAGGTCTCTAGGATATTACCTGGGTCTCTGGACTACTACTCCACTGACAACACCATTCTGCCAATGCCTCCCAACATGAACCATTTAGGCTAATCTCCAATCCAATTTCACATAACTGCCTATGCCCTATATTCCCCAACACTCTGCGTTAAGCAAAATCTATTGATCTCAGATGCCCAGGTTTAAACTAATGAAGGGCAAATTGAGAATGGAGCAGATTTTAAGCATCTTGAATCATTCATCGTGATGGAACATATGGAGGTTTTCTTGATTTTTAAACTGGACTGAGTAGTCTTTCCTCAGTGGGACTTACCTTGACATTTTGTGGATTCTGTGCCAGTTTAGGAATACATGATATAACCTAAGCGACAAAAAAGTGGTATAATGACACAAAAGAAAACTAACATAGAACGATGTAGAGAAATGGAATTCAAGTAAAGAGTTTTACGTAAGGGTTCAGTACTATCATAGGTTCAAGGGGTCTGGAGGCATTCTCAGATTTATAAAACGCTGATGGAACTTTTATCCTGAAACCGAGAAAAACTCTCTGAAACTTTTCTCACCCCAACAGTCAATTTGTGTTTGTGTTTTGCCAAATATGCATTCCTTATTATTCCAATTTAAAGTTGTACACACCTTGATCTCAGAGTCAAAAAAAAGTGGATGTTGGAGAAGACAATACAGTGACCAATGGTGTTAATGCATTTCACCAGCTGTTATTGCCATCGAGGGATGGGTAGTCAGATTTCTCCTGAGAAAACCTTCCCTTCCGCTACGGCCCTGGCTGAGAAATAATCAAATTCAACATATTGTGGTTGATGAATTTGAGTGCCCACTTCATCGAACATTGATCGCCCTTGAAGGAGCAGTGCTCCGAAAGCTAGTACATCCAAATAAACCTGTTGGACTATAACCTGGTGTTGTGTGATTTTTAACTTTGTCCACCCCAGTCCAACGCCAGCATCTCCAAATCATTCTTTATTTTTGTTTGTTGTATTGATTTTGAAAGGAAGATGATTTGTTAGCCATTCGAGGTGGTGTGCTGGAGAAACTTGGATTAGCCTGCTTTTAGTCTTTCATTCTGATTTTCTCTCTCTGATTCTCACCTTTATTTTTCTGGAACAATTCCTTGTTTCTGTTTCAATCCTGAACGGAACATAATGAAATCATTAGATCAACTTCTAGGGGCAGCAAACGAGAGAACCAGTCAATCCACTGCATTGTGTGTTAATGGCCAAAACTGATTAAAAAGCAAGAGTTATATTCTCGAATGGAAAAATTAGTGATGTGATTGGCAGAAACTCGACATCAATCAGATCTGCCTCTAAAGAACAGTCCACACAATCAATGACTGAAATGAAACAAGAAATACAAAAGGAATTCTTATCTTGGAGCACCCTCTAGTGTACTAATTATCATTGCATTTACTGTACAAGTATGTACAATGGGGTGTGGGTGCCAAAAGGGTAAGAGCCACATGTGCATGTGTGTGTTTCCCGTACGTATGCAGACGACCTCCATGACATCAGTTGAATCCAGTTTCTTGGACTGTATTTCCTAACTCAGCTTTTCACCTCTCATTTAAATTCTGCTCTTAGTCAGTTTAGGACTGTGTCTTTTTTGTGCTAAAGCCTTTGTGGATGTATCTGTGAGACAAGTAATGAGCGTTAGTGACCTGGCACAGTTGCTAAAATGGCACATCCCCTATCATTTCACAAGCTGTACACATCATGCCCTTCAACGGTTGACTTTTTTTTCAGCGTTTTCAAATGTACCTGTTATCAATTTTTAACTGTAGGTCCCCACCCTGTCAGCACTGTACTCCAGGCTCTGGTCATCACCTCCTGTCCATACATGCAGCATTGCTCACCCACCTTGCCTAAGCCCCGCTCTCTTCGCCCACACCCATGCCCACACACCCAGGTCTCTAATCTTCCTTGTTCTCTTGACCTGTGCCCACACCCTGAGTACCATTCAGCCATGCCAGCTGCACACTGAGCTCTCCTCACCCTCTGCCTGCACCTCTATCACTGCTCACCCTCCCTGCTCACATACTGCTTCAGCACAATAGCAACGATTAAAAAGTATCTCTTATAAACAGGCAGGGAATTGAAGGATACAGACAGATTGCAGGCAAAAGCTATTTAGTTTAGAAAGGCACCAGGTATCGATGCAGTCTTTTTGGGCTGAAGTTTTTCCTGTGCTCTACAAGGAATTAACAATTCTTACCATAGATCTCGACATACCAGTGTCAAACTCGTGAAAGTGAGAAGGGTAGCTTTTATGTTTCCTTCACTATCAGAGGCTGGAACTCTAATTTGCTAAAGCTTTTCCCTTCTAAGGAGTGTAACATAAAGTATGTCTAGCTCCCCCAGTGTCAAAAAGGACCAAGAATATGGGCTACTGAAACTTTGACAAGATGGTTGGGGCAGGATAGGTAAGGAAGTTAAGTGCTAGTTTTTAAATGCTAATAGTGAAATAGGGTACCATAAGAAGAACACAGAAGAAGTAATTAAGTGTGTTATACGTTCACTCTATGTATTAGCTACAAAGTATATGCGAAAGGAACTATATTATAGTGACACCATTATCACATGGAACTGGAGCCTAAGGCTGTAGAGGGTTCAGTTAAAATGCCCTCCCTTGCCACCCTTTGTATATAGTTATATTTAATCAAATCTAGTTCTATTAAAGATCAGTGAGGTTTATTTGAAGAAAGATAAGGGGTTCATTCACAAGAGTGTAGACCTCATCAAACTACAAAGGCTACATGCTTATAGATATTTATTTTTTGGGAATTGCTGACAGTTCCTTTGTGACAATGGTATAGGACTCTGTGCAGTACCATTGTTATATTAAGGAATGTATCCCACAGGATGTGCCAGGCAAAGTTAAGGCATTAAGCCACCTGGGTGTCAAGTTGGTTTCACTCATCTTTTGCTTTCTTATTCAAGTGCCATTGCCTCTGTAATGTGAGTTTAGCCTCTTAGATCAGAGAAAATATTTTGAAAACTTTAGAAGTTATGATATAAGTGGCTATTTAAAATGTTTATCATAAGTTTCAAGAAGGCGCAATCTGTACCGTACTATTAAAATATAACATAGCCACGCTCTAAGATAGGATGGAATGTCCAGATGTTCAGGGCTTACAATAGGTTGCTTGTTGCAAACCACAGGCCTGTGGGATTTCTACTGGGTAATTTTTATGTTTGAGAGCTCCAGGTGGTTCTTGGAAAATATTGTTTTTTTATTATTAGCAATTCCTTTTTTGTGTCAGCTTCACTCATTATTGGGCTGATTCCTACACAGTGATTTGAATTAATAATTTCAGATGACATTGTAGTCTTCTGCTGAGGGAATAGCGCATTGTTGAAACTTCAGTCCTTTAGATGCTTATTCCGATGGTGCAGGTTTCTATTAAAGATCAGTAAGGATTAATTGAAGAAAGGTAAGTGGTTCAGCACTCACTGCTGGCATTCCTCTTTCAGTCAATCCCACTCAAAAAAAAATGCATTCCTGCCTGTTTGATGATTGAGGCTGGTAAAGAACAGTTGCATATTCTCATTGTAACAACAACCACTGCACTTTAAAAAGTGATGTAAATTGCATTGAGACATTGCAGCATGACAAGATGTCACATAATTACAAATAATACTTACTTTGTAGTTAACATTTAGTTTAAATAAATGTTGTTTGTTATTAGCCTCCTCAGTCCATGTCTGTTCTTCATTGCCAGGCACTGTGCAGGTACATCAAACCTCAGTTCACTACTTCAATGATTCACTGGTTGCAGAAGGCTGGAAGGGAAGGTAAATCCATAATTGATTTAAAAGTTACCATCATCATGTTCTTTTAACTTTGCTATGTTTTGTGGTTATTAAATTGAACAAAATACAACAACTTCTTAAGTATATGTCTAAAAATCATATTGAGGTCTTGTTTATATTTTCATAAACTCAATAATAATTTTAAAAATTGACAGCTTGGTTCTACAGTGATTGAGTAAGACTATTGTAAGGCAAGGTACAAAACCAGTTTGGAGATTCTCAACTCCATATCTTATTTGGGTTGACAATACAGCATAGAGATATCCTCAACATGTTATGAATTAGCATTAGGCTTGTACCTCATTCAGAAAAGCTGCAAGATGTCTAAAAAATTGGGAATAATCTTCATGAGATCTGCTCAAGTGACCACTCTGAGCCTAACTAATAGAACACAGTCAACAACAGAAAACGCTGGAAATATGTAGTAGGTCAGGCAACATCAGTGCAGATAGAAAGAGTTATATTTCAGGATGATGACCTTTCAGTGCGAAGTGGAAAATTAGAGTTGTAACATTTTAAAACAAATATAGAGACATGACTGTGGGTTGGTGAGACCTCAGGGTTTGTTTTTCGAACGGCAGGCACTGGTAAAGATTTTGCTGCACCATCTATTTTTTACAGACCTATCTTCCTTTTCTTTATTTATTGCATTGTCATACCCTTTTGCTTTGTGTTCCCATGCCTTCTGTCAGTTAATCACTTCTGTCTTTTATCCCAGCACAAAGCTTCCCTTTGTTCTGATCTTGAGTGAGTGAAATGTGGTAAAGTGTGTTATGGAGAGACAATCATTTCTGAAATTCTGAAAGGAAAAGGGAAACGTTTTTGGTGGTTGCAACCCTTGCTAGAGATGGTAGAAATGGTGGAGCGTGATTGTTTTAAAATGAGAGCTGGCAGTATGAAACATGGGGTGAAAGGAAATCCTATCATGTTTCATGAAGGGAGCAGACTCAAAAGATTTGGGAACAGGCAGAAAAGTGGAATTGAGGTCGAAGATCAATCATGACCATACTGAATCAAGGTGCAGCCTTGGCAGCCAAATGAGCCAGTCCTCCTATTTTGGTATGCTTTCCTTTATTGGTCAGAGCATTCAGTATAGGAGTTGGGAGATCATGTTGAGGCTATACAGGACATTGGTTAGGTCAATTTTGGAATACTGTGTGCAATTCTATCTCCCTCCTACAGGAAGGACGTTGTGAAACTTGAAAGGGTTCAGAAAAGATTTACAAGAATGTTACCAGATTTAGAGATTTGAGCTATAGGGAGAGGTTGAATAGGCTGGGGCTGTTTTCCCTGGAGTGACCAGGGCTGAGGGGTGACCTTATAGAGGTTTATAAAATCATG
Source organism: Hemiscyllium ocellatum (assembly GCF_020745735.1). NCBI lineage: Eukaryota > Metazoa > Chordata > Chondrichthyes > Orectolobiformes > Hemiscylliidae > Hemiscyllium > Hemiscyllium ocellatum. Next base: position 158,990,373 of record NC_083401.1, on the reverse strand, counting down.
AGGGGCATGGATAGGATAAATAAACAAGATCTTTTCTGTGGGTTGGGGGAGTCCAGAATTAGAGGACATAGGTTTAGGGTGAGAATGGAAAGATATAAAAGAGACCTAGGGGACAACTTGTTCACACAGAGGGTGGTACGTGTATGGAATGAGCTGCCAGAGAAAGTGGTGGAGGCTGGTACAATTACAACATTTAAAAGGCATCTGGATGGATATATGAATAGGAAGGCTTTAGAGGAATATGGGCTAAGTGCTGGTAAGGGAGACTAGATTAGTTTAGGATATCTGGTTGGCATGGACAAGTTGGACCGAAGGGTCTGTTTCTGTGCTGTACATCTCTATAACTCTATTTCTCATGCTCTTAAGCATCACACTGCCTTGAGTTTAAACTAATTTGCCATTATCTCCCTAATGGCACTGCGGGTGTAGTTATATCACATGGAATGCAGCAATTCAAGAAAGCAACTCATCACCACCTTTTTAAAGGCTTTTAGACAAGGGCAATATATATTTGCTTTACTGACAATGTTAATATCCCAAGAAGGTTTTTTTCACAAAAATGATTAAGTTGTCCTTCCTCACTATTAATATCAAAACAAAGCACATCAACATTCCCACCAAGGCAACAAATATGTAAAATTCCAGTAAAATTCCTGTTGATAGAAAATTCCATGTGATATTTGTCAAGCCATCTCTTACAGTAATGCAAAGCAATGGATGAATCATTAATTCAGGAAATTAGATGCATACACTAACCAAAATTGGTTTTGTGAGGATTAGTATTGACTTCAGTGCTCAGGAATATACTAATTGAACATGGAAGAATTAAAACACTAATTCACTATCAAATTAGTGCTTAACTCCCAGCTGTTTGTCAACACACTTAGAAATGAACACAATTAGCCAAAGAATATTCAAATATTTCATCACTAGCAGTACATTAGGTGGTTTGACATTTGTGGGAGTAACTCATTTGTGGTCATGATATAAACCACTCACTAGCACTAACATTTAAAAAGACCCATTCCAATGAGTGTCAATGATCACCTAGAATTCTTTACAATCTATTGCTAATGGGCACCTATCCATTCTGTACACATTTCATTTCTACTAACTGCCTTTATTATGCTTGATTTTACCTTCCATCATTGAAACTAATGTGTTTCATTAGCCCACATACCTTTCAACACTGCCAAACGTTTTCAGATTCATTTCCCGGCTGCATAATGTGCTATCAGCAACTATTATCATTATCAATATTGTTACAATAAATATTGACATTTTTTTGTGAATAATGTGGGGACGACAACTGAAAACCTGGAACCACTCTTGTGAATTCTCCCCCCAGATATTCCTAGCAGTCTTTTCCACTTATCTCTCTATTTTTCTGCTTCATATTGTCAATCTGGATTTCAATCCATTAATTTCATGTGGCTTATGGCATGTTTATGAGCCTTAATCAAGAATCTTCAAATTACCAATGCAATAGATACTGTTATGTTCACTTTGTAGGATGGAGCCAAAGCAGCAAGAACAGCATAAAAATAGCTGCCAATATTTTACTCCAATCACATTTTTCTATCCTGCATGTACAAAATATTTGAACTGGAACAATTTTTGACTAAAGAACTACTAAAGTTTGGAATTTTAACTATTTTAGTATTTATAATAACCAGAGGGAATTATATTTTTGGGGAGCATAATTATGATAGTTTGTTGTGAAGTTGTCTAATTCATTTCACATTGATAGACTCTAGATGAATAAAGAAAGTCAATTATCGATTGATCTGCATCAATTATAGATAGATCTTGTTAATTATCTCCCCATATTCATTTCCACTCAGAACCATTTATTATCCACTGCAGAGCCGGGAAACATGGTTGCAAATTGCCCGTAAAAGGTTAGAGGTCTATGTTGCTGCAGGGACATCATGGACATCAGGGAGCTTCATCCCATTTGTGTCACATATCTTTTGTCAAACGGACAGGCTTTATGCGTGGGAAATCATATCTCACAAACTTGATAGAGTTTTTTGAAGAAGTAACAAAGGAGATTGATGAGGGCAGAGCAGTAGATGTGATCTATACGGACTTCAGTAAGGTGTTCGACAAGGTTCCCCATGGGAGACTGATTAGCAAGGTTAGATCTCATGGAATACGGGGAGAACTAGCCATTTGGATACAGAACTGGCTCAAAGGTAGAAGACAGAGTGTGGTGGTGAAGGGTTGTTTTTCAGACTGGAGGCCTGTGACCAGTGGAATGCCACAAGGATCGGTGCTGGACCCTCTACTTTTTGTCATTTACATAAACGATTTGGATGCGAGCATAAGAGGTACAGTTAGTAAGTTTGCAGATGACACCAAAATTGGAGGTGTTGTGGACAGCGAAGATGGTTACCTCAGATTACAACAGGATCTTGACCAGATGGGCCAATGGACTGAGAAGTGGCAGATGGAGTTTAATTCAGATAACTGCGAGATGCTGCATTTTGGGAAAGCAAATCTTAGCAGGACTTATACACTTAATGGTAAGTTCCTAGGGAGTGTTGTTGAACAAAGAGACCTTGGAGTGCAGGTTCATAGCTCCTTGAAAGTGGAGTTGCAGGTAGATAGGACAGTGAAGAAGGCGTTTGGTATGCTTTCCTTTATTGGTCAGAGTATTGAGTACAGGAGTTGGGAGGTCATGTTGCAGCTGTACAGGACATTGGTTAGGCCACTTTTAGAATATTGCATGCAGTCTGTTCTCCTTCCTATCGGAAAGATATTGTGAAACTTGAAAGGGTTCAGAAAAGATTTACAAGGATGCTGCCAGGGTTGGAGGATCTGAGCTACAGGGAGAGGCTGAACAGACTGGGGCTGTTTTCCCTGGAGCGTTGGAGATTGAGGGGTGACCTTATAGAGGTTTACAAAATTATGAGTGGCATGGATAGGATAAATAGACAAAGTCTTTTCCCTGGGGTTGGGGAGTGCAGAACTAGAGGGCATAGGTTCAGAGTGAGAGGGGAAAGATATAAAAGAGACCTAAGGGGCAACATTTTCACGCAGAGGGTGGTACGTGTATGGAATGAGCTGCCAGAGGAAGTGGTGGAGGCTGGTACAATTGCAACATTTGAGAGGCATCTGGATGGGTATATGAATAGGAAGGGTTGGGAGGGATACGGGTCGGGTGCTGGCAGGTGGGACTAGATTGGGTTGGGATATCTGGTCGGCATTGACGGGATGGACCGAAGGGTCTGTTTCCATGCTGTACATCTCTATGACTCTATGACTCTAGTAGGGAAATAGCAGACAGGATATTCCAGGATAATCCGAGAATGCAAAGAAATCCCAATCTCTTTTTCACTACAAACTGTCACCTTAAATCCCTATTCACTTCACCCAAAACTCCGACAACGAAAACAAGTACCTGAGGGATTTCTTGTCACAAAGATTAAAACCATCCATTCTGTTGCTCCCCTCCTTTCCCCTGACCAAGCTAAATGTCTGAGAAGGCTTACCTCTATTCTAGTTCTGAATTTGCATGCTTCTCTATTTTTACTCTTAACTTCTTTTATGATCTCCCTGGATTCATCTTGCCCATCCTGCTCTCTAAAACTTTTTTCAACCAAACTGTTGACTATCTAACTTTCCATGTCAATTTGTATTGTTATGGTTCTCTTTCCTCAAGCGCGGACCCCATCCACTTCAAACCTGCCATCTGTACCTCCATCCTTCAACGAAACATGTCCTTCATACCTCTGTCCTTAAAAATGATCATCCCATTGGCCAACCTCCCTTTCCTGTCCAAAGACAATGAATGTGCTATCACCGTCCAGATCTGTGCCTAATCTTCCTGGCTACCCCTTCCATTCCCTTTTTCCGTCACATCAGAAAAACAGCCTTTACCTATGCCAGGAATAAAATTCAATTCAACTGTGTAAACTAGCTTTCCTCAACCTTCTGAGTCCAGCTTTTGATATTGTTAACAACACCATCCTCCTCCAATACCTCTCCTCTGTCAAAGAGCTGAGTAAGACAGCTGTTGTGTTTTTCCATTCTTATCAACTGCAGTGGATTCCTTTTCCACTCCCATTGCTGTCCCTCAAGGATCTATTCCCTCTATTTCCCTCTGCACACTGCCCCTCAATAGCATCACCTGAAATCACGTCAGGTGCCATATGTATGCTGATGACACCCACTCTAATTTGTCATCACCTCTGTTGATCTTCACCCTGTTTCAAAGTTACCCTATCCAACATCCTTGACAGGATTTCTTATCTTAAGCAACACTTATTTTTACCTGATTGATTAACATCATTCCCTGAGGACTGTGAGAAAATAGCTGCAAGCTCCATTCCAAAGCCAGCAGCTCAAGCTCTTTCCCTTGCCACAGTCCGAGGTTAACCAGAATGTTCTCAACATTGACCATCCTAATTGCAACATTATCTTCTGGCCCAAAATTTGTTCCATCACCAAGAGTGCTAATGTTTTATTTATCTTGGAATCAGGCATTGCTGGAGTTGTCAGCATTCGTTGGCTGTCCCCATTTGTCCAAGTTGCAATCAACGTACTTGAACATCTACCGACCTTACATGCACAATGCTGCTAGATCAGGAGTCCTAGAATTTTCACACAGTTGCAATGAAGGAACAGTAATATGTTTTCAAATCAGGGTGATGGTTTAGAGGGGAAATTACAGGTGAGAGTGTTTCCAGGTAGCTGTTAACTCCTGTCCCTCCAGGTGATAAAGATACAGTTGAAAGAGTGTTGGTGAGCTTTTGCAGTTTGTCCTGTAGATAATACACACTGTACCCACTATACATTGATGGTGGAGGGAATTCATGCTTGAAGTGGTGGAGGATACCAGTCAGTTGGGATACTTTGTCCTGGATGGTTCAGAGTTTTTTCCGCAGCACTTATCCAAATGAGAAATATTCCAATGTACTCTTTATCTATGTTTTGTAGATGACAGACAAGCTTTGGGTTGTTAGAAGGTATGTTAGTCATTGAAAAATACTCAGTTTCTTACCTGCTTATGCAGCTAGGATATTTATGTGGCTGGTCCAGTTATGTTTCTGGTCACTGGAGATCCCTGGAATGTGATGATGGAGAAATTAATTACACGATATTATCCAGGTCCAGCTAAATTCAGGCATGGACTGCTGTATTTGCAGAATTGAGAATGAAACTGAAAAGTGGGTAGTTATCAGTGGATATCACCTATGTTGGAGGAAATGATGTTGATCAATCCGGTGAGAATAAGTGTTGCTTAAAATGAGAACTCTTGTCAAAACCTTTCAACTTGCACTCATCGGGACACACAGGAGTGCCAAATTTCAAAGAGAGCAAGATCTTTTCAAAGTAGGATAGCTGCAGCAGGATGGCAGTACTCTGGTCAGGATAAAATTGTTCGAAGGAAAAACTATAATGGAACAATGGGTGATATTCAACAAAATTATATTTCAAGTATGAGATAGATACATTCTCGCAAAAGGGAACCAAACCATGGCTAATTGGATGAAGAAGATGATAAGAGAATATAAGGAAACAGAACAGAGGATGTATGCTGCATTTCATTTCATTCAAGGCCAAATACAATTAGTGGGCACGTGAAGAGGATGATAAGATGTCAAATACAGAATATGAGAATTGAACCTCAGTTAACATAAAAGGAAACTCAAAAAACCTTCTAACACAATATAGGAGGTAAGAGGTAGAGTGAAACTGATTAGGAACAAATTAGGAACAATATCATTTTGTTTAAAATCACCCATTGTTCCATTACTGTTTTCCTTCAAACAATAATAATATATGTTTAGAGGGTTATATATGTTTAGAAGTGCAAAGCAGTAGTAGAATACATAATGAGTTTTTTTCTTTTGTTGTGGGATGTGGGCATCGCTGGCTGGCCAGCATTTTATGACCTGTCCCTAGCTGCCCTTGAGAAGATGGTGATGTGCTGCCTTCTTGAACTGCTGCAGTCCACTTGCTGTGGGTTGATCCATAATGCCATCCGGGAGGGAATTCCAGGATTTTGACCAAGCGACAGTGAATGAACAGCGTTATATTTCCAAGTCAGGATGGTGAGTGGCTTGGAGGGGATCTTGAAGATGGTAGTGTTCTCAAATATCTGCTGCCTTTGTCCTTCTAAATGGAAGTGGTCCTTGGTTTAGAAGGTGCTGTTGGAGGATCTCCAGTGAATTTCTGTATTGCATGTTGTAGATAGTATACACTGCCACTACTGAACATTGGTGCTGCAGGGTGTGGATGTTGTGCCAGTCAAGCAGGCTGCTTTGACCTGGATGGTGTCAAGCTTAGAACATAGAACATAGAACATAGAACAATACAGCACAGAACAGGCCCTTCAGCCCACGATGTTGTGCCAAACATCTATCCTAGATTAAGCACCCATCCATGTACCTATCCAATTGCCGCTTAAAGGTCGTCAATGATTCTGACTCTACCACTGCCACGGGCAGCGCATTCCATGCTCCCACCACTCTCTGGGTAAAGAACCCAGCCCTGACATCTCCCCTATACCTTCCACCCTTCACCTTAAATTTATGTCCCCTTGTAATACTCTGTTGTACCCAGGGAAAAAGTTTCTGACTGTCTACTCTATCTATTCCTCTGGTCATCTTATAAACCTCTATCAAGTCACCCCTCATCCTTCGCCGTTCCAACGAGAAAAGGCCGAGAACTTCTTGAGTTGTTGGGGCTGCACTCATCTAGGCAAGTGGGGAATATTCTATCACATTCCTGATTTCTGCCTTGTAGATGGTGGACTTGCTTTGAGGAGTCAGGAAGTGAGTTACTTGTCGCAGTACTCCTAGCTGTAGAAGCCACTGTTTATGTGGTGAGTCATAGAGTCATGGAAATGTACATAATGGAAACAGACCCTTCGGTCCAACCCGTCCTTGCCGACCAGATATCCCAACCCAATCTAGTCCCACCTGCCAGCACCCGGCCCATATCCCTGCAAACCCTTCCTATTCATATACCCATCCAAATGCCTTTTAAATGTTGCAATTGTACCAGCCTCCACCACTTCCTCTGGCAGCTCATTCCATACATGTACCACCCTCTGTGTGAAAACGTTGCCCCTTAGGTCTCTTTTATATCATTCTTCTCTCACCCTAAACCTATACCCTCTAGTTCTGGTCTCCCTGACCCCGTGGAAAAGACTTTGTCTATTTATCCTACCCATGCCCCTCATGATTTTATAAACCTCTATAAGGTCATCTCTCAACCTCTGACGCTCCAGGGAAAACAGTCCCAGCCTGTTCAGCCTCTTCCTATAGCTCAAATCTTCCAACCCTGGCAACACTCTTGTAAATCTTTTCTGAACCCTTTCAAGTTTCACAACATCCTTCCAATAGGAAAGGGACCAGAATTGCACACAATATGAGTTTCTGGTCAATGATGAGCCCCAGGATGTTGATAGTGGGGATTCAGTGATGGTGACACTGTTGAATGTCAAGGGGCGGTGGTTAGATTGTCTCTGAATCATGATGATCATAGCCTGGCATAAAGGTTACTTGCCATTTATAAGCCCAAGCCTGGATATTATCCACATTTTGTTGCATTTGAACATGGACTGCTTCAGTATCTGAGGAGTTGCAAATGGTGTTGAACATTGTGCAATCATTGGCAACCATCCCCACTTCTGACCTTATGATGGAGGGAAGGTAATTGATGAAGCAGCTGAAGATGGTTGGGGTTAGGACACTCTCCTGAGGAACTCCTACAGTGATGTCCTGGAGCTGTACTGACTGACATCGAACAACCACGACCATCTTCCCATGTGTCAGGTATGACTCTAACCACTGGAGAGTTTGCCCCCGATATCCATTGATTCCAGTTTTGCTAGGGCTCCTTGATGCCACACTCAGTTGAATGCATCCTTGATGTCAAGGGCTGTCACTCGCACCCCACCTCTGGAATTCAGCTCTTTTGTCCACGTTTGGACCAAGGCTGTATTGAGGTCAGAACTGAGTGGCCCTGGCGAAACCCAAACTCCGTGTCACTGACAAGGTGCTGCTTGATAGCACTATCGATGACACCTTCCATCACTTTACTGATGATCAATAGTAAACAGGTTAGATTTTTTTTGTCCTGCATTTTATGTACAGGACATACTTGGATAGATACCAGTGTTGTAACTGTACTGGGACAGCTTGGCTAGGGGAGCGGCAATTCTGGAGCACAAGTCTTCAGTACTTTTGCTGGAATGTTGTCAGGGCCTGTAGCCTTTGCAGTATCCAGTATCTTGATACCACGTGGAGTGAATTGAATTGACAGAAGACAGTATCTGTGATGCTGGGGACCACTGGAGGAGGCCAAAATGGATCATCCACTTGGCACTACTGGCTGAAGATTGCTGCGAAACCTTCAGCCTTATCTTTTGCACTGAAGTGCTGAGCTCTTCCATCGTTAATGATGAGAATATTTGTGGAGCCTTTTCGTCCATTGTTTAATTGTCCACCAACCATTCACTACTGGATGTCGCAGGCCTGCAGAGCTTAGATCTGATCCGTTGATTGTGGGATTATATAGTTCTGTCTATCACTTGCTGCTTATGCTGTTTTCCCTGCAGTTAGTCCTGTTTGGTGCCTTCACCTGGTTGACACCTCATTTTCAGCTATGCCTGGTGCTGCTCCTGGCATGCCCTCCTCCACTCTCCACTGAACCAAGGTTAATTCCCTGGCTTAATGCAATAGTTGAGTGGGAGATATGCCGGGCCATGAGGTTACAGATTGTGCTGGGGTACAGTTTTGCTGCTGTTGATGGCCCACAGTGCCTCATGGATGCCCAGTCTTGAGTTGCTGGATCTGTTTGAAGTCTGTCCCATTTAGAACGGTGATAGTGCCACACAACAAGATGGATCGACCATTCGGCACTTCTAGCTATGAAGGTGGAACTTGGTCTCCAAAAGGACTGTGCGGTGGTCACTCTTATCAGTACTGGATGTATCATGGACAGATCCATCTACAGCTGGCAGATTGTTTTTTTTTCTCCTGTTGTTGGGAGGGCATGTTGCAGTTTTATGGGGCATAGGTTAGGCCACTGTTGGAATATTGTGTACAATTCTGGTGGTCTTCCTGTCGGAAAGATGTTGTGAAACTTGAAAGAATTCAGAAAAAAATTTACAAGAGTGTTGCCAGGGTTGGAGGATTTGAGCTATAGGGAGAGGCTGAACAGGCTGGGGCTGTTTTCCCTGGAGCATTGGAGGCTGAGGGGTGACCTTATAGAAGTTTATAAAATCATGAGGGCATGGATAGGGTAAATAGACAAAGTCTTTTCCGTGGGGTGGGGCAGTCCAGAACTAGAGGGCATAGGTTTAGGGTAAGAGAAGAATGAAATAAAAGAGACCTAAGGGGCAACTTTTTCACTCAGAGGGTGGTACATGTGTGGAATGAGCTGCCAGAGGAAGTGGTGGAGGCTGGTACAATTGGAACATTTAAAAAGCGTCTGGATGGGTATATGAATAGGAAGGGTTTGGAGGGATATGGGCTGGGTGCTGTCAGGTGGGACTAGATTGGGTTGGGATATCTGGTCAACATGGACAGGTTGGACTGAAGGGTCTATTTCCATGCTGTACATCTCTATGTCTCTATGGTCCCCTCACCACCTTCTGCAGGCCCAGTCTTGCAGCTATGTCCTTTAGTACCTGACCAGCTTGATCTGTATTACTGCTGCTGAGCCACTCTTAGGTGGTGGATATCGAAATGCACCACCCAGAGTACATTTTATGCCCTTGCCATTCCCAGTGCTTCCTCTAAGTGTTCTTCAACATGGAGAAGTCCCAGTTCATCAGCTGAGAGCGGATGGTACGTGGTAATCAGCAGGAGGTTTCCTTGCCCATGTTTAACCTGAAGCATGGGGCCTGGAGTCATACTGAGGACTCCCAGAGTAACTCTCTCTCAACTGTGCTGCCACCTCAGCTGGGTCTGCCCTTCCGGTGAGACAGGATATATTCAGCGATGGTAATGGTGGGTATCTGGGACATTGTATGATATGATTCAATGAGTATGACTATGTCAGACAGTTGTTTGGATAGTCTGTGAAATAGCTCTCCCAATTTTGGCACTAGCCTCCCAGGTGTTAGTGAGGTAGAATTTGAAGGGTTGACAGGGATATTTCTGCCATTGTTTTTTCCGGTGCCTGAGTCAATGCCAGGTAATTCAACTGGTTTCATTTCTTTAGAGACTTTGTCGTGATTGGTACAAGTGGATGGCTTGCTAGGCCATTTTAGAGGGCAAGTAAGCATCAAGCACATTGCTGTGGGTCTGGAGTCACATGTAGGCCAGACCATGTGAGGATGACAGATTTTATTCCTTAAAGATATTAGTGAGCCAGATGAGTTTTTATGACAATCAACATTGATTTCATGGTAGATTCTTAATTCCAGATTTTTAAAAATTGAATTCAAATTCCAACATCTGCTCAAACCCAGGTGCCCAGAACATTAGTTAATTTTCTGGATTAATAATCTGGCAATAATACTGCTAGGCCATCGCCTATCCTGAGTACTCTTATTGGTGTTTACTAAGGGAGACACCAACAAAATGGGAAGAAATGGAGACGGTGGGGGTTAAAATTGACAAACAGAATGTATAGAATTGAACTCATTACCAGGAAGGTGTGGTTTGCATCTCCAATTGTAAAGGGAAGGACAAATTGAGATAGCAGGAATGCTAACCATCATTTTCCAATCTCCCAAAATGCAAATATGACTAAATGTGGCAAAATTTCAAATGTGACATCTTTATTCAAGAAATGGTAGAGAGGCATTCTTAGTAATTACAGGATGATCGGTTTAACAACGGGGTAGGATAGATTTTAGAAACAATAATCAGATTTTGAGTTAAAGATGAAGACCTAGGACAAACTTGTAAATGGCAGATTTTTTTTGACTGATCTACTTAGTCAAGTGAATCCAGTCTATATGGAAGTTAAAAAAATATCGAAAGCACCACACAAATATTGGTTTTCAAAATTGAGATTCATGGAAAATGAGGTCAGTGTTAGCATAGTTTAGAAATGTACATAAGGACAGAAGACAGCAAGTCATGGCAAATAAAAACTGAAAGAACTGCAGATGCTGTACATCAGAAACAAAAACAGAAGTTGCTGATAAAGCTCAGCAGATCTGGCAGCATCTGTGAAGAGAAATTGGAGTTTCTGGTCCAGTGACCCTTCCTCAGTTCTGATTCGACCAATTTTGGAATACTGTGTGCAATCCCTCTATAGGAAGGATGTCGTGCAACTTGAAAGGATTCAGAAAATATTTGAGGATGTTTGGAGGGTTTGAGCGATAGGGAGAGGCTGAGTAGGCCCGGGCTATTTTCCCTGGAGTGTCAGAGTCTGAGGGGTGACCTTGTAGAGGTTGATAAAGTTATAAGGAGTGTGGATAGATGTAATTGACAAGATTCCTTTTCTCCAGGGTGGAGGAGCCAAAAGTAGAGGGCATAAGTTTAGGGTGAGAGGGGGAAGATAGAAAAAGGACCTAAGAGGCAACTGTTTCGCATCGAGGATAGTGTGTGTATGGAATGAGCTGCCAGAGGAAGTGGTGGAGGATGGTACGATTACAATATTTATCGGAATGGCAATATGAATAAGAAGAGTTTGGAGGGATTGGGCCAAATGCTGGCAAATGGGACTAGATTTGTATTGGATCAGCATGGAAGAGTTGGACTGAAGGGTCTGTTCCCGTGCTGTATGTCTCTATGACTTTATGAATTTGTTATAGCTCAAAGTTTGTGCGAAGTTTTGTAGCTCGGGTGCTTGTTGTAGTGGTTCTGTTCGCCGAGCTGGAAGTTTTTGTTGCAAACGTTTCGTCCCCTGGCTAGGAGACATCATCAGTGCTCTGGAGCCTCCTGCGAAGCGCTTCTTTGATGTTTCTTCTGGCATTTATAGTGGTCTGTCCTTGCCGCTTCCAGGTGTCAGTTTCAGCTGTCCGCTGTAGTGATTGGTATATTGGGTCCAGGTCGATGTGTCTGTTGATGGAGTTTGTGGATGAATGCCATGCCTCTAGGAATTCCCTGGCTGTTCTCTGTCTGGCTTGCCCTATGATAGTAGTGTTTTCCCAGTCGAATTCATGTTGCTTGTTGTCTGAGTGTGTGGCTACTAGGGATAGCTGGTCGTGTCGTTTCATGGCTAGTTGGTGTTCATGTATGCGGATTGTTAGCTGTCTTCCTGTTTGTCCTATATAGTGTTTTGTGCAGTCCTTGCATGGTATTTTATAAACTACATTAGTTTTGCTCATGTTGGGTATTGGCTCCTTTGTTCTCGTAAGTTGTTGTCTGAGCGTGGCTGTTGGTTTGTGTGCCGTTATGAGTCCTAGGGATCGCAGTAGTCTGGCTGTCAGTTCTGAAACGCTCCTGATGTATGGTAGTGTGGCTAGTCCTTTTGGTTGTGGCATGTCCTCGTTCCGTGGTCTATCTCTTAGGCATCTGTTGATAAAGTTGCGCGGGTATCTGTTTTTGGCGAATACCTTGTATAGGTGTTCCTCTTCCTTTTTTCGCAGTTCTGGTGTACTGCAGTGTGTTGTAGCTCTTTTGAATAGTGTCCTGATGCAGCTTCGTTTGTGTGTGTTGGGGTGGTTACTTTCATAGTTTAGGACTTGGTCTGTGTGTGTTGTTTTCTTGTGTACCCTTGTGGTGAATTCTCCGTTCGGTGTTCACCACAAGGGTACACAGGAAAACAACACACACAGACCAAGTCCTAAACTATGAAAGTAACCACCCCAACACACACAAACGAAGCTGCATCAGGACACTATTCAAAAGAGCTACAACACACTGCAGTACACCAGAACTGCGAAAAGAGGAAGAGGAACACCTATACAAGGTATTCGCCAAAAACGGATACCCGCGCAACTTTATCAACAGATGCCTAAGAGATAGACCACGGAACGAGGACATGCCACAACCAAAAGGACTAGCCACACTACCATACATCAGGAGCGTTTCAGAACTGACAGCCAGACTACTGCGACCCCTAGGACTCATAACGGCACACAAACCAACAGCCACGCTCAGACAAAAACTTACTAGAACAAAGGAGCCAATACCCAACATGAGCAAAACTAATGTAGTTTATAAAATACCATGCAAGGACTGCACAAAACACTTTATAGGACAAACAGGAAGACAACTAACAATCCGCATACATGAACACCAACTATCCACGAAACGACATGACCAGCTATCCCTAGTAGCCACACACTCAGACAACAAGCAACATGAATTCGACTGGGAAAACACTACTATCATAGGGCAAGCCAGACAGAGAACAGCCAGGGAATTCCTAGAGGCATGGCATTCATCCACAAACTCAATCAACAAACACATCGACCTGGACCCAATATACCAATCACTACAGCGGATAGCTGAAACTGACACCCGGAAGCGGCAAGGACAGACCACTATAAATGCCGGAAGAAACATCAAAGAAGCGCTTCGCAGGAGGCTCCAGAGCACTGATGATGTCTCCTAGCCAGGGGACGAAACGTTTGCAACAAAAACTTCCAGCTCGGCGAACAGAACCACTACATTTGTTATAGCTGTTGAAATGTGAACATAGTTTCCAGAGTGGGTTGTTAGATATGGAATGACCTGAAGTCACCTTAATGAGATGGAAGGTCTTAATAAAATAACTTATTTGTAGCATCAATGAGGCAGGGAAATGTCTCCAGGAAGAGCTGCCGATATATAACTGACTTGGGATCATGCAATCCAAAGGGTAGTTTCAAAATTTGCTGTTGATACCAATCTGGGAGATACATCAAACAGTGAAAATTATAGCAATTGATTATGACAGGATGTAGTTGGCTACCAGAATAGACAAGAGAAACGAGACATGACTTATTTTGGCACAGGAATAGGGAAAGGCATCCTAGCATACTAGTACAGCACCAAGAGTGTGAAGAACATGGGAACCTATGTATATAGGTTTTCTTAAGGTGGCAGGATGTACTCAATGGTTAGTTAGCAAAATATTTATGATTGTCTTTGTGAAATGGGTGTTGAGTACAAAAGCAAGAGATGTTTTGCTGAATCTTTATAAAGATTTACTGCACTTTTGGAAGAGTATGATGTGCTTGAAAGAGTTCAGAATAAATTTACCAGAATGGGTGGCACGGTGGCACAGTGGTTAGCACTGCTGCCTCACAGCGCCAGGGACCTGGGTTCAATTCCCGCCTCAGGCGACTGACTGTGTGGAGTTTGCACATTCTCCCCGTGTCTGCGTGGGTTTCCTCCGGGTGCTCCGGTTTCCTCCCACAGTCCAAAGATGTGCGGGTCAGGTGAATTGGCCATGCTAAATTGCCCATAGTGTTAGGTTAGGGGTATCGGTGGGTTGCGCTTCGGCGGGTCGGTGTGGACTTGTTGGGCCGAAGGGCCTGTTTCCACACTGTAAGTAATCTAATGCTTCCAGGACTAAAGTTTTTAGTGGGGAATTAAATTGGAGAAGCAATGGTTATTCTCTTTGAAGTAAAAGATTTTGAGGAAAGGTCAGGTTTGGCTAAAGTAGACAAAGAACTACTTTGCATTAGTTTGCATGAACTAATGGTACTAGTATTGGAAGGAACAGATTTAGGCAAGAGACACAGGGAAGATGAGAAGAACTTTTTTATACAGTATGTTTTAATGACCTGGAATTTGCCTATGAGTGTATCAGTGAATTCACAAGGAAGTTAGATAGTTGTTTGAGGGAAACAAACTTGCAGGTCTAAAAGGGATAGAACTAAGGACTTGCCACATTGCTCCACAGAAAGTCAGCATAGGCCAAGTAGCCTCCTTCTGTGCTCTGCCGACTCTTTTTTTGACCAGCAAGAGCTTGGGAAACCACAACTGTATTGAATATTTTCAACTTCAAGAGCATCAGCTCAAAGCTGTGGGGCTTAAATCCAAGTTGCAGACATCTTGGGGCATCAGTGTGAGAGAGAACTGCCAGATGATAACACACTTCAGCTCTTTTAGTTTAGAGTTGGTCTGTGCTCATAGACAGGAATGTAGATGTGATTCAGATAGATCAGTGGACCCTGGACGTATTGATGGAAGTTCAGCTCCTAACTTTGTCTAACAGATGCAAATACTTGCAACCTGTAAAAATGAGAAAAAAGGAAGAATGGGCAGGAGCACCATGGTTATGTGGGCCACCCATATTAATGGAGAATAAAGGAATGTGATGGCCATAAGGAGGTCATATAATCAGTGTAATAAATAGTTCACTCATTGGAATTCCCACTGGGAATTCATAAGGTTGTCTTGTTTGCCCAGTGTTAGAATTAAGAACATCTGGAGAAGAACTTGAAGTAGATGGGGAGAAACTAGCTGTTGTGATCCATGTAGGAACCAATATTGTCAGCGGAACCAAGAATGAGGTTGTGAGGAAGTGGTGTAGGTTCAAGAAAATCAGATAGGAAATTGAATGTGCGGCTGAAATATGGTTTGAAGAAAGGGATTCCAGTTTATGGGATTCTGAAGTACTGGAGACTGAGTGAACGGTCCATTTAATCCTGGTGTCTTGGAAAATCATATAAACCTGGACTCTGAATAGCGTTTTGACTGATGAAGAGGATTGGTGAGGGGAAATTTAGAAACTAGAAAGAAAGATCAAGGCAGGGTAACAATTTCGGTAAAATTAAACAGAATGTGGCAAAAAGGGATGGTGAGTTTAGCATCAATAGTGCATCAGTGAATAAACTCCATGCAGCGAAAAATGGTTAAAACAGTCAAAGCATTCATGACAAGGCAGACAAACTACTTATACACATAGAAATAAATAAGTTTGCTCTAATAGTTCAATACAGATCTCTGGTTGTGAGGGTGACAAAGGTTGGAAAATGACAACTCCAGGATACTTAACATTTTGAAAAGACCAAGAAAATGGAAATAGTACGGATAGGATACTAATACAAAAGACTTGGCTCAGAAGATCAGGAAGTATAATCAATATAGGTTATAATCAATATAGGTAAATATTAGGAATAACAAGTAGAGGAGAGCATCAAGGAACTGAGTATCTTTCAAAAAATAATAGGAGCTTGTGATAATATTGAGTGTTCGTACAGTCTGCATTAATAAAATTGGCAAAGGTAGTTTGGAGAATGACTTCATAGAGTGCGCATGTGGCAGCTTCTTAAAACAATACGTTGTGGAGTTAAGCAGAAATTCAACCAGTTTTGTTATAATGCGTGTTTCTTCATCACAAATTGGCTTTAACACGATTGAAGAATTCAGATCTGTAGAACACAAACTTTACTTACCCCCTGTATTGGTTGTGATGCGATTCTGGACCTATTTGCTTCAATGGCGCAGCTATTATGCAATTCTCTTATAACGCAAGATCGTAGGAGACTTGAACTATCGCTTTTATGTCAGAATCGACTGTAACATGATATTGCTAAGTGGAATGAAATAGGATCATTAGCAAAATATTGTTTGGATAGAGTCATCATAGTATGATAGAATTACACATTCCGGGGGGCAACTGTATGAAAGCGACGTGGGTCTTGGAGAAGGCATGTCAAATTATAAGCCAGTCATGCAATGAACAAGCTATTGGTGGGCTTCCATGGAATCAGAACCCCAGGAGCAGACATTTCACTCACTTAGAACTACCAGCCAATCAGAGACTAGCAGCTTTTTTGCAAATAGCGCCACCTAGCAAGTGGGGTCTGCTGTCAGAATAATGTCCACCTGAGGCCAGACTAGAAGAAAATGATGGCAAGATGATTTTTACAGGGTGGGTATTATGAGGGCAGACAGATGGCAGATAGGGTAGAAGGATGGCTCCAAGCAGGTCCTCCCTTCCACTGCCACAACCCTTGACCAGGCACCGAGTGAAGAATTTCCAGGAGACAAGAAGCAGAGTTTGCTTGTCATACTGTCCTCAGGACTGCCTGCTGCTGGGTTAATACCAGTGGAGATGGGATGATGCCCTGCTCACTTAAGGATCTCAAAAGGCGGTGGGTGGGAAGGCTGACCAATAAAGGCAAGCCACAGATTCCATTTGCTCTCACCTTACCCGATTTTATGCCCACCCCACCTCTAACTCACTTCACGAGAGGGCATTTAAATACTTAAGTTTGACAGTTATGTGCTTAAATCTGAATTTTAAACATAAATAAAGCCTACTTTATAGGTAATAGGGACATGTTTGATAAGGTCGATTAGGAAAATGGACGACAGATTAAACCCTATTTGGTAGGTAAGCATTGGTGACCATTTTATAAAATGATTCAAAATTCTCAATGAAAATACATTTCATTGACAAATAAAACTCCCTGGTGACCCCTTCATGACCAATTAAAGAAGTTAGGGATGATCTTGGATAAAAAGAAAAGCCTTATGTTGTAGAGAATAATTGTAAGTATAATAACTGGGAAAGATTTACAAGTTGACCAAAACATTGATTTAAAAAAAGAATGGTTTTAAAAAAGAGAGGAGAAATAAAAGTTGATAGTAAACTAACAAAGCGTGTTTTCAACATCTTGAAGAACTTACATAAATATGAAAAAAAAAACAAGAAGGTTGCAAACTGGTTTGTTGGAGGTCAGAATGGGAGAAATATCATGGGCAATAAGGAGATGGCAAAGATGAAACCTTATTTAGATCTGTTTTCATAGTAGATGGTGTATGCATATCAAAAATAGTATGAACTGGAGGTTAATGAGGTTAAGGAGTCATTATTCATTTCCATAGGGAGAAATGCACAAAACAAGTTAGAAGTCTTGCACTTAGATAGCATCTTTTGTGATGACTGAAACTATCAATGCCTTTTACACCTAGAAAAACACTTTAAGGCATAATCACTGTCATAATGTAGCAAAACAGTTTACATACAGCAACCCCCTACAGACAGTAATTTGGTATTGATCAGTTTGTGTGATAGTAATTGAGGAATAAATATTAGTCATGACATAATGAAAACATCCTTCTTTTACTTTGAAATAATCTTGTGGGATCTTATGCAACTGAGAGAGCAAACAGGCCTCAGTTTAACATGTCATTCAAAGTCAACACTCCAACAGTGGACATAAAAGTTGTTAAGAAGGCACATGGGATACCTACCTTTACAGCTGCAAATGTGTTGCTGGTCAAAGCACAGCAGGTCAGGCAGCATCTCAGGAATAGAGAATTCGACGTTTCGAGCATAAGCCCTTCATCAGGAATAAGAGAGAGAGAGCCAAGCCGGCTGAGATAAAAGGTAGGGAGGAGGGACTAGGGGGAGGGGCGATGGAGGTGGGATAGGTGGAAGGAGGTCAAGGTGAGGGTGATAGGCCGGAGTGGGGTGGGGGCGGAGAGGTCAGGAAGAGGATTGCAGGTTAGGAGGGCGGTGCTGAGTTGAGGGAACCGACTGAGACAAGGTGGGGGGAGGGGAAATGAGGAAGCTGGAGAAATCTGAATTCATACCTTGTGGTTGGAGGGTTCCCAGGCGGAAGATGAGGCGCTCCTCCTCCAGCTGTCGTGTAGTTGTGTTCTGCCGGTGGAGGAGTCCAAGGACCTGCATGTCCTCGGTGGAGTGGGAGGGGGAGTTAAAGTGTTGAGCCACGGGGTGATTGGGTTGGTTGGTTCGGGCGGCCCAGAGGTGTTCTCTGAAGCGTTCCGCAAGTAAGCGGCCTGTCTCACCAATATAGAGGAGGCCACATCGGGTGCAGCGGATGCAATAGATGATGTGTGTGGAGGTACAGGTGAACTTGTGGCGGATATGGAAGGATCCCTTGGGGCCTTGGAGGGAAGTGAGTGTGGAGGTGTGGGCGCAAGTTTTACATTTCCTGCGGTTGCAGGGGAAGGTGCCGGGGGTGGAGGTTGGGTTGGTGGGGGGTGTGGATCTGACAAGGGAGTCACGAAGGGAGTGGTCCTTGCGGAACGCTGATAGGGGAGGGGAGGGAAATATATCCTTGGTGGTGGGGTCCGTTTGGAGGTGGCGGAAATGGCGGCGGATAATACGTTGTATGCGCAGGTTGGTGGGGTGGTAGGTGAGAACCAGTGGGGTTCTGTCTTGGTGGCGGTTGGAGACCTTTCCATTTCTATCTCGGGCGACCGACTCAACACAGACATCTATTATAAACCGACTGACTCCCACAGCTACCTGGACTACACCTCCTCCCACCCTGCCCCCTGTAAAAACGCCATCCCATATTCCCAATTCCTTCGTCTCCGCCGCATCTGCTCCCAGGAGGACCAATTCCAACACCGCACAACCCAGATGGCCTCCTTCTTCAAGGACCGCAGATTCCCCCCAGACGTGATCGACGATGCCCTCCACCGCATCTCCTCCACTTCCCGCTCCTCCGCCCTTGAGCCCCGCTCCTCCAACCGCCACCAAGACAGAACCCCACTGGTTCTCACCTACCACCCCACCAACCTGCGCATACAACGTATTATCCGCCGCCATTTCCGCCACCTCCAAACGGACCCCACCACCAAGGATATATTTCCCTCCCCTCCCCTATCAGCGTTCCGCAAGGACCACTCCCTTCGTGACTCCCTTGTCAGATCCACACCCCCCACCAACCCAACCTCCACCCCCGGCACCTTCCCCTGCAACCGCAGGAAATGTAAAACTTGCGCCCACACCTCCACACTCACTTCCCTCCAAGGCCCCAAGGGATCCTTCCATATCCGCCACAAGTTCACCTGTACCTCCACACACATCATCTATTGCATCCGCTGCACCCGATGTGGCCTCCTCTATATTGGTGAGACAGGCCGCTTACTTGCGGAACGCTTCAGAGAACACCTCTGGGCCGCCCGAACCAACCAACCCAATCACCCCGTGGCTCAACACTTTAACTCCCCCTCCCACTCCACCGAGGACATGCAGGTCCTTGGACTCCTCCACCGGCAGAACACAACTACACGACAGCTGGAGGAGGAGCGCCTCATCTTCCGCCTGGGAACCCTCCAACCACAAGGTATGAATTCAGATTTCTCCAGCTTCCTCATTTCCCCTCCCCCCACCTTGTCTCAGTCGGTTCCCTCAACTCAGCACCGCCCTCCTAACCTGCAATCCTCTTCCTGACCTCTCCGCCCCCACCCCACTCCGGCCTATCACCCTCACCTTGACCTCCTTCCACCTATCCCACCTCCATCGCCCCTCCCCCTAGTCCCTCCTCCCTACCTTTTATCTCAGCCGGCTTGGCTCTCTCTCTCTTATTCCTGATGAAGGGCTTATGCTCGAAACGTCGAATTCTCTATTCCTGAGATGCTGCCTGACCTGCTGTGCTTTGACCAGCAACACATTTGCAGCTGTGATCTCCAGCATCTGCAGACCTCATTTTTTACCTACCTTTACAGGCAAGATAGAGTGTTTAAGACCATGGAGACTATGATGGAGCCGTATGAGAAGTTAGGGCACAGCTATAGTATTGTGTGCAGTTCTGAAATCTACATTATTGAAGGATGTGATAGCACTGGAGGGGGTGCAGAAGAGATTTACCAGGATATTGCCTCATCTGGAGAGTTCCAATTATGAAGAGAGGATTGGATAGACCGCTTATTTTCTTTGGGGCAGAGGACAGTGAAGGGGTCTTAGAATCATACAGTACTGAAGCAGACCCTTTGGTCCAACCAATCCATGCCAAACCTAATCCCAAACTAAACTAACCCCAACTGCCTTCTCCTGACCCATGTCCCTCCACACCTTTCTTATTCATGTGTCTATCCAAATGTCTTCTAAGCATTGTGATTATACCTGCATTTATTACTTTATCAGCAAGTTCATTCCACATGCGAACCATCCTCTGCGGTAAAAAATTGCCTATTATGTCTTTTTTAAATCTCTCTCCTCTCATCTTAAAAAATGCCACCTAGTCTTGAAATGCCAATCACCATTAACTCTATCTGTACCCCTCATTATTTTATAAACTTCTACCAGATCACCTCTTAACCTTCAATGCTCCAGTGAGAGAAGTCCCAGCCTATCTTTATAATTTAAACCTACCATACCCAGCAACATCCTGGCAAATCTTTTCTGAACCCTCTCCAGCTTAATAATATTCTTCCTATAACTGGGTGGCCAGGACTGGACACAGTATTCCAGAAGAGGTCTTACCCATGTCCTGTACAATCTCAACATAACTTCCCAACTCCTGTACTCAAAGGACTGAGCAATGAAGGCAAGTGTACCCACAAGGAGGTTGAACAGTTCATCAGCTTTACTAATACCTTCCACCCCGACCTCAAATACACCTGGACCATCTCTGACACCGCCCTCCCCTTCCTGGATCTCTCCATCACTGTCTCTGGCAACCGACTAACCACAGACATATACTACAAGCCCACCGGCTCCCACAGCTACCAAGACTACACCTCCTCTCATCCTGCCTCCTGTAAAAATGCCATCCCTTATTCCCAATTCCTCCACCTCCTCCGCATCTGTTCCCAGGATGACCAATTCCACCTCAGAAAGTCCCAGATGGCCTCCTTCTTCCACAATCGCAATTTCCCTTCCCAAGTGGTTGACGATGCCCTCCAGCGCATCTCCTCCACTTCACGTACCACTGCACTTGAATCCCACCCCTCCCAGTGCAACAAGGACAGAACCCCCCCGTCCTCACCTTCTGTCCTACCAATCTCCGCATACAATGCATCATCCTCCGCCACTTCCACCACTCCAAACGGACCCCAACACCACAGATATATTTCCCTTCGCACCCCTATCAGCGTTTCAAAAAGACCATTCCCTCTGCGATTCCCTTGTCAGGTGTACACTCCCCACTAGCCCACACCCCACTCCTGACACCTTCCCCTGCCATTGCAGGAAGTGCAAAACCTGCACCCACACCTCCCCTCACTCTCCAAGGGATCCTTCCACACCTGTCAGAAATTTACCTGTACCTCTACCAATGTCATCTACTGCATCCGTTGCACCCAATGTGGTCTCTTCTACATTTGGGAGACAGGACACCTTCTTGCGGATCGTTTCAGAGAACATCTCTGGGACACCCACCAACTCCACCGCCCCATGATTGAACACTTCAACTTCCCCTCCCACTCTGTCAAGGATGTGCATGTCCTGGACCTCCTCCAATGTCAAACAGTTACGAACCCAACACCTAGAGGATGGATGCCTCATATTCCACCTTGGAACCCTGCAACCACATGGAATAAATGTGGATTTCAACAGCTTCCTTATTTCCCCTCCCCACATTATCCCAGTCTCAAGCCTCCAACTTGGCACCACTTTTCCAGACCTGTTCATCACTCCCCCTCTAACCTATCACCTTCTCCCTCACTTTTATCCACCTATCGCTTTCTCAGCTACCTTCCCCCAAACCCCACCCCCTCCCATTTATCTCTCAACCCCGACCCACAAGCCCAATTCCTGATGAAGGGCTTTTGCCTGAAACGTCGATTCTCCTGCTCCTCAGATGCTGCCTGACCTGCTCTGCTTTTCCTGCACCATACTCTCGATTCTGATCTCCAGCATCTGCAGTCCTCACTTTCTCTAATTGTACCCAATGCCTTTTTAATCACTCTGACTATAAATGATGCAAACTTCAAGGAATTATGTACTTGCACCCGTAGGTCCCTCTATTTTACAACGCTATGCAAAGTCCTACATTAATTGTCTAAGCCCTACCCTTGTTTATATCAAAATGCAATAGCTTGCATTTATTCAGAATGAGCTCCAACTGCAATTCTTCAGCCCATTGGCCCATTTCATCAAGATCCCTTTGTAATCTTAGAAAACCTTCTTCATTGTCTACAATGTCGCCAATTTTGGTGTCATTCGCAAACTTGCCTCATCTAAATCATTTATATAAATGATAAACAAAAGAGGACTCGGAAGTGACAGGCCTCCAGTCCACCATTATTTTCTGTTCTGTCTCCTGCTGTTAAGCCAATTACAGATGAACCTTGATTATCTGATCGAGATGGGTGGGCACTATTTCGTTCGAATAATTGATTATTCGGTTAATTGATTCAACGCCTCTCCTCTGGGGCTTGGAGTTTTCTGAAGTTTCCTTTCTCCTCGCTCTGCCTGCTTTGCTCCCTCTCTCTGTCTCAGGGTTTGTTTCTGAGCAGACACGCACACTTGTGTGTAAGGGACCTGCAGCATTGCTGAAGCCTCCCACCTCACCACCCTGCTCCCGCTCCCGCTCCCGCCCCATCAGTTCAATGGGATTAACACAGCGAGCATTGGTAAGTCCACTCCCTTTTCAAGAGATTAGACAGCAGCACACCGCGTGCAAGCCCCTGCCCCTGTGCACCCCTACCCCCCCACCCCCCCCGTGGACACCCCCAACCCTGTCCACCCCAGCCTCTGTCCGACCCCACCCCGCCCGTGCCGCCTTACCCATCTGCCT
This sequence comes from Hemiscyllium ocellatum, assembly GCF_020745735.1. Classification (NCBI taxonomy): domain Eukaryota; kingdom Metazoa; phylum Chordata; class Chondrichthyes; order Orectolobiformes; family Hemiscylliidae; genus Hemiscyllium; species Hemiscyllium ocellatum. The sequence goes on along the minus strand of NC_083401.1, from coordinate 158,967,071 downwards.
CTGTCCACCAGCCCCATACGCACCACCTCACCCGTCCGCCCCCCAACCCCGTCCAACCCCACCCCTGTCTGCCCTGCCACTCCCCCATCCACCCCCCCCACAAACACCAGGGCAGCCGGACTAGACACCAACCGTAAGACTGCTGCTGCCTTTGGGGGGTGCGTCTCCAAATAGAGTGTGCGCGCGTGTGTACACACACTCCCCTACCTTTTCACTGCTAAATTTTTGACAGGTTTCACCTTTGCCCTGTACAGGACAATGTTGGAGAGATTATCTGAGGAAGGGAGGGGGGGTTTAAGCCCTGTGTAAAACTTCAGGGAAAGTAATGGGCAGAGAGAGAGGGTGAGCAGTCAGTCATTTGGAGATGGTGCCTGGAAGCCCATCGATGTCCAGGACTGTTCTTGGCAGCATTTCAGTGAGCAGAGTTCGTTTTAATCATTGTAAACAAAAGAATGCGAACAGTGTTGGAAATACCTCTTTGATGTTGTGTTTCTACTGGGACCTCGAGATCCCCTTTGGATAATCCAATATTCGGATAATTGATATTCAGATAATCGAGGTTTCTCTGTGTGTATCTAATTGGCATGTGACCTAACTTTCCTAATTAGTTTACCACGCCTTTCAAAGGCTTTACTGAAACAACATCTACTGCTCTACCATCATCAATCGTTTTTGGTGACTTCCTCAAAAAACTCCATCAAGTTTGTGAAACATGATTCTCCTCGCACAAAACCATGCTGACTATCCCTCATCAATGTTTGCCTCTCAAAATGTCCATCAAGGGTCTGTTTCCACACTGTAGGGATTCTATGTATTTTGTGATAACTGAGGAATAGAATCAGAGGTCTACAGCACAGGCATTTTGAGTCAAAAACAACCACCTAACTATTCTAATCCAATTTTCCAATACTTGGCCCATAACCTTGTACATCTTGGCATTGCAAGTCTACATCTAAATACTTCTTAAATGTTACGAAGATTTCTGCCTCTACCAGCCTTATAGATAGTGAGTTTCAAATTCCACCACACTATGAGTGAAAAAATAATTCCTCTCATCCACTCTTAAGCTCCAACCTCTTCTCTTAAATCTATGCTTCAAGTCACTGATCCCTCCTCCAAGAATAAAGTTTCTTCCTGTCTACCTTGTCTATGTCCTTCATAATTTTATACATCTCCATCACTGAAGTCAGACTCTCAGATTTATAGTTCCCTGGTTTCTCCTTACAACCTTTCTTAAGCAAAAGTACAACATTAGCCTCCAGTCATTAGGTAATTCACACATAGGTATAGATGATGCAAATATTTCTGCAAGGGGTCTTGTAATTTTGTCTTATTTCCAAAACTGTCTGGGATACATTAGATCAAAACCCAGAGATTTATCCACCTTTATATTCTCGAAGACCTCCCAAACTCTCCTGTAATGTGACTGTTTTTAAAACATCAAAGTTTATTTCTCTGCATTGTCTAGACTCCATTGCTTTCTCCACAGTGAAATATTCATTTAGGATCTCTCCCATTTCCTGGGGTTCAACACAAAGACAACCTCCCACACCTTTAAAAGAGCCTACCCTCTCTCTGGTTACCCTCTTGATCTTAATGTATTTGTAGAATCTCTTCAGATTATCCTTAACCTTATCTGCCAAAGCTATCGCATATCCCCTCTTTGCCTTCCTGATTTCTCTCTTGAGAATTCCCCCTTTGATGGAGGTGATTATAAAAGATAGGATTGATGGACATTTTGAGAGGCAAACATTGATGAGGGATAGTCAGCATGGTTTTGTGCGAGGAGAATCATGTTTCACAAACTTGATGGAGTTTTTTGAGGAAGTCACCAAAAACGATTGATGATGGTAGAGCAATAGATGTTGTTTCAGTAAAGCCTTTGAAAGGCGTGGTAAACTAATTAGGAAAGTTAGGTCACATGCCAATTAGATACACACAGAGAAACCTCGATTATCCGAATATTGGATTATCCAAAGGGGATCTCGAGGTCCCAGTAGAAACACTACATCAAAGAGGTATTTCCAACACTGTTCGCGTTCTTTTGTTTACAATGATTAAAACGAACTCTGCTCACTGAAATGCTGCCAAGAACAGTCCTGGACATCGATGGGCTTCCAGGCACCATCTCCAAATGACCTGACTGCTCGCTCTCTCTCTCTGCCCAATACTTTCCCTGAAGTTTTACACAGGGCTTAAACCCCCCCTTCCTCAGATAATCTCTCCAACATTGTCCTGTACAGGGCACACGGACCCTCTGAAGAGTATTCCACCCAGACCCATTCTCCTACCCTACATTTCCCATGACGAATACACCTGAACACTATGGCAATTTAACATGGCTGATCCACCCAATCTGCACATCTTTGGATTGTGGGAGGAAACCGGAGCGCCTGGAGGAAACCCACACAGACATGGGGAGAATGTGTAAACTCCACATAGACGTTCGCCTGAGTGGGATTGAACCCGGGTCCCTGGTGCTGTGCTAATCACTGAGCCACCGTGCCACCCACAACATGTTCAAGTAATAGAGTAACACTTTCTAACTCAGAGACAGGAATGATGCCAACTGAACCATCACTGACACACTAGTAAACTAATGGAAATAAAAGACAACAAATCACCCAGACCTAATGCTCTACACACTAGGATTCTAAAAAAGCTGTCCGCAGAGAGAGTCGATGCATTGGTTTTCATCTTCCAAAATTTCCTTGAGCCTAGAACAGATTCACTGTTTTACAAGGTAACCAATGAAATACTGCTGTTCCAGAAAATAGAGCGAGGAAAACCTGCATATCAGTCATCCTGCCAATTGTTGGGAAAATACTGGAATTTATTAGGTAAATGTTAACAGCATATTCCAAAAATACAATGAGGAGAGCCAATATGGTCTTATGAAAGGGAAATTGTGATTGACAAATGTATTTGAGATTTTTGAGGATGTAACTAATGAGGTAAATAAAAAGAGTGTAGATGTAGCATGTATACAAAATGCAATTTGACAAGGTGTCATATAAAAGGCCATAATAAGGACATGGATAGAAGATTGGTTAACCAAAAGAGAACCATCAAGATAAATACAACCTGTGGATAACCACAAGTATCAGTGACAGGATTAATTTCTGCTACTGTGTCATATCATCCATTTCTGCCCTACCTCGGTTCATCTATTGCTGCATCTCATCAGTGCCTATACTTCTTTTAGATGGGGCTATATTGGAAGCTCATCAGACCAGCTCCCACCTCGCACTCTGCAGAATCATAAATTTATTAAAGGTTCTGCTGCCATATTCAAACTCATACCAAATCCCATTCACACTAGCTCAACGTCTGACAACTCCTTAATTATAAATTATCATCCACGCTTCCAAATCGTTTCACAGCCTTTCCCATTCCCTACCTCTAACTTTCTGTAGCTCTCCAACTCTGAGATTTCTGCACTCCTCTCATATTGGCTTCTTGGAGAGATCTGATATTATTGCTCTATCTGTGGGCAGCCATGACTTCAGATGCTGTGTTCCAAAGTTGTGCAACTGTCTCTCTCAACCTTTCCACTCTTAAACCTTCCTTTCTTCCTTTGAGATGCTTTTTAAAATTTACTTCCTTGACCAATCTTTGGTTACCTGTCCAGATGTGTGTATTGTGTGTGTTGTGCGTGTGTGTGTGCCTCGGTATCAAATTTTGTCTGATAGTTCTTTTGTGAAGTTCTTCTGGGGTTAGCACTGCTGCCTCACAGTGTCAGGGACCTGGGTTCGATTCCTGCCTCAGGCGATTGTCTGTGTGGAGTTTGCACATCCTCCCCGTGTCTGCATGGGTTTCCTCTGGATGCTTCAGTTTTTTCCCACAATCCAAAGGTGTGCAGGTTGGGTGAATTGGCCATGCTAAATTGCCTATAGTGTTTAGGGATGTGTAGGTTATGTGCATTGGTCAGGAGTAAATGTAGAGACATAGGATAGGGGATTGGGTGTGGGTGGGATACTCTTCGGAAGGTCTACTTGTATAATTACTGCACCATTTTGAATAAGTAGGTCCCAGTACTGAGTAAATCCATGATATTATATATATTCTTATTCAAGTCACACTTGTTGGGCCAAAGGGCCTGTTTGCACACTGTAGGGATTCTATAAAATGTCTTGGACACTTTGCTATATTAAGGGTATTCTATAACATTATATAAGTACGATCTGTAATACTGTATAAATATGTGCTCTTGCTCATTATAATTCAGATTCTTTTACATTTTAAAAGAAAATTAGGCAGATTATAAAATATGCAGTTTGGCTATCACACTATTTGCATTACCACGTAAAATATTTTATAGTTCCTAATAAGGGAGGCATAGTAAGGAATGGTGTGTGTTCATGTCATTAGATAATCTAAACAATGCAGAATTGCAGGCTAATGTTCTGGGTGCATGATTTCGAAATCCACCTTAGCTGCCAGTGGAATTGGAATTTAATAAAAATCTAGAATTAAAAAGAAGAGCTCAGGCTAATAGCATGCATGTAAACATTGTCAATCATAAAATCCATTTGCTCCACTAATGCTCTTTAGGGAAGGAGATTTGCCATCTTTACCCAGTCTGGCCTACATGGGACTCCAGACCTGCAGCAATCTGATTGACCTTTAAGAGCTCTCAGGGCAATTAGGGGTGATTAAGAAATGCGGGTCTAGCCAGTGACATCCACATCCCATGAACAAATAAAGAAAATAAATCCGGTCAAAATGTGTTGTAGTTGCGCTTTTTGAATCTAAAAGGTGATCCCTCTATAATACTGTGGTGGCTTGAATAAGAATATATATACAATATCATGGGTTTACCAGATACTGGGACCAACTTATTCAAAATGGTGCAGTAATTATACAAATAGATGCAAAGGTTAATATATTTTAAAGTGATACGGCTTTGGACTTTAGATGAAAGAATGTATTTTACTGAACAAATCTTGGAGCAAGTGTAGTGGATGAACCCTGTTTCATGCAATTTTACCTAAAATCCTTTTCTTCATTTGCAGAGTCCACAGCAATGGAACGTCTCCTGAGATCACTTCCTAGTGATCTGGGATATGAACAAATACAAGGTCCTTATTACCGCCTTGCCAAAAGTGCTTGTATGTGGGAGATGGCGCCCAAACCACATAGCTATGATTATCAGATTCATCCAGAATGGGTGACGCAGCCCTGGCACACACAGTATAGGCACAGTCAAACAGACCTTAATATAAACCGTGGTGTAGTAAGGAGATAAGGTTAGGTTCAAGATGTTTTTGGGAAAAATTATTACCAATAATCATTAGATTTGAAATCACATGTACTATTTTAATCACATTTTACTAATCTATTTGCCAATAAACTAGTTTGAGATTATTATCAAGTTGTGAGTTTATAGATAATTTAGAATCCAATCTGTTTGTAAGACATATATTCTTCAGCTTTCTGCTCTTAGGCAGTTCTGACATAAAATATCAAGATCTCCACTATAGATGACCAAGCTATCAAATGCATCCCGACTGGAATGCGTCTTGAACACGATCCTGTGGGTACCAATCTGATCCATGCTGGCTGTCTAGTCAACTGAGCTAGTTAACTGTCCCAGGATTCAAAGGTGCTGTGGCATAAAAATGCAGAAGTTAGGAGCAGAAGTAGTCCATTCGGCCTTTTGAACCCGCTTCTCCATTCAATATGATCATGGCTGATCCTCTGACTCAATGCCATATTCTCACTTACTCTCTACATCTCTTTGCATCTCGCGTCTAAAAAAATTATCAATCTCTTTTCTGATTGTACTTAGTCACCTGGCATCCTGTGGTGGTGAATTCTACAGGTTGATCACTCTCTGAGTGAAGAAATGTTACCTTATCTCAGTCCTGAAATGGTCTACTCCATATCTGAGAGTCTGACCCCTGATTCTAGGCTCCCCAATGCGGAGGAACATCCTCCCTGTATCTAACCCTGTTAGAATTTTATACATTTCCTTCAGATCCCCTTTTGTTCTTAATCTCTAGTGAATACAGGCCCAGTCAAACCAATCTCTCCTCATATGACAGAGCTGCCATCTGTGGTATCAGCTTAATGAACATTCACTGCACTCCCTCTCTGGCAAACGTATTCCCAATTAGATAGGGAAAAGACTGTACACAATACACACAATATACCATGAAGGGTATAGACAGGGTAAGTAGAGATAAGCTTTTTCCCAGGATTCAATAACGAGAGGTCACGCTTTCAAGGTGAGAGGTGAAAAGTTTAAGGGGCATATACACGGCAAGTACTTTACACAGAGGGTGGTAGGTGCCTGGAATGCATGAGAGGTTGGAGCAGAGGGATATAGATTAGATTCCCTACAGTGTGGAAACAGGCCCTTTGGCCCAACAAGCCCACACTAACCCTCCGAAGAAGATCTCGCCCAGCCCCATTTCCCTCTGACTAATGTACCTAACTCTCTGGGCAATTTAGCATGGCCAATTCACCTGACCTGCACATCTTTTGACTGTGGGAGGAAACCGGAGCACCCGGATGAAACCCACGCAGACACGGGGAGAATGTGCAAACGCCACACAGACAGTCACCCAAGGCTGGAATTGAACCTGGGACCTTGGTGCTGTGAGGCAGCAGCACCGTGCCACCCCATAGATGCTTAGGAATTGGGCGATAGATTAGACGGTGGATTTGGATCGGCTCAGGCTTGGAGGGTTGAAGGGCCTGTTTCTGGGCTGTAAGTTTTCTTTGTTCTCTTCTCTCACCAAGGCCCTGTATAACTGCAGTAAGACATTTATGTGTATGTTACAGCCTGAAGCAATGGATAATTATGAGTGAGGCACTAACTTCTTTACATGACACAGCTGACCAGGAATCTCTCACACATTTTAAATTGGAAGAATTTATGATTTTATGCTTAACCTGTTTGATCACATTCCTTGCTCATCTCGTCCTGGAATGAGACATGAATACAGAGCTCCTGGTTCAGAGACAAGTACACTGCCACTGTTTCACAAGGCTGGCCTAGAATATGATTAAGAATATGGTAAATAAAGTCTTATAAAATGACAGGTCATTGGATAATTGCTCACCATAGCTATTAAAGGGATATGGGACAAAAGTGAGTATGTGGAATGAGTTTGCAGTTCAACTAAGATTTCATTGAATAGCAGAACAGGTTGGATGGGCTAAATGGCCTACTCTGTTGCAATGTTCCTATGATTACAAATATGGCCATTAACCTGGAGAGTTTTAGTAATTCAGGTCATTCATGCTGCCATAGCCTTTAACAGCATTAGGTTAGATTAGATTACTTACAGTGTGGAAACAGACCCTTCGGCCCAACAAGTCCACACCGACCCTCCGATGAGCAACCCACCCAGACTCATAACCCTACATTTACCCCTTCACCTAACACTATGGGCAATTTAGCATGGCCAATTCACCTAACCTGCACATCTTTGGACTGTAGGAGGAAACCAGAGCACCCAGAGAGAACCCACGCAGACACGGGGAGAATGTACATTCTCCACATAGACAGTTGCCTGAGGCAGGAATTGAACCTGGGTCTCTGGCGCTGTGAGGCAACAGTGCTAACCACTGTGCCACTGTTCCACCCAGTAAGGGTAGGTTCAATGAGTTAAAGGTATGTTTAAATATAAAACAGGATACATAAGACCATTGATTTTAACTGCGTTAGGGGTAAATGTCTGGCAGAATCAGAAATTAAGTTGAAGAATCACAGTCTTTTTTTTTGGTGTGGCTGAAGCCATCATGACAGAAGTTACATCATTCTGTTGCAAGCTTATAGTGTCAGAAGTCACATGACACCAGGTTATAATCCGATAGGTTTATTTGAAATCACAAGCTTTCGGAGCACGGCTCCTTCGTCAGGTGACAACACAAACGCTTGTGTGGTTTCAAATAAGCCTGTTGAGACTTTAACCTGGTGTCATGTGACTTCTGACCTTGTCTACCCCAGTCCAACACTGGCACCTCCACATCAAAGCTTATAATGAATGAACAAGTTGCGCAAGTGTGCTGCTTGTTTGGCATGTAAACCCGATAACGACTTTAATAATAAAAGACCCTGTGCACATTCACCCTGTCCAACACAATTGTACAAACTTATGGGAGTAATGTAGTGGATTTTAGCTTTCCAAGCATAGACTTGGACTGCCATAGAGTTGAGGGCTTGGATGGCGAGTAATTTGCTAAGTGTGTACAGGAGAATTTTCTTACTCAGTATGTGGATTTGTGTACTAGAGAAGGAGCAAAACCTGACATTCTCTTGGGAAACAAGGCAGGGCAAGTGACTGAGGTGTCAGTGGGGGAGCACTGTGGGCCCAGTGATCATAATTTATTCATTTTAAAATAGTTATGAAAAAGGATAGACCTCTTGTAAAAGTTAAAATTCTAAACTGGAATAAGGCCAATTATGACTGTTTTAAGCAAGAACTTCCAAAACCTGATTGGCAGAGGCTATTTGCAGGTAAAGGGACAGTTGGAAAGTGGGAGGTCTTCAAAAATGAGCTAAGGAGAGTCGATAGGCTGTATGTTCCTAGTAGTGTGAAGGGCACAGCGGGTAGGTGCTGGGAATACTGGATGATTAGAGAAATTGAGGCTCTGGCCAAGAAAAAGATGGCATATGACAGATATAGACAGCGAGGGTCAACTGAATCCCTTGAGGAGTGCAAGGACATTAAAAGTATACTCATGAGAGAAATCAGGAGGGCAAAAAAGGAGACATGAAATAGCTTTGGCAAACAGGATTAAGAAGAACCCTAAGAAATTCTACAAATACATTAAGGGCAAAAGAGTAACTAGGGAGATAATAGGGTCACTTAAAGATCAACAAGGCCTTGTTTGGATCCACAGAAGATGGGCAAGATACTAAACAAATATTTCACATCAGTGTTTACTGAAAGGAAGGACATGGAAGCTAGAGAACTTGGGGAAATACAGACGAGGCAGTGCTGGATGTCTTGAAATGCATAAAGATGGATTAGATCAGGTGTATCCCAGAACTTTCAGAGAAGCTGGGGAAGTGATTGTTGGGCCCCTTGTTGAGATAGTTCTAACATTGATAGCAACAGGTGAAGTGCTGGAAGACTGGGAGGTGGCTAATATGGTAGGGAAAAGCCAGGCGAACTAATAGACTGGTGAACCTGACATCAGTGGTGGGGCAAGTTGTTGAAGGGATTCTGAGGGATAGGATTTACATGTACTTGGAAAGGCAAGGACTGATTAAGGATAGTCAACATGGCTGTGTGTTTGGGAAATAGTGTCTCACTAATTCCATTGAGTTTTTTTGAAGAAGTGACAAAGAAGATTGATGAAGCTGAGCAGTGGACTTTGTCTGTATGGACCTGAGCAATGCGTTCGACACGATTCCACATGGTAGACTGGTGAGCAAGGTTAGATCACATGGTATCCAGGGAGAGCTAGCCATTTGGATATAAAATTATCTTAAAGGTAGAATGTGACTGATGTGATACCCTTCATTGTCTGGTACTTTCTGGGAGCGGAGAAACTATGCCACGTTCTCTGCAGCCTGCAACACATTATCGAAGAGGATGAGCACTCGCCAAGACCTTCCCTACGCCTCCACTTCTTGTCTTTAAACAGGCACTGAACTTTAAACAGACCATTGTTCACAAAAAAACTGCCCAGCCTTTAGGACAACATTGACCACAACACCATACAATCCTGTCTTGGCAACCATTGCAAAACGTGTGAGAGTGTCGACATGTGGGGACACTTACCCATCGTGTACACAGCAAGTACTCATGTGACTTGGCCAACATTGTCTATGTCATACGTTGCAAGCAAGGATGCCCTGAGGCATGGAACATTGGTGTGACCAAGCAGACGCTACAACAATGGCTGAATGGACACCGCACGACAATCACCGGGCAGAGATGTTCCCCCCAGTGGGGCAACACTTCAACAGTCAGGGACATTCAGCCTCAGATCTTCAGATGATCTTCCTCCAAGGCGGACTTCAGGATACGCAACAACGCAGAGTGGCTGAGCAGAGGCTGATAGCCAAGTTCGGTAACCATGAGGGTCGCCTTGACCGGGACCTTGGGTTCATGTCACACTACAGGTGACCCCACTGCACTACACGCACGCACACACACACACACACACACACACACAGGCACACAATCTTACATACTCTCACACTCACACAGACCCTCTTTCAGACATGCGCACACATACATTCACGTGCACACCCTCTCACAGGCTTATTCTCTGTCATACTCACACACACACTGTACCAAGCATGCGCACACACTCACACTCTCTCCCACGCACGCACACACTTTCTCCCTCCCTCACATGCACATATACACACATAAAAGTCTATGGTGTGAATTTTGTGTGCAGATACATTCTATTTTGTTCAAAAAGTGCACAATCTGCAGGCAGTCAATCCATGTGACATTTTATAAATTCCTACTTTGGAAATAGAACCAGTCTGACTCAAGATTGGAATAAAGAAAGACACTAACCTTACATCTTTAACGCATTATAAAACCTGAAGTTGTCTCAGGAATCTGAATTGAAAGTAGTTCTGGGATTTACATATTAATGAATCAATACTTGCAACCCAGTCTAAAAGATGAACGGCTTAACAGCAATCTAAGTTTGATCAATATATCACATCAGTTGCATGACACTATGATCTTTTGCTATAAATTATGTGTCTTATGGTCCTGCCCCACTAGTTACCTGATAAAGGAGCAGCGCTCCGAAAGCTAGTACTTTCAAGTAGACCTGTTGGACTATATCTGTTATTGTGTGACACTTAACTTTGAAGGTGGAGACAGAGGGTGATGGTAAAGGTTGTTTTGCGGACTGGAGGCCTGTGATCAGTGGTGTGCCGCAAGGAATGATGCAGGATTCATTGCTTTTTGTCATTTATATAAATGATTTGGATTTGAATTTAGGAGGAATGGTTAGTAAGTTTGCAGAAAACACCATAACCGGTGGTGTAGTGGACAGTGAAGAAGATTATCTTGGAGTGCAATGGAATCTTGATCAGACGGGTTAATGGGTAAATGGAGTTTAATTTAGATAACTGTGAGATATTTCATTTTGATAAGGTAAATCAGGGCAAGACATACACTTAATGATAGGGTCCTAGGGAATGTTGCCAAACAAAGAGACCTTGGGGTGGAATCACAGGTAGACAGATGAGTGAAGAAAGTGTTTGGCACTTGCCTTTATTGGTCAATGCATTTGAGTATAGGAATTGGGATGTCATTTTGCTGCTGTACAGGACATTGGTTAGGCCACTTTTGGAATATTACATTCAATTCTGGTTTCCCTGCTATAGACAAGATGTTGTGAAACTTGAAAGAGTTCAGAAACGACTTAAAAGGATGGAGGATTTGTGCTATAGGGAGGTGCTGAATACCTTCCCTGGATTGTCAGAATTTGAGGGGTGACTTTTTTAGAAGTGTATAAAATCATGAGGTGCATGGATAGAGTAAATTGACAATGTCTTTTTCCCAGGGTAGGGGAGTCCAAAACAGAGGGCATAGATTTAAGGCAAGAGGGGAAAGATAGAAAAGGGACACAAGGGGCAACATTTTCACACAGAGGGTGGTGTGTTTATGGAATGAGCTGCCAGAGTAATTGGTGGAAGCTGGTATAATTACAACATTTTAAAAGGCATCTGGATGGGTACATTGATAGAAAGTTTTAGAGGGGTATAGGCAAGATGCTAGCAAATGGGACTAAATTAATTTAGGATATCTGGTCAGATGAGTTGGATTGAAAGCTCTGTTTCAGTGTTGTGTAACTCTATGACTATTACATACACAGCCTACCCCATCTGAAATGATGTGATCTCCTGGGGGTGAGAAACCATATATGAAAAAAAAACTCTCCAATTGCTTTAGGTGATTAAAACTAGTCGAGTAGATCACTCTGGCACTGATAACTCTATGCAGTACCTGCTGGTAGTATGAAGTGATTTCTGATTTAGCCATAAACATGTCCAGCTTTCACTTGAAGGAATAAGAATGGAAATTCTTAGCACCAGCTTATGGCAAAGAAGTTACCAGCATTAACAGTTATTCAAAATGCTCGTTTATTTATTTTATTTCCCCATGAATTTTGGCATCAGAACCAATTATAAGGAACCAGTTATTTGAAGAATTATAACCAATGAGCTCATCTCCATTCCAGATCACTCAACTTTGGAACACTTCTACCTAACTGATCATTGATTTGGTTCCTGAGTGGGAATGCATGAGTAAATTGGAAAAACATTAATGGAATTACAGTTATTTATCTTACGTTTTTTCAGTATTGACTATCAATCAGTTTAACTCCTGTTGTTTCAGTAAGACTTCTAATACAGAACCCAATGCAATAATCATTGTACCCTGCTTAAATAAAAATCAATTTAAATCAAAAACAAATGACTATTGCTATTGATCATAATGATTCATCTTTGATGTTTAAAAAAGCTTGTTAATGGAACTCCCCCTGGATTGAGGCCTGATGCAGATTACAAAGGGTTTAAATTGTAGTTGTCACTAGTTAATTATTCCGTTGAATAAAAACATACTTTTGTCCCATGACTAGAGATCCCTGTCACAAGAGAATATTGTAATTTCTCGGAGCAATATCACGAGTATATCGTAATGAGACAAGATTTATAGGTTCTTCTAGAGACGACATGATGATGCAATCTTAAAAAAACTTGCCTATGCTAATTGTTCACTTATGAACACATAATCAGCATAAAGCTGTTATTAACAAGTTGGTAGGGTCGCAAGGTACTTTTGGATGAACTCCAGATGGGACCCTTTGCTTCATCTAAATTTTCTCTTAAATGATTCCAGGGTTTTCATCCCATCACTCAACCTAAGATGCATTCCAAGTGTTGAATACTTTTCATTGTTATCAGTCTGATTCTGAGTTTGGACCAGTGTCTGTGTTATGTTGTTGCATAGTTACCAGACAGAAAGTGTGCCTTTCAGATAGTTAGATGACATCACGAGATGTGGTATTCCAATATAAAAGGTACTCACCTCCCCTCAAGTAACCAGTATCAGTATAATTGTTATTACAGTCACTGTAGATTTGCCCTATGTAGTTAGTAAGCAAAGAACCCAGACAATGTACTCATGTAAGACCTTACGACAGGGTCAATGATCAGTTTTGTTAATAAAGTTCAAGGCATCGGTGGGTCAAAAAGAATCTGATCTTCATGAAATATGTTACAAAGGCTCAAAAACATGGAAACACTCAGACCAGAGTGATTCTGGCTGTGGTGTTAGACCCAAAATACTATATCAATCATCTTGTTCTAGTTTTATAATTTTGAATTAGTAATTCAGATTTTTTTGCTCCTTTCCCTTCTGCCACATAACCTCCAGTTATTTGATTTTATTCCTAATATTTCTGTTATGTAAAATGACCTTAATATTTGCCTTCCTTCATGACTTCAATGCAGATGGTAGCAGGTTCACCGTTATGTTACTTACAATGTATTTTTCAGTAATAGGATTGTTATACCATGTGCTTGCCCACATAGTCCTTTTAAGTTTTGAAAATGTTGTCTAAAACCTAGTAGTTGCTCCTTTTACCTGCAGATTGGTAGGAGTGTCTAACCTCCCATTTAAATTTAATTGTTCTTTTTTTCGAAAATGCCTTCTGGTATAGTGTAGTAGCAGATCCGACATTACATGATAAAATACTTCAATTTTTTTTAATAAAAAGGGAAACCAAAAATCATTTACCGGCATGTAAATAATGAGGGGCAGGTTGGGCCCAAAAGAGACAAAAAGAAAGATGCAGATGTTTATAATCACCCTGTCCAGATGTGTCTTGAACTCAGGCCTTCTGGCCTGAAGGTAGAGGCACTAGAGATGCAAGGCAAGGCTGGAATTCTCAATGAGTATTTTAAGCTGGTATTTTCTAATGCAGAGGATGCTAATAGAAGTCAAGATGACAAAGATAGTGGATGGAATGAAAATTGATAGAAGTGCATGATGTTTAGAATGGGCCCGTCACCCAGTCTAGACAGCTTGCACCTTAGTTTGCTAAAGAAACTGGGAGGGCAGATACTGAAAAGGCTTGCTGTAATCTTTTAATTTCTCATCGCTATGGGTGAGGTGTCGGCTGATTAGGCAAACGTAACATATTTATTCAAGAAAGATATGACAACTTGCCTGGAAATTAGAGACCAGTCATTTTAACATCAGATGTGGTCTTATAACAATAATCATGAAAAACATAATAACATTAAGTTAATAAAGGACAGCCAGCACAGATTTGTAGAAGTGTTTGACTAATTTAGTTTTTTGATGCAATTATAGAAAATGTTGCTGAAAAGAATTCGGTGGATGTTGTCTGTCAAACGATTTCTTAGCATCCATGCAAAGGACCATATGAATGACTGGATTAACAAGATTGAGGATTATGGAATCAGAGAGTTAGTGGTAGCTTTGATGAGAATTTGGTTTATGGACACACAACAATAAACTGTAGTAAAATGGTTGTTTTTCAGGCTGGAAGGTGTTAGATTATGGTATTCTCTAGGATTATCTTATATATATAAATATATAAATGGCTTTGATATTGAACTACAGAGAAAAATTTCAAAATTTGCCAATGATATGAAACTTGAAGATGTATCAAAGATAAAGGATGATACAAATCAGCTGCAAAAGGATAAAGGCTAAATTAATGGAGTGACACTTGGTAGACAATTTAATACAGAGAAAATTATGCATTTTGATAGAAGGGATAAGAAAAATGAGTTATATAATTTCTAAAGAATATACGCAGGGATCTAGGAATTCCTGTGAATAGATGATTGAAGATGGCTTCTCAAACGTTTAATGCTTTGCCTGTAACGTTAATATGCTGCATTCCAGATCTCAATCATTTTCTGCTCAAACAAGTTGATTTTATGTTATCTTTTGATAAATAAGGACATTTTCTTCCTATGTACTCTGTCCAGACCCCTCATGATTTTGAACAGCTCTATCAAATCCTTCTTGACCTGCTCCTCTTTAAGCACAACAACTCAGCTTTGCAATCTATCCTTGTGGCTGAAGTCTCATCCATGGAGTCATTTTGTAAATATTTTCTGTACCCTCTTCAATGCTTTAATAATCTTCTGAAAGTGCAAGTGACCAAAACTGGACAAAATACCAGAGTTGAGGCCAAATCAGACCAATAGCACTCCAAGAGACTTTGACTATGTAAATAGTAATTGTCAATCAATTTACATCTGAAGATACAACCTAGAATGGTATCACTCAGTCTCAAAAGCATGCAGGAAAACAACAATGTCCATTCAAGCACCAATGCATTTCTGGGGCAATCCACTCATTGGGAGAAGACAAGTCATGAGCAGAAATAAAAAATAGGAAAAGCTAGAGAAACTCAGCAGATTTGGCTGCGTCTGCGGAGAGAGACAGTGTTAACGTTTTGAGTTGAATCACCAAATAGCTCACTTATTCCTACTACAATTTAATTTTACTCCACGCCTTCCCAATTTGTCAAAATCAATTGATGGACACATAATTCAATCCTTTAATTCTTTGTACATCTTTGTCAGGTCACCAAGTCCATGTTATTTTACATTAAGTGGACCAAGATCATGAGTAACTGGATTTGTTAAGTTTGAGTTTGTTATCATAGTGCTCTCAACTTTTTTCATGGAAGGAACTAGACTGGTCAGAGAACTCCAGATGTATCTTAACCAGCTTGCTTAATAACAAAATTGAACTGGAGGGGCACAACTGTCCTGGGTGGAAGATTTGCTCGTGTGGTTCGGGAGGGTTTAAACTAGTTTGGCAAGGGGGTGGGAACCAGAGCTACATTTCTGAGAGGGGAGTGGTTGTAGATGGAGCAGTGACAGGATGTAGTGAATCTATTGGGAAGGTTTCTCACATGATGAAACAAAGGGATTGGTTAAAACGTGTCTGCTTTAACACAAGGAGCATCAGAAAAAAAGAGTGATGAACTTAGAGCATGGATCAGTACTTGGGGCTATGATGTTGTGGCCATATCGGAGACGTGGGTTTCACAGGGACAGGAATGGTTGCTAGATGTTCCAGGGTTTAGAATGTTTAAAAAGAACAGGGAGAGTGAAAAGAAAAGAGGGGGTGTAGCATTGCTAATCAGAGAGTGTATCACAACTACAGAAACTAAGATTCTTGAGGAAGGTTTGCCTACTGAGTCAGTATGCGTGAAAGTTAGGAACAACAAGGGAGCAGATCCCCAAATAGCAGGAGAGAGATTGCCACAAGGATCGGTGACGGGTCCTCAGCTTTTCATTATTTATATGAATAATTTGGATGCGAGTACAAGAGATACAGTTAGTAAGTTTGCAGATGACACCAAAATTGGAGGTACAGTGGACAGTGAGGAAGGTTACCTCAGATTACAACAGGATCTTGGTCAGATGGGCCAGTGGGCTGAAAAGTAGCAGATGGAGTTTAATTCAGATAAATGCGAGGTGCTGTATTTTGGGAAAGCAAATCTTATACACTTAATGGTAAGGTCCTAGGGAGTGTTGCTGAACACTCGGTGTTCCAGTTACCGAGGGAAGATATTTAATTGGAGAAAAGGAAATTATGATGCTATCATAATTTGATAATTATGAGTTGGGAAGTACAGACTGGGAGCAATTGTTCCACAGAAAGGGCACAGCAGACATGAGGATACTGTTTAAGGAACAGTTGTTGCGAGTGATGCATGATTTTGTTTCTCTGAGACAGGTAAGAAGGACTACGATTAAGGAGCCTTGGATGACAAGAACAGAGGAACTTCTTGTCAAAAGGAAGAAGGCAGCTTATGCAAGGTGGAGGAAGCAAGGATCTCGCACAGCTTTGGAGGATTACAGGCTTAATAGAAAGGAGCTCAGAAATGGACTGAGGAGAGCCAGGAGGGGGGCATGAGAAAGGCTTGGCAGGAAGGATTAGAGAGAACCCAAAGGCATTTTACTCATGTGTGAGGAATAAGAAAATGATCAGGGATAGTGTAGGGAACTTGTGCATGGAGTCTGAGCAGATAGGGGAAGCCTTAAATGAGTTTTTTTGCCTTAGTGAAAACTAGGGAAAGGGGCCTTGTTGCGAATGAGAACTTTGAGCAGCTGGGATATAGGCTTGAACAGATCAAGATCGATGAAGTTGATGTGCTGGGAGATTTTGGCAAACATTAAGATTGATGTGGTGTATATGGACTTCAGCAAGGCATTTGGTACGGTTCCCCTCATTCATAAAGTCAGGAGAAATGGGATGCAGGGAGGTTTGGCTATCTGGATTCAGAATTGGTTGGCTGACAGAAGGCAGAGAGTGGTTGTGGATGGAAAGTATTCTGCCTGGAGGTCAGTGTTGAGTGGTGTCCCGCAGTGCTCTGTTCTTGGTCCTCTGCTCTTTGTAGTTTTTATAAATGACTTGGATGAGGAGATTGAGGGGTGGGTTAGTAAATTTGCAGATTGGAGGTGCCATTGATAGTATCAAGGGCTATTTATTGCAGGCTGCAGCACGACATTGACAGGATGCAGAGCTGGGCTGAGAAATGGCAGATGGAGTTCAACCTGGATAAATGCGAAGTGATGCATTTTGGAAGGTCGAACTTGAACGCTGAATGTGGGATTAAAGACAGGATTCTTGGCAGAGTAGAGGAACAGAAGGCTCTTGGTGTTCAAGTACATAGATCCCTCAAAGTTGCCACCCAAGTGGATAGGGTTAAGAAAGCATATGGCGTTTTGGCCTTCATTAACAGGAGGATCGAATTTAAGCGCTGCAAGGTTTTGTTACAGCTCTACAAGTCCTGGTGAGATCACACTTGGAATATTGTGTCCAGTTCTGGTCGCCCTATAGGAAAGATACAGAGGCTTTGGGGAGAGTGCAAAGAAGTTTTACCAGGATGCTGCCTGGACTGGAAGGCTTACCTTATGAAGAGAGGGTGACTAAGCTTGGACTTTTCTCTCCGGAGAGGAGGAAGAGAGGTGATCTTATCTAGATATACAAGGTAATGAGAGGTGTGGATATAGAGTCAGAGATTTTTCCCCAGGGTAGGATTGACTGGCACGAGGGGTCATAGTTTTAAGATATTAGGAGAAAGGTATAGAGGAGACAAAGAGGTAAGTTCTTTACGTAAAGAATTGTGAATGCATGGAATGCATTGCCAGTGCTCGTGGTGGAAGCAGTGACATTAGGGACATTTAAGCACCTGCCGGACATGCACACGGACAGCAGTGAATTGAGGGCTGCATAGGTAAGGTTATTTTACTTTACATGAGGATTAAACCTCGGCACATCATCGGCCGAAGAGCCTGTTCTGTGCTGTACTTTTCTATGATCTACAATGCTCTTCTGAATGGCTTTTTCAGTTATAGTTTTCTGCATTGATCATGAACCTTCAGCAGTCTGTGCACCTAGACTTTTTTCTCTTGCAACTGCTTGAATTTTGAACTCCATTATCCAATTTAATACCCTGGATCTAATGTGGATTGATGTGTTGTTAAAAAGGGAACCAAAAACACTCGCCACACCTATCGCAAGTGGTAAAGTTTCATGTGGATTAGAGAACAGACATTTAATACAAAGGGCAAGAAGACAATCAAAATGCCTGCCCAAGGAAAGGCATGAAAAATACCCTAACCTAAATTTTATGCATTGATGAAAATGTTCATTGGTGAAGGAAACAGTACCTGCCAAGCTTTAAGACAATGAATTCAGGCACACATTCAGAAATATGCAAAGCCTCATATTTCAAGAAATTGCTGTTGGTTGATGGAGAGATTGGATTTGGACTGCAAAATTGAAACCAGATGGAAATAGCTCTCTAGCTCTCAAAAAGTAAAGGTAGACAGCCAATTGCTTCTCCCCAGGGCAGGGGAGTCTAAAACAAGAGGGCATTTCAAAGTGAGTGGGGAGGGAAGGTGGATGAGTATTAGATCAGATTACTTACAGTGTGGAAACAGGTCCTTCGGCCCAACAAGCCCACACCGACCCTCTGAAGCGTAACCCACCCAGACCCATTCCCCTACATTTACCCCTTCATCTAACACTACGGGCAATTTAGCATGGCCAATTCACCTAACCTGCACATTTTTGGTCTGTGGGAGGAAACCGGAGCACTCGGAGGAAACCCACGCAGACACAGGGAGAATATGCAAACTCCACACAGAAAGTCGCCTGAGGCGGGAATTGAATCTGGGTCTCTGGCACTGTGAGGCAGCAGTGTTAACCACTGTGCTGCCCACCAATCTGGAATCTGGAGTATCTGGAATGAGCTGCTATAGATAGTGCTGCAAATGTGTTGCTGGTCAAAGCACAGCAGGTTAGGCAGCATCTCAGGAATAGAGAATTCGACGTTTCGAGCATAAGCCCTTCATCAGGAATAAGAGAGAGAGAGCCAAGCCGGCTGAGATAAAAGGTAGGGAGGAGGGACTAGGGGGAGGGGCGATGGAGGTGGGATAGGTGGAAGGAGGTCAAGGTGAGGGTGATAGGCCGGAGTGGGGTGGGGGCGGAGAGGTCAGGAAGAGGATTGCAGGTTAGGAGGGCGGTGCTGAGTTGAGGGAACCGACTGAGACAAGGTGGGGGGAGGGGAAATGAGGAAGCTGGAGAAATCTGAATTCATACCTTGTGGTTGGAGGGTTCCCAGGCGGAAGATGAGGCGCTCCTCCTCCAGCCGTCGTGTAGTTGTGTTCTGCCGGTGGAGGAGTCCAAGGACCTGCATGTCCTCGGTGGAGTGGGAGGGGGAGTTAAAGTGTTGAGCCACGGGGTGATTGGGTTGGTTGGTTCGGGCGGCCCAGAGGTGTTCTCTGAAGCGTTCCGCAAGTAAGCGGCCTGTCTCACCAATATAGAGGAGGCCACATCGGGTGCAGCGGATGCAATAGATGATGTGTGTGGAGGTACAGGTGAACTTGTGGCGGATATGGAAGGATCCCTTGGGGCCTTGGAGGGAAGTGAGTGTGGAGGTGTGGGCGCAAGTTTTACATTTCCTGCGGTTGCAGGGGAAGGTGCCGGGGGTGGAGGTTGGGTTGGTGGGGGGTGTGGATCTGACAAGGGAGTCACGAAGGGAGTGGTCCTTGTCAGCGTTCCGCAAGGACCACTCCCTTCGTGACTCCCTTGTCAGCGTTCCGCAAGGACCACTCCCTTCGTGACTCCCTTGTCAGCGTTCCGCAAGGACCACTCCCTTCGTGACTCCCTTGTCAGCGTTCCGCAAGGACCACTCCCTTCGTGACTCCCTTGTCAGATCCACACCCCCCACCAACCCAACCTCCACCCCCGGCACCTTCCCCTGCAACCGCAGGAAATGTAAAACTTGCGCCCACACCTCCACACTCACTTCCCTCCAAGGCCCCAAGGGATCCTTCCATATCCGCCACAAGTTCACCTGTACCTCCACACACATCATCTATTGCATCCACTGCACCCGATGTGGCCTCCTCTATATTGGTGAGACAGGCCGCTTACTTGCGGAACGCTTCAGAGAACACCTCTGGGCCGCCCGAACCAACCAACCCAACCACCCCATGGCTCAACACTTTAACTCCCCCTCCCACTCCACCGAGGACATGCAGGTCCTTGGACTCCTCCACCGGCAGAACACAACTACACGACGGCTGGAGGAGGAGCGCCTCATCTTCCGCCTGGGAACCCTCCAACCACAAGGTATGAATTCAGATTTCTCCAGCTTCCTCATTTCCCCTCCCCCCACCTTGTCTCAGTCGGTTCCCTCAACTCAGCACCGCCCTCCTAACCTGCAATCCTCTTCCTGACCTCTCCGCCCCCACCCCACTCCGGCCTATCACCCTCACCTTGACCTCCTTCCACCTATCCCACCTCCATCGCCCCTCCCCCTAGTCCCTCCTCCCTACCTTTTATCTCAGCCGGCTTGGCTCTCTCTCTCTTATTCCTGATGAAGGGCTTATGCTCGAAACGTCGAATTCTCTATTCCTGAGATGCTGCCTGGCCTGCTGTGCTTTGACCAGCAACACATTTGCAGCTGTGATCTCCAGCATCTGCAGACCTCATTTTTTACTGCTATAGATAGTGGTAGAGACAAGTACAATTTTGTCATTTAAAAAACATTTAAAGAGGCACGTGGATGGGATGGGTATGGAGAGACATGGATCAAACGCAGACAAATGGGACTTTAGTTTAATTGTGAAAACTAGGTGGCATGGACAAGTTGGACTGAAGGTCCTGTTTTCATTCTGTAACCTTCTACAACTCTACCTCTACACTATATTTTATTTTCCTTTCGTACTAGACACTAGTGTGTGTGTGTGTGTCTTCATAAAGATAGCAAAAATAGTCCAATTCTCTCTCACTTACATACATAGATTTAAATGCACTCAAGTTGCAAAGTGGGAGGACAGATGAAGAAGTTTTTAAAATCCAATAAAAGCCAGTGGTTTGCAGGGTTTGGAGATTGAGGAGTTGGATGGTTTCAGATTTAGCTCTCTGGATTGGGCATCAAGGTGATTTGGAAATGTTGACAGCCAATTTGTGTTCTGAAAGCAGCAGGCAAGTGTTATTGGAACTACACTCATCCAGGCAAGTGGGAAGTAATCCCTGGTGCTGAACTTCTGCCCTTATGATGGAGGGAAGGTCATTTGTGAAGCAGCTGAAGATGGTTGGGCTTATGACACTACTCTGAGGTGCCCTGGAGTTAAGATTACTGGTATCAACCAACCACAACCATATTCTAACACTGAATACAGTAGAGATGTCCACCTTTATTTGCCCACTGTTTTTGATCATAGACTGGCAGCCAGGTGCCTTCTTCCATCAGTAAACGAGATGGACGAGATGCAGTGATTCTTCTCAAAAGAGACGATGCAGGGAAGTCATTGGCTGTCCAGCCTGTGACCCCATGTTACCTCCACAAGAGTCATATTTGATTTTGTGCTCAAATGCTAACAGTTCAATGCAATATTGAAGCAATGCACTTTGGATGAGATGTTAAACTAAGGTCCAGTCTTATCCTCTGGAGTTTATAGAAAATATTCCATATCTCCTTTTGGTAAACAGTTGTATTCCTGATGACCACTAATATTTAGCTACAAACAACATCACTGAAAACAAGTGATAGTGTCTTAAGGCAGGACTCAACATTTAAACTACGTAGTATCAGGTAACCTATTTAGTCTATGTTGCTCATGTGCAATAAAATAGGATAACAATGGCCGACATTCTTTTGATTTTTTTCCATCCAAGACAGATGATTAACATCTAAAATGAGGATACTGACAGACCACACAGTCTCATTGCACCTGAGATTTGCATTCATGCAGGTTGCATTGCTACATAATGTTAGTCTATAGCCATCTTAGATACAGACAATTCAAAGTTTTAAAACTTAGTCATATGCTATTTGTATTTTTTTTGTCAGTCAATGTCAGATGGATTAAAAAAGTCCCTTCAAATGAAGCATGGTGACTTTCTTTCAAAGACTAAATTTGCAATCAAAAATGTGTCTGCTCCTTTTATTATCTTAGGTGCAAGCCAGTTACTGGAGATATCAACTTGAGGAGCCATACTTTTTATCCTGGTATGTAAACCAGGCCAGAGATTCATTTGTTTTCATGACTTTTAATGGGCAGGGTTAACTTTACAGAAAGACTGTGACATTTACATATCTTAATTACTACATTATTGGCTTTTGTTTTATCAAGACCATGTGAGCTTAAATGTTAGCTTGGAATGTTTTTTTTAAAAGAAGTAGTAACTGAGAATTTCTGGAGTTGGATTGATTGGTCTCTCAATAGTTACAGGACAGAATTTAGACTCCCCAGCCAAATGCAAACAGCTTGACTACATTGTTATATTTCTAAAGACCCCTATTAAATAGTGACACAGATCAGCAAGGCCATGAAAAATGCAAGTCACATGCAAGGGTTAATTTTTATTTTGGACATGAGTCATTCAACTTGTATCAAACCTTGACTAGACTACATGTTGCTCTTTATATTGTTCTTCTCATTATATTGTGTGAAGGTTACAAAGGCACTGAAATGGATTCAAAAAAGGATTTATAAGTATATCAGAACAATAACAGAATAAAAACCTTTCAAAAATGAATGAGTGAGCTCATCTCTTTTCTCTTGCAAAGAGAAGGCTGAGGGGTCTTAATAGAGTTCTTTAATATTATGAAATGTTTTGAAATAGTTAGTTAAGAATGCTTCCACTTGTGAGGAAGATCAAAACCTAACACTATTATTTCCAGAGAATCAAGAATTCAAAGAATTCAGGGGGGAAAAAAATCCCTTGATCCAGGAAGGGAGAAGAATGTGGAACTTGCAAACTCAAGGAATAGTTGATAGTACTACTGTATAACTGAAATTAAGTGGAAGGTAGTAATTTTATGTGGGAAAAAGGAATAGGAAGTGCTGCATATTCAATACAGGTCATGTCACTGCCTCCTAATTGCTACACCAGTTCAGCCTCCTCATCTCCCCTGGTAAGCATATCATCTTTGCTTTGATATAAACCTTAAATGCATTTTACACCTTCTCCAGAGCTTGTGTCAATTTTATAATGGAGATCAGAACACTTCAGCAACGTACATTTATGTAACATTTGGAACTTAATGAGTGTTAGAAATTGAGGTCCCTTTAAAAGTGAGTTTTTCAAGTATTTCTAGCATTGCATGAAATTCAGCTCACTACCATTCCAGCACCATCTCCACTGACCAAACAAAGAATTTCTAAAAATGACAAAAGTGACAACAAAAGCCAATGAGGCTACCGTGTTCCACAAGGTGATGTCAAATGACAATACAGCACTACATGTGGCCTATTACTAACGCAGTGTTTAAAAAAATAGAAGTTTTGTTCCCAAAAAGTATGAAAGTTACCTTTTGACTAATGGACAATTGGCAAAGTTGTCCCGTGATCATTATGTCCATCAACCATTTGAATCCTTCCAGCCAATGTAACTACCAGTCTCGAGAAACCGGATATATTGTGGAGTGTTCAGAATCAGAGGGTAGCCCTCACTACAAAACTACCTTCTTCTGCAAGATAGGCCACAATGGGAGAGATAAGCCAGAGATCAATGACAAGCCATAAATCTTTGCATCTAATTAACCAACATATCACATCCAAACTGCTGCATTTGACAAAGTCAATAAGCCATTAGAAAATGACTTACGAATGGTTATTTTAGGTAGCTGTAGTCATGAATCCCAAAAACTAAGATGAAAAGTCTCATGGAAATTCACAGCAGCATAATTAAATCTGACACTAGTTCACGTATGATGATATTGAGTAAAATGAACAAAGGTTTGGTTGAAAAGAAGGTTTTACGTGATGTCTTATAGATCAAAGTGAGGTAGAACAACAGAGACATAGACTCCAACAATGGAGCATTTATAAACTGGGATTGGCAGGAGGCTAGAATTAGAGCACTACAGCTATTTTTAAAAATTCTGCACCTGTAGGAGATTATGATAAAGATAGGGTGGAACGAGACCATGGAAGACTTGAAAACAAGGATGATAATTTTAAAGTAAGTGTTTGGGAGGCTACAAAGATCAGCAAGCAAAGGATTGCTAAGTGAACAGGATTTAATACAAGTTAAGACAAAAGCAACAGCATCGCAAATTACCTCAAGTATACAGAACGTGGAAGGCCAGGCAGGAGTGCATTGGAATAGTCAAGTCTAGAAGGAGTGAAGGCATGAATGAGGTCTTCAACAGGTGACCTGAGATGAAGCAATTGTATTGAGTTGAAAATACATGGTTTCAGTAAGGTACAAATGCAAAATCAGGGCTGATTCAGGGATTAAGGCTACACACAGATTGGCTTCATCTAAGAAGCTGACAGGATGAGGAATGGATTCAGTACCCAGTGAATGGCGCTTGAAGCAGGAACTAGGGTTCAAAACAAACCTCTGTCATCTTAACCAGATTCTATTATTTAGAGTATGACTGTTATACAAATTGTGCAATTTTCTGTTTAAGTCAGTGCATTGAGTATAGCATTGAGTATAGGAATTGGGAGGTCATGTTTTGGCTGAACATGACATTAAGTTCTGATCTCTGAAAGTTGTGAAACTTGAGTATTCAGAAAAGGATGTTGCCAGGGTTGGAGAGTTTGAGCTGTAGGGAGAGGCTGAATAGGTTGGAGCTATTTTCTGGAGCATTGGAGGCTAAGGGGTGACCTTATAGAGGTTTGTAAAATCATGAGGGGAGTAGACAGGGTGACAAGCCAAATGTGGAGTTTGCACATTCTTCCCATGTCTCCATGGGTTTCCTCCGGGTGCTCCAGTTTTCTCCCATAGACAGAAGTGCAGACTAGGTGAATTGGCCATGCTAAACTGTCCATGTGTTCAGGGATGTGTAGGTCAGGTGCATTAGTCAGAGGAAATGTACAGCAATAAAGTAGGGGAATGGATCTGGGTGAGTTACTCTTCGGAGGGTCAGTGTGGACTTGCTCGGCCAAATGGCCTGTTTCCACACTGTAGGGATTCTATGTAAATGGGACTAGATTGATTTGGGATCTCTGGTTGGACTGAAGGATCTGCTTCCATGCTGTACAGCTCTGATTCTTAGTAAGGATCCCACTTTAATGATATTACCACCGTCAAGATGGCAACAGGCACAGAGAATTGCTAAATATAAAGTACTGCGAATGCTGGGTATCTGAAATAAAACCATTGCTTGAGAAAGAAACAAAGTTAATATTTCATGGCTGATATGACTTCTTCAGACAGGAAAATTACTGCTGTAATTTACTTCATTGCAGATTTGGAAGCTAATGTAGAGAAGACTGATTGAGTCTACAAGACATCGCCATCAAACAAGATCACAGAATTCAGAAAGCTGAGTCTATCAGCAAAAGCATTTAATGTTTGTGTGACAATCTGCATTACAAAAGTTGCTCAATAACACTGGTTACATGTATGTGGAAAAGCCAATGTTTACAGGAGTCAGCAATACAAATACTTTGATGCATCTGATTTATTTATGAGCAATGGGGATAGGCCATTAGAGGAATACAGAGCTTGAAGTGTCTCATTGGAGCTGCTGTTCTATAAGAAAGGATCCAAGAACAGATTCAGCTGGAGTTTAGATTTAAATAATTAGTCAATCCAACCATAATTCAGATCTACAGAATAGGTATTTATTTCAAAGGAATATTTGAAATAGCCACTATATTATTTAACTTTTGATGCACAATTACAGTTTGGTGCCATAGTCAATGCAATCATCTGAATAGTAGTTAAAAATGTGTGTGGCTTCGAACTAAACCTAAAATAATAGACCAAAGTGCAGGAGTTTAGAAACAAAATAATAATTTTAAGTTAAGGAAACTGATTGGTCTGCTTTGTGCGATACAAGTTCTGAAGTCCAAGACAGTTTAAAAATTGATCTTGCCTTCTAATAATATTACACAAAGTATTTCTATGTAGAATGCAACAGTACTTTTACATTAGATATTGTTTCGCTGGAATGAACCAAAGTTTCTAATTCCCACTACATTCTATATAGCACAGTCATTACACAATGCAGAACACTCAAGTATGTGAAAAAAATCGATTAGAAAGCATAACTTATCTGCAAATGACAGAACTTCATTTGAAGAGCAACGGACAAGTATAAAAAGTAAAATGAATACATGATAAAATAATGTTTGATAGGAGTTCTTTTTTGTAAATAGCATGGATAATGTCTTGATTCAAGAAATTACTCAAGATTTAATAAATCCATGCTGGTCTTGGAAATCAGTCTCACTGTGCAGCATTACATTTATTTTGAAATGGCCTGAACTTTGTGCATCAGCTCCAGTTTCAATTTACCAAATCCATGAATACAAGGAATGAAATAAAAAAAATTATGCTGAAAACATAAGCATACAAATGCTATCTTGTGAGGAATAAAACTAAGAACAGATAAATAAAGAACTAGGAAACCAAAATAATGCAGATTTATTTTGAACATACTGCAAGTTACACTAGGCATTGGTAATGTAACCGAATGTGAAAGATAGCAATAAAGTCTAAGTGCCAATTACTGTCACAAACAGCCTTTCTTTTAAATGCAAAGCTAAATCAAAGCAAAACATATAAATATATATGATAATATATATACACACAATATTTATAAATATATATTATAATATATATTTGTACACTCACGCATGCACAGCATCTACAAGAAGCTCAAAATACTGAAAACAATGTTGCATTCTCAAAAAAAAACACTGGAACACAATTATATGGCTGAAGATGAACTCCAAATATAGTGCAGAGATCATTTATACTGCATTGAATGCAAAAACATCAATGTGCCAGCCTAAAGCTTAGAGATGATAAATGCTGAAAACAAATGTCAGCAATGTCATGCATCTTTCAAAGTGCTAATGGTTGGTGCCAAAATAAATGTGACTGATCACTAACATCTTGATCAGATTTAGTCAACATACTGCTGCTTTGAAATTAGTAACACTATGCAGAAAATGATACTACTTTAAGAAACACAAAAATGTGCAAGACTAAGCATTGTGCAAAATTCTGCCTCATCACATATTTTTTTTTAGCCTGGGCATTTGTTTCAGCCCAGAGTTCAACTACCTCTTTCCATTGGGTTTCCATTCAATTATGGACATTTAAGTACTTTATATATAATTCAAGCAGCACTTATATGAATACAAGAAGCATTTACAGCCACTTCTACACATTCTACTCTTCTACAATAATAAACATTTTTGAAAAATATTGTATTGCAGCAATAATCACTATTCAATCTGCGACTGACACAGAAACTGTAGTCGCCTGTTCAGTTAGGCCAAGGTAGGCCAAGAACGAGTGTTTGGGAGAAACAGTACCTGGGGGTGCAGTTTGCTGCTGAGACAAATGGAATGTAGCTTCACATTTATTTTGTGGAAAAAGTGTAGTCAGTGGAATAAGGTGTGAGAGATCACAGTTCCTGTATTTACTGAGATGTGCGGAAATACCATTCAAGCCAAATAAACCAAGTGCTGACCCAGTTGAAATTCCATTGTTGCCAGTCACCGACAGTGCAACAGTCTGCAAAGCCTGTGATGCTGACATAACTGATAGTGGTGAAAGAATGTTTCTAGAATTTCTGCTGTTTAAGACAGCGTTTCTTTCTTTCAAAGTCACCAACTGCATCCTCCCTTTCTTTTCCTCTTCCAGATATTCACCATTCTGATGTTTCTTCACATGGCGACTGAAGACAAATGGATGTGTGGTTGTGAAGAAGCATTCGTCACAGCACAGAGTCTGTCGAGGAGAATGTTTCAGCTTTTTGTGTAGGTTTAGATTGTCTTTGCGTTTGCAGCTGTAACTGCACTGGTCACAATGGAAAGGACGCTCCCCTGTGTGAACGCGAATGTGCTCTATCAACTTATTGGCTGTCTTGGAGAGATAGCCACACTGATCACACTTGTAGTGGTTGCCAAGGCGATGTTCACGAATATGCATCTCTAGTTCTAGTTGATTCATTTTCACCACTTGACAGATCCGACACTTGAATTCCATTTTGTAGTGTGTCCTTAAATGGCATTCTATGGCTGAAGGACGGTTTGTGGCATAAATACAGAATGGGCACCTGAGGTACAATTACAAACAAAGATGAAATTTAAAACAGATTTTTTTTTACTATTATGTTGTACTAGTATGTGAGATACTGCAATATGATTCCTGTGGAACAAAACTTCTTGTAGCAAAAGTACAGGACAACAAATTGGTTTACATCTGTAAGTTAGATCAGCAGCAAAGTTTCAACATAGGCTTTAATCTAGAGGGTAGCGAAATGCATCCTAGAATAATGCATGATTCAGTAACAAATGGAGTAATAAATATGCTCTTACTAAAATGGGCTGGTAACATGCATTTCCCCGAGTAACTGAAACATGTAGCCAGGGCCTAGCACAGGGTATATAAGGGCCCATTAACCAAGTCTGGGGCTCTAGGGGAACTCACTGTGCTCAGGTTAGGTACAGGACTGCTTTTCTCAAGTAGAGGGCTAGGGTCCTGAGCTAGGAGTAGCACCAGGGCACGTGATTTCTATCTGGTCCTGGTTTTAGTCATCAACCTATTTTAAATTAGTATATGCTTATGTTTCTAAAGATGAGATACATCCATAGAGGACACCACTTCAATTACTTGCACTTCTAATCAAAAACACAATGGTGTGAACAGGTCCAAATTTAACTTAATTTAGGAATATCAAAATGGTGCATTTCAAATACTACTTGACCCCTTAATCTTTTCACTAATTGATAACAAAGTCATAATGGCAATGCTAATTATTTAGTCCATGCTAGTTTACAGAGCCTGTTTGCTAACTGCTGCCTGTACACGCTCTGTCATCTTCAAAAGATGCATGTGAAGCCTGAGGTACTTCTGTAATGCTTAGAACTAATGGAAATTGCCTCTCCCTATTTGTTCTGCAAAAGGCATCACTTCACAATTCTCTGTATTAGTGGCATTTGCTACTTGTCTGCCCATTCCGATAGCCAATCTATTCTGTTACAATTGACTGGTATAACACCAACACCCACAAGTTTTGTATTCACTGTAAATTTAGAAATGTTACTCTATATTCCAAGATCCAATTCAACTACATACACTAAAATTTAATACAATGTCTTTTCATAAAGAAATTTCTAACTATTCTCTCAATTTGTAATGCACTGATTTAATAGGGAGATGACGACCTAGTTGTATTATCGCTAGATTTGCTAATGTTCTGGAGACCTGGGTTTGAAACCCGACATGGCGGATGGGAATTTGAATTCAAAAACAAATAGAATTAGGAGTCTAATGATGACCATGAAACCACTGTTGATTGCCATGGAAAAACCAATATGATTCACTAATGCCCTTTAGGGAAGGAAACTGATGTTCTTACCTGACCTGGCCTACACTTGACACCAGACCCACAGCAACGCTGTTGACACTTAACTCCCTTCCGGGTAATAAGGGTGGATAATAAATGCAGGTCCAGTCAGTGATACCCACATCTTATGAATGAAGGAATGAATGAATGATAAAAAAAAGGTTTTTGTCCTCCTTTAGAAATTCCTCCATGTTCTTGTTCAATCATTTGTAACCTCCCTTTGTCAACTTCATAACTTCCATCTTCGGATTCTGGAATACTACTTGTTTCCTCCATTTCATGACTTTGAACAAAAGCACCATGGCCCAACATTCTACATTCACTTTGCTAAAACCCATTATTCATATTACCATATTTCTCATCTTCAAAAATTTGTACCTTTGGTTAACTCCTCTAACGTCTGCTTGGGATGAGATCAGACTCTCCACAAAGTGCTGTAGGAAATGCTGCTATGTAAGCGGCCCTTTACAAACATAAATCATTTATAATCGAGTACTGTAATAATCAACAATTAATTTGGCATAATCCAAACTGGAATGTGGTTTCTACATTTCATATAGAGATTTAAGTAAAGGATATACAACAAGGCTTAGTGGTTTACCAAAAAAAGTCTTTACAACTCACCAATGCCACAGTAAACCATCAAGTCAAAGTTGTGCATCCGATTTATACCACATCACTTTACAGAAATTGCAACTTCATGGTTCAAAGTATCTGTTCAAATAAATATTTAGAGAAATGAATAAGGAGAACAAGGATTTATTAATTTTGGAGATGAGTAGAGGGATAGACAGTTGCATAAAACTAGCCTTGTCAAGGATATTCCAGCACAACAGATAGCTGCTGCAGACAGATATTGAAAATGAGAGACAAGCTTAAGAAGCAAACAAAGGGATTGGCAGAAGAGCAAATGTTGAAAATGGCAACGTTTGAAGCAGCAGGTTGGATGAGAACAACTGGACATAAAACAGACCGGCATTTCAGGAATAAGTGTCAAGAAATGCAACCTGAGCAGGAATGTGGCAAAATCTAGGCACATCAATCAAGACAAAGCTGAGAGATTTAAGATTAGGAAAGCAGAAAATACTTGTGTGACTGTTGTAAAGTTTAGCGAACGAGAACTTTATAAAATTGCTTGCTTTAAGTTTTCAAATGTTGGCTCATCAATGTTCAGGAGTGAATTGAGAAATTGATTATTCATAAGGGTAAGCTAAAATGTATTGGGCAAGATAGGGGCTGATACTAATTATTAAAAGCAGAAAAAAAATTCAATCGCCAGTAATTCCCCTCACCATAAAGAGTTTAAGAAATTAATTCAATCAGCTCCTGGCAAATATAACTAAGTACTCAAGTATAGTAGGAAGCTAAGAGAGCAAAATTCAATTCAACCGAAGAGACAGAAACTAACAGAACTTGCCATCTAATGTTGAATAGACCATTCTATTTTTTCTAAAATATTCAATAGTAATACTTCACTGCTTTCATTTAAAATAAAATGATTTTCTCTCCCTTTTCCTCCTTCCCTGAAAGTGCTGACTCTATGATGCCTTAAATGATCAATTTTACAGAAACAAAATACAGTGAATGTTGGAAATCTGAAATAAAAACAGAAAATGTTGCTGGAAATATTCATCTCGATACAGAAGCAATGAGACAGAATCAATTCTGATGAAAGTTCATTAACCTGAAATGTGAACAGCTTTTCTGTCTAAAAGACATTGCCTGACCGGCCAGTAATCACACACATGAATATTAACACAGAATGCTGGTGATATTATACACATCACAGCAGTTTCTAAAGTAATCTACACATAACATTATTCAGCAAGAGACACTGGGTAAAGACCAGGAGGGGCAATTCTGGCTAGGTTTCCCTCTAAAGCAAACATTTGGATGGAGGACATTTGTAGGCTTCAGGTTACTTTGACTTATTCAATAGATCCAAGATTGCAATAGAAACCGTGACATTTAGATGAGTCCTCAGCCACTCCAATGCATTGGCTAGCTGAACCAAATGAGATCACTATTATTCAGTTTTATAAAAGTTATTTTTCAATGGACAGTTTTGCTCAAAGTCAAATTGCTTCAGGAAATGAATTATCCACAGATTTCTATGCTATGAAATATAAATTCAGACATATTATACCTGATACAGGATAAGGGTTGAGAAAGGGAAAAATTAAGACATTGTGTAATAAGTTGTTTGCTTTTCTTTTTATCTCTTGACTAGTTCTCTCTCTTGCTCCCCCTCGCCTGAAGGTCTTTGCAATATTAGATTCCAAAGATGTCTTCCTTGTACTTCAAGTTGCTTTTGAAGTAAATTATGAATGTGTTTCGAAGTTTCCAAACGTCCACCAGTTAGCACCACTGCCTCATAGCGCTAGGGACCTGGGTTCGATTCCAACCTGGGCAACTGTCTGTGTGGAGTTCGTACATTCTCCCAGTGTCTGCGTGGGTTTCCTCTGGGTGCTCAGTTTCCTCCCAGTCCAAAGGTGCGCGGTCTAAGTGGATTAGCCAAGGGAAATGCAGGGTTACAGGGACAGGGTAGGGGGTGGATTGGTGTGGACTTGACTGGCCGTATAGGGTGTTTCAACACTGTTGGAATTCTATGATTTAAACATATAACCCATTCTAATCAGTTGCCTTGGCATGGTCATCGCTGCTCAATCAAGCATTAGGGTGAGAGATTGGAGTATTTCTAGAGGCGCAACTTGATTAGCCATCTAGCAACTGATCTTATTGGCTCACATATGGGTGCAGTGGGTAGCCATTCTCAAGGCAGGCATGTGATGGAATACTTCCAGTTTTCTTGAGTGCAGCTCCAACAACACTTGAAGAGTTCAACACCATCTAGCAGAAAGCAGGCCACTTGATTAACACAATCAACATTCACTTCCTTTACCACAGTGACATCGTGTGTGCTGCAAAAAATCAAAGCTTCTATGACAGAACCTTCAAACCTGCGGGCTCTGTCACCTGGAAGAACATGGATAGCAAACGCATCAGAATATCACAACCTACAAGTTCCCCTCCAAACTGTACACATGCCTGTTTTAGAACTCTAATCAGTCCTTCAATGTTGCTGGATCAAAAGCCTTTTTTCAACCTCACTTATTATATTACCTCCTTATGTGACCTCTCACCTGAAACCATAGCTCTACAACTGCTCTCCTTTCCCAGACTCTGTCTTCTTACTCTGGATTTGTGTCTATGACAGCCATACACTTGGGTACCTGGGCTGATTGCTTTGGAATTGCCTTCCTAAATCTTTATACCACTCACCTCTCTTAAGGCTCTCCCTAAAGTTCACCTTTTGATCAATTTTTAAGTGACCTTTTAACATCTCCTCTGCTAGCTGATGTTTATGTTTAACTGGCTATGCTTTGAGATGGCTTTCCAGGTTACATCAACTAAATTAGTGCTGTTATCACTGATTATCCTTTGCAACGCATTCTCAGGAACAGTCTGCAGTAAAACCTGGACCATACGTAGTTACCTATTACATATCAATATATGGTTTAAAGCACTCAGCAATAGAATTTGTTTTAAAAGAGAAAAGGACTTAGTACCTCAGCAGCAAAGTGTATCTCAATGACAAATACCACTTACAGGTAATTGGTATCTCTAATAGAACGTTTACTACCCATACAGAAATTTTATGATGTCTATAAATATCACACTTTAAACTTTACCCTAAATATAGCCAACTTTAGACGCTAAACTAATATAAATGCTACAACTGCCCTCTGGAAATGGAGAAAGGTAATCAGCATAATTCTTACACCTCTTCATTATCCAGTGAATCCTACTGGAATTGGCACAAGTATGGAAGCTGGCAAAGTCAGGATTACACTCTGCGGCATTATCCCTCTACCCATTGTCATTCCTCCAAGATGTCATCTAAGTGGCTATTTGTCATGCATAAAATTACAGCTTGTACTTGAAGAACTATTTTCAGTATTCTGACAGATTTGCTGTTAAATAAAATGCAATTTTCAATTGTAACAGGGATACTTTGCATTGACAAAGGTAAAGAAACACCATGCTGGAAACCTTTAGAAAATCAGGCAAAATCTGTGCATAATGAAAAATATAACATTATCATTTCAAGTCTATGATGAAGGGTTGTAGGCTTGAAATGTAATGTTGCCACAGTCTTTTGCCTTTCATGAAGAATAATGCCTGATGTGCTGAGCATTTCTGACATTTTCTGTCTATTTCAGATTTCTTGTATTTTGCTTTTTTGTAGTACTGAACAGAACTGGATGATCGTCTCATTACCATTTAACACTACATTAACTTTCTGAAAGCCAATATAAATTTAGCTTGCATTAAACCCAAAAGTTGAAAAATACTTTCTGCTGGTAAGTTCCTAAATGCCAAACTCTGAGAATGGCAGTCTACATCCCAGCTTTCCTTACTTGAGTCCTCCAGTGGATACGTTATGGCATTTTTTGTGCTCCACAAGTTGTTCTGGCGTTTTCAAAAATTTGTGACAGATGTCACACTCATACATCCTGGTGATGAGGTGGATCTGTAGATGTCGGTCATACATCATCTTTGTTTTACACACAAAGTTACAGAAGATGCACTCAAAACCTAAGGATTAACACAAGCACCATAATTACAAATCTAAAAGTGAAACATTAGGATAGGGGTTTTGAAAAAAACTCTATAATGCAGAGCACATAGCATAGTACACAATAAACGATATTAGGTTTTACTGACAAGTTTCAATAAAGAAAGTCATTAAGTTAGTTATGAATTATGATCAGCCATGCTAAAACTGAGGGTGGGGAAGGTAGTAGCGTTACTTCCTCCAACAGCAAAAGCTGCTCTTATATAGACTTTGCGTTGTTAACCTCAGGCATGGAGATCTCATGCAGCAGGCAGCAATTCCAAAACAAACATCACCAGATTTGCCAAAGCTAACACAATGTGCCTATTTTACTGATTAGAAAAAAGGTCCGACAGTAGAAAAACACAGATGTTTGAATTCACCGTCCAAGGAACCATGGAATATACCTTGGGTTCTTTGCTGCTATACCACTCAACAACTTTCTCAAAAATTTATATTTTAAAAACAGTTTCAGTAAGCAGACCGAATCTCTTGAAAGCCGAAACATACACCATATACTCTGCTGTGCATTTGTTAGGACAGTCTACGTCTGGCAATTAGCCTAGAAATCCTTCCGTATGAAACGTTCATAACTTTCACCTGTCACTTCACAAAGTGAAAGTACCATACTGTTGAATGATTGCATGTAATTTCAAACTTCGTGTTTATTGACAGATACAGTAATGTTCTTGGGTATAGGTATGGGTGAATTAATAAACAGCAATGTTAACATTCTCACACAGGATCTAGGCTGATTAAAAAGGCAGTAGGATTGAAAACCGACAGTCGCCAAACCAGGTCAAGTCTCCAGACGTCCCCAACAGTACCCTTCCAGTCATTGTTTTTACCAAGTGCCATTATAAGACCATCTAGGGTCTCAGATACTGGTCCTTCCAAAATCCACTGGAGCAAGAGGCAATTCCTTAATTTAAATACCTCAAGCAAAAATCCATGACATTAGGGCATCAAATGACTGCCCCTCTCATGTGATTGTTGTGTTGTAGCAGCAGGGTATCATGGTGTCATGACCTTGAGAACATAATTAATGTGCTTTTACCATCAGAGTCTTGCTTCTTTGGAGCTTCTAGCCTGGATGCCAAGGTGAGCCTAATAACTGCAATAGAATAGATCTGTAAACTGTGTCATATTCAATGTACCTGTTCACAAATGTTCCGCCAGGTATTACGTGATGACGTCCCTGGTTTGGGAGCCTCTGCGCTCAAATATGCCATCTAAATGTTACTGACTTTGCTTACAGTAAGGAGACTGCTCTGCTCCTTACAAGGTTCCATACATACTTCACGGAAAAGCTGGGGATCTGGTGAATTTATGCCCTTTCTATTACTTTCCTCCATGTATAGGTAGGATAATATGACAAGGAAACAAGCAATTTGTACCAACCAATCCATGCTGGTGTCTATGCTCCAGTTGAGCCTTATCCCATGTCTTCTCATCTAAATTTACGATTGCAGCAATCTATTCACTTCTGGTAATATACATCATTCTGCTTCACTTCAATCAGATCTACAGTGGCAAATTCTATTACAGTAAAGTTTCTTTTGAATTCCCCATTTAATTTCTGGTGACCATCTTCTATTGATGGCCTCTCATGAGGTTACTCCCCATAAGTAGAAATATTCTCCTTGCATCGAATCGATTAACATATTACATTATTTCAAAGAATCTCTATTATGTCACTCATTAGCCATCATTTTTCAAGAGAAGAAACCCAACTTGTCAATCCTTTCCTGATATGTACATTCACACATTTCTGCCATCATGCTTGTAAATCTTCTCTGCAGTTTCTCCAGTGCCTCATTATTTTTATGTAACAACCTGAACTGTGAGCAGTTCACTATATATGCCCTAACCAAAGCTCAAGTACAACTTCTCCATTTGTCTATTTTATATTGTAAAAATAATGCCAATTGCTTGGTTTACCCTTTTAATGGTAGTTTTAATTTTTATTTATACACCAATCACAGAAGATGGGAACAAAAGATCCTTTTGTTCCCATCTAAACACTCACTTATCAAGTAGGTATTCCTATTCCTCCTACTAAAGAGTAGTACCTCACTTTATCTGTTTCAATTTCATTTGCCAATATTTATCCATTTTCTAGGATATTATATCCTCCTGTAATTTGTTGCAGTCCTCCTCATTATGACAGCCTACGACAATTTGGTATTTTCTGCAAGTTTAGCAATTGTATTTTTGATTGCAAAGTGAAAATCATTAATGTATCTTCTGAACAGCAGGATTCCCTGCACAACCCCATGCAGAAAAACCACATGTCACCTTTTGCCCCTGAGCAAATTCCCTTTACAGATGCTGTCTTCCATTTTGAGGCCAACTAATAATGCATTTTGCTACCTGTCCCCCTGACTCCACATTTTCTTTCTTTATTCACTCATTTTATAATAAAAAGACCTATTGAAAAGCCAAATAATTTACATCTACTGCTTTGCCATTAAATATTCTATCTTCCCTAAATAAAAAACTTTTCCTTTGAAATCCATGCTGACAATTCATTCTTACATTTTGCATTTCTAGATGTCATTCTATTCTTTCCCTTCACGCAGATTCTAATTTTTTTCTCTACCAATACCTTAGCTTGCAGTTCTACAATTCCTTGGACATGTTCTGTGCCCTTTCCCAAACACAGGAATTAGCTATCTACCAATCTGCTGGAACTACATCTTTTCCAAACAAATTATTAAAAATGAGTAGTAATGTTTGTTATCTCTTACCTAGATTTTTCCAAAATATATAATGGATCCCATTGGGAACAGGGATTTTATCTTCTGAGAGAGGGTGAATTTTTAAAAACTCATTCACTGGGAGACTAGCATTTATTGCCCACCCCTAACTGCCTAGAGGGCAGTTCACAGTCAACCACATTGCTATAGGTTTGGAGTCACACGTAGGCCAGGCCATAGAATCATGCAGCGTGGAAACAGACCCTTTAGTCCAAGCACTCCATGTTGAACATGATGCCAAACTAAACTAGTACCACCTGCCTGCTCATGGCTCATAACCCTCCAAACCTTTCCACATACTTAGCTGAGTGTCTTTTAAATGATGTAATTGTGGCCGCAACCACCACTTCCTCAGGAAGATCATTCCACACACAAACCACTTCAAAAAAATTTGACCCTTGTGTCTGTCTTTTTAAAATTTCTCTTCTCACATTAAAAACATGTTCCCAGTCTTGAAATCCCCACTACGTAAGGATGAATCAGAATTCTCAGGTCCAGTGACCCTTCTTCAAAAGTTAATTCTGATTTCTTTCTACAGATGCTGCTAGACCTGCAGAGCTTTTCTGCAGTTCTTTCAGCTTTTTGTCAGATAAGGATGACAGTTTACTTCCTTAAAAGAACATTAGTATATAAAATAGTTTTGTTTTCCCTGACAATTGACAATGGACATAGTCATCATTAAACTCTTAATTTCAGATTTTTATTGAACTCAATTTCCACCACTTGCCATGATGGGATTTGAATCCGGGTCTCCAAAACATTAGTTGGGACTCTGGATTAATAGTCGAACGATAATACCATTAGGCCATCAGATCCCCTTTCCCTTTTATTCATAGAAACATTGAAGATAGTAGCTTGCGTAGGCCAGTCAGCCCTTCAAGCCTGCTCCGCCATTCAATATAATCATGGTTGATCATCCAACTCAGCATGCCCTTTCCTTTTTTCTACCCCCATACACTTTGATAGTTTTACCAATCTCTAACTCCTTGAGAATATTCAATGTTTTAGGCTTAACAACTTGCTGTGGGGCAGAGAATTCACAAACTCACCGTTCTCTGGGTGAAGAAATTTCTCATCTCAGTATTAAATGGCCTATCCTGTATTCTTAAACTGTGACCCCTAATTATGGGACTCCCTGGCCATCAGGGAACATTCTTCCTCCATTTACCCTGTCAAGCAGTGTTAGAAATGTATAGGGCTTTGAGGGATTCAACCCATTCTTCTAAACTCCAGTGAATGTAGTCCTAGCTGATCTAGTCTTTCCACATACATCAGCTCTGCAATCCAAGGAATCAGCCTGATATTTTTTTTGCTGCACTCCCTTCACAGCCAGAACATGCTTCCGCAGAAAAGGAGACCAGAACCGCATGCAATACTCCTTGATCAAACTCAGATCCTGTACAATTGCGACAAGACATCCCTCCTCTTCTAGCTACGAAGGCCAACATATCACTTGCCTTCTTCACCACCTGTTGCGCCTGCATGTTTACTTTCAATGACTGGTGCACAAGGACACCCATGTAATTGTTCTTCCCCCTTTTCCCAATCGATTGCCTTTAAGATAACAGTTTTTCTTTAGTTTTGCTACTAAAGTAGATCATTCACCACATTATACTTCATCTGCCATGCTTTGCTCACTCACTCAACTTGTTCAAAACCACACTGAAGCATCTCTACATCTTCCTCACAGTTCACCCGCCCAGCTTTGAGTCATCTGCAAACTTGGAAACATTACATTTAGTTTCCTCCTCTAAATCATCAGATACATACATATTTGAAGAGTTGGTATCTAAGCATCGATTCCTGTGGTAATTCACTAGGTACTTCCTGCTGCTCAGAAAAGAGACCCATTATTCTCAGTTTCCTGACTGAAAGCTAG
Source organism: Hemiscyllium ocellatum (assembly GCF_020745735.1). Lineage (NCBI taxonomy): Eukaryota > Metazoa > Chordata > Chondrichthyes > Orectolobiformes > Hemiscylliidae > Hemiscyllium > Hemiscyllium ocellatum. The sequence goes on along the minus strand of NC_083401.1, from coordinate 158,927,968 downwards.
TTCTCTATCCATGTCAATACCATATTCCAAATTCATGTTCGTGAATCTTACATGCTAATCTCTGATGTAATACCTTATCAAAAGTCTTCTGAAATCCAAATAAATGACAGCCACTGGCTCCCCCTTAAAAATTCTACTAGTCACATCAATGAAGAATTCCGATAGATCGATCATGATTTCCCCTTCATAAATCACAGATTCTGTCCAATTCGGTCACTGTTTCTCAAGTGCACTGCTATTTTTTTTATAATTGACTCTAGCATCTTCCCTACTGTCAGGCTAACCGTTATATAATTCCCAGTTTTCTCTCTGTCTGCTTTTTTAAATAGTGAGATGACATTCGCAACTCTCCAATCCACTAGAATTGTTCCAGAGTCAAAAGAACCAGGAAAGGTGACCACTAATGCACTCACTATTTTAGGGACACTTAAGTGTTCTGTAATGTGGATAATGGGGCCATGGGGACCCCATCAATTTCCCCAACACATTTCCCTACTAATACTGATTTCTTACAGTTTCTCCCTCTCACCAGATACTGTGTTCCCCAATATTTTTAGGACATTATTAGTGTTCTCCTACATGAAGGCAGCACCTAAATATACATTTAATTGATCTGCCACCTCTTTCTTCCCCGATACTCTCTGTAAAGGATCTACATTTATCCTCACTCATCTCTTTTCTCTTCACAAACCTATACAAGCTTTTCCAATCAGTTTGTATGTTCCCCACAAGGCAATTTTCATGTTCAATCTTCCCCTCTTAATTCAATACTATTGTCCTTTGCTAAAATCAAAACTGTTCCAAATCCTCAGGTTTACTGCTTTTTTGGCAATTTTTATGCTCCTTCCTTGGAACTAAACTATCCCTAACTTCCCTCCATAGTCATGGCTGGACTAGCTTTTCCAATTTATTTTTCTGCCAGTGAAAGTCTTCCCCTCTTTTATTTTATAGACACTTGTCTTAATACTCATCTCATCAATGTCATGGCTATCTGTTCTCTCTCGGTCTCTAGTAGAAAGTAAAATAAAATAATTATTTAATATTTTGCCATCTCTGTATTCTTCCCTTGTGGGGTGTCCTGTTCCTGCTCCCATTACAGCCTTCCTTTCTTGAATTGATTGATGTAACTGTTTAGTTAGATATTTCTTTGATCATTTATTTTCATAGTTTCTCCTTTCCTTTCCTAGTTGTGTTTTGTTTAAGACATTTTCCTAAACTCTTCCAATCCTCTCTCATTTTGCTGTCTGTACTTAATGTCTATTTCACAATCCTCAGATGTTCCTTTATGCATTCATTCATCCATGGAGTCTCACTAGTGTTTAGCTTGTTCTTTGCCTTTGGTGGAAAACGTATTTACTAAACTTTGTTGAAAATAGTTTTAAAGGTTTCCCATTGTTGCTCCATACTGTTATTTGCCAATTTAGTTGCCCATTTTATTTTTTCAAATTCAATGCTCGATCTCTCGATACATTAGCTTTTTTCCAATGTATTAACTTGGCTTTTGTCCTACTTGTGTCCTCCTCTATTGTCATCCTGAAGTATATTATTCTAACTATTCCTAGATGTTCCTTACTTTTTTTTTTCTATCTTCTTTGATTCATTTCCATTTTTAGATCCAACAGATGTTGTACTTATTGTACTTATTACCAAGGCGGTTAGGAGTTCAGTATACACAATGGGAGCTCCATTGTTTCATTTCCTTTTGTCGGGATCTTCTGTCCCAGTAATATCAGGGTTGTTTAAATAGTAATCATGAGAATTCTCATTGGTTATTAACTAAATTCTGTATTATTTCTGCATACTCCTTCCATCTTCCTATATTCACCATTTACACCACTTTGGATCACAGTCATAGAACTGTACAGCACGGAAACAGACCCTTCGGTCCAATTCGCTCATGCCCACTGGATATCCTAAATTAATCTAATCCCATTTGCCAGCATTTGACCCATATCTCTTTAAACCCTTCCTATTCATATACCCATCCAGATGCCTTTTAAATGTTGTGATTGTACCAGCCTCCACCACAGCCTCTGGTAGCTCATTGCATACACCCACCACGCTCTGCATGAAAAGGCTGTCCCTTTTAAATCTTTCCTCTCTCAGCTCAAACCTATGCCCCCTGGTTTTGCATTCCCCTACCCTGGCGAAAAGACTTTGGCTATTCATCCTATGATATTATAAGCCTCTATAAAGGTCACCTCCTACAGACTCAAGGACAAAATTCTACCTTCCTTGCTGCTGCCATAACTCTGGTGGAATACAACATAGCCTTTTTGATTGGCATCTCATGTAATGCCGATACAGTTACAGAAGAATCTACCAAATACAAGAGGCAGCAATACCCCAAAGCTCCTTCAACAAGAGTTCCAAACTCACAACTTTAACATTCAGGAGAATACTAGTAAACACACATCAGAACACCACCATCTGCAAATTTTTCTCTAAGTCACACAACATCCTGACTTACTATCCTGAATTTCTACTAGATCAAAATCCTGGAACTCCTTACGACATCAACTGGTCTGCAGTGGCGCAAGGTGGTGGTGAACAAGGGCAATTAGTGATTAGCAACAAACATTAACCTTGTCAGCGATATTAATATCTCTTGAAAGAAGTTTAAAAAGTTTGCACTGAAATGATCTGATCATGAATATGGATGAAGCAAACAGAAATCCAAAGACTACAAAAGTATCCACAGTACAAGGACATCTTATGATATTCAGGGAGATTTATGCTGACATATCATCTGTTTTTAGATGCTTGAGGCAAACCAAATTTTGAAAGATTTACTTTAGGACCTAAACATTCTGTTGCAATAACAGTAACATCTGCATGTAATCTGATTATTACTTTGATCATTATTGATTACATCTATTCTACATTAGTCTATTTTGTTGTCCCAAAGTACATGAGGCAACACAAAATCTGAATCAGAAGAGCACCACAATATTGGGAGGAAACCAGTTCGCAGGAAATGTACATCTAAGGAAGTGATAAATAAGGAGATATTAGTAAAACAAAATAGATTTTGTACTTGTTTAACGGTTTATTGTATCCCTTAGAATTATCCCAATATACTTTGTGTACAATGGATAGCTTTTAAGTGCAGTCACTATTATGGCTAGATTTAGCTATAATCATACTCCACAAATTGAAAAGAGATTACTAATAATTAACATTGTTTTGTTGAGATTGATTGACAGTTCACCTTGAAAAATTAGACTTAACACATTTACTAGAAAGGTAGTTGTACCATGAAAATGTTTTGCTGAATCCTTTGCCAAGTAAGTTTATTTTGTCAATGAAATCCAAACTTGTGGGAAAACTACTTTTCATTTCTTGTAAGTGTGAAATACTACAGATACTGGAAATCTAAAATAAAAACAAAAAATGTGAGAAACTCAGTAGGTCCAGGAGCATCTGCATTTCTCTCTCAGAGTTAATGCTTCAAGTCCAGTATGACTATTTCAAAACTGCCCTCTTCAGTTCTGAAGAGTGATATTGCACTCGAAATGTTAACTCTGTTTCCCTCTCCATAGATATTATCAGACCCACATTTTGTCTTTTTATTTTGTCTCTTCTTGAAGGCTGACCATGAAAAAAAACCTCACTGTTGTATCAAAACATTTTGCTGCTCATTTCATGATGCAAACATTACAATTAAAAAAAAGGATTCATTGACCCCTTGTGGACTAATTATAACAAAGCACTGAGGAGCTTGGGCAGCTTGGTGTATCTTTTGACTGCTAATAGTCAGCAGTAAGTTTAAAATTGCTTAAAATTTAAGTTGTACATAAATAGTCAAGTATTTTTGACCTTGGGGTTTTAGTCAGAAAGTTGAGTGACTTTAAAAGAAAAGCAAAGAAAAAAAATGCAAGAATGAAAAAAACTATTTAACGAGGGCAATTTATGCCATGCACAGCATATATATGATTGAAGATTTGAGGTCAAGGGAGATTCGGTCTGTTTATGGAAAATGCTGTCCAGGAATGTGAACACTGGAGTAGAGGGTAAGGCTCAAACCCTCTTATTTTTATTCAAGTTGAAATCATTTCTATATTGAAATCTAAATTTGAATACTTTAGCAGAATGAAAACATTTAACACAACGTTTGGAATTATTGGGTTCCTGATACGCAGAAAAGCCTGTTATTTTGACACCTGCAGTAAGTAGAAATTACAGTTCTATACTGTACAACACACTGCATTCACTGGCAATCATTTTCTTAATTTACCATTCAACTCAAGATATCTGCACATCTTGCGTTCATACTTGGAAGTCTCTATTTTCTTTATAAACTTACTGAAAGACAGCCTCTAAACATAGCTATTTTTACACTACTCTGGCTTGTCATGCATTCGTACAGTCTCACATTTCAATAATCAGTTGTACAACACGAGTTGTCAGGCCTATGAATAAGAAGTATTTCCTTACTGACTTAACTTGGAGTTTAAAATGCTAAAGAGGCTCAATACAGAAAGGGGGGAAAAAGAATGTAACCACTTGGATGCATCGGAGGTAAAAATTTTAAATTGGATTCTTGAGCCAATAAATACTTCCTCACCTTTCTCAGATTTCTCTTCAGCAGCTGATGTAGATGATCCACCGAATGCTATTGGAGAGTTGAAGGAAGTGATTTGCTCTTCTTTGGTGAAGTCAGAATTTAGGGTTTCAGATTCAGTAACAGAATCACAAAGTGCTGAAGATGAAGATAATGAGGACGACGACGATGATGAGAAAAAAGTTGGAGCTGCCTTTGATTCACTGGTGGGACTAAGACAAGAGGGCACTGAAACTTTCTCACCTATAGAAATGGCAAATACAATGAAGTTAAGACTCAAGATGTTTGTCATAAGCTGAGATATGTATTTTATCACAATGTAACCAGATGCAAAACCGATAGCCCAGTTGACAAAAAAAAGTTTATTTTTCTGCTATGACTTTGGCAGAAGATAAGGTTAGCCCAAGAGAGATGGCGTAAATATCTGAAAATGACCATTCACAATATTTCTCTAGGATTTTGCTGGACTCTCATCTAAATTACACTGGAAGATTGGAGCACTCCTTCAGAATTTCCAGCAATTTTCCTTTTAATTCAATTTTGTTTGAAAGACAAAACTTGCCTTACATTTGGCTTAAATTGGTTTTTTTTGAAAAAAAGAAAAACTAACCTGTCCGCAGAACATGAATGTCACCAGCAAGGCCAGTTTTTGTTGCCCATCTCTAAATACCTTGAAGAATCGTGAGGGGGAGGGATTGAAGTGCCTTCATCAAAACTGTAGTTCATATGGTGTAAGTACACGCACAGCACTGTCAAAGAGCAAGGTTTAGGCTTTTGACCCAGCTATAGCAGAAAAATGGTGACATATTTCTAATCCAAGATGTTTGTAGCTTGGACAGGAACTTGCAGATGAGGTGTTCCCATGTGCCTGCTATCCTTGCTCTTCTATATGGTAGAGACCGAGGGTTTGGAAGGTGCCAGCACAGAAGGCTTTGCAAGTCACTGCAGTGAATCTTTCAATGCTATTGCTGCATGCAGCCTGTGGTCAGGGTCTCAAAAGGGGCTTCCTTTTCCTGGACGGCTTTGAGCTTCTTTGGTCTTATTGAACTTTCACCCAGCCAGATCAATAACCTTTGCTTTATCCAGTGTGTTCAGCTATATTTTAATATCACATGGAGTGATTCAAATTGGTTCAACACCGATATCTGCAATGTTGGGAGCTCACTACAGAGCTAGGATGAATTATCCATTCAGTGCTGCAGGCTGAAGATCGTTGCAAATGATTCAGCCTTGCTTTGTGCATTTGCACATTGAGCTCCCTCATCTTTGGAGGACAGGATGTTTTTCAATGACTGGTTGTGACAACATTTCACAGCTTTGGTCTGATACATTATTCAAGGGATCGCGTAGTTTTGTAAATTGCACTTTTGATGTCCTTTGCTGGAGCTTCACCAGGTTCATACCTCATTTTAACCATTGTCCCTGCCGACGTGCTGTTTCTTCTCCTCTCCTCATTCAACCTGGAATGATCTTCTCACTTGATGATTGTGGCAGAGTGAAGGATTTGCTTAAGGGTCATAAGATTGTGGGTGAACACAATTCTGCTGCTGCTGGTCCACAGCATATTTGGATGCCCAGATTTATTCCGAATCTATCTCATTTAGCACAGTGGAAACATAATATAATAAGTATATTGGTCACTTGCACCAATGCTGCCATTATGGCCAAATATATGAGGTGACAGGTGGATCATTGAGGGCAAGGTCAAGAAAGGTTATTTTCTCTTAATGATTTTCTTACCAGCTGCTAAAGATTTCATCTGACAGATAATTCCTTCAAAGAGGAAGCTCAGCCAATAGTGGTCCTAACAAGCCACTGCACTGAAGTCTCTCATCCAGAGTACACTCTGAGCCCTTACCAACCCCTCAGTGCATTTTCCAACATTAAGGAGTATTGAGTATCAGCTAATGGAGGGCAACTAGTAGTAATTAGAAGATTTCCTTTCCCATACTTGGATCTGATGCTGAGATTTCGTGAGGTCTAAAGACATTGTTAAGGACTGACGGATACTCCCTCTGGACAGTACCCCTGCTGGTGGGTCAGGTCATAAGGAGTTGGAGGCATTGACTGGAAACAATGAAGCAAAACTTAAGGAATTTTTTTTATGATTGATTTTACTTACGAGGCTATAATGTTACCGGAGTGAAATGAAATTTAAATATGATTCCCAGAAGGAAAATTAAAATGCATACAAGCAAACCCCTCTGCTTCCCACCCAGTAATAAATTTTGATGTCGTGGTTACCTGCATGTGCTGCATCCACATGTGTTTTCATTTCAGTTTCGTCCATGCAAGAAAAGTTACATGTGCCACAGCACAATGAAAACATCCATTGCTCCTTATCTACATGCAATGACATGTGGCTGACAAACTGCAGGTTTACCTCTGTCTCAAATCCACAAACATGGCAGCTAGATAGAAAATTAAATAATGTTAAAAAAATTGTTTTGATTCTTACACATGCAATATTTTAAATGAAGTTCAAGCATGATGTTGAACTGAGGTGAATTAACTAGCTGCAGGGGAAAAGGAACAGAATTACCTATAGTAATATAGACTCTTCTTGCAATCACCACTCTTGGAGGTTACAGCAGTAGCAATGTCCTCAGAATCACCACTCACTAACTTCACCGAATGGATTGTCAAATGCTGGTTCAAGTTTGCTCGACACTTGGCAGCATAGGGACACAGATGACACTTGTATCTTCGTTCTTCTATAAAAATAACAATTTTAAATGGTTAGCTTTCAAACACTCTTACATTTAATGATATAGCCTTTTAACGCTTCAGGAGTGTTGTTCCAAGTCCAGTTTATAATTTAATTTGAAAAGCTAACAAACACAGCACTTTATTCATAACATCTCCTTACCTGTGTGCAAAGAAAGGTGTCGAGACAGTGTCTGCTGCCGGCCAAAAACCTTCCCACAAATTTTACAGGGAAAAAGCTGCTCACAAAATTTCCACGGTGGGGTTATAGTCCCTGACTCGACAGTTAATTTTCCTGCTTCTGCAAATGGACAATAGTTCTTATGTAGTCTTTACTTCATAGGCATAACAGTGTTTTAATTATGTTTAGAGTGATACCTGGTTCAGAGAGTTAGCTTTCTATAAAGGTAACTGCTAAATTGATTTCCGAATAATTTTAGCCTTTAAGCTCTTTCATCTCAACATCTATACTACACTTTTAGTTAGGAAACTGATCGAGAAGACTATAAGTGCTACTAACCTTGCTGCCAGCTTTATTCTGCAATTGGGATGTATAACGTGACAGAACCAGACAGGTCTATTCACACTGGCACTTCTCCACCTCAACAAATTTTAAAATGGATAAAGTTTTATATATTTTACATGCAAACTTTCCTTCAAAGATTGTTTTGTCTCTCCGTTAAGAATTTTTGCAGTTTCTCTCAATAGTTATAAAATCAAATAATTAGCATAAAATTAATGCTTTTGTGAAGGAGGGTAGATTTGGAATGTTGATCCAGGATCTGCAAAACTTACAATATAGCTCCCTTAACAGCGCAAGAAATCTCAAGGTACTTCAATAAAAACTCTAATCAACAAACTTTGACAAAAAGCCACATAAGACATGATAGATGTTAAAAAAATTGATGTAAAGATGGATTTTAAAGAACACCTTAAAAGGAATGAGATAGCAAAGCAGAGAGGGGGAATTTCACAACTTGGCCCTAGGCAACTGAAGGCACAGACACCAGTTGTGAAGCAATTAGAATAGGCATGGGAGAAACAGATTCTGGATCAGTGGTGCTGGAAGAGCACAGCAGTTCAGGCAGCATCCAATGAGCAGCAAAATCGACGTTTCGGGCAAAAGGATTGTAAAATGGAGATTACAAAGAGAGAGGGTAGGGAGAGGCAAGGGAGAGACCACGGCAAGGTTTAAATAGGCTAAAATAATTTTTAAATTGCAGCAGTGCCAGATCTGCAACCAATGCAAAACAGCAATCACAGTAGTGAAAGGTTAATGTGACTTGGTGGGAGTTAGCATATGGTTAACAGAGCGAGCTCAAGTTTATGCAGGGAAGATGAATAGAAGCCAGTAAAAGGAGCACTGGATAGTCAAGCTTGGCAATGTTTTGAAAATGGAATTAAGCAAAATTACAGAGTGAATTTGAGGTTGAAAGTTCATCTCAGGGTCAAACATGGCATTAAGATTGCCAATACTTAGATTCAATGTTAATTGGCTGAACAGAAGCCTACACCTATATATCGCATCTCAATGGGAATATGGCTCTCATCAGTCTGCAGACACTACTAACCACATGCAATTTGCACAAATCATATTTCACATAGCGGCCATTTGGTAGGAGCACAACATATGGATAACAGATGAATAAAGTTAAATACCATTAACATTCTCATGCAATGAAGCAAAAATTGCCCAGTCCTTGTAAAGTTTGAGTATTTTGTTAAGACTGCTGCTTTCTCCCCTCCCCTCCTGAAGTTAATTGACATTGACTGGGTACAGGTCTGTACATGACAAGTGCAATGTAGAAGACATTCAATTATTACCAAGTATTGTGAGAACTTTTCTGCATTAATTCAAGATTTTTTTCAACAGATGTGCTCTTAACCATGAAACATGAAACATGTTAATTTTAGAAACATGGTTACACTGGCCATTTGTTCAGTAGCCAGTATTCCCAACGCTATGCAAGGCTCATGTAAAGTTAGAAATTAAAACAAACAATATAAAAATACTCAGATGACAAAATATTTTCAATGGACATGCCGAAGTGAATTACACCTGCATTCATTAATCACTCAAGATGCATAGTGAAGTACCTATGCAGATGAATTTACGGGATGAATGGACTACTTTCTGCTCATTACCTTCCAGTTTCATGCCTAAATTATTTTTACTTTTTACTGGATAAACAATTTCAATCAATGCCATATACCTAACACTATTAGTTCTTACTAAGACTATCAGCTTTAAACAAGAATATTTTTTTGAAAGTGAGCAAAGGCCATTCAATCCTTTGAAGTTTAGCTTTCTAATGCTCTAAAACTCTCAACACAAAATCTACTGGAAGGAGGCACGACCACCATCTTCAGCGATGACAGAATTAACCCATTTGTGTGGTTATTTAATGGACTACTGTGTGCTCAAAAAAGGCTAAAAGCTATTAGTTTGTTTTGTTGGGGAAAATAACTAATCCCATGCAGCAGCCAGGAGTTGTATTCGAAGAGAGAATGGATTGAAGAAAAATTAGTATCACAGCCATTTTTCTGATCTCACTGCCTTTAAAAATCAAGATTGATGAATTTACACTTGCCCCACAATTAATTATTCAGCTACCAAAAAATGTGCAAAACATGCAATTTTGAAAAATTATTTGACCAAAATAAGTCAGTACACACTTTATTTCTACAAATCTTAAAACCACAGCCAAAATACAAAACTATAAGCATCACATACCATGTGATGCTGGTCCCACATGGAGGTCAGATAAAGGATCTCTCAATTTTGAAGTAAGCGGTGATTGTCTAAAGACATCTTCAGAAACAGAACAGCTGCACCAAAAGAGAATGAAAATAATTCAATAAGTGTTTCTGAAGTTATCCAACATCATCTAATGCACTTAGATAAACACAAAAAACAAATGTTGCTTTTGAAACAACAAAGAAATTATTAGCTATATTTTCAGAGAAACTTTGTGGTATAGCAACTTAGGTGATTTTTTTTCTGGAATCTCAATTAATCTAGTCCCAGCAAAATTATGAATTTATTTCATCTACAGTTTATTGGCATTAACTAGTGAACCACTACAAGTAAGTTCAACAGAGATTCTTCAGTTATTCTCTGCTTTAACCTCCCCCTCTTCAAAATATATTTTTGCAGATTTACTATCTGCCTTTACTCTTGGCTGGATTTCACAGGCACCTTTAATCCTCAATCAAGTGGCTATCCTTTACACATTAGTTCTGTCATTAGTTGGTTAATTGGCCATCTGGGGCACAAACATTGACAGTTTTCCTATTCTTAGCAGTGAGCTCTGCACACAATCACACCTTAAAACTGGAGTTCCTGGGTAGCAATCAAAAGGCGGGTCTGTTTTTATATTCCCTGTGCTAGGTGATGAAATTGCCTGAGGTGATCTTGGCACCTCTGGTCTATGGGAATCAGCTTGCATATTGTCTACATTCAACAAATTCTAAAACACCCATTACGGCCATAACTAAGTATTCGCAAAATAAAACAGAAGTGAAAGTGAAAATGAAAGCCTGATCTAGGAAAGCACTGAATTACCATGATAAGTTTGATGCATAGGTAAGTCAAGTTTATCAAATATTCATGTAGGTACTTTACCAGATTGCAAATCAAATCTATGTGGGCATAGGGCAATCCTGAAAACTTAATTTGTTTGTACAAATGGAAACCTTCTGGGAGAACAGAAATGAATTCAACTGGTGCTTGGTTGGGTGCTCATGTCACATCACTTGTTTTCCATCCTGATTCTTTGTGGGTCACACATCAGCTCTAGTCAAGACTTTGGGCAGTTGATGTTATCGGACGCCTCCACCATACAATCCTGAAACACAGTGTGAGGCAGTGCACAGGAGTGACTGAGTGATTAAATATTTAAACTTTTTTTTTGTAGAAAATATCCAAGAATGACAGAAGAAACTGTCTTCAATACTGCCCACTTACCAACCCATGTGATATTTCACTAAGCCACTATGCATTGCACTCCTACCATGATTTGTCACTGTTGACTGAAGCTTGTTTAAAGCAAAACCCATTTACAAGAAACAAAAACAGAAATTGCTGGAAAAAAACTCAGCAGGTTTGACAGCATCTGTGGAGAGAAAGCACGTTTCAGGTCCTTCCCTTATAAGGGATTACCTCATTCTCTGTGTAGAAGTATCATAACCGCATTAATTTATATTCGAATCAAATGAATGCTACTTTTCTCAAATGTAGCGCTGCTAATACAATCACTCTCCCGTAATATGAAATTAGTAGATTGTTAGAGTGAAATAGATGCAACTTATATAAAAGGAACACATAGTTATACAGCGTTAATCAACTTTACAGTTCTTAATTATCTACGTTATCTACAGGATAAGAATCAGTTTGCCCTGTAAACCAGGTAATCTGAAACAATTTACAAAAATCACTACGGCATTGATTCAATGGAATATGTAATTAGTGAATACGCATCAACACTGCAGGAAGTGGTGCCATACTGTATGTGATACAGCAGTAGGAGCTCTGTTGATTCTCAAGATATGCATTTAGAATTTTCCTGTAATGGTGATTAGATTAGATTACTTACAGTGTGGAAACAGGCCCTTCGGCCCAACAAGTCCACACCGACCCGCCGAAGCGCAACCCACCCATACCCCTACATATACCCCTTACCTAACACTACGGGGAATTTTAGCATGGCCAATTCACCTGACCCGCACATCTTTGGACTGTGGGAGGAAACCGGAGCACCCGGTGGAAACCCACGCAGACACGGGGAGAACGTGCAAACTCCACACAGTCAGTCGCCTGAGGCGGGAATTGAACCCAGGTCCCTGGCGCTGTGAGGCAGCAGTGCTAACCACTGTGCCACCGTGCCGCCCGTGATCTTCAAGAAAAAGAACACAAAGTAGCTTTTCCCCATTCATCAATTTGTGATTTGTAATTCTGTGAGATAAACACAGTTATGCAACATGGTGACAGTGCTTTGTTTGCTACAAAGTCAGTACTTAGCGACACAACAGGAACTAGAAACACACTCAGAACAATGACCAAAATAAACAAATGACTAATCAAAAGGTAACTGGCTTAGTGATCAATAGGAGTATTACACTGGCTCAGGATCAGTCTGCAAAAGTCAATTTAGAGTCAATAACTGTGAAGCCATACGTCCTTTATGATACAGGTGTCATCAAAAGCTTTGTGAGTGGGCCAACTAAAATTCATGTGCTACAGATTGCAGTAATATGGGGCTGGATGTGATGATGACACAAGCTGCAATGTTGCAGTATTGTTCAGTATTTCCTACAAAGGAATCTCCAACCCCTCTTTTCCAAAAAAATTCTTGTAAAGCAAACAGCATCAATGCAATGATTACCAAACTTCCCATCGTAAATTTGAAGGCCACAGATGCTCCATTTCAAATTTAAGCCTTTGACAGAGAATGGAATTTGTTTCCTGGACCCATACATCACTCCATTAATTTATTTAAAATCAGTCAGAACATGGAACTGTACAGCACAGGAACGGGCCCTTTGACTCACGATGCCATGCATCATGTCAAATTAAACTACTCCCTTCTGCCTACCCTTAATCCATATCTCTCATACCCTGCATATTCATGCGCATATCTAAAAGTCTCTTAAACACATCTACCATATCTACCTTCAGCACAACTCCTGGCAGCATGTTCCACACTCTTACCAATCTGTGAAAAAAAAAACAAACTCCTCGCATCTCCTTTGTACTTTCCCCTGTTCACCTTAAATGCATGCCCTCTAGTTTTAGACACCTCCACTCTGGGCAAAGATTCTAACCATCAACCAATCTAGGCATCTCATACCTTTATAGACTTCTACCAAATCTCCCCTCAGCCCCAGAGAAAGCAACCCAAGTTTTTCTAGCCTCTCCTTATAGTTCAGGAGAGGCTAGAAAAACTTGGATTGCTTTCTCTGACATAAACCTCTTCTGCAACCTCCACATCCTTCCCGTAATGCGGCGACCAGAATTGAATGCAATACTTGCCTAACCAAAGTCTTATAAATTTGCAACATAACATTCTGAATCTTGGACTCAATTCCCAACCAATACAGATGAGCATGCAATACACCCTCTTTACCACCCTATCTACTTGCACGGCCACTTTCAGGGAGCCATGGACTTGAATCTCAAGATCCCTCTATTCATCAATGCTGTTCAGGGTTCTGCCATTAACTATATACTCTTCCTTAACATTTGATCTCTCAACGTGTAGTATCTTACATTTATACTCCATCAGCCATTTCTCCACCCATATCTGCAACTAACCTATATCCCACTGTGTTCTTTGACAAGCTTCTACACTATTCACAACTCCACCAATCTTTGCATCATCTGCAAACTTACTAATCCAATCAATCTACATTTTCATCCAAGTCATTTATATAAATCATAAACAGCAGAGGTCCTAGTATGGATCCCTGCTGAGCAGCCAGAAAAACACTTTTCTACCACTGTCTTCTGTGGGCAAGCCAATTCTGAATCAAAATGGCCAAGACATCGTGGATCCCATGCATCTTCTTGATGAGCCTATTACGAGACCCTTTATCAAGAGCCTTACCAAATTCCATGTAAACAAGTTCGTAAGACATGACCTGCCCTGCATGTAGCCATCTGACCATCCCTAATTAGGGCATGCTTTTCCAAATGCGTGTAAATCCTACCCTAAGAATCTTCAATAGCTTCAACCACTGAGACACACCGACCTATAATTATTTCCTCGATTATCTCTATTTCCCTTCTTGAAGAGAGGAACAATATTATTTACTCACCAGTCCTCCGGGTCCTCTCCAGTTGCTGGAGAAGTTACGAAGAACTTAATCAAAACCACAGCAATCTCCTCTCTTCCTTTTATCAATAACCTGGGGTGGATCACATCGGACCTTAGGGACTTATCCATTTTAATGCTCTTCAAGAGACCCCAACACTTGCCTTGATCTCAAAATGCTGTAGTATATTAGCATGCTGCACATAAATCTCACTATTGTCCATATCTTTCTTCTGGGTGAATATTGATGCAAAGTACTCCCTTCCCAGTCCCTCCCCCTTCCACCAACCACTCCCAGCGACCTACTGGATTCATTCCTCCCATTGACCAACCAGGTTGTGCCCTCTGCCTGTCTTCACCTATCCCCACTTCACCACCCTGTCCCTGCCACTCCCTTTTTCTGCAGTTCCCCTTACACCCACCCCCAAAGAAGGGTTACACCCAAAATGTCCACTTCTCCACCTCCTGATGCCGCCCAGATTATCCTAGATCCAATAGTGTTGCTGACAGAATAGCTCACAGAATCAAATTACATTTCTAATTGCATTTATAAGCAACACTAGATCCATCATCTCACACATCAGTTGAATTCACATGCTGGCAGGAAATTAGGATAATATTTACAAATCATCTGCCCTTGACTTGCATTAGTGCAGAAAAGCCTACTGAAGAAGCAGAGGTCTATACACAAATGGTATGATTAGATGTTTCCAGACTTGAGCTTCTCCAGAACTTTTGTTTTTGTTAGGATTAGACACAGCACAGCTTAGCTTCCATATAGGGCAAAAAAAACAAGTTATTCACCTAAGAGAAAAAACCTGATGCCGACAGAGGTATTTAAGGATTGTATTGAGTCAAATGCATGTGAAATCACACGTTGGACGGTGTGATGTTGAGGAGGACTAAAGGAACCTCATCTTAGACAATATTCCAGTAGCATTGAGAACATATTTGCTCATAAAGTCTAAGAGTGAAAATGTGAAAGATCACTATGAAAACCAACAAACACAGAGATAATGTGCAAGATACTCACGCATCTACTTTGATGAGTCAAGAGCACCTTGTGACAATGCTTGATCTCAGAAAAGGATTAACTTTTTACCAGGTCCAGGCATAATAATAAACCACCTACATATTTTAGGGACTCAAATGATGGATGGAAGTCTAACTTTAGGTAGTGCTCATAGCAATTCTGTAATGTGTATTAATTTTTATTGTGTAATGTTCTACTTGAGAAAAAAGGGGAAATTTTGTTAATTTACTTCAACAGAATATGTAAAGAGTGATGCCATACAGCAAGTGACATCATATAGGAGTTGCATATACTTGATTCCCTAAGATAAGCATGTAAAGCTTTCCTGTAAGTTTTTAAGGTTTACAATGCCATATAAAAAAGAACCCAAAGTGCTTGTTACTATTCATAAGTGTGTGATTGATTTGCATGAAGAACTCAGGAACACAACAAAAACCATTCTTAGATTGGTGGTACACCTGATCCTCAATAAAATTACTGGACATTAAAATGCCTCAGAGTTTGCAATTCCAATCTTTGCAGCAAGTTCATTTAATAGTTAACCCTTGACATTTCTTTTTGAAATTTCTACAAGAGGGTTATTTAACTAGAATCATTGGATTTTACAGCTGTAATCCTTCAGCAGTGGCCTAAACATGAAACACACTCCCAACATCACCTAGGTGTTGCTGCGACAGCACACAATTCTTTCCTTCAGCTCAATTTAAATGTCAAATTATGTTGGTAGAGGCCTAAATCTCAACTCTTCTCTCTGAAATTCAAGGTAGCCACAATTTGCATAAACATTGTCTTATCTATTCTTGCTACTCGTTAATAATGAAAAAAATGTTACATTGATTGTACACAGACACCATAAACAATAAGTGCTAGTTTAATATCAGTGAGCATTACAACATCCAACTTATTATCGAGGAAAGTTTTGAAAATTAAGCCAGGTTTACTTAACTGTAACAAACCAGAGTCTGAAGTTTTATTCTATTACAAGTACAGGTGCATCTGTGCGTTGCCATTTTTTTGCAAAGGAGTTTATGGTTGTTGAGGGAGTAGTCATAAGCACTTTGAGCTTGCTCTTTGCCAGAAAGCCCAGGTAGCTGTGATCTAGTTCAACAGCAACTCTCAAAATTTAATTAAGATCAATCAAAAAGTGATTTAAAAAATTATCTCTGATTTCTATCCCGAGCAGAAAGGCTAAAGAGATTGTTGCAATGAATTTAGAATAATCACCACTCTGAAGAATCTGGTCACTAAAACTTCCAATTTTCAGTAGCTATCAATCTATCTTATTTGATAATTTTCATATCCAGTAAAGGGGACCATTTCAGCATCAATATTGTTTATTTCACTTTGTAAACTTTGAATTGAATTAATCCTCAAGAAAAATCAGATGATCAATTAATAGTCATCATTCCACAAAACAGACTTTTTGTTTGGAAATTCCATGCTTTCGTTATGGCCAGAGTTTTGGTAAAGAGTTAACACCAAGCAACAATATCAAAGCTACATCCCATTTTCCCTTAATGTTACATTTAAGATAAAACTAATAAACCAATTTCAACAAAATGACGTATAAGATCTTAGAATAAACATGACCCACGACATCCATCTTCAAAAACAAAACATCCTTGGTATCTTTCATCTTTCTCAAGAGTAAACTAGTAAACCACAGCCAATGTCTTTATTGAGCTCAAACTTTCATGCAAAAATATTGCGAAGCCACTTATATGCTATAGATTTATCTACAGACAGAAATGGACTTTTTTGTTGAACAGGCAAGTAGCCAAATCGAAGGCCCATTTCATCATTCAGATAATCACACCGAAATTGAAACAAAAGGGATGATACTTACTTGTTACTACCCAACTCTGATGAGTCTTTTCCTTGTTCTTGTGCTTTGCTTACTTTTGCTACAAGAGAAAGCAGACCCAAAACATTAAAAACTGCAATACAACTTTAGTACTTCACTTAAAACTTGTGTCAACCATAGCTCAATCACAGCTCACCTGTGGATCTCAAGGTTCTGGGTTCAAGTCCCACTCCAGCAACTTAAGCACAAAAATCAAGGTTAACATTCGAATGCAGTACTAAGGGAACTGTGCTAAGTGCCAATTTTTGAACGCAGTCTCACCTGTCTGTTTGGGGAATGTAAAAAAAAGATCCCATGGCACTATTTTGAAGAGGAGCAGGGGTTATCTCTGGTACTCTGGTCTGTATTTAACTCTCAATCAACAGCACAAAAAGAAAGACAGATTATATGAACTCCACACTTGATTGACTAATGTTGATTTGTATAACATGGTACAACGATACAATAGGCAACGTGTTAAATGGATACAACATGTGTTAACAGATCATTTTAAAGCAGATTATAGCAAGGAGAATTTAATCTATGGATGCCCTCAGCTTCACTCTTCACTTAATTCAGCAGTCACATAAAATTGTCAAAAGTACAGTATTTGAATTAATGAATTCCATCAGTGAATAAACAACAATGCTTATTTGCTACACCCAACAGGCAAAGGAATTTTTTCCAAAATTAACTGAGGGCTTGATAGGGATAAACACACAGGCAGTGATTCAAATAACTTAATATTGCCCTCATATGCTGCTCCTGCAGTCTGTTCACCTGCTTTATTATTATTTTCACACAGTTTGTTCACTGAATAGTGAATTACCACAATTAGCTTAAATTTGTAATTCCTTGATATTTAGAAATATATTTAATTTCTGGCTGGGATAGGCAGCAATATGAAGTTGAGGTTACAAAGAGATTGGTCATGATCTTAGTAAATGGTAGCACAAGCTTTAGGGGCCAAAATGGCTACTCCTACTTTCTGTATACTGATGTTATTGGATAGGACACTGGGGAGAAATTCCTTGCTCTTCTTTGAATTAGCACCTCAGGCTCTTTAAAATATTTCTCAGCAGTGGGGTCTTGGTGTGCTTTCTTTTCCAAAATGTTAGCAATATATAAAAACTGAACTTAATCCTTGCCGTTAAACAAGGAAGGTGGCACTTGGAAACCAACATGGACGACATCTAAGAAATTACAGCAATGTTTAGTGTAATGATTAAAGAACAACAACAACAACATCAAATTCCTCCAGTTAAATCCAACCTGCAGTTAAAAGCACAAAACTCTGGCTCCCTGAAACTCACTTCAATTTAGATAATGCATTGTCTGTTTCTATCATTGAATTGCATATAAAATTGCAGGACAACATTGTTGCAGTTTGATCTGTTTTCCTCTCTCAGCAATCATGGACTTTTATAAAGAAACGGGTCAAAACTGTTCAAATCTACAACCACGAATTCTCAGACAATGTTTGCACAATTGTAGTCACTGCTGTTAAGTCTTGCCTGGTGTGGCTCAAGAACCTCACTCTGGCATGACAGTCTCTGCTGCATTTGCTGATAAGGAGACAAAGTTCAGATAATGCACAATTTGTGGCCTCTATTTCCTCTGGGAACTCTCCTTAACTAGCTGAGCTTTTAATTTCTGCTCACGTCTGCCAATGCCTTCAAAACAGTTAGCCCCCAGATGTAACAGTTGTAAGCAATCATCTCCCATTTCTCACCGTTAATTTTTGCCATCTTCATATTTTGCTTGTACACGGACTTGTAGTGGAGAAATGGATGATCAACAGGTCATGGTTTAATGGCCAGTTCTTTATATTACAAGTCATTGGGTATACAGCTATGAATGTGGCTGAAAGAGATTTCATTAACTTAGCAATGGGTTCATGATAACACAAAAAGGTCTTCTACATGGGTGACCATGCCCTGCCAAAAGATGCCAAGGATACAGTAGAGGAAAGGTAGAAATTGTTCAGCAATTCTCTTGCTTGAAGTGAAACGTAGGTAGAGTGGTAATTTGGCTTTCTCAGTCAAATTTAGGTTTTCTGTGCCTTCTTACTCAATTTGCATATGACAGCTGCAACGTTTGCACTGCATGCTGAAGACATCAAGTAACAAATTGCTGGTGTCGGTGGAGCCAAGACATGAGATATTCAGATAGATGAAGCTATCAAACACTCCCAGTATCATGGTGCCCATGTGAATTAGACGGCCAAAAGGGCAACATCCTGGACCCATGACATGTTTCCTTGAGAGGCCATCCATTTCTAATTGAAGATGCTCCTCACAATGTAATGTTGGGATGATACTGTAAGTGTACAGCAACTTTTTAAAAATGAGATGGAGTGCCTTTGTTTTCAATCTCAGGCAAGCAAAACTGAACTGCTTTCGGTTAGAATTAATATATAAGTGAACACACTCTAAGTGACCTAACGACATGTAACAACAGTAAAGGAGAATATACCAAATACCTCACTACCAAACCGGCAAACAAGGGAGGTGCGGTGGTAGTTTGGCACAACGATCTTTACATGAGGCTAAACGCCAGCTCGTGGACACCTCCTCCTACTGCCCCCTTGGCTATGACCCCACCTCCCACCACCAAACCATAATCTGCCAGACCATCCATAACCTCATCACCTCAGGGGATCTCCCATCCACCACCTCCAACCTCAGTTCCACAACCCCGCACCACCCGTTTCTACCTCCTGCCCAAAATCCACAAACCTGACTGCCCCAGCCGACCCATTGTCTCAGCCTGCTCCTGCCCCACCGAACTCGTCTCTACATACCTCGACACGGTCCTGTCCCCCTTAGTCCAAGAACTCCCCACCTACGTTCCGGACACCACCCACGCCCTCCACCTCCTCCATGATTTTCGCTTCCCCGTCCCCCAACACCTTATCTGCACCATAGACATCCAGTCCTGGTACACCTCCATCCCCCATCACGAAGGCCTCAAAGCCCTCCTCTTCTTCCTTTCCTGCCGAACCAACCAGTACCCTTCCACTGACACCCTCCTTCGACTGACTGAACTGGTCCTCACTCTGAACAACTTCTCTTTCCAATCCTCCCACTTCCTCCAAACCAAAGGAGTAGCCATGGGCACCCACATGGGCCCCAGCTATGCCTGCCTCTTTGTTTGATATGTGGAACAGTCCATCTTGTGCAGCTACACTGGCACCACCCCCCACCTTTTCCTCCGCTACATTGATGACCGTATCGGTGCTACCTCATGCTCCCACGAGGAGGTTGAACAGTTCATCCACTTTACTAACACATTCCACCCCGACCTCAAATTTACCTGGACTGTCTCAGACTCCTCCCTCCCCTTCCTAGAACTCTCCATTTCTATCTCGGGCGACTGACTCAACACGGACATTTACTATAGACTGACCGACTCCCACAGTTTCCTAGATTACACCTCCTCCCACTCTGCCCCCTGTAAAAACGCCATCCCATATTCCCAATTCCTTTGCTTCCGCCGCATCTGCTCCCAGGAGGATGAATACCAATACCGAACAACCCAGATTGCCTCCTTCTTCAAAGACCGCAATTTCCCCTCAGAAGTGGTTGACTATGCTCTTCACCGCATTTCCTCCACTTCCCACTCCTCCACCCTTGAACCGCCCGCCCCGCTAATCGCCAATAGGACAGAACCCCACCAACCTCCAGATACATTGTATCATCCTTCGTCATTTCCACCACCTCCAACAGACCGCACCACCAAGGATATATTTCCCTCCCCTCCCCCATCAGTGTTCCGGAAAGACCACTCCCTCTGCGACTCCCTCGTCAGGTCCACACCCCCCACCAACTCACCCTCCACTCCTGGCACCTTCCCCTGCAACTGCAAGAAATGCAAAACTTGCGTCCACACCTCTCCCTTCACTTCCCTCCAAGGCCCCAAGGGATCCTTCCATATCCGTCACAAATTCACCTGCACCTCCACACACGTCATTTACTGCATCCGCTGCACTCGATGTGGCCTCCTCTACATTGGGGAGACAGGCCGCCTACTTGCGGAACGTTTCAGAGAACACCTCTGGGACACCTGCATCAACCAACCCAACCGCCCCGTGGCTGAACACTAACTCCCCTTCCCACTCTGCCAAGAACATGCAGGTCCTTGGCCTCCTCCATCGCCAGACCATGGCAACACGACGCCTGGAGGAAGAGCGCCTCATCTTCCTAGGATCCCTCCAATCACAAGGGATGAATGCAGATTTCTCCAGCTTTCTCAATTTCCACCCCCACCCCCACAACCTTATCTCAGTCCCAACCCTCAGATTCAGCACCCCGTTCTTGACCTGCAGTCTTCTTCCCGACCTCTCCGCTCCCACCCCTTCTCTGGCCTATCACCTTCACCTTAACCTCCTTCCACCTATCGCATTCCCAAAGCCCCTTCCCCAAGTTCCTCCTCCCTACCTTTTATCTTAGCCTGCTTGGCACACCCTCCTCATTCCTGAAGAAGGGCTTATGCCCGAAAGGTCGATTCTCCTGTTCCATGGATGCTGCCTGACCTGCTGCGCTTTTCCAGCAGCACGTTTTTCAGCATATACCAAATAATGTCAGACATAGAACAAAACATGTTTGATGTCACTTAAAAAGAGTTTTAAAATTGATTCATTCCAGTTGACTTTATCCATCATATTGTCATGGAAGGAGATAACATGAAGCAGCTTAGTGGGCAATTTAAACTTTGCTCACATGGGGTTGAATCAGTTGGTGAGATCAATCAAGTTAACATATAGTCATCTCCTTTGCTCATTCTTGGAACTACAACCTGTACTTGTAAATCATCTAGTTTTAAAACAATACTGAATTCAGGGTAAACTGTGTAGTGGTTATTAATTAGCAAGTTTTGAGAAGATTCGTAACTTAGGTTGAGGTTCTGGATGTAAGTTTGCTCGCTGAACTGGAAGGTTTGTTTTCAGACATTTCCTCACCATATTAGGTAACATAATCAGTGAGCCTCCGGGAAAGCACTGGTGTTATGGCCCACTTTTTAATTAATATGTTTAGGTATCCTTGGGTTGGTGACATCATTTCGTGTAGTGATATCATTTCTTGTTATTTTTCTCCAGGAGTGGTAAATAGGATCCAAGTCAATGTGTTTGTTAATAGAGTTCCAGTTGGAATGCCATGCCTCTAGGAATTCTCGTGAAGTCTCTATTTGGTTTGTCCTAGGATGGATGTGTTGTTCCAGTCAAAGTGGTGTCCTTCCTCATCTGTATGTAAAGAGTGGGTCTGTCTTTTGTGGCTAGTTGATGCTCATGTACCCTGGTGGCTAGTTTACTGCCTGTTTGTCCGATATAGTGTTTGTTAGTTCTTGCACTGGATTTTGTAAATGACATTAGTTTTGCTTATTGTCTGTACAGGGTTTTTCAAGTTTACTAGTTGCTGTTTTAGTGTGTTGGTGGGTTTGTGGACAACCATGATGCCAAGAGGTCAGAGTAGTCTAGCAGTCATTTCCGAGAGGTCTTTGATGCAGGGGAGAGTGGCTAGGGTTTCTGGACGCATTTTGTCTGCTTGTTTGTGTTTGTTGCTGAGAAATTAGCAGACTCTGCTCATTGGGTACCTGTTCTTTTTGAATACACTATACAGGTGATTTTCCTCTGTTCTTCATAATTCCTCTGAGCTGCAGTGTTAAAGTAAGGTTCTAATGCAGTTTCGATTGTGGATGCTTCTATAGCTCAGTATTTGGTCTGTATGTGTTGTTTTTCTGTAGACACTGGTTTGAAGTTCCCCATTGGCTGTTCGCTCTACTGCTACATCTAGGAATGGCAATTTGTTGTTGTTTTCTGCTTCTTTAGTGAATTTTCAGCCAGTAAGGGTATTGTTGATGATCTTGAAGTTTCCTCTTATTTGTTTGGTTTAGTGAAGACAAAGGTGTCATCCACGTAGTGGACCCAAAGTTTGGGTTGGATGGTTGTCAGAGCCATTTGTTCAAGTCTCTACATTACTGCCTCTGCTAAGAACCCTGATATAGGAGATCCCATCTGTGGTCCGTTGGTTTGTCTGTAGGTTTGTTGTTGAAGGTGAAGTGGGTCGTAAGACATAGGTCCACTAGCTTGATGATATTGTTCTTGCTGAAGGGATTGGTGGTGTTTGGTGTATGTGCCTTTGGTTCCTCTAATAGTGTAGTCCGTGTTTCCTTGGCCAGGTTGATGTTGATGGATGTGAATAGGGCCGTTACATCAAAGGAGAGCATTAATTCAACCTCTTCTATCTTGATATCTTTGATGGTCTTCAGGAATCCTTGGGTGGAGTGGATGGGATGGTGTGTAAGTCTTCTATGAAATTTTTTAGTCTTTGGTGTAACTCCTTGGCTAATCTGTATGTTGGTGTTCCAGGTAGCGAGACTATGGGTCGGGGTGGGTGGGGGCCTGGTTTGTGAATTTTGGGTAATCTGTAGAAGCATGGTGTGTTGGATCTGTCTGGTTTCATTTCTTGGAAGTTGGTCTTATTCATTTCTCTAGATTTCTGAAATCTTTTGAGTAGGGCTGTGATTTGGTTCTCTAGTGGGGTCGGCTCCATCTCCACTTGTTGGTAAGTGCTGTTATATGCAAGCAGTGTGTTCACTTTCTCAATGTAGTCTCTTTGACTTAAAATGACTATCAATTGTCCTTTGTCTGCAGGTAGGATAATAATTTTTTTTTAGTCCTCCTAGCGCTTTCCTTTGTATTGAGTATATTTCCTTCCTTTTTCCTGCTTAATGTTGGTGTGACCATCTGTCTGATGGTTTGCTGGGTTACTTCTGTGGGTTTGTTGTCTTTCAGCGCTGTTAAGAAATCTTTCTTGTCTGCATCTTGAAAGTTGTAATTTAATCCTTTAAGAAGGCTTTTTCAGTGTCTGTTAAATGTTGGTCAGATAAGATTTTTTTATCCATGCTTCTGTGTCGGTATTTCGTGTATGTTTGTCTAGTTTATTCTGCAGGTCTAATGTTGTGTTTGTTGCTGTCTAATGTCTATGGCTTGTTTTACTGTCCATTCATGATCTGTTGCCTAGTAAGGTTTTTTGGCACGAAATTTCCCTGTTGTATTTACGGCATCGGTTGTAGGCATCACTAATCATTTCTTGAAGTATTCTGTGGCCATTTTGCCCTGCTATTCTTTTGGCTAGTGGCGAGTTAAGGAGAGGTTTGTATTTAAGACATTTAGATAGTACCGGTTTCCTTAGGTATTCATGCAGCAAGTACAACTGTTCGCCAGTGGCCCTCTGTTGGATGGCATTGCTTTCCCATTTCCGGGCCAGTTTTAGCGTATTGTGCTTTTAGTGTTAGTAAGTTTTGAGAAGATGTGTAGCTCAGGTTGAGGTTCTGGATGTAAGTTTACTCGCTGAGCTGGAACGTTTATTTTCAGACGTTTCATCAGCATACTAGGTAACATCACCAGTGAACCTCCGGTGAAGTATGGTGGTATGGCCCACTTTCTATTTGTGTTTAGGTTTCCTTGGGTTGGTGACATCATTTCCTATGGTGACGTTATTTCCTGTTCTTTTTCTCAGGGCGTGGTAAATGGGATCCAAGTCAATATGTTTGTTGATAGAGTTCCAGTTGGAATGGCCTGCTTCCAGGAATTCTCATGCTTGTCTTTCTTTGGCTTGCCCTAGGATGGATGTGTTGTCCTATTCAAGGTGGGATTTTTCCTCATCTGTATGTAAAGATACTAGTGAGAGTGGGTTATATCTTTTTGTGGCTAGTTGATGTTCATGTTCCCTGGTGGATAGTTTGCTGCCTATTTGTCCAATGTACTATGCTTGAAGACGAAGTGAGATTAGCATCAGTATCTGGAACTTTAGCCATGAAGGAAAGAGTCAATAGTTTTTTCTAAGCTCCTCCACTGTGTATACAACATCCAGCTCTAACTTCACTGTCAAACTTTCTGTGGGAGTGAGAACTCTCTTGGTGAGTGTTCTTTCCAGAGAAGAACATCAGAGTGTGCTTGCCATATTTTCCAGTGTTTTGTTTTTGCGGTCTGTAATATCTTTCTTGCTTTTGTTTTCTGTGGAGCAGGTTTTTTTGGCTGATGGACCCATTGCCACTTTGATCTCTTCATACATGACCCCAGTTGTCTTAGACGTCAGATGACATCTGAATATTCTGATAAAGTTATAACCAGCAAGCACTTGTGCACCACACACATCTGTGAAACTTTACTGCAAATGGTTTTGAGCAGTCAGAGTCTTCCCACTAGCTCATTTGTAATTAATGAATCAGTGAAAATCACTTGGCTCCAATGATAGATTAAATCAATGACAGTATCCTCTAACTAGTCTGTATTTTTCTGCTTTTGCTTTCCATATGTTGAGGGTATAGTTTTCTAAATGATGTTTTGAAGTTTGTTCGATGGAAGCGGGGAGCTCTTGCGATGTGACGGGCTCTACCTGAATCATTCTGGGAATAGAATCTTGGTGAATTACATAACTAGGGCTGGAGATTGCACTAACCATTCAGAATAAAATTAAGGAGACAGTGTAAATAGAGATAAATGAATATGATTTGGTGGAGATTACAGAGAAGTGGTTGGAAGGAGACCAGGTTTTGGAACTGACTATCCAAGAGTACTGTGCTTCAGAAGGTTAAGCAAGAAGTGGATAGGTTCTCCAGAGTGTTGTCTATCCACAAGGACTGCATACTCAAACAACTAGACCTGTGCTTGACAACACACTTCACATTAACAACCAAATATATGAATAGATCAATGGGACACTTATGGGCTCACCCATCTTTGGGCTCACAGCAGAAGCAGTGATGCAAAGATTGGAACAAACCACCCTCCCACAGATCCAGCCTGAACTCTGGATCAGACACGTTGTCGACATTATCATTAAGAGAACAGAAATCGAGAACACACACCGGATTATCAACACGATGCTCACAGGGATCAGATTCACAAGAGAGGAGGAAACCAACAATCAACTCCCATTCCGGGATGTGATGGTAGAAAGAACACAGAAGAATGAATGCACACAAAAGTGTACAGTAAAGCCACATGCACAGACCAGGTCCTCAACTACGAGAGCAACCACCCAAACACACACGAGAGAAGCTGCATTAGGACTCTGTTCAAAAGGGATACAACACACTGCAGCACTCCTGACCTATGAAGAGAAAAAGGAGAACACTCTACAGAATCTTCAAGAACGAATATCCCCGCAACTTCATCCGCAGATGCCTAACGGACAAACATGACGAGGACATGCCATGATCTAACTCATTAACCACGCTACTTGTATAAAAAAAATCATCTTGGAACTGACAGCCAGACCTCTGACCACTGGGATTCATGACAGCCCATAAACTGACAGCCATGCTCAGACAACAGCTCACCAGGACAAAAAAACCCTATACTCATCATGTGCAAGACAAATGTAATTTACAAGATTCCATGCAATGATTGCACAAAACATTATATAGGACTAACAGGCAGACCACTAGCCACTAAACTCCACAACCAGCTGTCCCTATTAGCCACACAGATACACGGATGACAAGGACTACAAATTCGACTGGGGCAACACAATAATCATAGAACAAGCTAAGCAGAGGTCAGGCAGAGAATTTCTAGAAGCATGGCACTCATGTACGCACTCTATCAAGCACATAAACCCAGACCCAATATAGTGGCCACCATAACGACTAACTGGAAGCAGCAGGAATTGAATCAAATACATTCCAGAAGACACAGTACAGCAGCACTGCACAGGAGGCTCCAAAGCTCTGAAGATGTCACCTAGTCAGGGGACAAAACATCTGCAAATTAACATCCTAGCTCGGTGAACATACCCACAACTATGACAACCGGCACCCAAGCTACAAATCTTTACTTATGGATAATGGACATCCTACAGATATATCTGCATTTCCAGAACGCATATAATAAGGTAGCGCACAAAATGTTAATACAGAGGGTAAGATCATCCACGATTAGGTTGAATAGAGGCTTGGGTAAGCAACAGAAAGCCAAGAGCTTGGATAAATAGATCATTTTCTGGTTGGCAAAACGTAAGCAGTGGGGTGCCACAGGTTTTGATCCTCAGGTCACAACTATTTACAGTGAATGACTTGGATGCAGGGATAAAGGATCAGTAGCCAAATTTACAGATAACACTAAAACAAGTGAGAAAGTTAATTCCTTTGAAATAAGGAATTTCAAAATGGATATGGATAAGTTGGGTGACCAGACCAAAATTTGGCAGATGAAGTTTGACATGGATAAATGAGAGATTATTCATTTTTGTAGGAGGGATAGAAAAACAGCTTATTGTGTAAATAGAAAGAAACTTCATAATGCTTCGGTGCAAAGATATCTGGGTGTCCGCGTGCTTGAATCACAGGTACAAAAGACAATAAGGAATGTTGCAATTTTGGCATTTATTGCTTAAGGAATAGAGTATGGACGCAGGAAACATTTTGCTGCAACTGTGCAAGGCATTAGAAAGACAACTGGTTAGAGGTGGTACATGAGATTAACTCTGGAGAGAGATGAAGAGTTTGCTTTATGAAGGGAAATTGAACAGTTTAGACCTATATTCTCTGGAGTTTAGACGAACAAGGGGGATATACGTAAGATGCTAAAGACAAGTGACAAACTTGTTGTCAAAAGGATGTTACCTCATGGGCAATCTAGAACGAGAGGTCATAGGATAAAGATGAGAGGCAGCAAATGTAAAAATGGAGATGAAGAGTAGTTACTTTTCTCAAGAGGTTGTGAATCTGTGGAATTCACTGTCCCAAAAAATGTTGTGATATTGAGTAAATTTGAAGAGGGCACAGACAGATTTTTAAATAGTAATGGGTTGAAGAGTTATGGAGAATGGCCAGGAAAGTGAGTTGAGGCAGAGATGAAATCTGCCATGTTTGTATCAAATAGCCTAGCAGGTTAGAGGCACTGACTGCATACTCCTTCTCCTAGTTCTTATGTTAGCTCAGTAGAAATGTAGGAAACCATCTGTGGAATCAAACTGATGAACTTTTTTAAAAGGTCCGAGTAGGCAGTATGGCTAATATAATTGTGAAAGTAGCAATTCTGATTTGAAATGTAAAAGCTTCAAGGGTTGCACCCTCACCTTTGTGTACATCTGGGAGTGATCCATGTCAAAGATTACAGCTGTGGTTACTGTGTGTTGAGAATTCTGTTCAGGGAGCCATTTCTGATGATAATCAGATCCAGCTGATGCCAATACCCTGATCTGGTAGACCTCGAGGATACCTTGTTGTTACTTGCCTTTAAAATAAAACTACACAAAGTTCAAGTGGTCTCTGTTCATTCTTATTTACATTTCCCAGGACATAACGTCCAAGGCAGGAGTACCATGCCTCTTAATCCATGTCCATCCCTGCTTCGTGATTACTGAGAAGATAAATATATTCTGATTTAGATATTCTGTTGAGAGCAATACCAAGGTTCTCCTGATGATGGAGCAGTGTTCCAAAACCTAGTACTTCCAAATGAACCTGTTGGACTATAAATTGATATTTTGTAATCTTTGATCTTCTCATGAATCTAGTTTCATGCCTCTGTAGTACAGCACAGTGTTTCAGCATAGGTACTCGTGAGACTTGGGCCTCGCTGAAGGAGATGGAGGGAACACGTTTTGAATTGTATTTTAAGTTTTCCAATGGAGAGGTCCTAATAGCAAAATTTATACCTTGCTCATACGTACGCTCTGAATTCTTCCCCTGCCAGATGAATGTACATTTTTTTCCAAGAGATTTGTTCTCAGTGAGTTTGGTGTTTTGTAGAGAGTTCTGATGTCTAGCTGAACAAATTCCACGATGATCTCAGAAATATTCATGTTAAACAACAAATTGAAAGTCTTTTGTCAGTCCCACACACATGGCCTTGATATTTTGGCTTCCAAATCAAAGATTTTGCCTCTTCTTTCTCGATTTGATTTGATAATTTTCATAGTACAAAGAATCCCATTCATTCATTGACTACAGATTCCAAGCACCCACTGGAACTAGTTTAATAAGAAACTTGATATTGCTCTCAGCAGAATCCCAAAATTTGAATAATATTTACCTTCTGGGTGATCACAAAGCAGAACTGGACAAGGATTAAGAGGCCTGGTACTCTTGCCTTGGACATTATGTCCTGGAAAATATAAATAAGAATGAACAGAGACTACTTTAGCTTTGTCATTATTTTCATTTTAAAAACCTACAAGGTAACCTGGAAACCTAAACCAGATCAGGACACTGGCATTAACTGAATCTGATTATCACCAGACAGGGCTCTCTGTAGCAGGTCAGCATCTTGGAATTCAGAGTTGAGTTAAAGTGGAAGGTGGATGATCAATGGAAATTATGGCCACTCCATCCATTGAAAACAGCATATAAAACCAGTTATTTACACTGAGTTGGGTATATCAGAGTCAGAGCTATACAGCATGGAAACAGACTCTTTGGTCCAACTCATCCATGCCAACTAGATATTAAATTAATCTAATCCCATTTGCCAATCTTAAACCTTTCTATTCATGTGACCATGAAGTTGCTTTTTAAATGTCGTAATTGTACCAGCCTCCACTACTTCCTCTGGCTGCTCATTCCATAAATCACCACCTTCTGCATGAAAAAGGTTGCTCTCTAGATTTGGACTCCACTAACTCCAGTGAAAAGACATTGGCTATCCACCCAAACTATGTTCATGATTTTATAAACCTAAAGTCATCCTTCAACTGCAGATGCTCCAAGGAAAATAGCCACTGCACATTCAGCCTCTCCCTAAAGCTCAAAACTCCAACTCTGGCAACATTCTTGTAGATCATTCTAATCCTTTCAAGTTTCACAACGTCCTTTCAGGAAGACCAGAACTGAATGCAATATTCCAAAAGTGGCCGAACCAATGCCCTGTACAGCTTCAACGTAACCTCCCAACTCCTATACTCAATGCACTGACCAATAAAGGTTAGCATACCAAATGCCGCTTTCACTATCCTATCTGTATGTGACTGCACTTTCAAGGATCTATGAACCTGCCCTCCAAGGTCTCTTTGTTCAGCAACACTCCCCAGGACCTTACCATTAAGTGTATAAGTCCTGCCCTGTTTTACCTTTCCAAAATGCAGCACCTCACATTTATCTAAATTAAACTCCATCTGCTCAACTGATAAGGTCCCGATGTAATCAGAGGTAACCTTCTTTGTCGTCGACTACACCTCCAATTTTGGTGTCATCTGCTAACTTACTAATAATACCTCTTATATTCGCATCCAAATCATTTATATAAATGACCAAAAGCAGTGAACCCAGCATTGATCCTTGTGGCACACCGCTGGTCACAGGCTTCGTCTGACCACTACCCTGTCTCCTAGCTTCGAGCCAGTTGGCTAATTCTCCACATGGACAGTTCTCCCTGTATTCTGTGATCTAACCTTGCTAACTAGTCTACCACGTGGTACCTAGTTGAACGCCTTACTGAAGGCAATATAGATAAAGTTCACCACTCTGCCTTAATCGATCCTCTTCATTACTTCTTCAAAAAAACTCAATCAAGTACGTGAAACATGATTTCCCACGCACAAAGCCATGTTGACTATCCCTAATCAGAGTCGAAGAGTGTGGTGCTGGAAAAGCACAGCCAGTCAGGCAGCATCTGAGGAGCAGGAGAGTCGAGGTTTCGGGCATAAGTCCTTTATCAGGAAGGTCTGCAGTCCTTACTTTCTCCACTTTATCCCTAATCAGATCTTACCTTTCCAAATACATGTAAATCCTGTACCTCAGGATTCCCTCCAACAACTTAGCCAACCCATGTACTGACAGGGAGCAATTTACACATCTGGCTTTCTTTTTTTTACATTGCTGCTAGTTAGCTGTGTGAGCTTACAAAAGCATTAAAAAAAAAGCAAAACACCTTTATCCACACGTCCAATGTATCACGTATCAGTCTTTTTTTTAAAAAATGTCCATATTTGAACTTTAAGGTCAGAAATAGGACTTCATTTTTTAAAAGGATCAAAAACTGGAGTTGCGGAAGAATATGCAGGCTATTTTTGCCACAAGTTAAATTAATTGATGGCCATGGACTGGTCAGAAAGGAAATGGGATGTTTTGAACAATGAATGTTTCTTAGAAATTACTCAGTAGTTACCAGCTGTGAAAAATTTGGCCAATGCTCTCCTCCAAAACTCAAGGAAAGTGACAACTGATTATAGTGACATGAAAACTGTTTGAATGTGGGTCAGCTAACTCAGCCCTGAAGTGGAACTGATACAGGAATGCTATTCATTTATATGATTAAACGAAAGTGACTAAATTGTCAAGAAAGCTGAGCTGATTCAAGAGTTTCAGAACTAGCTCAAGTGGTTGAGGGCTTATGTCCCACCTAATTTTGTTTTCACCTGCACGGATCTCTGAGATCCATGCACAGC
The DNA here is from genome assembly GCF_020745735.1 of Hemiscyllium ocellatum. Taxonomy (NCBI): domain Eukaryota; kingdom Metazoa; phylum Chordata; class Chondrichthyes; order Orectolobiformes; family Hemiscylliidae; genus Hemiscyllium; species Hemiscyllium ocellatum. The sequence continues at coordinate 158,896,617 of NC_083401.1, read as the reverse complement.
AGCAACTTCTGAACTGGAAGTCAATGCTGCAAACTGGAACAGCACCTTGATCAATGTGAGACCCTCAGAATGGCTGCACTGCTACAGAGTAGTACAACTTAAAGAGAACATCAGTTGGAGCAGTACTTCAACATGGACATCAACAATGGCAAAAAATTATCTGACAGTCCCCAACTGTGAAGAGACAATGTACATATGGTGACTGGTGACCTGCTTGCCCGCTTTGGATTTTTAATATCTTCATTAAAGGCCAAGAAGTTAACACAGGCAAGATTTTCCAGTGTAACCCAATTATTTAATTTAAAATTGTATATTTCCCGCCTCAGGCGACTGACTGTGTGGTGTTTGCACATTCTCCCCATGTCTGCGTGGGTTTCCTCTGGGTGCTCCGGTTTCTTCCCACAATCCAAAAATGTGCAGGTCAGGTGAACTGGCTATGCTAAATTGCCCGTAGTGTTAGGTGCAAGGGTAAACATGGGGGAATGGATCTGGGTGGGTGCGCTTCGGCGGGTCGGTGTGGACTTGTTGGGCCGAAGGGCCTGTTTCCACACTAAGTAATCTAAATCTAACATCAATATTAGAAATCAGAAATTTGGATTTTTCTGCCCAAAATTTACATTAACAAAGAGGTCCATTGCTTGTAATGGACTAAAAGGATCAAGTGATTAATTTTTCCAGAAATATGGATCTTTCTTAAATTATAAGATTTGGGACAAGATGTGCAGAATCTAATTCAGAGACCTTTGAGATCACTGATTTATGTTCAAAAGAGCATACACTCAATTTACTTTGGGTAACACTACTGATGTTACAGCTAAGATTCAGACTTCTAGAAATTGAAAAGATTCTTGAAGTGACAAAGAGAAAGAATTAAAGAGGAGTAATGAAAAAAAAAAAGAGTCTCCATAATGTGAGAAGACAAAAACAGAGCAAGGTCTCATTATAAAAATGTTTTCTCAAAAAATAGTAAACCTGCAAGTTAGTAATAAGATCACATATCTAAACTTGTGCAAAACAAGTTATGTGTTTCAGAAACATTTATAAATTGGCTAAATGTATAGCTTTCACCCAATAATTAATGAAAGGAACAGAGATTGAAAATATCAAATCTGAAGATCTGGAAACAGTTTAATAAGATTTTTAGCATAACACTGATTTTTGAAAAATATTGAAGATTTTGAACTTTATAAAACACCTTGAGAATCAAAATCTATATCAGAAAGGAATTCCTAGAATCATTTTTTAAATCTTTTTCAACATCATATCTGTTTCTGTGCTGTCAATCTAAAGTACAAAGCTTACAAGTTTTTTGGGGGTCTTTTCAATTTAAGGGTAAAATGGAACACTAAATGGGGACATGCGACCTGATCCAATCATGTGACAAATCTAAGTAGCTTGATTGCTATTGAGACCACGAAGGCCAGAGTGATTTACTGGGAGGAAGGTGCAAGATTTTCACACCTGTAGACAATGTCAAGAGCATCCGAGAGTGCTGTGCAAATTGTTAGTTTTTTGTAAATGACTGTCCCTAACATAGAATGGAGCTTGGGGTTTAAATGTTAATTAGCACTTCTACATGGATACAAGACCAATGTGTTCGTGGGCTTTGAAGTGGTTTCTAGAGGGACGGGGAAGGGATGGGGACGGGGATAGATACACAGAGGAGATATCGTTCAATAGTGGGAGCTTGTGTTTGGTTTGAACAAACCAAAGAGGATTTAAACGGGCTGGAGGATGTGTCTAGATATGGCGAGGAGGAGGAATCTGAAGGGTAACCATCACTGTGAAAGTCAGTTTTGAGATTACAAGTTATCCAGCTGAAAATCCTTTGGGAACAGAGAATAGACTTGGGCTGGTTCCTGGAGGATTAAAGCATGCAAGATGTGTTTTAATTGCTTAAAAGTTAAATATAGTTTTCCTACCCTCCTCCTGTCATTCACACTAAAAGTAATCGTATCTAAAGTTCAAGTTTTAAAACTTGAAATCTTATCAAGTGATCCTTTCAGTTAGTCACTGGACTTCAAATGTCTTTTCATTGAGATACACAGCATGGAAAAAGACCGTTCGGTCCAAGTCATCTATGCCGACGAGATATCCTAACCTAATCTAGTCCCATTTGCCAGCACCCGGCCCATATCCCTCTAAACCTGTCTTATTCATATATGCACCTAAATGCCTTTCGAATGCTGTAATTATACCAGCCTCCACCACTTCCTCTGGCAGCTCATTCGATGCACATGCCATCGGCATGAAAACGGTTGCCCTTTAGATCCCTTTTAAATCTTTCTCTTCTCACCTTAAACCAATGCCCTCTAGTTTTGGACTCCCCCACCTTGGGGGGAAAAAATCTTGTCTATTTGCCCTATCCATGCCCCTCATGATTTTATAAAACTTCTATAAGGTCACAACTCAGCTTCCAACGCTTCGGTGAAAATAGCCCCAGTCTATTCAGCTCTCCCTATAGCTCAAATTCTCCAACTCTGGTAACCTTCTTGCAAATCTTTTCTGAACCCTTTCAAGTTTCACAATATCTTCCAATAGCAGGGTGACTGAATTGAACACAGTATCCTAAAAGTGGTCTAACCAATATCCTGTACAGCCTCAACATAACTCCCAACTCCTATACTCAATGCACTGACCAACATAAACAAACATATAAAACACCTTCTTCACTATCCTGAACCCTAAGACTCTACTTTCAAAGAGCTATGAACGTGCACTCCAATGTCTCTTTGTTCAACAACAGTTCCCGGGACCTTACCATTAAGTGTATACATCTTGCCCTGATTTGCCTTTCCAAAATGCAGCACCTTGCATTTAACACTTGATGCAAACCTCTTTCCATTCCTCTTCATCTCTATCATCATGTCCTATGTTGTTCTTCTTCCTCACTCTCCCATAGATATCTTGCCTTCTATTCAATTTCCTCAACTACACCAACTGGTATAAGTTCTACAATCTGACTACTGTTTAAATAAATAAATTTCTTTCGAATTCATGCTGAAATTATAAGTGTATTACATTGATTGCAATGAAACATCCACTTCTGAAGTTATAATGTGTAGACCTCACATAGCCGACCACAAGCACAAGCCAAATGCATAGCATTCAGTTCCGGTCCTACTGCTATTGGAAAGGTGTTGTGAAACTTGTAAGGGTTCAGAAAAGATTTACAAGAATGTTGCCATGGTTGGAGGTTCTGAGCTCCAGAGAGGCTGAATCAGCTGAGGCTATTTTCCCTAGACATCAGAGGCTGAGGGGTGACCTTACAGAAGTTTGTTTAATAATGAAGGACATGATTAGGGTGAATAGCCAAGGCCTTTTCCCCAGAGTCTAAACCTAGAGGGCACAGGTTTAAGGTGAAAGGGTAATGATTTAAAAGGCAATTTTTTTCATGCAGAGGGTGGATCATGTACGGAATGAGCTACCAGAGAAAGTGGTGGAGACTGGTACAATTATAATATTTAAAAGGCATCTGGATGGGTACATGAATAGAAAGGGTTTAGAAACATATGGGTTAAAGGCTGGAAAACGAGACTAGATTAATTGAGGATATCGGGTCAGCATGGATGAGTTGGACTGAAGGGTTTGTTTCAGTGCTGTACAACTCTATGACTCTATGACCAGATAAATTTTTATTTCTCCTCCCCTGGTCACCAAGACACCGTTAAGTTTTCTTCTTGCTTACAATCTTCCTGGGTCAAGTGATTAAACGGAGCTGTGTAAATTTAGGTAATAGATGTCATGAGACATGCTTGCAGACTCTAAACATTACAGAAAATTTGCAAATGAGACATGCATGCAGGCTCTAAATATTACAGAAAAATTTGCAAATATTTGTTATCTCAAGTTCCACTCTCATTACTGAAATGTAATGACTGCAGAACACTGTAGGATTGCTCTCCACAGGGCTTGGCTGAAATAAAAAGGAAGCCTTCAGAAAGAGAGACATATAGAGAATAGACCAAGGGATATTAATTGCAATAGTGGAGCAGAATCTAGTTCTGAGGTCACAAGATTTGTTTCTCAAATTTACAGGTCAAATAGAGTTCACTAAAGATAGACCCAAAGATAATCCATGACTAACAGTTCCAATAACTATCAACTCATGTATGTAGATAAGTTATTACAAATTATTCCCAAATGCGAGTATTCTGCCCCATCCTATTTCAAACAATTAAGTATCTGATTTTACAAGGACTAAGGCAAATTATTGTCTTGATAGTATTCCAAGAACATAGGTTACTGAGCAGTAGCTAGAAAGGATGGACCACCTAAATGACACCGCACAAGGTTACACAAAAGATAAATGTTTTTTCAGAATCAAGTAACATAGGGGTCTGAGGTCAGATACAGGTCAGACAGCAATCTGAGGCACATCACTATTATAGAAAGCTAGTCAAAATCCTATCCATCTTTAATCAAACTGGATACATTTAGCAGACCATTAAAATGTTATAGTCAACAACTCATTTTTCAGGTCTTTGTAATTGTTAACCTTTTGTCATTGATGCCTCTGTTACCCAGCCTAGAAATACTCCCAATACTCTCTTTCCCACAAAAAGTCTCAGATTGCCCAAGCACAAGCAAAAGGTGCCACAATCGGGAGTGGAAACGCAAATAAGGATACATTCTGCCAACCTTCCTGATTTTTGCCAATTGGGTAATCTTGACAATTTCATCAGCCAGTGGGTGTGCTTAAATCTGTAGTGTCCTTGCTATTTGCATTGCTTCAATGCTGGATGTCTGCCCACCCATTAGGTCTGCCATTCAAATTTAATTTTAGCAGATTTCTGACCAAATTGAAAAGTATATCTAAAGCACAGATGGGCACAGGTGCCAGCGAGAGAGAAATGCATCTAAAAGCTGGCTATACCAGGCAATATATTGCCCCTTGGATTGTGCAATCATACAGCAGATATTTAATGATAAAGAATTAAAACATAGCCAAGATCTGAAACAATTTCAAACATGCCAATGGAGCTGAAGGCACATTAGTCCCCTGGTACTGATGGCTCACATCCAAGGATCCTAAAAGAAGTAGCTACAGAGATACTGGTCCTACATTTTTTTTTAAATAGATTCTATATAAGTACCAGAGAATTGAAAAACTGCCAATATGACATCCAGATTCAAAAAGGGAAGGAGACAAAAAGCGGGTACCTTTAGGCTATCATTTATTGTTGGAAGAAATGCTGGAATCTATTATTAAGTGAAGTATTAACAGCACATTTGGAAAATCATAATCTAATCAAGCAGAGTGGGACTAATATCTTGGCAGCCAGGTTTGTTGGTGCTGCAAGAGAGGATTTGAATTAGTTTGGCTGGGCAGTGGGGAGGCTCAAAGGAGATACAGTAATCAGAAATAGCAAGTTGAAGAGACAAGTCAGGCTGGAACACAAAAGGGAGCAAGAAATACCTATTGGATTAAATTACATTTATTGCAATGCAAGAGGGCTGACAGGTAAGGTCGATGAACTCAGAGTGGGTAGGTACATGGGACTGGGATATTATAACCATTACAGAAACGTGGTTAAGATAGGACGGGCAGCTTAATATGCCAAAATGCAGGTACTTTAAGCGGGACAGAGCTAGTGCTGGTGGGGGAATGGGGGTGTGCATTTTTGATTCAGGTATCACAGCAGTAGTCAGAGAAGAAATAAGAAGGATTTTCCAGTGACACTTTGTGGGTGGAGCAAAGAAATAAGAAGGGGATGGTGACGCTATTGGGGTTGTACTGTAGGTCCCCAAATATCAATGGGAATTAGAGGAACAAATGTGCTGGGAGATTGGGAGTCTTGCAGGAGCAATAGGGTTGTCCTAGTAGGTGATTTTAATTTTCCTAACATATACTTGAACTGCCAGAGCGTAAAGGGCTTAGATGGGGTGGAATTTATTAAGTGCATTCAGGAAAGTTTCCTCAAGCAGTATATAGAGGGTCCTATTCAAGAACAGCAAAACCTGATCTACTCTTGGGAAATAAGAAAGTACAAATGATGAAGGTGACAGTGGAGGACCACTTCGGGGCCACTGACCATAGTTCTGTTAACTTTAAAATAGTTATGGAGAGGGACAAAACTGATCCATAGGTTCAAGTTCTAAATTGGGAAGGCGAATTTTAATGGAATAAGACAGGAGCTTGCAGGGGTTGATTGCAAGAGTTTGTTTGCAGGCAAAAGGAGCTCTGGCAAATGATAGACCTTTATAAGCGTAATAGCTAGAACTCAGAGTTCTCTTGAGGGTGAAGGGCAAGATTGGCAGGGGTAAAGAACCCCGGATGACGAGATATTGAGGCTTTGACCAATAAAAAAGGTGGTGTGGCTCAGGTACAGTCAGCTAGGATCAAGTGAACCCTTGGTTTACAGGGAATACAGGAGTTTACTGAAGAAAGAAATCAGGAGGGTGAACGAGATAGCGTTGGCGGAGAAGAATAGGATGAATCCAAAGGGTTCTTTTTTAAGTTATATAGAAAGAAAAAGAGTAGAGAGATTAGGGCACCTCAAGGACCAAAGTGCATGCCTAGGTTTAGAACTGCAGGAGACCGGCGAAGTTCTCAAATGAATATTTCTCCTCTTTGTTTACTGTGGAGAAAGATGATTTGGGAACTTATGCAAGTTACTGGCAATATCTTGGGAATAGTCCATATCATAACAGAGGTGGTGTTGAATGTATTAGAATTTATGGAGGTGGATAAATTTCCTGGCCCTGACCGGATATATCCAAGAGCACTGTAAGAGGCTAGAGAAGAAATCGTGGGGGCCTTGCCCGATATTTGTGCATCAGAGTTAACCACAGGTGAAGTCCCAGAAAACCGGAGGGTAGTGAATGTTTTGCTCTTATACAAGGAGGGCTACAAAGAAAAGCCTGGGAATTATAGACCAGTAAGCGTAACATCTGTGCTGAGTTATTAACTTGAGAAGATTCTGAGGGATAAGATGTACATGCATTTGGAAAGACAAGGATTAATTAGGAATAGTCAGCATGGCTTTGTGAGTGGCAGATCATGCCTCACAGATTTGTTACAGTTCTTTGCTGAAGTGACCAGGAAGGTTGACATGGTCAATGGACTTCAGTAAGAACTTTGATAAGGTGTTGTGGTTCTGTTCGCCAAGCTGGGAATTTGTGTTGCAGGCGTTTCGTCCCCTGTCTAGGTGACATCCTCAGTGCTTGGGAACCTCCTGTGAAGCACTACTGCGACCACTAGGACTCATAACACAAACCAACAGCCACTCTCAGACAACAACTCACCAGAACGAAGGACCCGATACCCAGCATGAGCAAAACCAATGTGGTGTACAAAATCCAATGCAAGGACTGCACAAAACACTACATAGGACAAACAGGAAGACCGCTAACAATCCACATCCATGAACACCAACTAGCCACACACAGATGACAAGCAACATGAATTCGACTGGGACAACACTACTATTATAGGACAAGCCAAACAGAGAACAGCCAGGGAATTCCTAGAGGCATGGCACTTATCCACAGATTCAATCAATAAGCACAGATCCAAACCACTACAAATGCCGGAGGAAAGATCACAGAAGCGCTTCACAGGAGGCTCCCAAGCACTGAGGATGTCACCTAGACAGGGGACGAAACATCTGCAACACAAATTCCCAGCTCGGCAAACAGAATCACAACAACAAGCACGCGAGCTACAAACCTTCTCACAAACTTTGATAAGGTTCCACATGGTAGGCTGCTCTGGAAGTAAGATCGTATGGAATCCAGGGAGAGCTGGCAAACTGGATACACAATTGGCTTGATGGTAGGAAATAGAGGGTAATAATGGTGGTCTGTGACTAGTGAAGTGTTTCGGGGGTTGGTGCTGATCCCATTACTGCCTGTTATCCAAATCAATGATTTGGATGAGAATGTACAAGGCATTATTAATAAGTTTGCTGATGGCACTGAAATAGGTAGTATCATGGACAGCTAAGAAGGTTATCAGAAATTGCACAGGACCTTGATCAGCTGGGTAAGTGGGCTAAGAAATGGCAATGGAGTTTAACATAGATATGCGTGAGATCTTGCATTTTGGAAAGTCAAATCAAGGTAGGAATTTCACAGTGAATGGTAACACCTTAAAGGGTGTAGTGGTACTGAGGTACCTTGGAGTTCAGGTTCACGGTTCTCTCAAAGTAGAGTCACAGGTAGAACAGGTTAGTGAAAGAGGTTTTTGGCATACTGGCCTTCAGCAATCAGGGCATTGAGTATAGAAGTTGGGAAGTTATGTTGTAGTAGTACAGGACATTGAGGAGTCTTCACTTGGAGTACTGTGTTACCTTATTATAGGAAGGATGTTATTAAACTGGAAAGAGTACAAAAGAAATTTACAGGGATGTTGCCAGGACTCAATGGTCTGAGGTATCAGGAGAGCTTGAATAAGCTAGGACATTTGTCTTCGGAATGTAGGAGGCTGAGGGGGGGACTTTTTAGGGGTGTATAAGACCATGTGAGGCATGGAAAGGGTGAATGCACTCAGCCTTTTTCCCAGGATTGGGGAATCAAGGACTAAAGTTTAAGGTTAGAGGGGAAAGAATAAATGGGAACCTGAGGGGCAACTTTTGCTATACAGAGGGCTGTATGCATATGGAATGAGCTACAGCGCAAGTGGTTGAGGCAGGTACATTAACAACATTTGAAAGACATTTGGACGAATATATGGATAGGAAAGGATCAGAAGAATATGGGCCAAATGAAGGGAAATGGGGTTAGCGTGGATGGACATTTTGGTCAGCATGGACCAGTTTGGGCCAGAGGGCCTGTCTCTATGCTGTAGGACTACATGACTCAGAATCAGCATGGCTTCATGAAAAGGAAATTTTATCTATCTAATTTATTAGAGTTTTTTAAAGAAAGTCTCAATCAGAATGAATAGATTTGAACCAACATATACATTGCTTTGCACTTCCAGGATTTGTTCGACAAGGTACCTCACAAAAGGTCAAGCCATAAAATAAGGGTCCACAGTGCTGGAGTTAGTACATTGGCAGAGATAAAGAATTGGCTATGGTCAGGAAACAGCAAGCAGGAATACAGGATCCATTTTCAGGTTGCCAACTTGTGATTTCGAGGCTCCACAGTGATCAGTGCTGGGACTCCAAATGGTTATGTATTTATTAATGACTTGAGAAAGGAAGCAGATGTACTGTAGGCTAATTTGCAGACAACACAAAAATGGTTGGAAAGGCAAGTTGAAAGAAGGGTATAAACAATTTCCAATGATACTAACAGGTTAAATGAGTAGGCAAAAAGGTGACAATGGACTCTTATGTATAGAAAATGTGAAGCTGTTCATTTTCGAAGGGAAAACAAAAGAACAGAGTATTATTTATATGCTGAAAAGCTGCACTAAGTTGCAACACAAAAGAACTTACGGATACTTGTGCATGAAACACAAAGCTAGCATACAGATGCAGCAAGTAATCAGGAAGACTAATGGAAGATTGGATCTTATTTCAAAGGGGGTTGAAGTACAAGAGTTCACTACACAGGATCCAGGTAATATGCCAGAAATTGCAATAAATCAGAAAATGGGTCAGGGGGGATCTCAAGAAAAACAAATCACCAGAGAAAATAGTAGAGAGTAAATTGTTGGAGCTCTGAGCTAACATATACAGAGGAACTTTGATTATCCAGCATTCAATTATCTGAATATTGGATTATCCGGCAAGATTGCAAGGTCCTGATGCGTGCCTAAACTATGTTATCCAGCATTCGATTAATCGAACGAAATACTCCTCACTCTGTCCATCGGATAATCAAGATTCCTCTGTATGTGGTTTTTGATGGAACACTTCCTTAAGAGGAATCAAGTGTAATTGCAAATGTACAAGATGCTGGTGAGACCACATCCTGAACACTCTGAACAGTTTAGTCCTTTTAAGTAAAGGAGGCAAGTATAGGCAGTTCAGAGAAGGTTCACTAGGGTGATCTCTGGAACGGGATTGTCTTATGAACAAAGGCTAAACGGGTGGGAGCTCACAAAGAAATTGCTGAGAGGATGTTTCCCTTCATGGAAGTGTTTAGGATGAGACACATCTTTACATAAAGGAGCATCAGTTTAAGAACTTGACGAGCAATTTATTCTCTGTGTCATTGGAACCCCTTGCTACAGAGACTTGTGTTGGGCAAAGTCGTAGAGTCATAGAGATGTACAGCATGAAAACAGAAGGGGAATCAAGGGTTACAGGGATAAGACAGGAAAGGGGACATAAGAAATGTTGGATCAGCTATAATCCTATTGAATAGCTGAGCAGGCTCATGAAGCTGAAAGGGTGACCTCTGTTCCTATTTCTTATGGGCTTATGGGTGGAATAAAATGAGAAAAACGAGTTGTAATTATGTTAGGGTGGAACACCTAGAAAAGTATCTGAGTTGAGGTTTGGGTTAACATTTTAAGTTAATCCTTCACCAATACTCAAAATATACAAAAAATATACAATGATATCCCAAAACCTTTTATTAGAAAAGCTAATGCACTTAAAATGAACCAAAACATCTTAAAAACAACCAACCAATTCTATTTCAATGGAAGGTCAAGAAGAATAAAGCTGGGGTGTTTAAAGGATATATTTTTCTACTCTCTGCTACTGTACCTGGCTGAGAAGAGACTCACTGACAACAGAAAAAACAATTCTTGCACAGGTTCCACTGATTTGAATTAGCATCTGCCCTGTCATGTCTCCACCAATCCCACTTATGCCAAACTGAACAGGAAGACATTATTAAAAAAATCATGTTTTTCATTTCTTGAGGGTTCAGTTACAAAGTATTTCAGAAATAAATTACATATACATGTACTCAGTTCATTGGCTACTGCCAAGTGCAAGTACAGTCGGGGGGTCAAATGACTGAAGACAGAATAATTGGTGCCAGGCCAGTAGAAAGATATTATACTATGGCACGATTGCTTTTCTGAAGACAACATTTACAGTATACACCTTTCTTTTGTATGTAAAATTAGTTTCACCTCATTACCCTCAAACAATTCAGAGCTACTTGCAACAAGTCTAATGAATACTTTAAAAATACCAATAATTTATCATTCTAATTAAATATCTTAACACATAATTAAACGTTTTTATCATTAACATTTGAGAATCAATTTAGCACTCTTCAAAACAATTCTAAGCATTTCAATTTACAAATTAAAAAAAAACAAGCTTTTTATTTGCCAAAAGGTTTTCTTTTATCCTTACTGTTTTAAAACTTCTTTAGATATTGTTCAAGTTTGTTTCAACTCGAAACTAACATTAAAAAGTGAGGGAACAGAGAGGTGGTGGTCGTCTAAGGCCAGTACAGCAAGACTTCACTTAAACTGCATTTCTGAAAATCATGACTTTAATGGAATCACAGGTTTCTTCCTGAAAATCAAAGTACAAGTCGAAATATTGTACCATGTACGTATAACATATATGTATAACAGATTCTTAACTCAAAACAAGTGAAATATAACTAAATATAGAAAAATATAATATTGGACACCACAAAACACTTCTTGCACATGATTTTTAGATTGATCAAGCTCTACCTAGTGGTAGGAATTGATCAGAGCCACCCTCAACTGAAGTCTAAGGCCACATGCACAAACCAATTTCTGCCACTAGATGAAGATAAGCCTTTGAAGTGAACACATTGACCTTGACTTCAAAAGGTCAGAGTAGAGGACAGGAGGAGAAGCTGGAAAGAGCAATTTCGGACAGCAAGATTGGGGTGGGTGCAAAGTATGGGAGGAAAAACAGCTGACAAAACCAGGAGCCAAGTGAAAGATCCATATGCTGCTAGGCCACAAAAGAGGAGATCGGTAACAAACAATGCTAAAATGAAATTGATAACTTTATGAGCAATATAAAAGTATTAAAATATTAAACATTAGGCAACTGAATGTTAAAATGGAGACATACTGTATAGTTATCCGAATGTTTCAAGGAGGGGAAGCTTAATTGTTTTTTCTCTATCAGAAGGCAGTCACGCCTTTTGGGGAAGTAGTCTTCTGATTTGGTAAATGGTTATGGACAACAAAATGTGAATATAAGTGAGGCAAGTAAGTGCACCCAGAGGATACAAACATAGGAATCTCAGCATTTGCAATTGCCCAATAAGGCTGAAGATTTTTCAGGATTTATTTTGGAAGGGTCGGGGGTGGCTAAACTAACTGACCATAGCATAGGAAGCCATTCAAGTGAGGGGAGCCAAGAAAAGGAATGTACTGACAGTGTAGTTAGATGGATGGACACCATTCACTGCAGCAAAGAACTTAAGTCTAGGTGGTTGAAGAGACATTTGCAGTGGGAGGGGGAAGAATCTGGTCATTGTGACCAATGATACAGGCAGGACAAGGAAAGAGGTTCTGCAGATTTGGTATGAGCTACCATGCACAAATTAAGCAGAACCTCAAAGATCATAATCTTTGGATTATTAGCTAAACAATCAGTCAACTGGCAAAGGACAAAACAGTTCAGTTAAATAAGTACATAGTTCAAAAACTGGTATGGGAGACTGGTATCACACTGAGTAAAGAGGGTCCTGTACTGTTAGCTCTGTCTCCACCTGGATCATGGTGGCAACAGTGTATTAACCAACCATATCACCAGAGATCATTAAGCTTCAGACAGTCAGGAAAGAGAGATTACATCCAGAGTTAGACAGCCCAAGTGAGCATATACCAACCTTTTCCTAGCTACAATCAGTTCTGAAGGGTCACTGCATTTGAAACATTAACTCTGCTTTCTCTCCACAGATGCTGCCAGAGGTGGTGAGCTTTTCTAGCAATTTCTGATTTTTTTGTTGATATATTGAGGAACCTTGGAGCAATGTGGCAATTTGATGCAGGTGGGAATTACTACTCTTTCAGCTAGTTTGAAAGTTTTTTTTCCAAAGAGATAGAATAAATTGAAGCTCAAGGTCAGGGGTCTGACACAGAAGAGTGACATCACAGGTAAAGCACAAGTTCATTGCTGGTGATAGCTACTAATTTAACTGATTGTTTACCTTCAATCTGAAAGTAACCTGAGCAAATTTTTATAGGCTATGAACTAAAATATGAATACAAAAATTTTAAACAATCTAATTAAGAACAAAGGAATTGAAATGGAGATCCAGACCAGGTTATAACACATCACTGCATGATGCAGGAACTGATGGATCCCATTAGGGTTTGTAGTAATCACGTCTGTTTTAAGTGTTCATTGCTTGAGGAACTCCAGCTCAGAGATGATGAGCTGGAGTCTGAGCTGCGAACAAATCAACACGTGAGGTAACAGCTGATCCAATAGGTTTGAGATTCTTGCTCCCTGAGAGATGACAGGGGTTATAGTAGGGACGTTGAGCAAACTGAGCACCGTACTTTGGTTCAGAGATCATTCAAGAGATCGCAGAAAAGAGATACATTGTTGTAATGAGGCAAAGCATAGTCAGGGAATAGACACTGTCTTTCAAGGCCAGGATCAACTGTCCCAAAGGCTGCATCGCCTGCCTGGTGCATGGGTTAAGGATATTTCTTTTGGGCTGCAGTGGAATTTGGAATGGGAGGGGAAAGATCCAGTTGTCATGGCCCACACAGGTACCAATACAGGTAGTAAGGAGGTCTGTTGAGGGAATATGAACATGAAGATAATATATGAGGGTAAGTAAGCTTGTAATATAAAAGAAGATTGCAAGAGATTTTTTTAAAGATATCTAAAAGGTGAGAGAGAGACAAGAGTGGACATTGAACTGCTAGGAATAAGGCTAATGGGGAACAAAGAAATGCGGAAGAACTGATTTGGGATTTTGCTTCAGTTTTCACCCTGGAAGACATGAATAGCATACAAGAACTTCGAGAGAGAGAGGGGGGCATAGAAAAGTGTAGTGGTCCTCACTAAGGAGAAAGTGCTAGGGAAGCTGATTGTTCTGAAGGCAGATAGATCATCTGGATCAGATGGAGTACACTCCAGGGTTCTGAAGGACATAGCTGAGCTGCAGAAGGACTTGGACATGCTAGGTGAGTGGGCAATAAAGTATTAGATGGAGTTCAATGTGGACAAGTGACAGGTTATGCATTTTGGTTGGAAGAGTAGAGGCACAGACGATTTTCTAAATGGGGAAAGGCTTTGGAAATTTGAAACACAAAGGGACTCCCAAATCACGACAGTTCAGTTGGTGATTAGGAAGACCAATGAAATGTTAGCATTCATTTCAAGAAGCTAGAATATAAGAGTAGAGATGCACTGCTAAGGCTTATAAGGCTCTGATCAGACCGCATTTGAAATATTGAGAGCAGTTGTGTGCTCCGCATCTAAGGAACGAAGTGCCAAAATTAGAGATGGTGCAGAGGAGGTTGACAACAATGGTCCCAAAGCTGAAACACTTGCTATATGAAAGAGCAGTTGAGGACTCTGGGCTTGTACTCGATGGAGTTTAGAAGAATGAGGGGAATCTCATTGAAACACGCTACTGAGAGGACTGGATACAGTGCATGTAGAGATGTCTCCACTAGCATGAGAGATGAGGACCTGAGCGCTCAACTTCAAAGTGAAGTGACGATCCTTTAGAATGGAGATAAGGAATTTCTTCAGCTGGAGGGTGGTTAAGTTGTGCAACATACTGCCACAAGTGAAGGCCAAATCATGGAGTGTTTTTAAAACAGAGGTAGATAGGTTATTGATTGCTGAGGGGATCAAGGATAATGGGGAGAAAACAAAAGAATAGAGTTGAGAAACTTATCAGCCATGATTGAATGGGAGTTCAGACACGACATGCCAAACTGCCAAATTCGGCTCCTCAGTCTTAAAGTCTTTTGGTATGCTTTTATGGAAAGAGAGAAGTTTTTAAACTTAATAGCAGGGACAAGGAATCAAATTTGGAAAGGTGATAAATCAGAGTAAACTGTGATAGAAATGATAGAGTATGAACTTAATAGCAAATCAACTCAAGACTAGAGGCTATAAAATGAATAAAAAGGATAGAACAAAAGACCCTTCTGCCTAAATGTTTGAAACAAAATAGTCAAAGCACAAGTATGTACCATCTGGAACCTATCGGGGAAAATATTGCAGTATTACATTGATTGTGACCTAAATAGGAACAAGAGTAGGCCATTCAGCGCAAAAGGCCAATTGTGCCATTTAACACAATCATGGCTGATCAAACACTTCAATGCCTTTTACCTACACTAATCCTTTATGCAATTTAATAAGATCATTAATTTTTCAACCACTACTTTAAATATACTCAAAGAGAGCTTCTACAGTCCTCAGTGGACAAAATTCCAAAGGTTCTGGAATTTTAAGTATACAAGAAACCTCGGAAGAACATGAATCTTGGAAAAGGTAGAGGGGATGATTTGTTAGTTAACAGTGACATGCATGAAAACACAGAGGGGTGAACTAAGTTTAGGAAATAACAATGTTCAAATGTTTGTTTAGAGAAATGCCAAGGCTAGATGTCACTTGCAGTAGTGTACAGGCCTCGAACAGTGACCCTGTGGTGGGATGGAGTATCAAAGAAGTGTGGGGTTAAAATAAAGCCAAAAGAACTGTGGAAACCAAAGAGGTGAAAGAAAACAGAAACTGGAGAAACTCTGGCAGCTTCTCTAGAGTGAAAAACAGAGCTATGTTTCAAGTCCAGAGACCTCTCTTTGAAACTATTTTGAAAAAGCTAGCCAGCAATGTAAAAAGAGATAGTCAGAATTTCCATCGGTATTTAAAAATAAAAGTCCAGCGAGTGTTGATCTTATCAGAAGTGACGGAACTGGAGAATTGATAATGGAAAACCAACAGATGGCAGATGAATTCAACAGGTATTTTGCATCAATCTTCACTGGGGAATGGAAGTAGCAGCCCATGGCATGGGGGTAACATATAAACCTGGGATAGAACCTGGATGGCAAGCAGATACTAGACAGTAGGCATAATTGGGTCTTTGACAGGTTGGCAACATGCAGTGCGTTGTATATCACAAGGATCAACACTGGAACCGGAACTGTTCATAATTTATATCAATTACCTGGATTCAGTTTGGAACCTACGGTTGCCAAATTTGTTGACAAAACAAAAATAGGTAGGAAATTGAAAATGACGTAAGGAGCCCAAAAAAGCATATTGTTAAGTGGATGGGTAAAGGTGTGGCAAATGGAGTTTAAAATGGGAAAAAGTGCAATTGCCCATTTTGACAGGGAAATTAAAGTATATGATCCAAATGGTGACAAATTGCACAGCTCTAAGATGCCGAGAGAGCATGGTGCTCTACAGCATGATTCACAAAAGGCTGGGATGCAGGTACATCAAGTAATGAGAAATTAGAATGTCATTGTTCATTGAAAGGAGTACTGATTATGAAAGTAGGGAGATTATGCATCAGTTATACAGGGCACTGGTGAGACCAGATCTTGAACACTCGACAGTATTCACTACTTTATTTACAGAAGGATGCAATTACGCTGGAAGCATTAAAGAGCTTTTTGTCTCTATACATTCATGGTACATGAGCACTGCTGGCTAGGCCAGCACATGTTGACAATTCCTAATTGCCCAGAAGGTAGTTAAGAGTCATTCACATTGCCTTGGGTCTGGAGTCACATGTAGGTCAGGCCAGGTGAGGATGGCAGATTTCCTTCCCTGAAGGACATTAGTGAACCAGATGGGTTTTTACAATCAACAGTGGTTACATGGAAGCCACCAGACTAGCTTTTCATTTCAGTAAAACTCTGGACTTAAATTTTACCTTATGTCATGATGGGATTCAAACCATGCCCTCAGACATTAGCTTGGGTTTCTGGATTACTAGTCCAGTGACATTACCACTATGTCAACACCTATATACATTTAATGGACAGCTTGTTTTATGAGGAAAGATTGGACAGGCTCGACTTGTATCTGGAGTTCAGGAGGAAAAAAAAAGGTTACTTAATTGAATCAATTAAGATCCTGAGTAGTCTTGATACAATAGATGTGGAAAGGATGTTTTGTCTTATGGGAGAACCTACAAGTAGCTGACAGTGTTTAAAAATCAGCATTTGCCACTTAAGACAAATTGAAATAATTTTTTTTCCTAACAGAGGGTGGAGTGTAAAAGCAGGGTCTTTGAATATTTGCAAGACAGAGGTGGATAGATTAGATTAGATTAGATTAGATTACTTACAGTATGGAAACAGGCCCTTCAGCCCAACAAGTCCACACTGACCCACCGAAGCGCAACCCACCCATACCCCTACATTTACCCTTCACCTAACACTACGGACAATTTAGCATGGTCAATTCACCTTACCTGCACATCTTTGGACTGTGGGAGGAAACCGGAACACCCGGAGGAAACCCACGCAGACACGGGGAGAATGTGCAAACTCCACACAGTCAGTCGCCTGAGTCGGGAATTGAACCCGGGTCTCTGGCGCTGTGAGGCAGCAAAGCGGTAAAAAGTTTTAGATTCTTGCTAAGCAAAGCGGTAAAAAGTTTAGGTCAGCTAGTATGTGGATTTCATGTTATAAATCCGAAAAACCAAGCTCCTACTAAATGGTGAAGCAGTTTTGAGGAGCTTGACTTCTTGTTTGTATGTTCGTCTATATGTTTGTTAGTTACCAAAGAAAAGAGAGCTTATTTCCAAAGGCACTGTATAACAAGCCACATTTCAAAGGGAAGCCTGAATACAAATAGTCTGTAGATCTACATGGAGCAGTTAGCATTTAGCAGCTTTTGGCATATCCTAAAAAATGGATGTTATTAGGTATAAAAAATGTTCAAAACGTTCAGAACAACCAAGCATCTAAGTACAGTATGACTGACTGAATTTGTGTAAAGAGCTTAGGAAAGGGCAACTGATTTTAATTAGAATGAAGTTGAGCGGATATTGCAATTTTCTCTGTGTTAACTCTCTCTTCTGGTCATGCAGTAATCGCATATATTAATTACTGTGCTGTTGCTGATGAAGCTACAATACCATCTCAAAACAGGAGCGAGTTTGAAGAGCATGAATGCTACAAATCAGAAATTATTTTGTGAATGCATTATTATTTTGATACAGGCAATACAATTTTGTGAAACTGTAACATAAATACCTGAGAGTTGATAAAGAAGCTCTGATGCCATTTTTACAGAAATATCTTGAGTGAAAAGCTTAATTTCTGTGAGGGGTATAACTTCAGGCGAATTCTGGGAACTTTCACTCTTCACTGCCTCGTAATTGAAGACTCGACTCGGAAATGGTGAGACTGGAAGTTCAGGTATTTTTAGATCCATTGGCTCCTCTTTAATTGTAACGATCTGTGTTCCTAATTGCTTTTTATTTTCAGCTGTGGTTAGATGGAGAAAGAAAAATCTTGATATTAGTAAAACAAACATCTTGTACAAGTAACTTAACTTGCAGTAGCACTAATTTCAACAGGTTTGAAGAATATTATCAAATCATTAAAACACAGAAAATGCATCATGCCTATGTTGGGTCTATAAAAGTGCTATTCAATTAGTTGCGTTTCCTATGTCTTTGTCCATAGCCCTGAAAAAGGTTTTTTCCACATACATATCCAATTCTCTTAAAGTAACAATTAATATATTTCTTTTAGATAGAGAATTTTGCCAACTCCCTGTTCTTTTGCCATTTATTTTAAAACAGTCTGTTTACTTACCTTCTTGCCAATGGGAGGTTTTTCCTGAAGTATCAAAATTGCTTGATGATCCAGCACCATTTAAAATCTTATCAAATCCAAGGAGAAAAATTTTAGCTTCTCTAATTTCTCGCCATAATTGAAACCCTCAATGTATTTTTAAAAATTCTTTTTGAGACCAATATTTCACATTTGCATTTGAAGTAGTTCAGAGAAGGGTCAGGCTATTGATCCTTGAGATTATTTTATGGGAAAAGGTTAGACCAGAATCCTTTGTAATATAGGTGGTGGTGAAACTTTCTCACTGAAACAAAATCCTGCATGGACTTGACATGGTGGATGCTGAAAGAATGCTTCCTCTTATGAGAGACACCAGGACTAGGCAAATGATGTGTCTTGCTCCTAATTCGTCTGGTTAGAATATTCAACATTGTATTGATCAAATCCAGTAATTGCCAAGAAATAACAATAAATCTGTACATCGCTTGATGAAGCAGCGCTACAGCAAGGCCACAGAATGTAATCCGGGTGAAGGAGAGATCGATCTGAGACTGGTACAGTTGAGAACAGAAACTTGCCAAACACTCAGGGCAAGCAGGGACAAGGTTGGACTAGTAAATTAAACTGCATTTATTTCAATGCGAGGGGTGGCAGATGAACTCAGGGCATGGTTAGGAACGTGGGACTGGGATAATTACAGAAACATGGCTCAGGGATGGGCAGGACTGGCAGCTTAAATGTTCTAGGATACAAATGCTACAGGATGGATAGAAAGCGAGGCAAGAGAGGAGGGGGAGAGGTATTTTTGATAAGGGATAGCATTACAGCTGTGCTGAGGGAGGATATTCCTGGAAATACATCCAGGGAAGTTATTTGGGTGGAACTGAGAAATAAGAAAGGAATGATCACTTTATTGGGATTGTATTATAGACCCCCCCAATAGTCAGAGGGAAATTGAGAAACAAACTTGTAAGGAGATCACAGCTATCTGTAAGAATAATAGGGTGGTTATGGTAGGGGATTTTAACCTTCCAAACATAGACTGGGACTGACATAGTATTAAGGGTTTAAATGGAGAGGAAGTTGTTAAGTGCATACAAGACAATTTTCTGATTCAGTATGTGGATGTACCTACTAGAGAAGATGCAAAACTTGACCTACTCTTGGGAAATAAGGCAGGGCAGATGATTGAGGTGTCAGTGGGGGAGCACTTTGGGGCCAGCGATCATAATTCTATTAGATTTAAAATAGTGATAGAAAATGATAGACCAGATCTAAAAGTTGAAGTTCTAAATTGGAGAAAGGCCAATTTTGATGGTATCAGCCAAGAACTTTTGAAAGCTTATTGGAGGCAGGTGTTTGCAGGTAAAGGGACGGCCAGAAAATGGGAAGCCTTCAGAAATGAGATAACGAGAATCCAGAGAAAGTGTATTCCTGCCAGGGTGAAAGGAAAGGCTGGTAGGTATAGGCGAATGCTGGATGACTAAAGAAATTGAGGGTTTGGTTAAGAAAAAGAAGGAAGCATATGTAAGGTATAGACAGGATAGATTGAGTGAATCCTTAGAAGAGTATAAAGGAAGTAGGAGTATACTTCAGAGAGAAATCAGGAGTGCAAAATGGGGACATGAGATAGCTTTGGAAAACAGAATTAAAGAGAATCCAAAGGGTTTTTACAAATACATTAAGGACAAGAGGGTAACTAGGGAGAGAATAGGGCCCCTCAAAGATCAGCAAGGTGGCCTTTGAGTGAAACCACAGAAAATTGTGGAGATACTAAATAAGTATTTTGTATCAGTATTTATTGTGGGAAAGGATATGGAAGATATAGACTGTTGGGAAATAGATGGTGACATCTTGCAAAATGTCCAGATTACAGAGAAGGAAGTGCTGGATGTCTTGAAATGAGTAAAGGTGGATAAATCCCCAGGACCTAATCAGGTGTACCCGAGAACTCTGTGGGAAGCTGCAGAAGCGATTGCTGGGCCTCTTAGGGAGATATTTGTATCATCGATCGTCACAGGTGAGGTGCTGGAAGACTGGAGGTTGGCAAACGTGGTGCCACTGTTTATGAAGGGTGGTAAGGACAAGCCAGGGAACTATAGATCAACGAGCCTGACCTTGGTGGTAGGCAAGTTGTTGGAGGGAATCCTGAGGGACAGGATGTACATTTATTTGGAAAGGCAAGGACTGATTAGGGATAGTCAACATGGCTTTGTGCGTGGGAAATCATGTCTCACAAACTTGATTGAGTTTTTTCAAGTAGTAACAAAGAAGATTGATGAGGGCCGAGCAGTAGATGTAATCTATATGGACTTCAGTAAGGCATTCAACAAGGTTCCCCATGGGAGACTGATTAGAAAGGCTAAATCTTATGGAATGCAGGGAGAACTAGCCATTAGTATACAGAACTGGCTCAAAGTTAGAAGACAAAGGGTGGTGGTGGAGGGTTGTTTTTCAGACTGGAGGCCTGTGACCAGTGGAGTGCCACAAGGATCGGTGCTGGGTCCTCTACTTTTTGTCATTTACATAAATTATTTGGATGCTAGCCTAAGAGGTAAGTTTGCAGATGCCACCAAAATTGGAGGTGTAGTGGACAGCGAAGAGGGTTACCTCAGATTACAACAGGATCTTGACCAGATGGGCCAATGGGCTGAGAAGTGGCAGATGGAGTTTAATTCAGATAAATGAGAGGTGCTGCATTTTGGAAATCAAATCTTAGCAGGACTTATACACTTAATGGTCAGGTCCTAGGGAGTGTTGCTGAACAAAGAGACCTTGGAATGCAGGTTCATAGCTCCTTGAAAGTGGAGTTGCAGGTATATAGGATAGTGGAGGAGGAGTTTGGTATGCTTTCATTCATTGGTCAGAGTATTGAGTACAGGAATTGGGAGGTCATGTTGCAGCTGTACAGGACATTGGTTAGGCCACTGTTGGAATATTGCATGTAATTCTGGTCTCCTTCCTATCGGCAAGATGTTGTGAAACTTGAAAGGGTTCAGAAAAGATTTACAAGGATGTTGCCAAGGTTGGAGGATTTGAGCTATAGGGAGAGGCTGAACAGGCATGGGCTGTTTTCCCTGGAGCATTGAAGGCTGAGGAGTGACCTTATAGAGGTTTACAAAATTATGAGGGGCACGGATAGGATAAATAGACAAAGTCTTTTCCGTGGGGTCAGGGAATCCAGAACTAGAGGGCATAGGTTTAGGGTGAGAGGGGAAAGATATAAAATAGACCTAAGGGGCGACTTTTTCACACAGAGGGTGATACGTGTATGGAATGAGCTGCCAGAGGAAGTGGTGGAGGCTGGTACAATTGCAACATTTAAGAGGCATTTGGATGGATATATGAATAGGAAAGGTTTGGAGGGATATGGGCCGGTTGCTGGCAGGTGGGACTAGTTTGGGTTGGGATATCTGGTTGGCATGGACGGGTTGGACCGAAGTGTCTGTTTCCATGCTGTACATCTCTATGACCCGAATGTCAATAACTAAATAGATCTCATATCACTACTGCAGACAGAGTTGAGCAAGATCTGGCCACAGCTGGTAAGAAAACTAATACTCCTTGGCCTCATCCTGACTAATCTACTACTGCAGATTCATCTTCTTAGAAGAGTCATGGAGGTATAGAGTTATACAACACAGAAATTGACCCTTTGGTCCAACCAATTCACACCAACCATGTTCCCAAAGTAAATTAGCTCCACCTGCCTCAGCTTGGCCCCATATCCTTCCAAATCCGTCCTTTTCATGTATTTATCCAAAGATCTTCTAAATCTTATAACTGTACTTGCATCCATCGATTTCTCTGGCAGTTCATTCCACACATGAACCACAATTTACAAGAATGAGCACCAATAGTCATTGCAGAGGAGAGTTCTATTTGCACATTATATTTATTTCACCATATTGCACAATACTACCACTATGCTAAATGGTCAAGATTTTGAACATATCTGGCAATGTGACAGATCATCTATAACTGCATTGTGTGCAGCATTCCCTTTTATTCCCCTATGCTTTACTGGTCAGTGCCTTCACAGTAGCTGTGCAAGTGCACATCTTAGAAAGTATTTTACACATGCACAGCCTCCAAGTCCTGAAATTCAACTGGTGTGCAGTTTAAAGACAAATAAAAAGCATACGCCATCAACAAAGCAAAACTTTCTACCATCATACTCTAAATTAATGTTCCTACATGTAAGTTAATTAAGCTTGACATCAAGCCAGAGAGTCAATGCTGACTCATCGAGGAGGGCCAAAACGTTGATCAGTGATAGTTAAAATGAGCTGTCAACTCTCTGAACCTACAACACTGGATTACTTGAATGCAGTAGATACAGCTTGGAGTTCCAATAAACAATGGATCAATTCAGAGGTGGGGCCAGCAGTAAGAGAATCGACTTGGATGTTGGTGGGTCTGTCCCAGGTGACAGCGAGGCAGTAGTAGAGAGGAATCAGCCCAGAAGCAAAAGATGGTGTCTGAGAAGTGGCGACTTCAACGTTGGTTGGATCCAGTGTAGACGGTGGAGGAGGAGGCATGGCAGCGATGATGAGCTGACTCAAGACTCTCCTTAAGCTTTATCTTTTTTTTCTTATTCTTTAAACTATTTAAAATGGTGCTGGATCACGGCAACAATGGAAAACCTTTTCACTGTATCTAACTGTTTTTATCACTGTAAAATACATGTGAAAATAAAACTATTCATTCATTCATTCAAAGCCCTGCAACAGCCTTACCACCTCCAGTCGTAAATGGTGTCAGACAAATAAATAACTAATTTGAGGTGGAGACTCCATCTTTCTCGACAGCACATGCCCAGTACATGAAACCCAAAAGGAAGGCTGAGCACTTTCAGTACTGAGTAAATAGCACTAAAGTTTATCCCAAACCAGGGATGCCTGTATTGAGATAACTCGATTACACTAGGTCATGTGAAGAAATGGTTCCACCTGCTACAAAAAGCAAAGGCTATGGGCTCTCTGAACAGCTCAGCTGTGGTGCTTAGGAGTCATGTTCCACAATTTGCTGAACCCGAACCTAGGTATGTAAGTACAGCTACAATATTACAATACAGCTACAATCTATCCAATGTGAAAAACTGCCCCATCCCCAATAAAAGATGGCAGCCGAACTGGAGAGAGAGCTGATGATGACGACAATATCAGAGATCAAGTAATCCAGAGGTCCAGGCTAATACTCTGGGAACATGGATTCAACTCCTATCAATGCGGCTAGTGGAATTTAAATTCTTTTAACCTGAAATGTTCAGCTGGCCTCCATAAAACTATCAATGATTGTAAAAACCAGTCTTCTCTCTATGCCCTTTACAGAAGGAAATCTTCTGTCAATATCTAATCTGGTTTACATGTGACTGCAGCAAATTGGGATGGGCAGCAAGTACTAGCCTTGCTAGGAATGCCCACATCTGAAAACAGAATAACGAAAAATAAAACAACAGGGCAAATCCAATCTTGTCAAGTATCATATCATGCTGTTCTCAACCAGCAGAGCAATGAGACTGTTTTCAACATCAGGCACCAGTGGACCAACAATAGCTTCAATTTTATCAAAGCTCTTTTATCCAATGAAATCATAAGTAAACTACCAAATGACTGGAACCATACCCAACACAAAGGAAAACCATGGTGATTGGCTATGCTGATAGAACTCTAAACAAACATCACTGCAGAAGAACAAGAGACAGATGTCCTCGGCCTGACATCTTCAATGACTGAAAGAAGGAAAGAGTTTTGCTGATGTTTGAAATGTCCAGTTCATTCACAACTTGGCACATAACAAAGGCAGTCTGTGCCACATGCAACAAAGCATAGATTGCGCTCAGTCTTGGGCTAAATGGCAAGTAATATTCACGCTACACATTGTGAAACAATGACCAAGGCTAGCAGAGTTTAACCATTTACTTTGAGTTTCGACCATATTTCTATCACTGAACCCAACAGCATCATTTTCACAGAGAATTATCATTGATCAGAAGCCTAGCTAGATAGACATATAAATGTAATGGCTACAAGGGCGGGTCAGAGAGTGGGAATTCTGAGCAATTAACTCAAGTTCTGATTCCCTAAAGCTTTTTCATTACTTACAAGTCACATCAGACATGTATTGGAACACTCTTTATTGGCTGGATCAGTGCAGCACAAATTACATAGGATGTTTCACACCATCATACCTACTTGATTGGCACCCACCCACCATTTTCAACATTCATTCCCAGCACCACTGGCACACAATTGTTGCAGCATTATCATCTACAAGTTGAGCTGCAATAATTCACAAAGGTTTCATCACCTGTGCCTTTCAAACCCATAATCCCTACCACCCAAAACAAGGCAACAGGTGTATGAGAAAGTCACCAGATCCAGGTAACTCAGCAATATGAATTTGGAAATACATCATAATTCTTTTACTGCCCCGCAATCAAAATCCTGAAATTCTCTGGGTGTAGATACATTACTTGGACTATAGCAACGTAAGGCAGCAGTTCACCAATTTCTCCAGGGCAATTAGCAACATACACTTTGACTTGTCAGCAGCATCCACAATCCCATGATAAAGCAGCAAAAACAAAATCCTTGAGCAACACAGCCAAGGGCAGTACAGTGGCTCAGTGGTTAGCATCAGTGCCTCACAGTGCCAAGGACAGGGTTCGATTCTACCCTTGGGAGTTTGCACATTCTCTCCATGTCTGTTTGGGTTTCCTCTGGGTGCTCCGGTTTACTCCCACAGTCCAAAGGTATGCGGGTCAGGTGGATTAGCCATAATAAGTTGCCTATAGTGTCCAAGGATATGCAGACTAAGTAGACTAGCCATGGGAAATTCAGCAATAGGGTGCAGGGTGAGTCTGAATGGGGTCTTGGAGGATCGGTTGAATTCTATGGGCTGAAAAACCTGTTTCCACATGGTAGGGATTCTATCATTCAAAGATAAAACCTGACTCCAGGTCAGATTAAAACTAAAGTACATGCTATATTTAGAAACTAGATCTTCAAGGGATTCATGTAGTATATGTAATATCAAGAAGGAAAGACAATCACACAGTTAAACTTTATCAAAATTACAGAGTGATCAGAACACTGAAGGTGGTCATTTGGCCACTCCTGTCATTTGTCTATGTATAGTAAAGTAGTAAACCATCTAATGCCACTCCCTGCCTTTTTCTTATAGCCCTTCACAATATTACCTTTTAAGATAGTAATCCAGTTCCTTTAGGAAGTTTCAATTGATGCTGCCTTCACCAATCTCAGGCATGTATGCCAGATCCTAGCCACTCACTGCAACAAAATTATTTTCCTCAGGCTGACGTTGCTTCTTTTGCCAATCGTCTTAAATTTGTGCCCTATGTTCATTAATCCTTCCACGAAATAGGAATTTTTTCCCTATCAAGTCTGTCCATATTTTTTAGGATTTTGAATAAGGCAAAGGAGCATGCTTTTCAGCCCCCAGCCCACTCTCCCATTCAATTAGGTAATACCAAATGTATTGACTAGCTTTTCAAGTTAATTAGTTTGGTGGAACATAGCTCACAGCAAACATCTTTCCTTAGATAAAGGAAGCTAAAATTGCACACAGTACTTTGAGTGCAGTCTCGCCATGGGTCTACATAACCACAGAAACACATTTGCTTCTGTAGTGAAATACTCTGATTATAAAGCGTACCACTGGCTTCTTAAGTGCTTGTCATATTCCGATATTAATCCGGAAGTATTAATACCTCCACAAATGATTTGGACGTGGGGATTAAATCTAATAGCTGGGGAAACAATAATTTGAGAATATGTATAGGGTATGAGCAGGTAGGGAAAGAGTTAAGCTTTAAGTATTGTGAAACAAGACTTTCAGCAGAGCACGAGTCTGATCAGATAAGAATTTGGAATCAACAATGGAGTGCTGGAGGCAAGAGTGGTGGGTTAACAAGGTGAAAAGCATCCATTACGTAGAGCCATTTAACAACATGTGGGCGGCACGGTGGCACAGTGGTTAGCACTGCTGTCTCACAGCGCCTGAGACCCGGGTTCAATTCCCGACTCAAGCGACTGACTGTGTGGAGTTTGCACGTTCTCCCCGTGTCTGCGTGGGTTTCCTCCCACAGTCCAAAGATGTGCGGGTCAGGTGAATTGGCCATGCTAAATTGCCCGTAGTGTTAGGTAAGGGGTAAATGTAGGGAATGGGTGGGTTGCGCTTCGGCGGGTCGGTGTGGACTTGTTGGGCTGAAGAGCCTGTTTCCATACTGTAAGTAATCTAATCTAAAAAAAACATTGGAAGCATTCAGTGTGTAAGGTCAGTTTAACAAGGTGAAAAATATTCATTATGTGAGGCCAGTTACAGTTAAGAACATTCATTGTGTAACAGCAGATGGCTTAGTCTTTACTACTGACACTTACTGATTATAACGGTCATCCAATCAATATGTATGTTACCTTATCTGGATGTTGCTTCCTGTAAAATGACTATATAATTCATTAATAATCTGTTGTTCAGAAGATGATCAAGAACTCATATCTCTGTGCACATGGGCAATTGTCCTCTCTCCCTCCAGGGCCCGGAATAAAAATGGAGGTAAAATTATACTATGTCTGAGCATTTTGCTTCGAGCGAGGGGGGAAATGGTCCTCATGATACCCCTCTAGTCACAGCTTGTTAACCTGAAAATAACTGATCTTTCCCCTGCCCCACACTGTTGTCTGACAACGAACCCATTCTCAATCTACAACAGTGCATTACCTCCAAAACCATGTTCTTTAATTTTGTTTACTAACCTCTTCTGTGGGACCTCATCAAAAGCTTTCTAAAACTCTATATATTTCCATTAAATCTCCACCTTACACTCTCATCAGGGAGGATAGTCCCAATTTGAATATTTCTAAGGAACTGAAGTTTCTCAGCCTTAGAATAATTCTTCTGAATCTTTCTACACCCTCTCCCACTGTCTCTCCGCATTTTTTTTTGTAGTGCATGGTCCCAGAAGTACACAACTCTCAACTTAAAGCCAAACAAGTTTTTGTTGTTAATCTTTTGTAATCTGCAGAGTTCAGATGAAGTCCACTCTAAGTTCTAGGACACAGATAGCTTGCAGTGGAATAGCAATAATGTAAAACCCATTCATTGCACTTACAATTGTCAGGTTAGGAATTTAGTTGTCACAAGATTTTTGGGGGTTCAATGCCAGCCCTTTCATTCAAAAACTTAGTAAGCCATTCATTGATTGTCAGGTTGTGATAATACTCTTTACAGCACTTATTGTTTAGTCAACACAAATATTATAAATATCACAGACAGCAAAAATATTTCAGTCTGCATGCCTCAGTATTACACTTCATTATTTTTTGAACTAACATGTTGGAAAATTATTTATGGAGAAAAATGTTATGGCTAAATACGAAACTTTAAATAAAAGAATATCGGAAGTTTCATTCAGTAAAAGCGCTATAATGCTTGTTTAGAGAATCAAACTCGCAAATAGCTAAAATTCACATTGCATTAGAGCAACCAGGTTTTTCCACTAGAGAGCAAACTACAATGGCAGACTCCCATTTGATTCTCTCACAGAGTAGAAAAAGCATTCCAACAGGCTATAATTCAACTAGGATGAAATCATGAAGATAGCATCCCTATGAGATTTTGTTTACTTCTAAATACATCAAATCACATACTGCAGTCATTTCAGCAGACATCAGTTTTAAATTATTTCTTTACCCTGAGAATCAGACAAACTTTTCTTTCCAAAAACAAGATGTGTGCAAATTAAATTAATTAAAATATAGAAAAATAACAGAAAGCTCAATTTCCGTAAGACCACAAGATATGGGTGCACAATTAGGCCGTGCAGCCCATTAAATCTGCTCTGCGATTCAGTCGTGGCTGATATATTAGCCTTCTTCCATAACCTTTGATCCCCTTACTAATCAAGAACATATATCTGTCTTAACACACTATGACTAGGCCTCCAGAGCCTTCTGTGGCAATGGGTTCCTCAGGTATACCACCATTCGGTGAAGAAATTCCTCACCCTAGTGCTGAAGGGCCATCCCTTCATCTGATGCTGCATTCTCAAGCCCTCTCCTACTAACAGGAACATTAACTCTGTATCTATCTAGCCGTGCCTCTCAGTATTCCCTACTTTTCAATGAGCCCCACCCCCCTCATTTTTTAAACTCCATCAAATACAATCAGAGTCCTGAACGGCTCTTCATATGACAAGCCTTTCATCAGCAGATCATTCCTGTAAACTTCCTCTGGACTCCTACCAAGGCCAGCACATCCTTCCTTAGTTACAGGTGTTACGATATGGGGTAAAACCTTCTGCTAACTTAAACAGAGACGCTCATCTCACACCATAATCTGTTAAATTTCGAGAGACAAAGAACTGTTCCAGATTTCACTATTTAAAATGAAAATTAACAATTTTATTCTTTAAGTCCAACAGAGAATGTTTTACAACAATTAACAACTCCATTCTCTCAAACCTATATCTTTTACCTCCCACTCTACAATACTGGTCTGATAAAAAGAAACCCAATGAAGATTTACAAACAAATTAATCACGTTTTAAAACCAGTCAGCTTTCTCGATTTTCCTCTTTTTCTGGGTCGTCTCTTCTTCGATCTTCTGCTGCACAACTTTTCTTATGGGCAGGTACCTTTCAGAGAGCTATTTAGCTAGCTGTCTATACTTGTTGGTGCTTGCCAGTTCACCCCCTAACTATTTAAAATGTTTGGTTTTATACCCCAAAACATTAGATCATTTCATTGTTTTGATGACATCAAAATACTAAATTCAAATTCAATTGGATTTTGGTATTTAAACAGATTGGCCAAATTTGAATTTGTTTTTATTCCATGGGGAACCTTATCAAACGCCTTATTGAAATCCATATACACCACATCAACTGCTTTACCCTCATCCACCTGTTTGGTCACCATCTCAAAGAACTCTAAGGTTTCAGAGGCATGACCTACCCTTCACAAAACTGTATTGACTATCCCTAGTCAACTTATTCCTCTTGAGATGATAAATCCTATCTCTTATAAACTATCCAACACTTTACTCACAACCGATGTAAGGCTCACTGATCTATAATTACCAGGGTTGTTTCTACTCCCCTTCTTGAACAAGGAGGCAACATTTGGTATTCTCCAGTCTTCTGGCACTATTCCTGTAGACAATGGTGACATAAAGAACAAAGCCAAAGGTTCTTCAATTTCCTTCCTGGACTCCCAGAGAATCCTAGGATAAATACCACCTGTTCATGGGGACTTATCTATTTTCACACTTGCCAGAACTGCTAACATCTCCTCCTATGAACCTCAATCCTGTCTAGTCTAGCAGTTTGTATGTCAGTATTCTCCTCGAAAACAGATTTTTCTGGTGTGAATACTGACAAAAAATATTCATTTAGTGCTTCCCTATCTCCTCAGACTACCCACACAACTTCCCACGACTATCCTTGATTGGCCCTAATCTTATTCTAGTCATTCGTTTATTCCTGATATACCTATAGAACGCTTTAGGGTTTTCTTTGATCCTATCTGCCGATGACTTCTCAGGTCTCCTCCTGGCTCTTCTTAGATCTCTCTTTACGTCTTTCCTGGCTAACCTGTAACTCTCTAGCACCCTAACTGAGCCTTCGCATCTCATCCTAACATTAGCCTTCTTTTCCGTTTGACAAAGAGATTTCGCTTATTTAGTAAACCACAGCTCCTTCGCTTGACCACTTCCTCCCTGCCTGACAGGCACATATTTATCAAGGACACACAGTAGCTGTTCCTTGAATAAGCTCCACATTTCAATTGTGCTCATCCCTTGCAGCTTGTTTCTCCATCCTATGCATCCTAAATCTTGGCTCTCAAATTGAGGATGAACTCATACTGCCACGGTCGCTAAAATTTCCTTCACTTTAAGCTCCCTAACCAAGTCTGCCTTATTACACATCACCAAATCTAAAACTGCCTGCTCCCTCATGTGCCCTACCACAAGCTGCTCCAAAAAAAAACTCTGAGACATTCAGCAAATTCCTTCCCTTGGAATCCACTGCTAACCTGATTTTCCCAGTCTACTTCACATTAAAGATCATTATGAGTACAGTAATACCACCTTTTTAACTCCCAATTCATTTTAGCCTCACATCCTGGTCACTGCTGAGAGCCTGTACATAACTCCCTTCAGGGAGTTTTTTCTTCCCTTTGCAGCTCAATTCTATCTAGATTCTACACCTTCCAAACCTATGTTGCTTCCTGCTCTCAATTTAATTTCATTTTTTAATTTATATTTTTATTGAAAAAAAATTTGAGATTTTTGTTTTACAAATTTACAAAATTAATACAAAAAAAAGTATCCACTTTACAACATAACAGCACCAATATAAAATTAAGAAACCTAACTACTAAACTACCAAAACACAAAATAAAATATAGAAAAGACGACTCTATACATTAAAAAAAAATCACAGTACCGTACAATACTAACAATAACCAAAGAGAGAGAGAGAAAAAAAAAGAAAATAAATAATTAAATAAATGCATTCAAAATAAAGTCATATCATGTTATAACAAAACCCATATTTATACGGGATTCTTCCTCCTCCCGGAGGCCCCTGGACCAACCAACACCGTCCTCGCAGCTAAGCAAAGGCCCTAAACATTATGGCCGATACATCTGCATTGGTGTAGTTCAAAAAGGGCTGCCATGTTCTATAAAATAATTCCGTTTTTTGGTGCACCATATTCGTAAGGAAATCTGGGGGATATATTCCATAACTATCCTATGCCAATTCCAAAGTTCTGGGAGACGTTCGGATACCCAACTTAGTAAAATGTTTTTCCTCACACAAAAGGAAAAGGATAGTGAATAGTTTCTTCCCATCAGCATCTAGAGAAGGGAAATTTGGAAAACCCAAAAGAAGATACACTAGGTCCAACCCAATCTCTGTTCCCAAATCTTTGCCAACGCTATCCCAATATCTATGAATCTTAAGGCATGTCTACAATGAGTGAGAGTACTAACTTCTATTTTACATTTAGGGCATATTGGGAATGCTCCTGCCTTGAACTTTGCAAGTTGCTCTGGTGCTATATGAGTCCTATGAAGTATCTGGAATTGAATAGCCTGAGTTCTATTACAGATAGAGATCTACCTGGTATTTTCCCAGACATCCTCCCACATCTCTTAAGGAGATTTCCATCCCGAATTCTTGATTCCGGGTTTTATATAACCATTCCATGTTCTTCAAATACCTTATTACGTAGCAAGTGGTATGGAGTACTGACCGAGGCGCACCCATTGGCCAAAGCACTCTCCTTTCCATATCCGATTTATAAGGATTAGTTATCAATGTGGTCTTTTATTGTATGAAGTCTCAAACTTGAAAATATCGAGAAAGGTCCATGCTGGGCAACCCAAACTTCCAACGCAACTGTTGGAAGGACATCATGACTTCCCCATCGAACAGATTTCCCAAACAGAAATACCTCTGGACTCCCAGAGTTTAAATCCAGCATCAGTCAGGCCTGGCTGAACTCCCACTGCAGTGGAAACTTGATTATCCGAACAAGATGGGTGGGCACTATTTCGTTTGGATAATGGACTCTTTGGAAAATCAATTAAATGCCTTTCCTCTGGGACTCAGTTTTTAAAGCCTGCTTGCCATTCAGGAGACTGCAGCAGTACGTAGTACGTGAGGCCTGGACCCCAACACCACACACCCCCCGCCCGGTCCAACACTTTCCCTCGTCTGCCTCCCCCCCCCTCCCCCCCCGGTCTATCCCTGCCCCCAACCCGGTCCAACTCCGCCACCCGTGCACCCCCCCCCCCCCCCCCCCACCGCATAAAACCTGGTCCAACCCTGCCCCCCCAGCACAAAGCATGTGAACCCTCACCCCCAACACAGACACCCCCGTCCACCTCCAAGACTGTACACCAACAACAAGACTGCTGCTGCAGCTACCTTTGTGGGGTAAGTCTCCAAATAGCGCACAGCCCCACACACAACTTTTTGCTGCAGATTTTTGACAGGTTCCATCTTTGCCCTGCACAGGTTGGAGAGATTATTCCTGGGAAGCAAGGGGGTGGGGGAGGTGGTTAGGGTACACCCCTCTGTAGAACTCCAGGGAAGTGTGGGGAGAGAGAGGGAGGGCGGGAGGTCAGTCATTTGGAGACGGTGCCTGTTTAATCACTGTAACAAAAGACACGATCACTGTTGGAAACACATCTTTGATGTAATGTTTCTATCGGGACCTTAAGATCTCCTTTCGATAATCCGATTTTCGGATAATTGGCATTCGGATAATCAAGGTTCCCCTGTATAGGAGTGGAGAGGAGGTTTTTGTAAACTACCCTCATCCTGTCGCATCATCTTTCAAGCTTTGATTCTGTTTAATATAACTGGATCTTTACAATACTCCATCATAACTTTCATCTTATCCATAAATAATGGATTGATGAGGGGACATTTTGCTTGGGAGGCCTCAATATTCAACCAGATTGATTGTGGGTCACTGAAGACCCAATCAGTTACATATGATTACAGAGAACTCAGTTGGTACCTCCTGAAATCCGGAAAATCCAGACCTCCCCTGACTTGTGGGAGCTGCAACCTATCTAATTTAATAAGGAGCCCGCCTGTGACTCCAAATAAAGGAGCTGAAGCAACCATAGAGCTTGTCTCGGCAACATAAAGGGGAGCATTCTCATAGGGTATAATAGGCAAGATAGAATATTCAGCTTGACCAAGGTTATTCTTCTTAGCTAGGATAATCGAGAGATCTTCCTGGCGTTGGAGATGCTGCCTTATTTTCTCTAATAAGTGTGTATAATTAGCTTTATATAGCTGACCAAATACCAGGGTAATAAAAATACCTAAATAAAGAAAGCCTCCCAGTAACCACAAAGGGGAAGCGGGATATGCTGGTAAGACCTCCTAGCGGCATGGCCTCTGATTTCATAAAATTAATTTTGTAACCTGAGAACATACCAAATAAGTTAACCATTTAAATTAAGCGGGGCACAGATGCCAATGGATCATTTACGAAAAGAAGGATGTCGCCTGCATAGACAGTGATTTTGTGATTATCTGATCCAACCTCTGGAGCCGTTATATAGGGGTCAGTTTTGTATGGCTTTCATGAGCGGCTCAATCACCAGCGTAAATAATAATGGTGAGAGAGGGCAACCCTGACAACAACCTCTGCCAACACTAAAGCTATTTGGCCTTATCCCGTTTGGGATCATGATATAATACTGCAACTCACTTTGTAAAGACCTTTCCAATACCAAACCATTTCAAAGTATAAAAGAGATATGGCCATTCTACTTGATCAAATGCCTTCTCTGCATCTAGGGAGATGACTAATCCTGGTATCACTCCCTGCTGGCAGACTTGTACCATGTTTAACACTCTTCTAATGTTATTAGTTGATCTGTGACCCTCAACAAACCCAGTCTGATCCTCTTATAATAAATTGTAAAACCCTCTCCAGTCTTAATACCAACATTTTTGAGAGAATTTTAAAGTCCACATTCAATAAGGATATAGGTCTGTATGAAGTACAGTCATCTGGGGCTTTTCCTTTCTTAAGAGAGAGAGCTGCTTGTTTCTCTCAGACAAGGTGGGAGGCTACCCTGAATGTGTGCATAGTTATACATACCTATAAGTGGTCCAGCCAAATAGTCTATAAATTCTTTATAGAACTCAGCCTGGAGTCAGTCTGGTCCGGGTGCTTTTCCGCTCTGGAGCTGCCTCACCGCCTTCTGGACTTCCTGGGTTGTCGGGGGGGCATTCAAAAGTGACACCTGCTCTGAGGTTAGGTCCGAGGGGGGCCAGATTCTTTTAAACAAAGACTCCATCTTCCTCGTTGTATCCTCACAGTCCGCCGACTTATACAATTCGAAATAGAACTTTCTAAAGGCTGCATTAATCTTTTTAGGATCACAAGTCAGGGTACCAGCACCCCCTCTAATAGACATAATGGATTGGGGAGTCTTTTTCTTTCTGCCAAGGTATGCTAGATACCTGCCCAGCTTATTGCCGTATTCAAATAATCTCTGCTTCGTAAGCAGTATCCCCCTCTTTGCTGTTTGAGTAAGTGCGGTATTCAAAGTTGCCTGAGGGCTGAAATCCACTGTGGCTTAGTAATAGAGAGCCTATCAGCATACGCTGTCTCAGCCGCTTTCAGGCATGCCTCGAGCAGACGCTGTTGTTCTCCCTTTTGTCTTTTTTGGGTGGCAGAATATGGGATAACCAAGCCAAGCGCATATGCCTGAGCAGTCTCCCACATCACCAATGGGTTATTGGCCATGCCTGAATTGATATCCCAGAAAGTTTTAAATTCCTGTGAGAAATATTCTGTGAACTTACTATCTTTCAATAGGGAAGAGTCCATACGCCATTGTCGGGAACCCATCTCGTCATCACTAACC
This sequence comes from Hemiscyllium ocellatum, assembly GCF_020745735.1. Lineage (NCBI taxonomy): Eukaryota > Metazoa > Chordata > Chondrichthyes > Orectolobiformes > Hemiscylliidae > Hemiscyllium > Hemiscyllium ocellatum. Next base: position 158,861,591 of record NC_083401.1, on the reverse strand, counting down.
TTAACCCCCATATATACTGCTGCGTGGTCAGAAAAAGTTAAATTACCTATTTTACAAAACAATATCAAATTCAGAAAGGTTGAGAGGACAAAAAAAATATCGATTCTGGTATGGCACTTGTGTGGATTAGAATAAAAAGTAAAATCTCTACCCTCAGGGTGAAGATACCTCCACACATCTACCAGCCCAACTCCCTATTCAGATCAGCCAAATGCCTACAGCTCAGAGCTCCCAGGTATCCTGTCCACCTCTGGGTCGATAGTACAATTAAAATCTCCCCCTATAACGTGTGATGCACCCAGAGAGCCACCAACTTGGAGAATGCATCTGTTACAAATTTAAAAGAATGTGCCGGGGGCAATAAACATTCAAAATCCCATATTCCTTTCCATATATGAGGGCTTTAAGTAATAAATATCGTCCGGATGCATCTTTTATCTGGCTCATCATTAAGAAAGGAAGATTCTTCCGGATAAGAACAGCCACTCCCCTACTTTTTGAGCTAAAAGATGAAAAGAACACCTGGCCAAATTCACCCTCCCTATCAGGTATATGTGTCTCCCGTAGAAGGGCTACATCAACCGTCTCTTTTTTAAGACTTGATATCTTTTTCCTTTCAATTGATGAGTGGCTCCCCTTGACATTCCAGGTACACCATTTAAATGAATGACTAGCCATGTTTGCTCAAGCAAGTCCGAGACCCCCCAGGAGGAAGAACCTCACTCAAAAGTAGAGACCATTAACAATTCACATATAAAAACAACCTTTAAAGCAACTAAATCAAAACAGCTAAGAATTACTCCTTAAAAAAAACATAAGACATAATTAAAAGGAGACTTTCTCCCTTGTCCACAGGAGGCACTCCTACCTTCCAGTAATCCCACCATAACACATCCCAGCTGGAGCCATGCCCTCGGCCCAGATATTACAAAATAAGATAAACAAATGCCAATATTTTATAATACGAGAGATAAAAGTGGGCGACCAACCCACCCCCCTCTATATTACCACCTAGGCACTCTTAACAAAACAGCAACTTAAAATAAAATATATAAAATTACAATCCCAGCAAATATTAAGCAACAACTCAGAAACATCTCCCAACAATCGGATAAACCAAGTTAGTTGTGGATAAGAGTCAAAAGAAAGAAGAAAGATTCCCCCCCGAGGAAAGATGGAAAAGAGAAAGAGGGAAAGAGGAGGAGAAAAAACAGAAGGGGGGGTAAAATAAAGTCATTATCCATATAGTTCAAGTCCCGCAGTCTACTTGAGAGCATCCAAAAATTCTTTTACTTTTTCCAGCAATCCGAAGTTAAACACAGATCCTCCATGACTGAAGCGCAGTGTTGCTGGGTATTTTATGGAATATTGAATATTTAAATCCCTCAGACGCTTCCTTACCTCGTCAAATGCCTTCCTCTTGTGATCCACAACCGGAGAGAAATCCTGGACCAGCATTATTTTGGAACCCTTGTATATCATGGCTTGAGGATCCTTCCCCAAAACTCTGGAGGCCTCCAGCTGCATTTGTTCTTCCAGCTCAGACTCCAGCTTCAACAGCTGTGGGAGCCATTGCTCCAAAAACAAAAAAATCAACAAGCTGGCCTTCCTCCTCCTGTTCAGGAAGGCCCAGCAACTTCGATTTTTGAGGTCATCGATATGTTCTTCTATGGCCCGGACTCGGCCTTCCAGAGCCCAAACCTGTCGCACAGAGGATTCAGCAGCGGTCTTGGAGGCCGCAGCACATTGATCCGGCCCTCCAACACGCTGCCCGAGTTTCTTGATCATGCTTCTGCAGCATCATCGAGATCGACTGCCACCTGGACCGGGTCTCTTCAATCGATGCGTCAATCTTCTCTTGGAGCTGAACAAACTCCAAGATCAGGCTCGCCTCTGCAGGTAAGTCCCCTAGGGCGGTCGCGGACGTGTCTGTTTCTATTGGAAGGGGGGGCCTACCTGTGGGGAACTCTGTGATCCTTTACCTTTGGTCATTTTAAAATGTATCAAACTGCTAGGTTTGATGCAGAATGACCAAAGCTGCTGGGAAAAGGCTATTTTTAACAGTTTAGAAAGTGAGGAGAGGGTAGGTACCCCACCTTGTCTGGGTCCTGGACAGAAATCAGCAAACTCAGACCTACTAGGTCGCCGCCATCTTGAATCCCCTCATTTCATTTCTTGATAATCTGGCAACTCACCACCTCTGTCCACCTGATAGTCCTTTTGATAGAATGCATATCTCCTTGGATATTTAGTTCCCTGATCCCTTTGCAGTCATGTCTCCACAACATCATACCAGCCAATTTGAAATTACACGACAAGCTCACTCATCTTGTTTTGTAGACTGCTCACAATTAAGTACATTGCCCTTAGCTATGTTGGCCACTCCCCTTCTCATAGATGCTCCCTTATCTGCTGTGCCTCAAGTTAGACTTCTCATCTTTTCTATATACTGTCTGATAACTTGTTATGGAAACTAAGAATCTCTCCTGAGCTCTCCCCTTCCTTTGACTAGTTTAAAATCCTTCTGATCTCTATTTGTGCGTTCAGTTCATCTCCCTTAATGCATGAAGCATTCAACTAAAGATACGAAGCCTTTTAAATTTGTTTCAGAAAAAAGAAACAAGTTGGTTCAAAATTTGCATAAAAACTGCATAAAATGATTATGCTTCAGAACTTAGAAGAGGAACATGTGAAACTCCATTGTACAATAAAAGATTCTTTTCTTGGATGTGTTGAGATCGGGATCCATGCAGTATAAGAACTCAAAATGCAGTATAAGGACAACATTCTTCCCCGATCCCCATAAAAACCTGCCATTAAGGACTTATTACAAAAAATCCTCATGTTAATCTAACTGCTTTAAAGTCACATTCCAAGACTATGCCACCCTGTACCAGATAAATTAGATGATTCTGACTTCAAAATAATATTAACATGGAAAAGAAATTCGGCTTTGTGCAAACAGAGCGCATCTGAAAATACTCAAGCATAGTAAAACAGAAATAGTATTCAAGCGGTTTTTACAATTACTCTTATTATTCATTGAATTTTTGTAAATGGTAAAGTTAGACAATATTGTGAATCCCATCTATTCAAGGAAAATCTTGCTCAGGAAATTTTCCTGAAACTATTGTGAAAAACACAGGAAATGGCCCTTTACCTCATTGCTGCTTCTGAGATCTTGCTGTTTTAAATTGGAGCGAAGTCTGCCTAAAAAACAATTAAATTCAATATACATGCAATAATACGAGAAGTTCTCAGAAATGTTGTTTAAAGAAAATGCTCATCTTTTTTTTATTGTACACTACTACAGTATTAGTCAAGGGGTCACATTTTCTCCAATTTCTATTTGATGTCCAAATATGATTCGCTGCAAAGATATACAGCAACTAAAGGAAGTTTCCACTAAGATAAATACTAACAGTCAAGTAATTGAAAAGGTTGAAGAAGTAATTCAACTCTGAACATGAAGCAGAAAAGAATGAGAAAACCCACACTAAATGCAGGTAATCCAACAGTATTACTGAAATCACCTTTGTCATTTTTGTTTATGCTCTTAGTTTGAAAGAAATTGGAATAGCTCCCTCTTGATTTCCAGGTCAACTTACAGCCAAACTAAATCACATGTCATCTTAAATTGCCATATCAAATGATAATTAGCTTTCATGAAAGCACAACTTGCAGTCAGTATGTGAAAAAAAAGCCTTTGCACATTGGCCTATGAAGCACAAGTCAAATGAGCATTCATTTTGTCTGGTCAGCAAACAGATAAGAGAAAGCAATATCTTCCACAACCCTGTTAACTGGATATTGTTCATGTTTATGTTTAATACTGAACATTTTTAGGTGAATGAGAGAAAAAAACCTTTAAAACAAAGAAAAACTGTGCTTTATTAGAGTCTGCAGTTCCATACAATGGGACACTTTTTAAACTTATTTGAAGCTTCGCACAGTTAAAATAGGGCCCAACAATTCGATTCTCCTCTGCTAACAGGCGTTATAACAAAAGGTCATGTTATTAGATTAACAATTGAGAGACTCAAGCTTAATTTTCATAAGATTTTGAGAATTTTTCAAAACCACTGGATATCTCTAAGTGCTTTATAGCTGAAGTGTGGTCACTATTATGATATAGGAATGTGGCAACCAAATTACACTAAGTAAACTCGCACAAATAGCAATGAGATAATCTTGAGACAGTTCTTTTTGAGAGATGTTGAGGAATAAATATTGGAATAGGACACTGGGGATAACTCATCTATTTATTTTCAAATAGTACCATGAAATCTTTACATTCACCTGAGCACTTCGATGGGACCTCAGTTTAATCCCTCAACTGAAAAGGCACTTTTCAGTACTGCCTCAGTAGTGGAGTGAACAGTCAGCCTGGATTCTTGTGCTTTTGAAATTTAAAATGTTTAGAAATAAGCTGGCATCAGTAAAAGTGACCATATAAAAGGCAATTGGTTCATTAATAGCCTCCAAGGAAATCCTAGTGACTCTGGAGTCATGTATGAATCCAGCCCTCAGCTGTATAAAATTGCGAAATAACTGTACTGGTTCAATGTCAAAGCCCACAACCATCCTTACAAAGACAAGAAGAGCTACAAATTCTATCCATGCAAGCAACATTCATATCCAGAAAGTAAACTGTAAAACATCTCAGGGTGCACTCCATAAACAGCAACTGGTCCCATCCTCTGTCCATAAAGGATGGGGAGCAACAAAGCACAGACCTGACCAAATCATCACAGCACATCGCAAACTAACTTATCACAGAGTTCAGCACTTTAAAGCTCATTGACATCTTACCTGCAATGCTGCTGCTAGGTTGCTCTGCATACTGGCTCAGACATGCTTTCTTAGTGCTCTCTTGGGCACTGACAGCATTGGCCATGCACTTTCGCACCTCATCCAGAACTTACAGATTCACAGCAGTTCTATCTTGCCTTTTAATACAGGCAGCTTGTCATGGTTGGCAGTAATGATCAGAAAAGGTAATGGACCATTTTATTAAATGGCAGTTTACTACATCAATATCATATCTACAGCGTGTGCCAGCATCTTACATGGCTAACACCCTGCATGTGTTTTAACCAAATGGTTGAAGGAGGTTCTCAAGTCCAGTCAAGAGGGACTATGGCCAATTAAAATGTACTGTCACATTCAGTTAAAAGTAATGGCTGATCAGAGAGAATGTTTCAGTGGTCCTACTGCACTTACAATCAGGTGTAGTATTGTATTTGAGAGACATGGCTTGTGCTGCATAATCTGTACAAGTCAACGGTGTCAAATGTTCACATTGAAGCATCTTACTGCCCTTCTTATTGGAGTCCTACATGTCACTTTATCAATGATTGTGCTTAAGTGACTCTTGCGTGTGCTGAGTACTAACTGATCAAATTAGTAAGGAGCTGCTTTATTTTTGTTCTTCTCCATGTAAGTCCATTGGGACCAGCAGCTATGGATCCAGCCACTGCAGATGGATTCGTCACTGTGGTTGCTGGACAACAAAGGCTGACAGAAATTAAGGAGGAACAGATGCATTTTCACACCCAGACCCAGCAGCTGAATAGCCTCCACATAAATTCACATCTAAAGGTCTTTTCAGGGTGTGGATATGGGCATTCTTCCAGATGGGCAAGGCACAATGTCAATGATGAATGAGGATATTCTGGAACACCTTCGCAGTACTAAGTCATCTGTTGGATCCTTCCGGATGCAGGGCACTACAGGCTATATCTGTCCCCTGATAGCTGTGGCAGAAGAAGGTCATTGTATCTGCAGTGATTGTTTCTCAGCAAGTATTCCTTTAAGGCATCTAGCCGTTGAAAGAAAGCAGGAAACTTGAGAATTATTCCAAATGTAGGCATTGTGGCAGCTTTCAGGGTACCTGGTGTAGATGCACATGTTGCTTTAATAGCGTGCAGACAATATCAATAGTGGGAAAGGGTCCCATTTGGCTTGTGCCTAAGTTATTTGTAATCATTAGAACCACATAAGGGAAAATGATAACTAAATGGTATTAACACTAGGTTATTAATGTCCTAGGGACCCATGTTCAAATCCTGCCATGGTAAATGGTGTAATTTGAATTCAAAACAAAAATCTAGGATTAAGACTCTAATGATGTCCATGAAACTATTACCGATTGTCAAAAACCCATCTGGTTCATTAATGTCCTTGAGGGAAGGAAATCTGTCATTCATACCCGGCTTGGCCTGCATGTGGAATCCAGACCCACAGCAATGTGGTTGACTGTCAATTGCCCTCTGGGCAATTAAGAACAGTCAATAAATATTGGCCTGGCCAGCAACAACCATACCCCATGAATGAAAAAAAAGAGAGAAATCTTCGAGATCTACACCAGGAATCCTGATAGAAGCCTCAATGCCTACAGTCTTGATAATTTCCTGTTTTATTTCAATGGCTGGATGCCTTAAAAGGAAAAAGGTGTTGAGAGATAACCCTCAGCAGATACAATTACTTTTTTTGTCACAGTGATTAGGGGACAGATGAAAGACCTGCTCAAGAGCAGGTTCCAATTTTTGAAAAAGTATGGTTGGGGAGTCCTTGCAATGCACTCCAAGACTTAATTAATGCCTGCTTCCAATAGACTAGGACAGGGTTGGGTGAAGAGATTCATTTATTGATTGTAAATTTGTTTATACTGGAAAACAAAGCAGCTGGTTTAGCTTCAAATACTAATGCAAATTTACAGTTTTCTTTCTTGGCTTTTCCTGCTGTTTAATTAAAATTAACATTAACAATTGTTTGGAGGCTTTACAACATCTGATGCTCACATATTCAACAATGTCATGATGTCAACAGTGGGTGTTAGGGAAAGTGTAGAACTCCTTCAGGTATGGTTCTAACATTATGTGGTGCCAAGGAAAGGTAGCTTGTGTAGCTGCAGCTAAAATGAGTTGATTAGATAAGTAATGATTGAAAAAGACTACATTCCTTTAATTCTATTGACAAGAAAGTATCACTCATGTAACTTATGTGCCTCAGGTGCTCTTTGTTCCTTGCTCTCCTATTGCATAGATGCAGCTAGAACATAGAACAGTACAGCACAGTACAAGCTCTTCGGCCCATGATATCATGCCAAACATTTATCATAATCTAAAATCAACCTAACCTATGCACTCTTCAACTTACTGCCATAATTGTGTTTGTCCAGCAATCACTTACATGTCCCTAATATCTCTGATTCTGCTACCACTGCTGACAGGGTATTCCACCACCACTCTCCATGTAAAGAACCTACTTCTGACATCTCCCCGATGCTTCTCTCCACCACCACCTCCCCCAAGCCCCGTCACCTTAAAATTATGACCCCTCATGACAATCATTTCTGCCCTGGGGAAAAGTCTCTGGCTATCTGCTCTATCTACGTTACAGGATCCAAGGCTGAGGTGGAAGCAGTCTTTTTTATAGTGGAGCCTGATAACCTTGAAGATTTGCATGGAATGACCTAGGGGCATTTGTAGATTAGAGTTAGGGGCCCAGGCATGCAGAGTCAGCTACAGCCTCCTCTTGAACATCTGTGAATTTGGGTATCACAGACAGAGAGGAGTTGGTAGGGCCAGGCAATTCTGAAGCATTTTAAGAGAAGACTTCCTAGGCAGAGTGGCTTCTGCGCATGGTTCTCACCTCACCTGATACCTTCTGACACCAACTATCTTGTTCGGAGGAAGGGGCAACTAAAGTGGGGTGAAGCTCCCTTGTCCTCCTGTTGCTAAAGTGATGTGGTGCAGGTCTGTCATGCAGATCCAGCAGTAAATGAGTTTTCTGCATAATCTAGCTCTCCACTTCAGCCACCAATCTGGCCATGGAGACAGTCAGATGCTCATGTGATGGAGTCAGCATGATACAGATAACGTTAGTGGCTTCCAACCTTCAATCCAATTTCCGAGAATGTCTGACAAACTTGTCTGATGTGCCCATCTCTGTTCATTCAGAGATATGGATTTAGTTACGGCCACTGTGGTGTCCTCTCCTGTCTGGGGCTGAGCAAGTGCTGGACTTCCAGGAGTCAGAATCCCTGCAGTGTGGAAGCAGGCAATTTGGCCCAACAAGTCTACAGTGACCCTCTGAAGAGCATCCCACTCTATCCCTGCAACCTTACAACTCCCTTGGCTAAACCAACTAGTCTACATATCCCTGGACAATATGGGCAATTTAACATGGCCAATCCATCTAATTTGCACAACTTTGAACTGTGGGAGGAAACCAGAGCATCAGGAGGAATCCCACACAGACGTAGGGAGAATGTGCAAACTCCACACAGAGTTACCAGAGGATGGAATTGAACCTGAGTCCCTGGTACTCAGGCAACAGTGCTAACCACTGAGCCATCGTGCAATCCTCTGGATGCAGAAAGCCTGCAACATTTTTTCCCTCAGCTAGTTGCAGAGACAGTTAAGTGAGCAAGGAGAATTAATTATGGAAAATTATGAGATAGCAGATGAATCAAGAGCTATTTTGCATCGGTCTTCTGGAGAATTCATATAACAAGGAACTAGCAATATATCAAACAATGAAAGTGAGGAACTCAAGAAATTACAATTACCAGGAATTAGCTCTTAACAAATTACTAGAGTGGTGGGTTGAAAAGGCGGCTCACTAAAGTCTTTCAGGGAAGGAAATCTGCCATCCTCATCTGATCTGGCCTATAAGTGACTCCAGCCCACAGCAATGTGGTTAACTCTCAACTGCCCTCTGAAATGGCCTAGCAAGTCGCTCAACTGTATCAATTGCTACAAAGTCTCAACAAAGAAATGAAATTGTGTAGACCATCTGGTATCAATCTAGGCACTGGAAAGGCAATGGCAGAAACAGCCCTGTCAACCCTGCAAAGTCCTCCTCACTAATGTCTGAAGACTAGTGCCAAAATTGGGAGAGCTTTCTCACAGACTAGTCAAGCAACAGCTTGACATTGTTATAATCACAGAATCATACCTTAAAGATAATGCCCCAAAAACTATAATCGCCATGCCACCAGCAGAAATGGCAGCACAGTGGTATACAGCTAGGAAGGAGTTGCTCTTCGAATCCTCAACATCGACTTTGAACCTCTTCACATCTCATGGCTTCAGGTCAAAAACGGGCACAGATACCTCCTGCTGAATACCATGCAGTATGCTCCTTTGGCTGACGAATCAATACTCCTCCAAGCTGAACAATATAAGGAAGAAGCACTGATGGTGGCAGAGGTGCAAAATATATTCTGGGTAAGGGATTCCAATCTCCACCACCAAGAGTGGCTCGGCTATAGCACTACTGATTGAGCTGTTGGGTCCGAAAGGACGTAGCTTCTAGACTGGGTCTGTGGCAGGTGATGCAAGAACCAATATGAGGGAAAACATACTTGACCTCATCCTTACCATCTGCCAAGTGCAGATGCAACTGTCCAAGATAGTACTGGCAAAAATGACCACCTCTCAGTCCTTGCAGAGAGGAAGTCCCGCCTTCATGTACAGGATACCTTCCATCATGTTGTGTGCACTATCACTGAGCTAACTGGGACAGACTTTGAACATATCTAGCAACTCAAGACTGGGCATCTATGAGGCACTATGAGGGCCATCAGCAACAGCAGAACTGAACTCCAGCACAATCGACAACTTCATGGCTTGACATATCTCCCAATCAAACACTAGCATCAAGCCAAAGCTTCAACCAGGGTTCAATGGAGAGTGCAGGAGAGCATGCCAGGAGCAACAACAGACATATCTAAAAACGAAATGTCTCTTGAAGCTATCAACAGGACTACTTATATGCCAAACAGCATATGCAGCAAGTGATGGAGAGAGCTAAGCAATCAGATCTAAGTTCTGCAGTCTTGCCACATCAGTCATGCATGGTGGTGGACAATTAAACAATTTACTGGAGGAGGTGGCTTCACAAATATCCCACCCTTAATGCTCTCCCTAATGGCACTGTGGGTCAAAATGGCATATGATCAGCAGTGGTTCAAGAAGGCAGCTTACCACCACCATTTCAAGGGCAACTAGGGATAGGCAATAAAAATCGCTGGCCAGCCAGTAATGCCTATGTTCCATGAGTGAATTTTTAAAAAATTAACAAGCCATGACTATTGACGTATTTTATGCTCAGGTTTTAAAACAAGTGACAATTGAGGTAATTGAGTTGGTTTCAATTTTCCAAAATTACTTTGCTCCAGGGATTTTCCTGTTGGATTAGAAAACAGCAATTGTAATTTGTTTATTTGTTAAAAACAGCCAGCAAGAAACTACAGGCCAATTAGCTTAATATCTGTAATAGAGATGTTGTGAATTTTATTTAAGACGTTACAGCAGGACACTTAGAAACACTTAAGGTGATCAAGCAGAACAGGCATATTTTTGTGAAATCATAGTTAGTCAACATATTGAAGCTCTGAGGAATTACGGTATGCGCTGGATAGAGGGGAACAGGTGGATGTACTGTATTTAAAGGTGGTATTGGATAAGGTGCCACATCAAAAATTTTGTGATAAAAACAGATGATAGATTAGAAAAATAACTATCTTATTCAGAGATGTTATTATACACCAATGGAGCAAATGGGACTTGAACTCAGGACTCCTGGCTCAGAGTTAGTTCATTACCACTGCACAAGAGCCTTAGAAATCTGGAGACAGGCAGCAACATGTGATGATACTATAAACTTTAAGAGGTGCATTTTGACCTTGTTATTTTATAAAGAGAGATTGAGACAGAAACATAGAACAATCTGTTTGTAGCCAATAAAGTAAACAGCTTGTGAGGTCTTGGGTTTTTTTTTAAAAAGGTGGAACAATAGAAACAGCATGAATGGGGTCAAGCTCCCACAGGACAAGGATTTAGTTTAATTTTTCAGTAGCTTTTGGAGGTTTTGATGCTGCTATTCATCTCTCCTTTCTATAGCAAATGCTTAAGTTCGGTCTCTCTGATGTTCTTTTTTCCTAAACTGGAGAATTGCATGCGAGACAATCTATTTTTACTGAATTTGCCTTTGCTAACGATGTGTTAAAGGGATGTTACTATATTGGAGCAGTTGAGATTAATAGTTAAATAATCCATTATTCTGTTAAATTTTCCAATAGGGTTAAGATTTCCAAATACTCCTTTGTATGTATTTTAACTATAGCGTAAGAATAAACTGTGTTTTACTTCAAGCCTAGTAGGTTGACCAATTGAACTGCATTCAGAATACAACACCTTATATTTGCCTTTAGAAAAAAGAAAAAGTTGGGCCTAGGCCAGTTTCTTAATATATTTTGAAAGGGTTTGGTCTGATCTATATCAATTGGCATTGGTAAATTAGCTAGTTAAAAGGAAACAGAGGAATCATAAATGGATCGTTTTTCTGGTTAACAAGGTATAATGAGCGATATGTCACAGGGATCAGTGCTGGTGACTCAACGTTCGACAAATATAGAAATTACGTTGATGAATTGGCTGGGGCTGTTTTCCCTGCAGCATCGGAGTCTCAGAGGTGACCTTAGAGGTTTATAAAATCATGTGGGGCACAGAGAGGGTAAATAGACAGATTTTTCTCTGGGTTGGGGGAGTCCAGAAATAGAGGGCATAGGTTTAGGGTGAGAGGGGAAAGATATAAAAGGAACCTAAGGGGCAACCTTTTCACACAAAGGGTGGTAAGTGTGTGGAATGATCTGCTAGAGGAACTGGTGGAGGCTGATACAATTACAACACTTAAAAAGCATCTGGATAGGTATATAAATAAATAGGAAGGGTTGAGAGGAATAGGGCCAAGTGCTGGCAAATGGGACTAGATTAATTTAAGATATCTGGTCAGCATGGACAAGTTGGACTGAAGGGTCTGTTTCCATGCTGTACATCTCTGTACTTGAAGGCAGCAAAGAAAAGATTCCTAAATTTGCTGATGATACAAAGATAGCAGTTTTGGTCCCTTTATTACATGAAAGATATTACTGCCACAGATGAAGTATAACCAAGGTTAATTCTGAGATGGCAGGAATTTGAGCAATGAATAATTTTCTTAAATGTCTGTCATTGCTCCTCAACTGTCTTCACTGCTGAATTCTTTCCATAGCCCACTTCAGTCAATTCTGACCTCATTTCTTTTAAACTGTCTCTATTTAAGCTTGGCAGTTTTTGACCCAAGTTCTTTGCACTCAAACTGAATGCTAAGTTGTACCATATTATGGTCCAAAAAACCATAAGAAATATGAATAGCAGAAGGCCATTTGGCTCCTCAAGACTGCTCCACCATTATATGGGATCATCGCTGATCTGATATTCCTCATGTTTACATTCCTACCCTTTCACCATAATCCTTGATTCCCCTACTGATCAAGAATCTATCGCAGCCTTAAATGTACACAAAAGCTCTGCTCATACAATTCTGTGGCAAGGAGTTCCAAAGATTTTCAAGCCTCAGAGGAAAACGCGCTCCTCATCTCAGTCATAAATTCGTGACTCTTTATTCTGAGGCCATGTCCTCTGGTCCTGGACTCTCCCACAGCAGGGAACATCCTCTTAGTATTTACCTTGTCAAGCCCTTTAAGAATCTTACATGTCTCAATACGGTCACCTTTCATTCTTCTAAACACCAACGAATAGAGTCACAACCTGTTTAACCTTTACTCATAAGTCAACCCCTCCATACCAGGAACAAAATCCGAAATTGCTAGAAAAACTCAGCAGGTCTGCCAGCATCTATGGAAAGAAAGCAGAGCTAATGTTGTGGGTTCAGTGACCCCTCTTTCGAACTCTCCATACTAGGGATCATCCTGGTGAACCTTCTCTGAACTGCCTCAAAGGAAAGGATATGTTCGCTTAAATAAGGGAACAAACATGCTTTCAGTACTCTAGATGTGGTATCACCATCACGTTGTACAGTTCCGTGTTCTTAAACTTCAATCTCGTTGAAACAAGCATCAACATTCCCTTAGCTATCCTGATTACCAACTGTACCTGTGCGCTAGCTTTCTGCATTTTGCACACAAATACCCTAAAATCCCTTTATGTTGCAGCTTTTTGGAATTTTTCTCCATTTAAATAATACTGTTCCTTAGTTCTCTCTTCAATAAAGAATAATTTCACATTTTACCACATTATATCCCATTATTCAACTTTTTGTCCACTTATTCAAGTTTATCAAAATCTCTTTGTAAACTGTTTGTCTCTCTCTCTCTCACACAATCTGTCCTTTCATCTATTTTATTGTCATCTGCAAATCTGGCTACAGTGCATTCACTTCCTTTCTCCAAGTCATTAATATATATTAAACACTGATCCCTGTGGAATATCTCTGCTCACTGTTTGGTAAGCTGAAACTGAACCGTTTTATAGAAAGCCTACAGTTTTATCCACATTTGCTGTTTTCTGCTCATTAGTCAACTCTCTATCCATGTAAATATACTGCCTCCAACAATGTGGGCTCTTGCCTTATGATTTCACCTTTTGTGATGTATTTGTCAAATGAATTCTGGGAGTCCAAATACAACACATCTACTGATATCCCTCCATCAACTCTCGGTTGCGACTTCCTTGAAAAGTTCTGTTAAATTAGTCAGATATGATATGCCTTTCATGAAGCCATGGTGTCTATGTTCAATTAGATTATGATTTGCCAAATGTGCTATTACTTCCTTGAGAATCAATTTCAACAGTATTCCAACAGTCGATTCCAACAATAATCAGCCAACAGTTATCCATTTTTTACCTTCCTCCTTTTTTGAATAGGGATTGACAGTTTTCTAATCCCCTGGTACTTCTCCAGAATTCAACGAGGTTTGGAAAATTGCAACCAATGCGTCCACTATCTCCGTAGCTACCTTTTAGTGGATCCTAGGATCGGGGCGAGGGGACTTACCTGCTTTTAGTTTGTTTAATATTACTTCAGTGACTGTACTTAGTTCCACTCCCATATTCTTTAGACTTAATGGAATGTTCAGAATATATTCCACCGTAAAGACCGATGCAAAATAGCTGTGCAACTCCTTTGCCATTTCTATGTGCCCCAAAACCACCTCCCAGATTCATTTTCTAAAGGCACCTATGTTTCCTTTGTATTCTCTCTTCCTTTTTATACTTCTAACACAAACTCTTAATATCAGTTTTTATGTCTCTCACTTTATCAGCTTTTTAGCCCTCCTTTGCTGTACTCTGAACTTAATCTAGTCTTTGCGGCTATAATTGACTTTGGCCTCCTACATACTTTTTTTTTCAATTTAACACTCTCGTTCACTTCTTGGCTAGCCACCGTTGGTTTATCCTTCTCTTAGAATCTTTCCTCCTTCTTGGCATATATTTTTGTGGACAGTCATGAATTACCTCCTTAATGTCTGCCGCTTATCTATCCAACTTGTTCACTTTAGCTGTTTTCGAAGGGATTTCTTTCTAAAAGCCAGACATCATTCATTAAACCTGCCTCATTACACATCAGATCGAAAATAGCCTGATCTCAGGTCAGATTTATAACGTATTACTCTTGGGAACTGTTCTGAATACCCTCTATGCATTTATGTCTTTCTCATGGTTTCCTCTACCAACTGGACTATTCCAGAAGACTGAAGTCACGTATGATTAATGTTCAACCTTTGTTACATGCCCAGTTTACTCTACCTTGCCGAATAGACACAGTTAGAGGGTCTATAGATTGCAGGTAGAAGATCCTTTATCCGAACATCCAAAAACCGAAAAGCTCCAAATTCCGGAAGTTTTTTGTGAAGTTTTTTTCTCATTAACAAGGCAAGCAAACAGTTAACCCAAGTCAACACCCACTGGATGCTTGTCACTTAGATGCGACGTAGGGGCGTGGCCAAGCACCAACAGGCCTTGGGGTTTCTCTGTGATCGCCCCCGAGTCGACACCCACTCGATGCGTGTCACTCAGATGCGACGCGGGGGGTGACAAGCACATTCTTACTTAGAAGTCTGCTCTTCTGGTAAGATTTTTAAAAATTTCATTGTTAAGCTGTCACTTATTCTGAAAACCAAAAAATTCCGAATCCAGCAAAACAGCTTGTCCCGAGCATTTCAGATAAAGGAACTTCTACTTGTACTAGCTTTTTACTTCCCTTTTTATTTGTTGCCTCCACCAGATTCAAAATTTTCCCATTCAAGATCATTTCTTGCTGTCATACTTATTCCATACCATACCAACAATTCTAGCCCATCCTTTCCTTCCTGTTGTCCTTTCAAAAATTAATACTGTATATTTTGTTCCCAGCTTTGATCCTCTTGTAAACCCTCTGTAATGGTTATAAGGTTATATACCTTAACGTATATTTTTGTGGTTAATTAATCTATTTTGCCCTTAATATTAGAAGCTTTCTAGAGCCATTACTTTTGCTCGTTTACCATCATTTCCCCTTTTGACCCTGCTGTTTTCTATGTTTGCATTCTGTCCCTTTCTGTCCCACTCTGGGTATCATTATCCAAATAGCTGCCCTTTAATCCTCCATATCCTCTTACTTTTTGAGGTTAAATTTCCTCCTCTCCCAAACCTTCCAGACTAAGGATCCTTGAACAGGAAATAGGTTTTGCCTTTTCCAAGATGTTCATGGATATGTACTTTGTAGTTGAAAGCGGAGTCTAATTTAACACAATAATATTTCGCAATATTAGCAAACACAAAAGTGGCAATATCAAGCAACATCCTTTGACAAAATAAACCAGAAGTTAATCAGAGAACGAAACCTGCTGATGACCATTGATTTTTTTTAAATCACCAACAGGACAGACAACCTGTTTGGCAAAGAGAACATTCCAATAAACCCTTGGAAATATATATCGAATGGTGAAAATTTGCAGTCAGAATCCAATGGATGGATGGGAATAAATATGGAAATGAACTGTGGTAACATTAATAATGCACTTAAAAAATCTATTTTCTCCATTAACCTATTTTCTAAATAAGATTAAATTTTTTTGGCACTTGACTTGTTTGCTTCCATGCTGTATGACTCTATGACTTAACACCTCAAATGACAGACAGGCTCCAGATTACCACTGGGAACTTGGCAATATTACCTTGAAGATACTAAATGCATTAACACAGTATAACATTACACAGTATTTCTCCTCCTCACACCCATTCTGCCAGCTCAACATCTCAATATAGTTCTACTGGGGAAATAAATCAATAATTATTTTGCCCAGTCCCATTCCATGTTAACTCTAACCCTTAAGATTATGTTCTATAACATACCCAATTATGTCTACTCAAAGTCAAATAAAAAGGTATTTAGCGCTGCAAAAATCACTGTCCCATTTAAAACTGACAAGATTTGAGATGAGTACCTGACAGTTTAAACAGTAGCTCCGATGCTACTTTACAAGACATATCCTGGTTGAACAGTTCTGAAGCAGTAGTGATTTCAGACATCTTCTTTGATTTCTCAGGAGGTTCCTGTGTCACTGGTGACTTGTTACCAAATATATAACCAGACTGCGGTGAAAGAATAGGATCAGGCGGTAACTTCTCTTTATGCTCATCTTTAGCTTTAATCTTTGGAGTTAAAGACCCCCTTTGGTTTGCAGCTGTTAATTCAAAAGAGCAAAACACGTAATTATAGCACCATAGGCTTTGGTTTTTGTTTACAAGCACAATGCATTTGCTACCTTATGGGCTATGCTACAATTTGTTGATGAAGCACAAAGGTTATCCTTATAGGAAGATGACTAATTTGCTAACTCAGTGTATGATCCCATGGGCAAAAGATGATATTATGGACAGTTAAGGATTGATTTACAGGTTTGCCCACTAGGAGTGTACTTTTGGGAGTCAGACAGAAAATTACATGCAATGCAACCTATTAAACAATGGCTGGAATTAAGGTGGAATAATGACTCGAATTCCTGCATTGCGGTCTTGTTGGGAGAATTACCACGTCGCTGAGCATGAAGCTTCTTTCACAAAAATGGTTTTGGAATGTTGGCAGGGAACATCATCAGCTGAACCTAAACCTGTTCTCCCCCAGCATCTCCACTTCAGAGGTCACCACCAAACATCTCAGATAGAAAAATCAAATGACTTTGCCATTCTTGTTTGGAAAGAAGTAGTACAATTACAAAGCACTCACTAAAAATGGCTGATTCAATGCAGAACATATTTCAAACTTGGGATTCCTCAGGTCTGTACGGCTGACTATTCGAAATAGGAGTTAAAACATTGAGCCATTTGTGGAGGTATATACACAGGTTAAAAAACACCAAAGAACTGTAGATGCTGGAAAGCAGAAACAAAACCAGAAATTGCTGGGAAAACTCAGTGGGCCTGGCAACATCTATGGAGAGAAAGTAGATTTAACAGTTCAGCTTCAAGGGTCACTGGCCCAAAATCATTAATTCAGCTCTCACTCCACAGATGCTACCAGAATTGCTGAGTTTTCCCAGCATTTTCTGTTTTTATTTCTGAGTTACTCAGGAAATTTGACAGTTCCTTTTTATTTCTCATGTTTATTTCGTGATAACATGTTAAGGTTCTAAATTTTTAATTTGTATATTCTAACGTTTCAGAAAAATAAAAATAATTTTTTTACCTCTTGTTATGAAAAAAAGCCAAAATACCTTCTTGAACAGTAAACTTCTTTGAGATTATTATTTCAAAATATAGAACCAGAGGGAAGAATAAATAAATTAGTGACAAGTAATTGCAAACAGATGTTTCGAATATATCAGGGGTTCTGAAGAAACTAAATATCACAGACATTCAGAAAAAGATGGATGCTGAAATTGTGACATTGTATTCAGTTGCTAGGAAATTTTAGCTTCTACTGATGCAAAGACCCTTTTCATTTCACAAATTTTAATTACTTTCTCATGTACAATACTCCCTTCCTGTGAGACAATGAGCAACTGAGGTTGCTTTTGAGAAATTATTGGTAGACAAGGAAGAGGCTGCGAGAACACAGCAAGCCAAGCAGCATCAGAAGGTGGAGAAGTCAGCGTTTTGGATGTAACCCTTCTTCAGTTAAATTATTGACATGCTATACCATCTTCAGTTCAGAGCATTCACATGTCTTCCACAACCCAATCTATCAGAATTTTCAGAGAATAAATTCTTGCACAAAGTATCTGCTCATTGTAAGGCCAGCATCTATGTCTGACCAATCAACCTCACAGCCCAATAAGGAATGAATTATTCAATGCCAGGTGTGTTCTATTCATTTTTATTCTTATATCAAGACACGTGCTATTCCATATATAGAAAGACATAATGGCCCTAGAAGACTTAAATTTGGAGGTTCTCAATATCTGCTTATTTCTCATAGTCATTTATCATCAGCAATGCGTTGCCTTTTTGCCTTCATTTCCCAATCACACAACACATACTGAAGGTTCCACTAATTTGGATTCGCTAATCTATCCAATCCTCTTGTTTTATATACATTTACCAATCCTAACTGAGAAACAGTTATTCAAAACGTTTTGTGAGGATTCAAGCTATCAAAAATTGATATCAAATAAATAATTTCCTCCACATCAATCCAACCTGAAAAACAGCAGCAGGTGGATAAAAAAATCCCACTATTTCATATGCTTATGAAGTTCCATCACAAATCAGCAGTAACGTTTATAACCAATGTTCCCTTTAAGCCGTGCATTCAAGCACGCATGCAGCAACTAAAAAACTAAAAGTGCTATATATATTCAATCGCTTTCCACTGTATAACTTCCAATCTGGTTTAAAAATCTCTTATGAAATCTGTGCAGGCACACCAAAGATTTCAGGGAACATTGCTTATAGTCATACAGAAAAACTATTGCAAAATTGGAAGACAGAACAGAAATTGGAACCTGTAGACTGAATACCCAACATACCCTATATTTTTCTGCTTTTGAAGTAGTTTCTGAATGCTATATACAACACTTCCATGTGTCTCCCAATCATTGAATATATAGGCAGGCATAACTGAAATAAAGTGAAGTTGTTTTCAGCAGTCTAACAAAAAGGTTTGTTACGTCGAACATTACAACATATTCATAACAAAGTCTGTAAACAAGATGGGACAACATGAAAATACAGCTGAGGTTTGAGATCCTGTTGATGGTTAACATTGTAAGCAATGAGTCGATCATAATTCCTTGAGATAGGAACTCAAATCTGGATTGAGACTTAGGCCCTTTTGTAATATAGGTTTATTAAAATTTTAAAGAGATGATCAATCAGTCAACAAATAAATGGTGGTATGAATCAGGAACTCTTTCTCTGTAAGGATGTTGGAGCCAGAAACCCTCAACTATTTAGATGTGCATTGTAAAGCCAAGGCATGCCAGACTATGGATCAAGTACAAGAAAATGGGATTAGAATAGTTAGGTGGGTTTTATTTTGACTGCGCAGATGCATTGGGCCGAATGGATATTTTCTGAGCTGTAGATCTCTATGACTCTAAAAATAACTCCTTAAAGTAAGGTTAACTTGATAGAGCAAGGGAGTTGGGGAGGATATCTGCCATTTAATGTTAGCGGTAAATCATACTGACCCTTTTTTTTCCACTGTTAATAGTAACAAATGCAGATATTGACTGCAATTGACGGCAACAACAGTACTGCAGTTACCAGATAGCCCAGTTACTCTTGAATCTGGAAGATACAATGTGATTGTGCCTAGCTACTAAGCTTTCCTTGTTTGATGAATCTGTGCTGCAGCTGGAAAAGAATGTTCTGCTGTACCTTGTGTAAAAGGTAGGTAAATAGATTTTAAAACACAGTCAGTATATGCACACCTCCACTTTGCTGCTAACCCTAAGATCTAAACCATTCTATCAATATTCAGTCTTTGAACGTGGAGGAAGTTGAATACACCTACTGGAACAGGATTTGGCCATTGAGTCTCTCAAATCTATTCCATGACATTTGATCTGTATGTCTGTCAGTCTCTAATCAGTTTTTCTTGAAACTTGAATTAACAAAATTATTTCACTCAGACATGAACATTTCAGTTGATCCAACATTAATGGCCATTTGGGGTAGACAATTCCAGATTTTCACTAACTGCACTCCTAAATGGCTCAGCTCACTGAATACAATGGAGAAAAACACACTATTAACTAATTTTCAATTCAAAAACAACAAAATAATAGTTGTGATGTTTTAATTTGAATAATTTGGCAGCACAGTGGCTGTGTTAGCACTGCTGCTTCAATTTCACCCTGGGGCGACTGTATGTCTCCTCATGTCTGTGTGGGTTTCACCCGGGTGCTCCGGTTTCCTCCCATAGTCCAGAGATATGCAGGTTATGTGCATTAGTATTTGGAAATGCAGGGTTACAGGGATAGAGTGGGGGTGAATCTGGGTGGGATGCTTTTCAGACGATCAGTGTGGACTCATGGGCCAAATGGCCCGCTTCCACACTGTAGGGATTCTATGGTGTAAAATGAGGCAACTGTCTTCAGAGGGTTAAAAACTATTGCTAGTTGAAAATGAAAAAAACAATGCTACATTTAAGTACACAAAAAAAGTACCTGATAACTTCAGAAGAAAGTCTGTCGCAGAAATGTCTTGACTCAGGGGAAAGCCATCTTGATTGGCTGCAAGGTCAGAGGGTTCTGATGGATTTGCTGCACACTGCTGTATTCCCTCTGGTCTTTTGCCAAACACATGACTATCTGTTAATGACACACTGATGACATTCACATCACTGGGTTCCTCTTTAACTGATTTCAATGGAATAGCAGATACCTTGTAGTTTTCGGCTTTTGTTTCATAGAAAAGATGGTCCTGAATTTTTAATGTATTCTCAAGTAATTCTGTTCCCTTTTTCTTATCAGCAGTCTCATTAGAAAGTGTCCTTGTGACCTCAGATTCAGTAATCTCTTCTTTGACCTTCACCTCTGTTCTGGGAAAGTGCTGATGACAGCGCATGTGAAGTTTTAAACTGAAATGACGAGACGAGGTGAAAGGGCAAAGCTCACAGTGGAAGGTTTCACCTCTGTCCTGGTGCTGATGAACCTGCTGATTGACAAAGTTGTTTGAAAAGGGAACGCGAGAACATGATAAAAGCTTCTAATATAAACCTTTACCCTGATCCTTCCCCAAGGAAAATGCAGACACCCTCCCTTCAGAGTGCCTCATTAGCAAAAGAATCCACATAAGCCAAAGAATCAAATGTACTGTTAATTCAACAAAAAGGCTACAACAATTCCTGTCTCAAATTCTTGTACAATTGATTACCCATGAATTTACCTTGCAGTGCTGACTAAAATAGAATATCTATTGGAAAAACTATTAGAACAGGAGGCTCTCTGATGTCATTTGAAAAGACAAATCTGTTGTAGAGAAAATAGTTATGGAGGAAGTGTTACAAAGTGGGGTTAGAAAAACTGAATGGAAACCAAACTTATATGCAAACCATGAAGCTTACTCAAAACTGTACAGTTATATTCCTCAAAACTGCCTATCGAAATTAAGTTTCAATTTTAACCCGTGTTTCTTACTGGCAGTTCATACGAAGTAATCATAATTTTCTTTTTCATTTTAGGATCACAATTAACATCCACTGAGGTTTGGAAACGGTAAGGATTACAGATTTGCTGCACGTGACTATGACAGGAGTTATCCCTAAGCGAATGCACTGTTTAGAAGAGTATTGTTGGAGTTTGCAGAAAAAAAAGTTACACTAAAACAAACACATCAGGCAATGAATCCCGAACATTAACATCTGTGATTCATAATGCAATCAGCGAACAGTGAAGTGAAAATGCCGAAATGCGTTTTAAGGCAAATTCCCATACTGTTGTATCAGTCTGCACTGTAGATATATCCTGTCCAGAAATTGAGAGAGACTTACTAGCAGAGTTGCCAAAACTGCTCTGAAACAGAATTTGGGACGTCAATCCTCCTTCTAACCTCCAACTTGACAATAGTGCAGATGATCTCAGTTCATGCTCTCACTTTGGAAATAACTCCAAGATTCAGAAAACAGTGGATGACGAACTCAGGGACTAGAAAGCTAAGTTCTGCCAATCTATTGGTCCTGTACTTTTTCAGCATTTCCAATATTATACAAGTTAAATCATACTGTATTTTAACCAACTTCGTAATGACTGTCCCTAATGGTAAAATACTTAGCACTATTCACATGATCTTTTCTCCTGATTCTGTGCAACTACTGGCTTTCTACAGTGGAGTGCAGCTGTTAAAGGATCTACATTGCTCAATGTTTTTATAACTCTTCCAACGTCATATACACTTGGATACACCTATCAGTAGGTAACACCAACTATACCCAATTGTTGGTTAAAAATTATATTACCTTTTTGAGGAAATTAATTGAATCATTTAATGCAGCTGAACAACAAGCATTTTATTTCTTAGTATTGATTTTTACTTTGATAATTTACACACTAATTAGTCAAAATTATGGCAGTCAAACATAAATTGTTAGGAAATATTGCAAGAAGCTATAGCAAGCATGTTATAAATAACATTAAAAATAATCTGAAACTTTAAAGTTAGCTTTCTTTTACAGAAAGTATAATGGCTTAATTTCTAATTCAAATTTCAATTAAACCAGCAACAGAAGTCTATTTTAGTTCAAGTGCATAAGCTCAATGTTCCATTACATGCCCAGGTTTAATATTGACTTAAATATATTCTAATTTCTGTTATCTGTACTGATAAAATATTCCACCAGGATAGCAATAAACCCTGATTTGGTGGCTGGGTTGAGAAAGAGACTGTTAAATTGGCAGAACATCTACCACTGAACCTTGTGTAGCAGCCCACTTGGGGTATGGTGGGACAATAGTGCAGCATGTGAAGAAAAAATACGATCCCTTCACGAATCAAATGAACAATGAGTCGTCAGCAAGTTTTCAAGTGAAAACAGAAAACAACTAGTGCTCATGACACCAGGTCCCTGAAATATCTTCAAGAAAATGATCTGGCAGAACCGCAAATTGAAAGTTGGTATTTTCCATTCTGCAGATTAAGATGAAAAGATGTTTAATTTATATTTTAAACTTCTCTGCAATTTTAGTTGTAGGACCACACTTAAAATAGCCATCTCTTCTAGGTGCACATGATTCACTCGCTAGTCCTTTTTCTATTTTCTTTGAAGATTGATTGTTTTTGGACAAACTACAGAATTGTCCACATATCATTCAGTCCTCATAATTGATCAAGTTTAAGTCTCAATGATTGCCAACGGTTACTGAAGTTATCACTGTACTTATTTAAAACACCTACACTGTATTCCAAAAGTAAACAAGAAAAAGCAATAAATTTGCATTCCTAATCAGCTTTTATCAGCAAAACTCTTTCTCAGTAAAACAGTACATTTAGATTTACAAAATTACATCCTCACTTCATTGTACCTTCATGTGTGATTTCAGATTATCCTTGCGTGCACAGCGGAATGGACAGAGTGGACACTGGTGACTTTTTAGCCCCGTGTGAATCACCATATGACGTTTCCAGTAACTTTTACGTTTTATAACCAAACCACAAATAGGACATTGGAAGGATTTTCCTCCCTCTTCCTCGGAAACTGTAGAAGAAAATAAAACTTAAAAGTAATTGCTGCAGAAGTAACACACTTCAGTCTGGCCTATAATTCAGATAAAGACCCCAAAAATTTCCATGCAAACTCAAGCAGCAGAGTTGTCCAATCCTGTCCTTGGCTTTCTGCATTATATGCATACCTGCTCAAAGATCAGCCAAGTACTACACTTTCCAAAGCTGCGCACCAAGAAAGGATCGCCTCTGAATTGAGATTAGATCAGAATAATATAGTTTGGATTTTACTGAGAACTTGTATTATTGATTGCCTTTTATGTAGAAATTTAAAGCAAAGAAGGTTATGTTGAGTCAAAGGAGGTCATGTGAGAATGGGTACAGCAAAAATTTGGTAAAGATAGCATTAAATAAGAGCAACATGGAGAAACAATGCATTTTAGCAATACATTGGGTTGGGATATCTGGTTGGCATGGACGAGTTGGACCGAAGGGTCTGTTTCCTTACTGTACATCTTCACGACTCGATGAAAATTCCAGGATGT
The DNA here is from genome assembly GCF_020745735.1 of Hemiscyllium ocellatum. Classification (NCBI taxonomy): domain Eukaryota; kingdom Metazoa; phylum Chordata; class Chondrichthyes; order Orectolobiformes; family Hemiscylliidae; genus Hemiscyllium; species Hemiscyllium ocellatum. Next base: position 158,837,608 of record NC_083401.1, on the reverse strand, counting down.
GCAGCCTTTGACATGTAAAAAGATACCAACTGTGGAGCAGAGAGGTAAAAGGATGGACAAGCAAACATTCAGAACAATCGAATATTGGAGGGGATATGCGGAAGACCCAAACCAACATACTTTAGTGAGGACAAGGGGTGGATGAGTGAGCCTTGGTACAGATTAAAACACAGGCAGGGTCTAAAATGAGCTCACAACTGCAGATTGAAAGACAAGCAGTGTAGCACCTACCGACCCTTTGCTGGAACTACAAATAGCTGGGGGGGGTGGGGGGGTGGAAGAGAAGGGTGGTCTTTATACTGATGATGCAGAGTAAGGAGGAGAGAAAACGAAATAGACCAAAGATTTGTTTCTCTTTGTCTGCCTATTCCTTTTCTCTCTGAGCAACATGTATTCAATTCTTTACATCAACATAAATATCATTTATTTCCAGTTCTGACAAAGTCACTGAACTTGAAACATTAATTCTGCTCGTTCTCTCTCTCTCTACAGATGATGCCAAATCTGATTTTCTCCTGCGTTTTTGGTTTGCGTTTCAGATTTCCAGCATCTGCAGTTCTTTGTTTTTATTATACTAGAATCGTCAACTCTAGAGATGATAAAAGGACGATCAATTTTTCAACAGCAGGTGAGCTGAGGTAGAGATAGAGGCTAATGGTCAATAAGGTGAAAATAAACAATTATTTTCAGAGTTTGGAAGCTCAATGAAGAATGAAATAGGGTGATGTTGCCATCTAGCTTTGCCACAGTCAATGACTGGGATGGGAATGGAATTAATGGCACAGACACTGAGGTTATTGTGAGATCAAAGATGTTGTCAGTGTTCCCAAGGTTTATCTGGAGGAAATAAGGGGTTAAAGATGGATATTGATCAAATAATCTGACAACTTGCTCTGGAAATAAACACTTTGCGATGGAATCAAAAATAATATAGAATTATACTTTTTTTTAGCAACACCAGCTCCTTTTTAAAAAAAATCTCCATCTCCAGCACTTGAGATAGGAAAACCTGGACCATATTGCAACCCATTACCAAATAGTTTACTAGTACTCATGGCATAATTTCATATGTGCTGACTACGAATATTAAAAAAAGTACACAAATAATACTTCTTGTCAATAGAACATTATACTTCCTGGTTACCTAAATATAAATTCAACGTAAGCGCCTGCCTTTAATGTCTAAATTTAGGTTGTCTTGATACAGCTAGAGAATACCAAAATGCATATGCATGACAAAAAAAAATCCATTTACAAAAGATACCGAAATAAAGAAAGAAAACCATATTTGAACTTCAACTCATACTTTTGACAGCACGTACCTTTATTGGTTGACTTCAATGTCTTCTGTTTGGCTGTTGGCATCAACATCTCTACAGGAACTGATGGAATCAGCTTTTCTTGTTTCACTTCCAAAGACTGTAAGGTGTCTCCTGGGATCAGTTGACCTTTTCGCTCAACCAACATATTCCCAGCAGCCCTTGCTGCAACTTCTTTCAGTAGTGCAGCTGATGAGGTCATTGAGGCCAGAGAAAGGAAAGTGCTTCCTGGACGCTTATGATCATGTGCAGAAGACAGGCTTCTTTCACTGACTTTCTTTGAGAGAGCAGCCAATGCAGAACTAGCAGACTGCTTTTCTATGGGGTTATAAGGCGATGAGTATGGACTAAATCTCACTGGCTCCTCTTCCCTTGAAAGACTTTTGTCCAGACGAACAGCATTTGCAGCAGCCTTAAGTTTCTGTGTAGCTGAAGCTGGTGATAAACTACAAGATGATGAATTTTGCAACCAAATATCCTGATTCCACATAAAATTGTTACTTGGACTAAAGTTATTACTTTGCTCCTGCTTAGCAGCTAACTTCCTGGCAAGAGCACTTAGTTGTAGTGCATGAGTGGATGATGGGGGCACAGGCAAAGCTGAACCAAGTGCAACTGCAGAATCATCTTTTTCTGTAGCTCCCAAATCAGGCTTGGCACTGATTGACCCAGCCTCCAGCAGACGTCTCAAGTTGCTACTCATAGGTTTATGTAATATATGGGATCCCATTTCGTGCAACAGCGGTGATGGAACAGGTGACAACGCATCCTGTTTGTCTAAAGTGTCTTTGAACTGTTCATTTTCAGAAATTAGCAGCTCCAAGGAGTTCCTTATGGGAGTTGTGCTTCCCAAGGAGCTTTCTGGAGACGTTTCCTCTTCTTGTAGTTTATTTCCAGGTGACACATTAAGGTGTTCTTGCACATCTAAATAGGAGATTTCAGAAGGAGTATCAGAGGCATTTCCAAACCAATTTTCCTCTTCACCCAGTTCTCCTCCTGCTTCATCTTCATTTCCATCTTAAAATGAAATTGGAAGATGTACTACAGTCAAATATTATACAATATTGTTATTGTTACCTTATTCCTACAAGGTAATTTATCTGCACATATACCCAATACAACAGAAAAACCTAAATGTTCCCAGAATTCAAGAATCATCTTGGTTGATTAGTTTAAGACCATAAAAAGTCACGGAATAGTTGTACAATGTAAATATGCTGGGCTTGCACTGTTCGTAGTATTATTCAACCTTATTTGAAAATAAAAATCCAATTGATGTATTTGTTGAATACAGGCCCCTGCTGAAACAATAATTCTGGACACCACATTTTAAGAAGGTTGGCGACACCTTGAAGATGATGCAGGGAAAATTTACTAGAATAGTTCCAGGGATGAAGGACTTGAGTTATGCACAAAGACTAAAGATGATGATGGATTCCCCTTAGACTGGAAAAAGGGAAGGTAAAGTCATGAGAGATGCTCTAAATTATAGGGGATTTATATGGATTAAATGAAGAACTGTTTCCATTGGCAGGTGGTCAGTAACTTAAAGAAGCACATTTAAAAATAATTGGGAAAAGAACCATGGAGAAATGAACAAACTGATTCATGCAGTGAGTTGTTCCTATTTGGATTAACTTGCCTGAAAAGGGCGCTTCAACAGTTAACAATAGCTTTCAAAGGAAAAAGAGTGAATACTCAAAGACATGACACGACATTTGTCGGGCTGTAAGTAAAGAGCAAAGAGTGAAACTAACTGCCTCTCTTTCAAAAAAAAAACAATGCGCCAAAATCATAAAGCTTTATAAGTTGATGCAAACAAATGCCCCATAATATTAACCTTTGTTTTGGGTCTTGCCTCATCCAGCAATGGCAATGCTGATGCGCTAAGCGCAGTATTCTCAAATAACTTAGAATTCCATAACCATTTTCCAAGAATTCGGCAGGAGTGAAGATAATGACATGAAAGTGTATGGATGAAGTTCAACAACCATAATGAATTTAAAGCACTGCTTCTTATTGTCATCATGGGATGATTTTTTTTTAAAAAAAATATGTACTGAGTAAACAGAAACTCTGCAAATTTAAAGCACAATGAAATCTGCATGTTGTCTATTCTCACATTGAACTTTAAACTTACTAAAGTTGTGGCTTCCCTTTTTGATATCATAAGCATATAAACAAATTATTGTTACTCTCTTCCCATAAAAGTTCAACGATCACAACTTTCTCTGCATGGGATGAGCAAAATGTTCAAATCAAACTGACACTGCAATTATCAGAGAAAGTGATTATTCTTTGGTAAAGTTGATTCTTTTCCAAAAAAAAGACTGGTTTCAAAAAAAATTGAACATCTGTATTCTCACTTCATATAACAAATGCAAAGTAAAACTGGTTGGCTATAGTGAACAAGTAACACAAGCAATGCCTCCTTACCCTAAAAGGAAGTTGAAGCTTAAATGAGTGAACATCTAACTAACCGACATTAGATGTTTCTTCCCACCTGCCATGGAGCAGCGTGTGAAATAAAGGTCAACAGTGAGATCAATACTTAGCACTGCTTCAAGTGTTGTGTTTAATGGCTGCTCATTCTAAAGTTTAAAAAAACACACCAGAAGTGGAGGCATACAGCTATAGAGGTCACATAATTATATCAAGCCAATTAGGAAACTAGGTATAAAATGCTTTGCTCCAAATATCCCCTTTTCTATAAAGCAAAAAACAACACTATCATTTTCAAAGTTGCTCAATATCCATGCATAGCAAAGAAAATTACTCATTAACAAATTAGTGTATTAATTCTAATCGGTCTCATTTTTGTCAGTCTCTGCATAGCATGCAACACCTTAAATCATACAAGGCTTGAGTTATAAAGAAAGACTGGACAGGATGGAGCGTAGAAGGTTGCGAGGCAATCATTTGGAAGCTTATAAAATAATGAAGGGTATAGGTAAAGTTAATGGTGGTTATCTTTTTCCAAGAATGGGGATTTTAAGACTGGAGGCACATTTTTAAGGTGATAGGAGAGGGTGGTTCATGTATGAAATGAACTTTCAGAGGAATTTGTGGATGTGGGTAGAATTACAACATTTAAAAGGCATTTGGATAAATGAATAGGAAAGGTTTGGAGGGATTTGGGCCAGGAGTAGGCAGGTGGGACTAGTGGGGGGGGGGGGGGGGGGGGGGGGGATTATGCTCAGCATGGATTGCAAAGTTTTAGAAGGCATCTGGATGAGTATACGAATAGTAAGGGTTTAGGAGGATATAGGCCAAATGCTGGCAAATGGGACTACATTAATTTAGGATATCTGGGCAGCATGGACCAAAGGGTCTGTTTCCGTGATGTATGACTCTATGACAGTCTTCAAATGAAATGCATGTGTTGATGTTCCACTCACAACCGCCAGTTTCTTGGGTGCTTTTCCACCCCTGTGCAAGTATGGTATTGGTTGTTGCTAATTATTGGTTTCTGGACCTATGGGACTGATGGTCATCTCATGCTCTGTGCAGATGGTAACATATCTTCCTAATCAATTGCCTGTATCAAGGAACAACTTCTCCAGTTGTATGCGGATCATTGCAACTACAGGCATGCATCAGGTTGTTCAACATGTACTGCATACAACTGATGTGATAACTGGTCTTACAGATGACAATTTACTATATAGGCTAACTCGTTAACCGAACTGAACATTTAGTCTGACTATCTCTTCTCTCTTCAGCTCCGCCCATGGCTTGGCTTTGCTTTTTCACTTTGATTAGCTTATGCTTCCTGATAGCAGTAGCTTTTATACGATTGGTAGAATGGGTAGGATATGGCATGACATTAGTCTATGAACTAGAATATTTCCCATGCCCTCAACATGGGTTGTCTTGTACAAGTCTGTGCTGGATTTTGCTCAATTTCATTATGATTCCTTTGACAATATTCACTGTCACTTTCGTCTTTCCATTCAATTGGGGATATAATGTAGAGATGGTGCACTGTGCCCAACATCCCAATCCTTTACGATCCACTTAAATTCTGCACTAATGATAAGACGGTCATTCTCACTCGAATACTGTACCTAATACACAGTTGTACTTCTGGTTATTCTACAAATTCACTGGTAGTTCTTCCATATCAACCTGTCGAACTGTTAGCCAGAATAGTTGATAATAAAATGAATTCGTTTCCGAGAGAGAGTGAAGAGGTACAATCCAAGATTCATTAATGGCCTCTCTGGGATGTCATAAGTACGAGAAGCTCTTGGGATGCATAAATCTACCTGTTACAAGCACTCCACCAGTTATTCTGATCCTTGAAAGTGAAGTCTCAGGTAGATAGGATAATGAAGGCAGCGTTGGTATGCTTTTCTTCATTGGTCAGAGCATTGAGTACAAGAGTTGGAAAGTCATGTTGCAGCTGTCCAGGATGTTGGTTCGGCCACTTCTGGTCTCCCTCCTTTAGGAAGGATGCTGTGAAACTTGAAAGGGTTCAGAAAAGATTTACAAAGATGTTACCAGGGTTGGAGGATTTGAGCTATAGAGAGAGAGGCTGAACAGGCTGAACCTGTTTTTCCTGGAGCGTCAGAGGCTAAGGGGTGACTCTATAGAGGTTTATACAATCATAAGGGGCTTGGTTAGGATAAAGAGACAAGGTATTTTCTCTAGGGTGGGGAAGTCCAGAACTAGAGGGCATGGGTTGGGGTTAGAAGAGAAAGATATTAAAATGGACCTAAGGGGCAACATTTTCAAGCAGAGGGTGATGCTTGTATGGAATGAGCTGTCAGAGGAAGTGGAGGAGGCTGGTACAATTACAACATTTAAAAAGCATCTGGATGGGTATTATGGATTGGAAGGGTTGAGAGGGACACGGGCCAAGTGCTGGTAAATGGGACCAAATTAATTTAGGATATCTGATTGACATGAACGAATTAGACTGAAAGGTCTGTTTCTGGGCGATACATCTCTATGACTCTATTTCTATCGTTATAGTTATACAACATGGAAACAGACCCTTCAGTCCAACTAGTCCATGCTGACCATGTTCCCAAACTAAACTAGCCCCACCTGCCTGCATTTGGGTCCACATCATTTCTTCTCATGTACTTATCCAAATGTCTTTTAAACGGTGCTATTGTACCTGCATCTACACTTCCTCTGGCAGTAAATTCCACATACTGACTATTCGGTGTAAAAAAAATAGTCCAACTCTGCAACACCAGCTATTTGTCAGTTAACATCTCCCACATGCAACCCAATCACCGGTGGGTTTTTTTTGTGAATATATTTATTAGCAATTTTTTTTAACTTTACAAACATATAAATTTTTTGAAAAATACAATGAATAACAAATACCAGTATAATAAAAAGAAAAACAGAAATTACAACTACTGTCTGCTAACTACTAACCTACCCTATAATACAAAACAAAGCCTAACACTGTGCAAAGCAACACCAATAAATAAGCAAATAACTAATAGATCAAAAAAAACCCCACAAAGTACAGAACAGCTATGCTCTGCGCAGAGGTCCCAAACTAAGGAACGGGACCATTGTATATATGCCCGTATTAACTCAGGAGACCTCATCCAGAGCCCAGGGCTTGACAAACCTAACCATCCTGGTTAAACAAACGCCCTAGTTAAGATAACTGACAAATTTCCAAATAACTCAAGTAGGGCTGCCATGTCTTATAAAAATAGTCTGTCGTTTGGTGCACCATGTTTGTATATATAGTTCTTCGACGACTCAACTTTATTCAGTTATGTTTGGCGTGTATGTACCATGTTTGTAAAAAGGTCCAAGGAAATGTGCTCCATAATTAATTTCCGCCATCCCAGCAAGCCCAGCGGGTTGTCAGAGACTCAGTTCATCACAGTATGCAAGAATATTAAATAGTTTCTTCCCATACCCATCTAAAGATGGTAAACTCGATAGACCTAAGAGGAGAGATATTGGGTCTACTCTGAATTCAGTCCTCAATACCCTCCAAATCTCTCCCACCACAGCTCTCCAATAAACATAGAGCCTATGTGACATCCAGAAGCAATGGGTAAGAGTACCTACACTTTGCCAGACAGTCTGGTGCCAGATGAGTCCTGAGTAGGACTTTTAACTGCATAAAGCATGTCCTTTTACAGATTGAGATCTTTCGAGCATTCTCCCATATGTTTTCCCATGTTTCAGAAGAGATCTCCACTCCTAGCTCTTGCTCCCAGACTTCTCATAACTGGTTAATATCCTGCCAGGCCCTGCCACCAGCAGGCGATAGTGGGACGTAGCAACAGCCTCTCCGTCTCGGGCTTAATGAGAAGCGTAATCTTCTTCTGGATGAAATCCCTAACCTGAAAAAAACGGAAAAGATCTCCACTAGACAACCTGTATTTGCGGCTCAGTTGCTCAAAAGACATCATAACCTCTCCCTCAAACAAGTCTCCCAAACTAGAAACTCTTCTCGCTGCCCATAGTTTGAACCCCGAGTCCATCATCCTTGGTCGGAACCCTGGCACGGCATCTATAGGTGTAAGTGGCGAAATCTTGGATAAGCAACCCTCAATCTGATGCATCGCCTTCCATGCCTTGACCGGATGAATCACAATGGAGTTCCGGCAGTGGTCCATAACTGTCCTCATCTTATCTATGAACAACAGGTTAATAATGAGGGCACTTGACCTGGGAGGCCTCAATATCCAGCCATATTGAGTTTGGATCACTACCTACCCTCAATCACAGATAAAGGAGAGCAGGGGACTCAATAATACCTCCTGATGTCTGGGAAATCAACTCCTCCCCCCTCCACGTAGCAATTGCACTTTAGTAAGCTTGATGAGGGGCCGCCCACGATGCCAAAGGAACCAAACCATTCCATAATCTTACGTAGCTTTGACCTAGGAAACATTCTAGGGAGCATACTCATGGGATAAAGCAAACGAGGAAGAACATTCATCTTAATGAGAGATATTTGGCCCAGCCATGAAATTGGAAGAGCCTCCTATCTCTGGAGATCTCGCCTAATATTGTCGAGCAAGTGAGCAAAGTTAGTCCGAAATAACAGATCAAACTTGGGGTAATAAAAATGCCTAGGTATTGGAACCCTGCCCATGATTACTTAAAAGGGAACTTAGGGCAACCTTCAACTTCTGGCACATCCTTGAGGATCCCCAAAGGCATAGCCTCTAATTTTGCAAAGTTAATGTTATATCCTGAAATAGCCCCAAATGAATTAATACATTGCATCAAATTGGGTACAGAGGTCATCGGATTTGATAAAAACAGAAGGACATCATCCGCATACAGTGTAATCTTCTGTGCTCTCGATCCCACTTCCGGAGTGGTTATGTTGCTGACGAATGGCTTCTGCCAGTGGCTCTATCACCAACATAAACAACAATGGTGAGAGGGGGCAGCCTTGCCAACTATCCCTTCCATTCCTAAAATTCCAGACTTCACCCCATTGATGATGACCATGGCCAGAGGGTGGAGATATAAAACCTCCACCCACCTAGCAAAGACTCCACCCAACCCAAACTGTTCTAAGACATAAAAAGAGGTAATTCCACCCGGTCAAATGCTTTCTCTGTATCTAAGAAAATCATCAACCTCTGAATCGATCGTTGCTGACAAACTTGGACCATATTCAGCAACCTTCTAATATTATTAGAGGACCTACAGCCCCTTATAAAGACAGTCTGGTCCTCTCTAACAATATGGGGCAACACCTTTTCCAATCTCAGCGCCAGGACCTTGGACAGAATCTTGAAACCTGAATTTCATCGAGAGAGATGGGCCTGTATGAGGCACAATCCTCAGGAACCTTCCCCCTCTTAAGAATTAAGGAAATATTAGCTTCTCTCTCTTCCCACTCTGAAGTTGCCTAACTGCCTCCGGTATTTCCTGAACTGTCAAGGGGGCATAAAGGAGAAAGGCCTGTTCCAAAGTTACCCCTGGGATGTCCAGGTTCTTAAAGAAGGTCTCCATTTTAGCCCTCTTGTCATCTCAGCCTTCATACCGATACAATTCAGAGTAAAAGCTCCGACAAGCCTCATTAATCTTTTTAGCATCATATGTAAGGACCCCGGCACTGTCTCTGATTGCAGTAATGGATTGGGGAGCACGCTTTTTCCTAGTCAGGTATGCTAAATACTTCCCTGGCCTATCCCCATATTCGAACAGCCTTAGTCTAGCAAAAGCAAGTTCTTTCTTTGCATTCTGTATCAGTATTGAATTCAAGGCAGCCCGGAGGACCATGATCTGCTGTAACTTAGCCATCGAAGGCCGCGCAAAATGTGCCATTTCGGCAGCTTTCAACCATGTCTCAAGTAGACATTGCTGTTCCTCCTCCTGTTGTTTCCGGCTAGCCGAATAGGAAATAACTAATCCCTTAGCAAAGGCCTTAGCAGTGTGCCATTGCATAGATGGACTACTAGCCGTGCCTGAATTGATAGTCAAGAATTCCTGAAACTCCTTCAAAAGTATTCCACAAATCCAGAATCTTTCAGGAGAAAAAGAGTCCAGACACCAGTGCTGCAAACCTAACCCTTCACTCTTGGCCTTAATCTCCAAATATACCACCGCGTGATCAGAGATAGCTATATTCTCAATTTTACAACGCACAATCGAATCCAGAAGGGCCGAGGGAGTCAGAAAGAGGTGTCATTTATGTGGTTTTGAAAAAAAGGTGAAGTGCCTGCCAGTAGGGTGAAGATATCTCCAAATATCCACTGGTCCCAAATCCTCGCATAAGTCAACCACCTGCTTTGCCTGCGAAGAAATATTTGCGGGCCCACAAGGCAACGTGCCCACTGTCAGATCCAAAAGACAATTAAAATCCCCCCTTTACTAATGTGCCATGTTCCAAAAGCACTCAACTTAGAGAAAGCACTAATCAAAAATTTGAGGGGATGCGCCGGAGGACAGTAGACATTTAAAATGCCATATTCCTCCCCATGTATCAGGGCTTTAAGTATCACAAACTGTCCCTGCTCACCTTTCACCTGCTCTAATAATGTGAACGGAAGATTTTTCTGAATAAGTACTGCCACTCCCCTATTTTTAGTGGTAAAGGATGAAAAGAATACCCAGTCATAAACTCCCTGTTGTAATTTCAGGAGTTCCCCATCAACAAGATGGGCTTGTTGCAACAAAGCGATATCAACCCTTTCCCTCTTAAGGCTAGAGAGCACTTTTTTCCTTTTAACAGGCAAATGACATCTCTTAATATTCCAGGTGCACCATTTATTAGGACACAGCCATATCCCCTTTCAAAGACCCTTGAACCCCTTGGAGGGAGAACCCTGCTTACAAAGCGCCGAGCACAATTAAATAATGTTGAAGAACTATATGTACAAAAACTACTCTATCATAACGATAAACAACTACCAAAAAAACTACAAAGAAAACCAACCATAAAACTTTGAATGGTTTCCCTCTGCCCATAGGTGGCACTCACCCTCCCCATCCCCTCCTTCACAGCTCCTTCAAACTCGGACTGTGCCCCAGCCTTAGGCCAGAAAAAAATCAAGATGATTCTTAAATCAACAGAAAAAAGAACAAGTCAGGATGAGCACTCCACCCATTCCTGGCTTCATATCACCCCTACTTGTGACTAAAAGAGAAACAGAACAAACCAAAAAAGGGGGAGACAACAAAGAACATTCACAAAATTTCCCATCAGAAAATCCAGTTATTTAAAAAAATAGGAAATTATTAGGGAGAGGGGAAGGAATTTAAAAAAAAGGGAAAACTTGAGGAAAGGAGGAAAAGAGAACAAACATTAACCATATTCTTCAGGCTAATCTGTCTATTTTGAAGTGTCAACAAAGTTTTTAGCTTTATCTGCTGAGTCAAATGTATAAACTGAGTCCTCGTGGCTGAAATGGAGCACTGTGGGGTAGCTCATGGTGTACTGGATGCCAGGGTCCTCAGCCTCTAACTTCACCGAAGGACTTCCTCTTTCAAATTTAAGCTGCAGAGAAATCCTGGAAAAACAGGATTTTTGACCCCTTGTACAGCAGTGCCTGCGTATCATTTCCCAATAATCGAGAAGATGCTATCACTTTTTGTTTGTTGTCATGAGTGGAAGTGCACTAGGACAGGGTGAGAGCACTGCACTGGCCCTGACCTGTGCACTGTAACCCGATAAGTCCTTTCAATCTGCAGCCTGCTGGACTCGATGTGAAGGCCCAAGAACTTCGGCAGCCAGCTTTCAAAGAAGCTCACTGGCTGCTGACCTTCCTCACCTCCAGGGAGCCCGACAATTTGGAGATTTACCCTCCGACCTCTATTTTCGAGGTCGCGATATGGTCTCACAAGACCCGCAACCTCTTGCTCCGACTGGATGAGGACTCCATCGCAGCTTCTGAGGCCTTAGTTTGGCCCTCCACCTCCTCCAGCCTCTCCCCGAGGCCCTGGATCTTCTGCTCATGCTTCTGCAGCATAGATGTGATAGGTTGGACCTGGGCACAAATTTCCCCATGGATTTCCTCAATCGCAGCCCCAACTTTCAAGGTAAATCTCTCCATCACTGCAGCCAATTCTTGAGAGTCTGTCAGGTCCCTGAGGGGTTCAGAAGAGGCTGCTGCTACTGCTGCAGTCTTTGGTGCGGTAGGGTCTGCAGGGGAGTGTCCTCCCCGCTGCTGTTGCTCACTCCTTTTCCCTTCAGCATTCTTTCCACTCCCAAATATTAATAAATGTGTTCTGTAAGGTTTTAAACTAATAATTCCACCACATAAGTTGGCCAGGGGTGGCAAAAAACACCAGTATGCCTTGACTGTGAGGCAGAGCTATCCACAGCAGTTTTACAGAATTGCTGCCATCTTGCTGAGTCCAGGTGTTTTTTTTAAATGCCTTATCAACTGTTTAAAACATATTACATTTCTAATATTTCCAATCACTGAATGAAAGGTATTAAAGCATCTGTTCTACTTCTCTTTTCACAAATACTGCTTGACCTGCTGAGTATTGCCAGCATTTTCTACTTTTATTTCAGTATCTGTAGCATTTTGCTTTTGTGAAAGTTCACAGGCTCTGGTACCTATATAATTAAAACTGTTATGCACCCTTTAATGGGGCCCTCTTGTGGCGCAGTGGTAGCGTCCCACCTGTTACAGGAGGTGTATTATGACCTCTCTGAACAGAAAGATTAGAAAAAAATAAGTTATTAAAAAAGAAGCACCCATAATAGAATGCAACTTTGTTCTTGTTCTATTCAGATAACGTATCTTTCTTGTGACATCACCATTTAAACCAAAGCAAAATCCTTATTAATAGAATAAATGAAAGCATCATTTGACCATCATCATTCAAAAACATCTGTTTACTTCCAATACAGGTAGTTCTCCTAAAACACTGTAGTTGAGTTCCAGCAAAACCTCACTTAATAGAAAATCGTTTAATAGAAATAATGGAGCCTATGGGAAAAGTGGAATTGGGGGCAGACCAGCAAACAATATCACTCACAATCGCTCAAAAATCACCAAACGTCGAATGCAAAGTATAGCACAGCATGAACGAAGATTGAAATCATATTTATTAATTAAACAAAAGTAAATTTAATACATTTAAAAAATGTAAGAAAACTGCTCTCTGTGCAGCAGCTCTCACAGAAAGCTGCTCTGTTGGCAGCTGACATAAGCGCATGTGCAGAACGGCATGAAGACCAGTGCTAACAGCGCGTATGTGCAAAATGGCACAAAGACAGGCACCAATATTATGCATGCGCGGAACAGCGTTAACACCAGCACATGAGCAGAACAGTGCATACATTGATATATAAGCAGAATGAAGCACGTGAACCAATCCCTGTTGGAATCACTATTGCCATCAGAGGCAAGTGTTCTCAAAAAGACCATTCCCTAATTCTTCAGTGAAGGTATAGCCAAATCGCAATGCCGAAACGCACGTTATCCCAAAACTACCTGTGTATCAATGAATACTGGTAATGACTGAAATTTCAGAAATCAGAAACGTGACAGTTTGTTTTCAAACTCCCAGCATGTTTAAAGCTGCTTTTCAGCTTTTGAGTATTTCTATCTTGTATCATCAACTGTTGGATGGTTTGTACCACTTACTCTGAAAAGATACAAACAAGGAACAACATTAGACTACTTGGCCCGTCAACCCTACTCCACTCGATCTAAATTTAACCTCAACTCTACATTCTTGCATATCCCAATAATTTTTTATCCCCTTCGTAATCAAGAATTGGACCCACTTCTGCCTTAAAATACTTAAAGACTCTGCATTCATCAACTTTTAAGGAAGGGAATCCCAAAGACTCTGAACCCGCATGTGAAAAATGCTTTCTTGTTCCTTAAATGGGAAAACCCCTATTTTTAAACTATGACCACTAGTTCTCTATTCTCCCACAAGAGGAAACAACCTTTTGACATCCATCTGGTCAAGTCCACTCAGGATCTTTTATATTTCAGTTAAGTCACCTCTAATGCTTCTAAACTCTAGAAGATACAGGCCTGGCCTTTCCTCATAAACCAATCTATTTATTGCAGCTATTAGTTTAGTAAACATTTTTTTAAAACACATCCTGCAACAAATGCAACTCTAGGGTCTGCTATATGGCTTTATTGATGTAAATGTAGAAGTATTATTAGTAAAACACCACTGAATTTACAATTACTATAACCTTGTTCCCTTAGTACTTTGTTGTTGTCCCTTAACTCTCCAAGTTACTCTGACTTCACAGGTTCAACTTCCCTTTCACAATTATTACTGCTATTTGATGTAGAAGACACGTCATACAGGAATGTTTTTTTTATAATTCCTGCGATTTGCTCCAATTTCTTACTATTTTTCATCAATCCATTCTTTATTAACAGGACTGATGCTCTGTTTCTGTATACTAAACTTCCAACAGATTCTTACTATAGCATTAGATACTGGTTACTTATGTTTAAATCAGTTAATGGTACTGCCACTCTTCACCTATCACAATATAGAAAATCTTAAATCAACAAATGACACAGGAAGCAATTAACCAAATTACATTAACCCGAAACATAATTGTTCAATGCAAGCCCAGACTACAGGACGGATTGTAAGAGCATTGAACAGCACATTTTTCAATATGTAATAACAAATCTTTACTCTGTCTTGAACATTTCCTGCAAACACCAAGTTCATCTGTTCTATAAGGTGTTCTGGCTGCTCCTGGCTATCCAACTTTTCTTCCTTTCCATCTACTTCACAGCTACTCTTGGACTCTGATGAGTCAGCTAACGTTGTATTTTCCATATGACAAGCTCTCTTTCTTGACCAGTAGAACACTTCTCTAGTGTTCCTTAGACTCAACTCAGTTCCTTGACAGCTTGCGTGGATACACTTCAGCACCTCTTTTCTCATCTCCAGACAGCGAATAACTATTTCCTTTGTACATCTCAGTGTATCACTTCACCTCTAAGCTCAACACTCTTATTGTAACAGGTGTGCCTTTGATGCTTTTCAGTCAACCCTTTCATCACTTACTACAACACTTGGAAAGTTGCTGAGGTAGCCATAAAGTGTTCATCTTCTAAACACTCCCTTACCTGAGGTATGGTGATCTCCAGGTTAAACCACCACCAGTCCTTCCCCTCTAATGAGATCAATGACATCACACTACATCAGCACTGGCGTTGTCGTCACTGGTTGTTTGATTCCAGTGAAACCTGGTTTTTGTTAAATTCTTCATTAAGGTGGAGACTGAAATTTTTGATTCTGAGACTAGGGTCTGGAAAGATCACAGTGGATAGGAATTGACACATATTTAAACAGTGCATGGAGGAGCTACAATAATTGTTCATTCCTGTCTGGCACAAAAATAAAAATGAGAAAGGTGGCCTGAGCATGGCTAACAAGGGAAATTAGGCAAAATATTAGAACCAAGGGAGGTGCATACAAATTAGCCAAAAAAGACAGTAGACATGAGGATTGGGAGTGGTTTAGATTTGGTCAAGAGGGCAAAGGGATTGATTAAGAGGGGAAAAACAGAATAAGAGTAAACTTGTGGGGAACACACAAACTGATTGTAAAAGCTTCTGTAGATATGTGAGGAAAAGAGGAGTGAATACAAATGTAAGCACTTTACAGTCAGAGAGGAAGTTATAATTGGAAACAAAAACATGCGAGACCAATTAAAATGCACATTTTGGTTTTGTCTTTACCAAGAAGGACATTTATAGCGTATCAAAAATGTTGGGAAACACAGGAGGAAGTGAAGGAAAAAATTCAGTACAGGTACTAGTAGGAAAATGGTGTTAGGGAAACTGATGACATTAAAGGTTAGCAAATCTCCAGGGCCCCATAATCTACATCCCAGACTACTAAGGAAGTGGGGTGAAAATGTGTTGCTGGAAAGGCGCAGCAGGTCAGACAGCATCCAAGAAGCAGGAGATTCGATGTTTCGGGCATGAGCCCTTCTTCAGGAAATCCTGAGACATTGACTTCTCTACCTTCTGGTGCTGCCCGATTTACTGTGTTTTCCAGCTCCTCTTGCCCACTCAAGGTAGCAGCATAGTAGTACACGTGGTGGGAGGGAATTGCCCTGAGAATTCTTCATTTCCTGAAGAAGGGCTCGTGCCCGAAACGTCAAATCTCCTGCTCCTTGGATGTTGCCTGACCTGCTGCGCTTTTCCAGCAACACATTTTCAGCTCTGATCTCCAGCATCAGCAGTCCTCACTTTCTCCTACTAATGAAGTGGCCCCAGAAATAATAGCTGAATAGGTGGTCATATTGCAATATTCTATAGATCCTAGAACAGTCCCAATGGATTGAAAGGCAGTTAATATAACTCCATCATTTTAAAAAAAGGAGAGAAAACAGCATACTATAGACCAATTAGCCTGACATGAATAGTGGGGAAAATGCTAATGTCCATTATAAAAGATTTAATGGCCGAGCATTTGAAAAGATTGGATAGAATAAGTATGAACGTACATAAGCGAAATTATGCTGGACAGGTCTACTGATATTTGAGCATATAACCAGTAGAGTTGATAAGGAGGAACCAGATAATGTAATTTACTTGCAATTTCAGAAAGATTTCAGTATGGTTCCAGACAAGAGATTAGCATGCAAAATTAAAGTTTATGCACTGATATGGACAGAGAACTGGTTGGTAGACAGGGAACAAAAAAGGAGTTAAATGGGTCATCTTCCAAATGGGAGGGAGTGACTAGTGGGGTACCACAGGGTTCAGTCCTTGGACCCCAATTATTCATAGTATATATTAACGATTTAGTTTAAGAAACAGAATGCTATATCTCCAAGATTGCAGCGGACACAAAACTGGCGAACTAGGCAAGCTAATACCTGGGGGACTGTGCCAAAATTAGAAAAACTTTCCCACACACGATTCAAGCAACTTCCAGGCAATGATCAAATTACACCTTACAATGTACCATATACCACCACCATTTGGATATCTCCTATCTCAATGGAAGAACAGACCCACTAGAGGTAGCGACAAAACAAAAAACTGCAGATGCTGGAATCCAAAGTGGACAAGCAGGAGGCTGGAAGAACAGAGCAAGCCAGGCAGCATCTGGTGGAGAAGTCATAGTTTTGGAAATAACCCTTCCTCAGGAAGAAGGGTTATATCTGAGACATCAACTTCTCTACCTTCTCATGCTGCCTGGTTTGCTGCATTTTTCCAGCTCCTCTAGTCCACTAAAGGTGGCAGCATAGTAGTACATGTGGTGGAAGGGAGTTACCCTGAGAATTCTTAACACTGACTCCATGAAGTCACATGGTATCAGGTCCATCAAGGGCAAGGAAACCTCCTGCAGGTTACCATCTAACAACCTCTCCCACACCTGGGGAGTACCCCTCCATGTTGAACATTACTGGAAGCAGCAGTAAGATGGCATGGGCACAGAACATGGGCTGGACAGGAGACTTTCATGTTCATTACCTGAACTGGCAGTGATATAAGATGTAGCTACTCAACTGGGCCTACCGGTTTACAGAAAGCAGAACAAATCTAGCTCAGCTAATTAATGACCCAAAAGCTTACTTTTAAATCAACATCAAAACAGTGCTATCAAGCACCACTGACTCAGCACCAACTTAATTACTGACACTTGGTTGGGTTCTGTCAGGACTATTCAGCATTTGATCTCATTTACAGCATTGGTCCAAACATGGAAAGAGCAGCTGAACTCCGCAGGAGAGGTGAGAGTGACTGTCCTGACTTCAAAGCAGCATTTGAATGGCATCAAGGAGATCTAGCAAAGGATATTCTGCTAGGGGTAGTAGAACAAGGAGTTACCTTGTAAATAAAGGTTTTCTCAAACTTTGAAATGTTCTTCCTCTAAAGTCAATATGGCTGAGAGAGATACATTCTTCATAAAAGAGTGAATATTTGTTGTGGAAAGAATGTGGAGAAAAATCAGATGCTTAAGTGGTTAACTGGTTGACTCAAACTCCTAATTCATATATTTGTATGGAGTCAAACGAAAATACCTCCACTGGTTAGAATCACACCTAGATTAAGTTGGAGGAGATCAAACAGCTCAGTCCTGGGACATCTCAGCAGAGGTTCTTCAGGCTTTGTCCCAAACCATCTTCAGTTGTTTCAATGGCCTTCCTTCCATCACAAAATCAGAAGTGGGACTTTTCATAAAAATTGCGTAATGTTCAGCAGTATGTGCAACGCCTCAGTTGCTGAAGCAGTGTGACCATATATATCAAGATCACAATAACATTCAGGTTTGGGCTAATAAGCAGCAAGTAACATGCTTGCCAGACAGTTGAAGAGAATAGAACTATTTCCTTTTTTTAAAACAATCAATGTTATTATCACCAAATCTCCCACTAATCAACAAGATGGAATTTACTGTTGACCAGAATCCAAACTGAATCAGCCATAATAATACAATGACGACAAGAGCAGGTCAGAGACTAGGAATTTTGTCACAAGTAAGTCAACTCCCAACTCCCTAAAACTTTTCACATCTACAAGGCACAAGTCAAATGTGACAGAATACTATCATTTGCATGGATGAATGCATCTCCAACATTCAAGAAACTATCCAGAACAGAGGAGCCAACGTGACTGCCACTCTTCCCTCACCACCTTGATTCTACTCTTCCAACACTGACACACACTGGCAGCAGTATGCACCCACAGCAAGATGAATTGGAGCAATATGCCAAGGATATTTTGACAGTTCCTTCCACACCTGTCACCTTTACCACCCAAAAGTCCAAGGGGAGCAGACACTATCCTAACTTGGAACTATATCATGACTCCTTCATGGTCACTAGATCACAACGCTGAAATTCCCCATCAGCATTGTAAATGTGCCTACTCCACTTGCACTGCAGTACAGCAAACATTCAAGGCAACTGGGATGGACAATAAATGTTTGCCCAGTCAGCAATGCTCAAATACACAAATAAAAATATTGCCTTTAAAGTAATGAAATGCCTCAAACGGATTCATAGGACCACTATAAAAGATAAAGTGACTGACAACCACATAAGAAAATATTGGATCAGTTGACTAAATGCTTTGACAAAAAGTTAGGATTTAAGCAGCATTTTAAAAAGACGAAAACAAATTGAACAGGAAAAGTGTAAGGAGGTATTCCAGAACTTGAAATTTAAGCAGCCTAAGGGGCAGCCACCATTTAGTAATTAAAAATCAGGGATACTTGAGAAGCCAAAATCAAACAGCGCAAATACCTCAAAGAATTGTGAAATTGGATGAGGGTTAGAGATAGGGAAGGGCAAGAAATGTGAAGAATTTGAAAACAAGAATAAGAAGTTTAAAATCAACACTGATCTATATTGACTTCCAGGCAAGGAATGAATTCTGGGGTGATTTGGTATATGCTAAGAGTTTGGGCAATATAGAACTTGAGCATTGCTGAATAACAGTGACATGCATTTGGAGCTTTTGGTCTTGCATTCAACAGGACAGAAACTAAATTGTCAAAATACAAAAGGGAACAACATCTTATATTTCAGGAGAAAAGGGTGCTGATTGGTTAACAAAAACCTCGCTAATGTATTCTTGATCGTAACCCCTCAACTAGTTAGCTTCACCTCCTCAAAGCTGAAAATGTGTTGCTGGAAAAGCGCAGCAGGTCAGGCAGCATCCAAGGAGCAGGAGAATCGACATTTCAGGCATGAGCCCTTCTTCAGGAATGAGAATCATTCCTGAAGAAGGGCTCATGCCCGAAACGTCGATTCTCCTGCTCCTTGGATGCTGCCTGACCTGCTGCACTTTTCCAGCAACACATTTTCAGCTCTAATCTCCAGCATCTGCAGTCCTCACTTTCACCTCCTCAAAGGTCAATATATTTTCTGGAGAGGTGCCCAGAACATAAAACTCCGAGGAGATTGATAGAAAAATATTGAAACTTTAAAGAAAGTTTAGCTCAATACCTCTGATCCATGGACAATACTTTTGATCATGCAGCGGATGATGCTAAACAAAAAAAAACATCACATGCTTTCCAGGTACATTTTGTTTCTCCACATACAACGGTTCTAAGGTTCACTGTGTAAAACTTGTAACATTTCCTTTTGTGGTTTTACAAGGGTGCTTGCAGATTCTACTAGTCATGTGCCTTTTGGAGTACATAAGGAACAAAAGACTTGCGAGATATTTAGAAGTGGGCCAATTACAAAGGCTGGGGATGAATGAGCGAGAATAGAATAGCTGGAAATAAGTGACAGACTGTGACACTGATGCACTCAAAAAGCAGCAAACAGACCAAGAAGCAGACACGTTCGGAAGACAGAACATGTAATACATACACTATCAATCTCCGTTTCTAGCACCTGCCCTGAAAACTGAGCCAAGGAACTACATAGCTACGAACCGGGCCAATTTCTGACTCCCTCTTTCACTGTCCCTCTTCTTCCCATTTGTCTCCCTCTCTCTTTCCCTCCGTTTCTTTCACATTCACTGTATTGTTTCCGATCACATTCTACTCTTTTAAACAAAATCTGAAATCAGGTAAAATAACTCCTACTGGATACTCGAACAAAACCAGAGTTAATAGAAACTTATAAAAGAGGAATAGAAACTTACGAAAACAAATTAAGTGGTTGATGATACACTCCATCTATTTGGTGCTCATCA
Organism: Hemiscyllium ocellatum; assembly: GCF_020745735.1. Lineage (NCBI taxonomy): Eukaryota > Metazoa > Chordata > Chondrichthyes > Orectolobiformes > Hemiscylliidae > Hemiscyllium > Hemiscyllium ocellatum. The sequence continues at coordinate 158,817,216 of NC_083401.1, read as the reverse complement.
ATCTCCAAAAACCTCGATCATGCCTGTAGGTATCATCACGAAAAGAAACTGCAGGGGATGGGCACAATTGAAATGTGAAGCTTGTTTAAGGAACAGCTACTGTGTGTCTTTGATAAGTACTTGTCAAGCAGACGGGAAGTGGTCGAGTGAGGAAACCGTGGTTTACTAAAGAAGTTGAAGCTCTTGTCAGGAGGAAGAAAGAGGCTTATGTAAAGATGAGACGGGAAGGCTCAGTTCGTGCGACTGAGAGTTCCAAGTTAGCCAGGAAGGACCTAAAGAGAGAGCTGAGAAGAGTTAGGATGGAACATGAGAAGTCTTTGGCAGGTTGGATCAAGGAAAACCCTAAAGCTTTCTACAAGTATGTCAGGAATAAAAGAATGACTCGGGTAAAATTAGGGCCAGTCAAGGACAATAGTGGGAAGTTGCGCGTAGAGTCCAAGGAGACAGAAGAGGCACTAAATGAATATTTTTCATCAGTCTTCACACAGGAGAAAAGACAATATTTTCTAGGAGAATACGGAGATATGGGCTGTTAGACTAGGCAGGCTTGAGGTTCATAAGGAGATGTTAGCAATTCTGGAAAATATGAAAATAGAGGGACTTGAGGCTATTTTCATTCGAGAAGAAGGTTAAGTGGTGACTTAATAGAGACATGCAAGATGATCAGAGGATTAAATAGGGTGGACAGTGAGAGCCTTTTTCCTCGGATGGTAATGACTAGCATCGGGGGACAGAGCTTTAAATTGAGGGGTCATAGATATAGGACAGATATCAGCGGTAGGTTCTTTACTCAGTAGTAAGGGCATAGAATGCCCTGCCTGTAACAGTAGTGGACTCGCCAACTTGAAGGACATTTAAATGGTAACTGGATAAACGTATGGACGATAATGGAATAGTGTAGGTTAGATGGGCTTTAGATTGCTTTCACAGGTCGACGCAACATCGAGGGCCAAAGAGCCCATAGTGTGCTGAAATGTTCCGTGAAAGCAGGGCAGTTGGGTACAATGACCAGGAGCAGCTGCTTAAAATAATTAAGCAAACAAAAACACAACCGAGGAATATTGCTTTCTTCAAGCCATAAAAACTACATTGACCTGGCACCCAGCAAATTTACCTAACCTACTGTTGTGCGGGATTCTGCATAGCACACACTTCACCCTAGACCCCAGTGGAAAAGGGAAGGATCCTTTGTAGAGGGCCTCATCTGCGGATCTCTGCTAGAGGTGAAACAACATGCCAATGCAATCCAAGCAGGAAACAAAGGTGAAGAAGTAGAGATTGTGCAGCATCAACCCATATAGGAAACATCTCTGTTCCATTTTGAAGGGTGTGAGGGAGATGGTGGCGGTTTCTCTGCCTCTGTATTCCGTGCCTGGCATCTCCCTCCGCTTCAGCTGGCAAAACAGCAGCGCTCTGAAAGTACGTGATTTTAAATAAAAATGTTGGACTATAACCCAGTCTTGTGTAACTTTTGACTCCATTGCAAAAACATCCTTCCTCAAACAGAGGCCAAACTGCACATAATATTCCAGGTGCAGCTTCACCAATGCCCTGTATAAGTGCAACGACGCATCCTTGTTGTACTATTGGTAACCTTTGTTAGAACTTGGTACACTTTTCAAAGGTTAGGTTTTTTCACGGAGCTACTTTAGTGTTCTTATTTCTAACTTAACTTTAAAGTGTCATCACTCGTAGTAAACATTTATACAAATAATTTAACCGTATGGAGTTTATCCCAAGTATAGAATCATAGAATGCCTACAGTGTTGAAACAGGCTCTTCAGCACAACAGGTCTAGACCAACCATCTGAAGAGCAGACCACACAGACCCATCCACCTACCCTATCATCCTATATTTACCCCTGACTAATGCACCTAACCTAGACATCCCTGAACACTTTGGGCAATTTAGTGTGGCCAATTAACCTAACCTGCACATCTTTGGATTATGGGACGAAACCAGAGCACCCAGAGGAAACCCATGCCGACATGGAAAGAATTTGCAAACTCTACAGAGACAGTCATCCACAGTTGGAATTGAACCCAGGTTCCTGGTGCTGTGAGGTAACAGTGCTAGTCACAGACACCGTGCTGCCCATCATCAAATTTTTTTTAAAAAAACTTTAAAGCACGCAAAGGGACAAATATCACTTAAGAGCTTGGACACATCAGTTGTCATGTAAAACATACATAATCTAAATCACTTCAACAAGTATTTAAAAATCAAATTGGTTGTTTATTTGTGACAGTAATTCAAAACACCATTGCAGGGATCTCTCTTTTTTCAAGCAATATTGTTCAAAGCTCACCCAGGGCTAGAAATGTCATAGCATGATAGTTTAAAATTTTACCATATCTACCAGTCATAATAAAAAGATAACATCCCAGTTGAACATAAAGTACATCTTCTGAAATCTTTTATACACACCGATGATGATGGCCAATTCGATAAGGCAAGACTTGCTGTCTTGATATTAGAAGGATTGGACCATTTGGAAAACAAATTCTAGCTAGGCAGTCTCTAAATAAATCAAGTTGCTGGAATACTGATGAACTACCTCATATGCTATGTGCAGATGTTTGACATCCAGTAACAATAAAGAGATGACATCTTTGAAATGATGTCTATAAACTGAACAAAAGTACATCATTTCACAACACAATCCTGTTTAGAAAAATGGGTCACTACAGTAGGAATATTCTCTCAAAAGGAACCAAATGCACAAGGCATCAGTTAGCTCATAGCAAACAAGAGATGATGTAATGTCCTTCTGTGTTACATGAATGCTAGTCTGCAACTGCAGGTGCTTCCAAAGTGACTTTGCAACCAGCTGGAAAGCAAATATTGTTCCAGTTACGAGAGCATCTGTGATCACTAATCTAATGGTCAGTCCAATACATACCTGAGAAATAAGATATACTTTTGCAAGTGTTTACGTTTCAGCTCAATCGGCCCATATCCCTCCAAACCTTTCCTATTCATATACCCTACCAACTGCCTTCCCCACTTCTTCTGGCAGCTGATTCCATACATATACCACCCTCTGTGTGAAAAAGCTGCCCCATAGGTCTCTTTTATATCTTTCCCCTTTCACCCTAAACCTATGCACTCTAGTTCTGGACTCCCTGACTTTGCCTATTTACCCGATCCGTGTCCCTCAGAATTTTGTAAACCTCTATAAGGTCACCCGTCAGCCTCCGATGCTCCAAGGAAAACAGCCCCAGCCTGTTCAGCCTCTCCCTATAGCTCAAATCCTCCAACCTTGGCAACATCCTTGTAAATCTTTTCTGAACCATTTCAAGTTTCACAACATCTTGCCGATAGGAAGTACTGCACGCAATATTCCAACAGTAGCCTAACCAATGTCCTGTACAGCCGCAACATGACCTCCCAACTCCTGTACTCAATGCTCTGACCAATAAAGGAAAGCATACCAAACGCTGCCTATCTACCTGCGACTCCACTTTCAAGGAGCTATGAACCTGCACTCCAAGGTCTCTTTGTTCAGCAACTCCCTAGGACTTTACCATTAAGTATATAAGTCCTGCTAAAATTTGCTTTCCCGAAATGCAGCACCTCGCATTTATCTGAATTAGACTCCATCTGCCAGTTCTCAGCCCATTGGCCCATCAGGTCAAGATCCTGTAGTATTCTGAGGTAACCCTCTTCGCTGTCCACAACACCTCCAATTTTGGTGTCATCTGCAAACTTACTAACTGTATCTCTTATGCTCGCATCCAAATCATTTATGTAAATGACAAAAAATAGAGGACCCAGCACCAATCCTTGTGGCACTCCACTGGTCACAGGCCTCCAGTCTGAAAAACAACCCTCCACCAAAACCCTCTGTCTTCTACCTTTGAGCCAGTTTTGTATCCAAATGGCTAGTTCTCCCTGTATTCCATGAGGTCTAACCTTGCTAATGAGTCTCTCATGTGGAACTTTATCAAAGGCCTTACTAAAGTCCCTATAGATCACATCTGCTGCTCTGCCCTCATCAACCCTCTTTGTTAATTCCTCAAAAAACTCAATCATGTTTGTGAGACATGATTTCCCACACACAAAGCCATTTTGACTAGCCCTTATCAGAGCTGAAAATGTATTGCTGGAAAAGCGCAGCAGGTCAGGCGGCATCCAAGGAACAGGAGATTCGACGTTTCGGGCATAAGCCCTTCTTCAGGAATGAGGAAAGTGTGTCCAGCAGGCTAAGATAAAAGGTAGGGAAGAGGGACTTGGGGGAGGGGCGATGGAGATGCAATAGGTGGAAGGAGGTCAAGGTGAGGGTGATAGGCCGGAGCGGGGTGGGGTGCCAAAATGACAGGAAGGGAAGGAAAGGAAAGGAGGTGCGGAGGTCGGGCAGGGACGGAGGGGGGGGACGAGGGGCGCGCGAGGGGGTGGGGAAGAGGGGCGCGCGAGGGGGTGGGGAAGAGGGGCGCGCGAGGGGGTGGGGAAGAGGGGCGCGCGAGGGGGTGGGGAAGAGGGGCGCGCGAGGGGGTGGGGAAGAGGGGCGCGCGAGGGGGTGGGGAAGAGGGGCGCGCGAGGGGGTGGGGAAGAGGGGCGCGCGAGGGGGTGGGGAAGAGGGGCGCGCGAGGGGGTGGGGAAGAGGGGCGCGCGAGGGGGTGGGGAAGAGGGGCGCGCGAGGGGGTGGGGAAGAGGGGCGCGCGAGGGGGTGGGGAAGAGGGGCGCGCGAGGGGGTGGGGAAGAGGGGCGCGCGAGGGGGTGGGGAAGAGGGGCGCGCGAGGGGGTGGGGAAGAGGGGCGCGCGAGGGGGTGGGGAAGAGGGGCGCGCGAGGGGGTGGGGAAGAGGGGCGCGCGAGGGGGTGGGGAAGAGGGGCGCGCGAGGGGGTGGGGAAGAGGGGCGCGCGAGGGGGTGGGGAAGAGGGGCGCGCGAGGGGGTGGGGAAGAGGGGCGCGCGAGGGGGTGGGGAAGAGGGGCGCGCGAGGGGGTGGGGAAGAGGGGCGCGCG